>NC_135924.1:11421375-12080375 GCF_964058835.1 Carex rostrata
GATGAAAAATGCTTTGTTGATTTATTTTTCAGTAACTTCAACTATGGTGAATTTGGTCAAACAATAGGCCAAAATCTGCTCAGCAACCCTGACCTAGTTTCCATGAACTCCAGCATTTCATTCAAATCTGCACTGTGGTTTTGGATGACCCCGCAATCCCCGAAACCATCATGTCACGCTGTCATGACGGGCCAGTGGACCCCCTCAGCTTCTGACCAGTCTGCCGGCCGGTTGCCAGGGTATGGTGTGGTCACTGACATTATCAACGGAGGCCTCGAGTGTGGTAAAGGGTCTGATACAACTGGCAAAGTAGCAGATCGGATCGGATTCTACAAGCGGTATTGCGATCTCTTGGGTGTCAGCTATGGCAACAATTTGGATTGCTACAATATGCAACCGTTTAGTTAACTTGTATTAGGAGTACTGAAAACTCTAGTATTGCTACGAAAGTACTAATTAATTCATGTGGGATATAAATTAAATGGTCCAGGAGCCATTCATGTTACTATTATTACTATTTTTTCCATAGAAATTGTGTTGTAAATATTTCTTGTACAGAACTTGTTTACAGTAACTGACCTCCAAAAATTATTACTGTCATGTAATAACTGCATATCTCTTTCATGGCCAAACTATTAGCATTACAAAGTATCGCTCAGTAATTCAAGACAACTAAGAATTAATATGCCCGAATTGAACAATCAAGACTTAATAGAACAAATCAGATTGTACATTTCTTCATATCACACAAGAACTAAGTATTTCTGATATACGTGGGCCCAATTCCATTTTTTACATCAAATTTCTTATCAGGATAAGGTTACGTAAGCAAACTTACACATGAAGTATTTGAGATAATCAAGCAATTAAATTTGACTTAAGAACCGAAATTCGGACAAATGGGTATTGTCAACCTGAAGCAAATGCAAAACATAATAAACAACTAGTTTCATATGAAGCAAATGCAAAACGAAAAATTTTCAAACTTTTTGTTAAGCAATTTGTATGCGCTATGGGCCTATGGCTGAAATTTTGCCATAAAAGAAAAATAACCCAGTCAAATATATAGAGCAGGCCATCAGTATTCAGATTTCATTACTTCAAGAATTGGGCTTTTATAGGTTCTTCGTTTTGGTTACCATCCAATAAAATGCAAACTTTGTCGAGCCTATTTTTTTTTTTTTTTTTAGGAAAAACCGTAGGTATAATGATTGAATTGAGTAAATATTACAAACTACCATGTTTATGAAGCAAATAAAATCTAGATAGTCAACAGTAAGAAACCTAATTGAAAAGAAAAACAGAGAAGTAGAAAACATGAAAAAAATAGTAAAGGGGAAGTCCTTAAATGCTTGTTTGATTCCTGCCATAAGCCATGTTTACGATTCATGAATAAAAGGTTATAATGTAATCTCTAGTGTTGAGTCTCCATTTTAGGGGGTGTCAGCAGGTACAATACGGGTTGGGTGAAGGTATTTTCATATCCGTACTAATTATGATACAAAAAATATATTTACCCTTATCCGTTTTTTTCGAATACGGTACAGCTCGAGTACGTAAACGGATAAAAAAAGTGCTAATGACATTTTAATTTGTGCTTTCAATAAAATATTTTCAACACAAAAAAGTGCTTTCAATAAAAAGTGTCATTCACATTTTTATTATTATTGCTTAACATTAATTAAACAAGAACTATTGTACCTGATCATCAAAATTAAAAGTGATAAAAGAACAATAAATTTTTATTTTTACCATCTTAAGAAAAAAAAACAAATAAACCTTTTTTTTAATAAATTCAATTTTTTATCAAGATTGTAATTTCAAACTGTGATTATTTTGACAACAACTCATTATAATGAACCGCAGTTTCAAACTGCGACCTATCTTTCTTTGTTTTTGGCTGTTCACTTCAGTTCTAACTATTATGTCAGATATCTAAAAAGTAACAACCATAAATAATACAAAAGGACCAAAAAAAATGGAGCTTAGGATAAAATAGAAAGCAAATAAATTATACCTCGATCAGACCGAAAATTTGAATCAAAACCCAATTCCTCGATCAAGTATCGTTTCTTTTTTTTTTGCTAGATCATCTAAAACTTTTAAAATTTTAACTATATATGACTTCGTCCCATCACAAACGTAGATAAGTTATATATTGATCAGCATTACAATTTCATGCATATCCTCGAAATTTTACTACGGTTTTTTTTTTTTTTTTTTTTTAATTCAAAGCTTTTGTATGTCCTTCTTATGTTCAGCGTTACAATTTCTAAGGTCATAAATGGAGTAACGGCAGATGAATGTTAAATCAAATTCGGTTCGATATTCAATCAAAATTATTTGATCCGTATCAAGAATCATACGCACTTAATTAGTAAAAAAATTAATATTGTCCACACAAATCTTAATACATATTGAATAATCAGTCTATTGGACCATCCCGATAACCCAAAATAATGTTCAAGATGTATCTCTTGTTGGATCTTAATCCAACATTGAGCATATATGTAATATAATTATGAATTGTTTACTGTTATATATGGTTGTCACAATTAAAGTGATATAATATGGAATTAAGATATTAGACAATCTATGTATTCAATAGGATGTGGTCCATAAATGTGTAGAAATAATTTAGACAAAGATCAAATACAAAAAATGCTATTTTTTTACTCTGAGTGCAGACGCACTGAGCCCAGTGCGGATGCATTTAGTACTTAGCCATTTTTTTTAATTTCAGGACAACGCAGGAAAAAGTCCGAGCCTAGTGCGGACGTACTCAGGACTTAGACGATTTTCTAAAGTTCAGTGCAGAAATGCAGAAAAGTTAGAGCTTAATGTGGACGCACTCAGGACTTAGACAAATTTTGGAGATTTTCTGAAGTTCAATGCAGAAAAGTCCGAGCGTAATGCGGACGCACTCAGGACTTAGGCAAAATTCAGGGCTTAAAGAAAAGCAGTTATTTGGACACGTCTCAACCCAGTGCGGCCCAGTGCACCCGCACACGCGCTGTCAGATGTGTAAAACTATATAAGGATATGTCCCTAAGGCACAAGATAACCAACTCAACTCAGAGTTCTAAAAGAAGTTATTATTATACAGAATTTTGAGAGTCTTCTCCCTTCTTCCACCATCAAAGAATTAAGAGGAGAAATACATTAGAAATTTGGAGAGGATTTCTCAAGGGCGATCTTGTTACTTTGGAAGACTTAATCCATGATTCAACCAAAAGGGCGAGAAGAAAAAGCTAGGCATCTAGAGTCTTGTCTCGCACTCACGAAGACGGTTGTTGCTCCACCATAGGATTTGATATTCCATGGCAAACGACATGGAATCAGGTATTGTATTCCGCACTAAAGATTATGTTTTGAGTCTCTTTGGCATATGACGGTCCTTAGATTAAGGTGGGGATTGTTTCTTCTTCCCCGGGGTGTAAGTGTTTGACCCCTAAATGAGATGTAATTGTTTGATCTCTAGATAAGACGTAATTGTTTGACATTAGTATTTGTCTACTAATGACGAGGCAACTTTATCCACATGTTTAGCCTCAATCAATCAGGTTCAACATTAGATTATATTAATGATCCATAATACAATCTACAGTTTGTAAAAATGCTTTTACATAGAGATCTGGTTGACAATTCTTTGGTTTAAATAAAGATGATATAGTGCCACTTCAAATTTCAAGTTAAGAGACATTACTAAAAATCAACAAAAAACTATTACTAGTAAACGGTACCAGCACCCCCTACCCCTAGTACCAGCAGAACTCGGAACAATAATTTATCAAAACATATACATACCAACATTCTACAAATATCTAACACTACTACAAAAAACACATTTACTATTGCTCCTTTATCATCGGATGTGCTTCCACACAGATGGTATATGTAACGAGTGGTAGCTCTATAATTACTTTGAACTTTTTACCGTCTGTTAGGTACAACCAATCGATGGCGTTGATGGCCCCCCTCCTTTGCCATCGATTAAATTTTAAGAACACTTAGTATTGAGCGACTGTTCAACATCGGTTTGGCTAAACGGACAATGGCATTGAGGTGATTACTTTTATCATCTCTTGTATTACATGATCCGTTGGTGTTGGATTGATCAACATGATTGATTTCCTTACTAAACCGATCGAGATATTTTTGAGTGGCAGCGATGGTAAAAAATTAGAACCTAGGCCATGCAAGTACATCAGTTTAACCGATGGTGTTCTCCAGATATAAAAGGGCGAGTCCTTAGTAATTTTATCTCCCAGCCGTCTACTTGTGAGCGAATTTAAAGCAAGAAGATACTTGTCTATGCACGAATTTAAGGCGCTATCCGGTCATCGATCAAAATGCCACATTACTTTAAAGGCACGAATGAAAATAAAATACTAGTAGAACACGAAAGACAACTAGAAAAATATGAAATACAAATAGTTTTTAATGGAAGGCAATCAGTCTAACGTGAAAGAAAACTAGTAGAACACGAATGACAACCAGTACAAGATAAAAAAAAACTATAAGAAGGCAAAATACAACACGAGGAAGATGAAAGTCAACCAGTGGATTATGAAAGACTGCCAGTAATAGATGAAAGTCAACAAGAAAAAGATAAAATACAACTAGTAGTAGATGAAAGACAGCTAGTATAACGTGAAAGACAACCAATGCAAGATGAAAGCTAACACGAAGAAGATGAAATACAATCAGAAGTAGATGGAAGGAACCCATATAATGTGAAAGACAACTAGTAAAATATAAAAGTGAACCAGTATAAGATGAAAGACAACAAGAAGATGAAAGAGAACCTGTAGAATAAGAATAACAACAAATAGAATGTGAAAGACAACTAGTAGAACATGAAGAAACAACCAGTATAAGGTAAAAAACATATAGAAGAAGATGAATACAACCAGTAGTACATGAAAGACAACTAGTAGAACATGAAATTCGTTAAGTAAAACATGAAAGACAACTAGTACAAGATGAAAGTCAACCAGAAGAAAATGAAGGACAAACAATAGAACTTGAAAAACAACCAGTATAAGTGATAGATAACTAGAAAAATATTAAATAGAACTAGTAGTATAGGAAAGACAACCAATAGAATATGACAGACATCTAGTACAAGATGAAAGACAACTAGAAGAATATGAACACTCCAAAGACCTTCAATTGGAGTATTGTATTAGCGTTGTATTAGTGTTGTAAAAGTACAAGATAATAGGGCTTTTACAACTAGAAGATGATAAAAAACACCATCAATTGGAGTGTTTGGAGCACTCTAGTAGTGTCCATATATGGCAAGATAATAGAAAATTTACAACCCTAATACAACACCACAATTGAAAGTGATTGGAGCACTCTAGTAGTATCTCCAGATGGCAAGATCATAGGGCATTACAACCCTAATACAACACTCCAATTGAAGGTGTTTGGAGCACTCTAGTGATGTTTCCCGATGGAAAGATAATAGGGCATTTACAACCCTAATAAAACACTCATTTTGAAGGTGTTTGGAGCACTCCAGTAGTGTTCCCATATGGAAAGATAATATGACATTTACAACCCTAATACAACACTCTAATTGAAGATGTTTGGAGCACTCTAGTAGTGTCTCTATATGGCAAGATAATAGAGCATTACAACCCTAATACAACACTCCAATTGAGGGTGCTTGGACCACTCTAGTATTGTCTCCATATGGCAAGACAATAGGGCATTTACAACCCTAATACAACAATCCAATTGAAGGTGTTTGGTGCCCTCTAGTACTGTCATTATATGGCAAGATAATAGAGCATTTACAATCCTAATACAACACTCCAATTGAAGGTGTTTGGAGCACTCTACAATTATCTCTCGATGGCAAGATAATAGGGCATTTACAACCCACATACAACACTCCAATTGAAGATGTTTGGAGCACTCTAGTAGTGTCTCCATACGACAAGATAATAGAGCATTTACAACCTTAATATAACACTCCAATTGAAGATGTTTGGAGCACTCTAGTGTGTCCCTATATAGAAAGATAATAGGGCATTTACAACCCACATATAACACTCCAATTGAACATGTTTGGAGCACTCTAGTAATGTCTCCATATGGCAAGATAATAGGGCATTTACAATCTTAATATAATACTCCAATTGAACATGTTTGGAGCACTCTAGTGTGTCCCTATATGGCAAGATAATAGGACATTTACAACCCACATATAACACTCCATTTGAACATGTTTGGAGCACTCTAGTAGTGTCTCCATATGGCAAGATAATAGGGCATTTACAATCTTAATATAACACTTCAATTGAACATGTTTGGAGCACTCTAGTGTCTCCCTATATGGCAAGATAATATGGCATTACAACCCTAATACAACACTCCAATTGAGGGTGTTTGAACCACTCTAGTATTGTCTCCATTTGGCAAGACAATAGGGCATTTATAACCCTAAATACAATACTCCAATTGAAGGAGTTTAGAGCATTCCAGTAGTCTCCATATAGCAAGATAATAGGGTATCTACAACCATAATACAACACTTTAATTGATGGTGTTTGGAGCACTTTAGTAGTGTCTCTATATGGCAAGATAATAGGGCATTTGCAACCCGAATACAACACTCCAATTGAAGTTGTTTGGAGCACTCTAGTAGTGTCTCCAATTGGCAAGATAAAAAGGCATTTACAACCCCAATATGACGCTCCAATTAAAGATATTTGGAGCACTGTAGTAGTGTCCCTATATGGCAAGATAATAGAGCATTTACAATCCTAAAATAACACTCCAATTGAAGATATTTGGAGCACTCTAGTAGTGTCCCTATATGGCAAGATAATTTGGCATTTACAACTGTAATACAGCACTCCAATTGATGGTGTTTGAAGCACTCTAGAAGTCTCTCGATGGCAAGATAATAGGGCATTTACAACCCTAATACAATAATCCAATTGAAGGTGTTTGGAGAACTCTAATAGTGTCTCCACATGGCAAGATAATATGACATGTATAACCCTAGTACAACTGTCACACCCCGCGGCCACGGGTCGTAACAGTCCCCCGCCGTAAGCATACAACGCCGTGTATACTTACAAGGCTATTCAAATCTTACTCAACAATTCAACAGATAATAATATAAACTAAGTTTATAGATACACAAATCAGAGTACACAGTCTGGTCAGAATATAATACAACATAAGTATCTCATCTGGATACCAACCATAAGGCCTACCCTAAATCTATACAACAAAACATATCTAGGGTTATCAAGTGGTAAGCTACTAAGGCCTACTACTCTCGTGCCTCTCCGGAATCAGTCGCACCAGTACCTGTAAAATAACCGGGAGGGTGGGGGTGAGAATAAATTCTCAGTGCGAATTTTGCCACAGTTTAGACTATTGGACTTGCAATCAAACTCTATATTCAACAATGAAACCCAAACAATAACAGTTCAAACAGATATATATAATCATAAATAACAGAATGCCAATGCTCGACAACAGTTTAATCAACCTGAAACACAATTTACGGAATTTCCAAGATGAATTTCAAACACAACATATATTTTGGCTTAACTCAATTCAATAACTCAATTCAATAGGGCTTGTAGCAATTACAGATGTTCTTTCGAGCTGAACCCTTATCAAACCCACATCTGTAGGGTTACTGACACCTACAGATGGCCAACCGCTGGACCCTTTATCTGACACCCATCTGCAATCGCTTGGCTTAACAGTTTATTAAGGTCTGGTTTGAATCATATAAAGAAAATCCTCTCTGGAATCATTCCAATAGTCGTAATATTCAATTGACATTTCAAATGCATTAACACGTAGGAGAATGCCACCGAGCCATAGACGTTACACATGTCACCCACGATTTCCAATCACATCTCATAACATAATCACCCTCCCTCGTCCCAACCGGTACTGGGAACATCGAGGGCCGTTCACCTAAGGCCATTTAGGATCCTGGGAATCCAAGTCAGCATACATCCCGACTTGGCAAATTCATTGGATCCAAGTGCTTAACTTCGTAAATCCATTCACATACATATCAAATCAAATCAAATCGTGGTGACTTTCAATCAAATCAGATCATAATAGATCGACACAACCTACAACATACCACCATGCAAATCACTCAAGTCACATCAATTCGAGTTTAATTTGATTGGGCTATGCAAATGCTATACACAATTCAATGATGCAATCAATGATATTCAACATGACAAACGAATACACAGTTTAATTCCTGAAAATAAAGTATCAAACAAGTCCAAGAATCCCGCACCTTAGTATGACGAGCGTACCGCTTAATTTAAGGATCGGGCGTCTCGAATTGTCTCGCGATATCTTGCTCGATCGAGCCTACACCTATATTATACGTTTACTTGGTTTAATTCGGGTTCAGTGGTCTATACGTTTACTTAGGGTTTGTACAGTCCCAAATCAATTCTTTTCGGTTCCTTCTTTCTTATTAAAAATCTCATATAGCGGTGCACAAATGCATCTAGGCCCTCTAGCCATATACCATTTCACTTTGGTAACAATCAATCACCGTTTCACTACTTTGGTTCTCGGATCAATTCAATTTACCGATTGGTTAAACCCTAATTTGGTCAAAACCTCAAATTAACCGTTAAACGTTCTAAAAATTCAAGATCAAAAGGTAACCTTACCGATTATAAGTCTAATCAGTTGGATTAAACTAGTCAATTCACGATTATACTCAATTTGGGTTTTGGCACGAAACCCTAGAAATCAGAATTCATAAATCGGAGGAAATCGGGAAAAAGATTGACAAATAAACAAGCAAGGAGTGTAGAGGAACTAGTCCTCGAGCAATTCGAACACAAATCTCGAGTTTAAAACGAAAACCAGAGAAATCGAGAAATCATAGATTTTAGAGAGAAACAAAAAGAGAAAAGAATACCGAATAGGAGAGTTAAAAGAGATCCACGGGCGTTTACTCAGTTCCGGTTTCAATTTCTCGCAACAATCGGGGGTTTGAGAGGAACGGGAAACTCTCTCGCTCTTTTTCTTCTCTCTTGGTAGAAATTTCACTTAAAATGGTAAATGAATGAAGTGGGAGAGAGAGAGAGAGAGCAGGAATTATGCAAATAAGCCCTTGGAATCACCCAGTGCGGATCACTCACCCGCACTGGATCTGAGTGCGGACGCACTCGGCAGTTTGTAGGTCCTTCCAGCACTTTCCAGTGCAAAAATCGGTGTCGGTGCGGGTCCTCCACCCGCAGTGCGGGTCACTTCACCCGCACTCAGCACTTAGTCAGTTTTCAGCATGAATTTTAACACAGAAATCACCCGCAGTCAGAACTTAGTAGAGTTTTTTGGAATGAATTTTAACACAGAAATCACCCGCAGTGCGGGTGGCTTCACCCGCAGTCAGGACTTAGTAGATTTTTGGAATGAATTTTAACACAGAAATAACCCGCAGTGCGGGTGGCTTCACCCGCAGTGCGGGTCACTTCACCCGCACTCAGAACTTAGTAGATTTTTGGCAAAATTTCAGAAAAAGTCCGAGCGTAATGCGGACGCACTGACCCGCAGTGCGGGTGGCCTCACCCGCACTCAGTACTTAGCCAATTTCAGTTCAACACAGAAAATCATGAGTGCGGCCGCACCCACCCGCACTCACAGAAATTTCAAAGGCAATTTAAGGAAAGCAGAAGTCAGTGCGGGTCAGTCACCCGCAGTCACCTACCAGTGCGGACGCAGTGAGCCTGTAAAGTCTCAAATTCTCGAAATTTCGACGCGGTTTCGATTCACACTTAACTTACTTAATTAGAACCTAAATTAAGGTCTTAACTTCCATTTTGTTAGCACAATTAACTTGATTCTTGCTTTTAATTCATTTGAATTTAATTGTAAAAATTTCGTAACGTAACAACAACACTCCCTTTGATGGTGTTTGGAGCACTATAGTAGTGTTGATATATGGCAAGATATTAGGACATTTACAACCCTAATATAAAACTCCAATTGAAGATGTTTGGAGAACTCTAGTAGTGTCTCTATATGGCAAGATAAGAGGGCATTACAACCTTAATACAACACTCCAATTGAGGGTGTTTGAACCACTATAGTATAGTCTCCATATGGCAAGACAATAAGACATTTATAACTCTAATACAATACTCCAATTGAAGGAGTTTAGAGCATTCCAGTAGTGTCTCCATATAGCAAGATAATAGGGTATTTACAACCATAATATAACACTCCTCCAATTGATGGTGTTTGGAGCAATCTAGTGGTGTCTCTATATTGCAAGATAATAGGGCATTTACAACCCGAATACAACACTCCAATTGAAGTTGTTTGGAGCACTCTATTAGTGTCTCCAGATGGCAAGATAATAAGGCATTTACAACCATAATATAACACTCCAATTGAAGATGTTTGAAATACTTTTGTAGTGTCCCTATATGGTAAGAGAGTGGGGCATTTAAAACCCTAAAAGAATACTGCAATTGAAGGTGTTTGGAGCACTCTAATTGAAGGTGTTTGGAGCACTCTAGAAGTGTCTCTCGATGGCAAGATAATAGGGCATTTACAATCCTAGTAAAACACTCCAATTGAAGGTGTTTGGAGCACTCTAGTAGTGTCTCCATATGGCAAAATAATATGGTATTTACAACCCAAATACAACACTCCAATCGAAGGTGTTCGGAGCACTGTAGTAGTGTCCGTATATGGCAAGATATTATGGTATTTACAACCTAATACAATACTCCAATTGAAGGTGTTTCGAGCACTCTAATTGAAGGTGTTTGGAGCACTCTAGAAGTGTCTCCACATGGCAAGATTATAGGGCATTTACAACGCTAGCACAACACTCGAATTGAAGGTGTTTGGAGCACTCTAATATTGTCCATATATGGCAAGATAATTGGGCATTTACAACCCTAATTCAACACTCGAATAGATGGTGTTTGGAGCACTCTGGAAGTCTCTTTCGAAGGCAAGATAATGTGCAATTTACAACCCTAATATAAACTCCAATTGAAGGTGTTTGGAGCACGCAAGGAGTGTCTCCATATGGCAAGATAATTGGGCATTTACAACCTTAATACAACACTCCAATTGAAGGTTGGTGCACTCTCGTAGTGTCCATATATGACAAGATATTAGGGCATTTACAACCCTAATACAACACTCCAATTGATGGTGTTTGGAGCACTGTTGTAGTGTCTCCATATGGCAAGATAATTAGGCATTTACAACCCTAATACAACACTCCAATTGATGGTGTTTGCAGCACTCTAGTAGTATCTCCAGATGGAAAGATAATAGGGCATTTACAACCCTAATATAACACCCGAATTGAAGATGTTTCGAGCACTCTAGTAGTTGGCAAAATAATTGGGTATTTACAACCCTAATACAACACACCAATTGAATTTGTTTGGATCACTGTAGTAGTGTCTATAGATGGTAAGATAATAGGAGATTTACAACCCTAATACAACACTCAATTTGAAGGTGTTTGGAGCGCTCCAATAGTGTCTCCAGATGGAAAGATAATAGGGCATTTACAACCCTAATATAACACCCCAATTGAAGATGTTTCGAGCACTCTAGTAGTGTCTCCATTTGGCAAGATAATTGGGTATTTACAACCCTAATACTACACTCCAATTGAATATGTTTGGATCACTGTAGTTGTTTCTCTAGGAGATTTACAACCCTAATACAACATTCCATTTGAAGGTGTTTGGAGCACTCTAGTAGTGTCTCCATATGGCAAGATAATAGGGCATTTACAACCCAAATAAAACACTCCAATTGAAGTTGTTTGGAGCACTCTAGTAGTGTCTCCAGATGGAAAAATAATAGGGCATTTACAACCCTAATATCACACCCCAATTGAAGATGTTTCGAACACTCTAGTAGTGTCTCCATTTGGCAAGATAATTGGGTATTTACAACCCTAATACTACACTCCAATTGAATTTGTTTGGATCACTGTAGTTCTTTCTCTAGATGGTAAGATAATAGGGGATTTACAACCCTAATACAACACTCCATTTGAAGGTGTTTGGAGCGCTCTAGTAGTGTCTCCATATGGCAAGAGAATAGGGCATTTAGAACCCAAATACAACACTCCAATTGAAGTTGTTTGGAGCACTCTAGTAGTGTCTCCAAATGGCAAGATAAAAGGGCATTTACAACCCTAATATGACGCTCCAATTAAAGATGTTTGGAGCACTGTAGTAGTGTCCCTATATGGCAAGATAATAGAGCCTTGACAACCCTAAAATAACACTCCAATTGAAGATGTTTGGATCACTCTAGTAGTGTCCCTATATGGCAAGATAATTTGGCATTTACAACTCTAATACAACACTCCAATTGATGGTGTTTGAAGCACTCTAGAAGTGTCTCTCGATGGCAAGATAAAAGGGCATTTACAACTCTAATACAACAATCCAATTGAAGGTGTTTGGAGCACTTTAGTAGTGTCTCCACATGGCAAGATAACATGGCATGTATAACCCTAGTACAACACTCCCTTTGATGGTGTTTGTGGGACACTATAGTGGTGTTCATATATGACAAGATATTAGGACATTTACAACCTTAGTACAACACTCCAATTGAAGATATTTGGAGCACTCTAGTAATGTCTCTATATGACAAGATAATAGAGCATTTACAACCCTAATACAACACTCCAATTGAAGTTCTTTGGAGCAATCTAGTAGTGTCCCTGTATGGCAAGATAATATGGCGTTTACAACCCTAATACAACACTTCAATTGTAGATGTTTGAAGGACTCTAGTAATGTATCTATATGGCAAGAGAAAAGGGTAGTTGCTAGCCAAATACCACACTCCAATTGACAGTCTTTGCAGCACTCTAGTAGTGTCTCCAGATGACAATATAATTGGGCATTTACAACCATAATAAAATACTCCAATTGATGGTGTTTGGAGCACCCTAGTAGTGTCTCTATATGGCAAGATAATAGGCATTTACAACCCTAATACAAACTTCAATTGAAGGTGTGTGCACTCAAGTAGTGACTCCATATCGCATGATAATAGGGCTTTTACAACCCTAATACAACACTCCAATTGAAGATGTTTGGAGGACTCTAGAAATGAATTTATATGGCAAGAGAAAATGGTAGTTGCAACCCAAATACCACACTCAAATTGACAGTCTTTGGATCACTCTAGTAAATTCTCCGGATGGCAAGACAATAAGGCATTTACAACCCTAATACAATACTCCAGTAGAAGGTGTTTCGAGCACTCTAGTAGTGTCTCCATATGGCAACATAATTGGGCGTTTACAACCCTAATACAACACTCCAATCGAAGGTGTTTGGAGCACTCTAGTTGTGTCCATATATTGCAAGATATTAGGGCATTTAGAACCCAAATATACCACTCAATTTGATGGTGTTTGGAGCACTCTAGTAGTGTCCCTATATGGCAAGATAAATGGGCATGTACAACCCTAATACAAGACTCCAACTGATCGTGTTTGGAGCACTCTAGAATTGTCTCTGAATGACAAGATAATTGGGGATTTACAACACTCCAACTGAAGGTGCTTGGAGCACTCAAGTAGTGTCTCCATATGGCAATATAATAGGGCATTTACAAACCTAATACAACACTCCAATTGAAAGTGTTTGGAGCACACTTGTAGTGTCAATATATGACAAGATATTCGGGTATTTACAACTCTAATACAACACTCCAATTGAAGATGTTTGGTGGATTCCAATAGTGTCCATATATGGCAAGATAATAGGGGCATTTACAACCCTAATACAACACTCCAATTGAAGGTGTTTAGGGCACTCTACAATTATCTCTCGATAGCAAGATAATAGGGCATTTACAACCCTAATACAACACTCCAATTGAAGGTGTTTGGGGCACTCTAGTAGTGTCTCCATATGGCAACATAATAGGGCGTTTACAACCCTAATACAACACTTCAATTGAAGTTGTTTGTAGCACTCTAGTAGTGTATTTAGATGGAAAGATAATAGGGCATTTACATCCCTAATATAACACTACAATTGAAGATGTCCGGAGCACTCTAGTAGTGTCCATATATGGCAAGATAATAGGGCATTTACAACCCGAATACAACACTCCAATTCATCGAGTTTGGAGCACTCCACAAGTCTCTCTCGTTAGCAAGATAATAGGACATTTACAACCCTAATACAATACTATAGTAGAAGGTGTTTGGAGCACTCTAGTAGTGTCTCCACATGGCAACAAGATAATAGGGTATCTACAATGCTAAAACAACACTCAAATTGAAGGTGTTTGGTGCACTCTTGTAGTGTCCATATATGGCAACATAATAGGGCATTTACAACTCTAATACAGTACTCCATTTGAAGGCGTTTGGGGCACTTTAGTATTGTGTCTCCATATGGAAATATAATATAACATTACCACCATAATACAACACTCCAATTGAAGATGTTTGGAGCACTCTAGTAGTGTCCATATATGGCAAGATATTATGGCATTTACAACCCTAGGACAACACTCCAATTGATGGTGTTTCGAGTACTCAAGTAGTGTCTCCAAATGGAGAGATAATAGTGCATTTACAACCCTAATACAACACTAATACAACACTCCAATTGAAATTGTTTGGAGAACTCTAGTAGTGTCTCCAGATGATAAGATAATAGGGCATTTACAACTACAATATAACACTCCAATTGAAGGTGTGTGGAGTACTCTAGTAGTGTCTCCATATGCCAAGATAAAAGGACATTTACAACCCTAATACAACACTCCAATTGAAATTGTTTGGAGTACTCTAGTAGTGTCTCCAGATGATAAGATAGTAGGGCATTTACAACAACAATATAACACTCCAATTGAAGGTGTTTGGAGCACTCAAGAATTCCCTCTCGATGGCAAGATAATAGGGCATTTACCACCCTAATACAACACTCCAATTGAAGGTGTTTGGGGCACTCTAGTAGTATCTCTATATGGCAACATAATAGGGTGTTTACAACCCTAATACAACGCTCCAATCAACGGTGTTTGCAGAACTCTAGTAGTGTCTATATATGACAATATATTAGGGCATTTACAACCTTAATACAATACTCGATTTGATGGTGTTTGGAGCACTCTAGTAGTGTCTCTATATGGCAAGATAATTGGGCATTTACAACCCTTATACAACACTTCAATTAAAGTTGTTTGTAGCACGCTAGTAATGTCTCCGGATGGCAAGATAATAGGGCATTTACAACCCTATTACAGCACCCCAATTGAAGATGTCTGGAGCACTCTAGTAGTGTCTCCATATGGCTAGACAATTGGGCATTTACAACCCTAATACAATAGTCCCATCGAAGGTGTTTGGAGCACTCTAGTAGTGTCTATATACTATCCATATAGTTGTTTGGAACACTATAGTAATGTCTCTAGATGGCAAAATAATAGGGCATTTACAAGTCTAATATAACACTCCAATGATGTTTGGAGCACACTAGTTGTGTCCCTATATGGGAAGATAATTGGGCATTTAAAACCCTAATACAACAATCCAATTGATGGTGTTTGGAGCAATCCAGAAGTGTCTCTCGATGGCAAGATAATAAAGCATTTACGACCCTAATATAACACTCCAACTAAAGGTGTTCGGAGAACTCTAGTAGTGTGTCCATATGGCAAAATAATAGGGCATTTACAACCCCAATACAACACTCCAATTCATGATGTTTAGAGCACTCCAGCAGTGTCCATATAAGGCAAGATAATAGGGCAATTACAACCCTAATACAACACTCCAATTGAAAGGTGTTTGAGGCACTCTAGTAGTGTCTCCATATGGCAACATAATAGGGCAATTTCAACCCTAATACAACACTGCAATTGAAGGAGTTTGGAGGATTCTAGTAGTGTCTCCACATGGCAAGATAATATGGCATTTACAATGCGAAAACAACACTCGAATTAAAGGTGTTTGGTGCACTCTAGTAGTGTCCATATATGGCAAGACAATAGGGCATTTACAACACTAATACAACATCCCAATTGATGGTGTTTGGAGGACTCTAGAAGTGTCTCTCAATGGCAAGGTAATAGGGCATTTACAATCCTAATACAAACTTCAATTGAAGGTGTTTGGAGCACTAGTAGTGTCTCCAGATGGCAAGACTCACAATCCTGAAACAACACTCGAATTGAAGGTATTTGGTGCACTCTAGTAGTGTCCATATATGGCAAGAGAATAAGGCATTTACAACCCTAGTACAACACTCCAATTGATGATGTTTGGAGCAATCTAGAAGTGTCTCTCGATGGCAACATAATAGGGCGTTTACAACCCTAATACAACACTCTAGTACTCTAGTACTGTCTCCATATGGCAACATAATAGGGCGTTTACAACCCTAATACAACACTCCAATTGAAAGTGTTTGGGGCACTCTAGTACTGTCTCCATATGGCAACATAATAGGGCGTTTACAACCCTAATACAACACTCCAATTCATCGTGTTTGGAGCACTCTCGAAGTGTCTCTCATTGGCAAGATAATAGGGCATTTACAACCCTAATACAATACTCCACTAGAAGGTGTTTGGTGCACTCTGGTAGTTTTCAAATATGGCAAGATAATAGGGCCTTTACAACCCTAATACAACACTCCAATTTATGGTGTTTGGAGCACTCTGGAAGTGTCTCTCGATGGCAATATAATAGGGCATTTAAAACCCTAATAGAAACTTCAATTGAAGGTGTTTGGAGCACTCTAGTAGTGTCTCCATATGGCAAGATATTAGGGCATTTACAACCATAATACAAGACTCCAATTGAATGTGTTTGGAGCACACTTGTAGTGTCTTGATATGGCAAGATATTAGGGCATTTACAACCCTAATACAACATACCAATTGAAGTCGTTTGGAGCACTCTCGTATTGTTTCCAGATGGGAAGATAATAGGGCATTTACAACCCTAATATAATACCCCAATTGAAGATGTTTGGAGCACTGTAGTATTGTCTCCATATGGCAAGATAGTAGGGCATTTACAACCCTAATACAATACTCTAGTAGAAGGTGTTTGGAGAACTCTAGTAGTGTCTCAACATGGCAAGTTAATAGGGCATTCACAATCCTAAAACAACACTCGAATTGAAGGTGTTTGGTGCACTCTACTAGTGTCCATATATGGCAAGAGAATAGGGCATTTACAACCCTAGTACAACACCCCACTTGTTGATGTTTGGAGCAATCTAGAAGTGTCTCTCGATGGCAATATAATAAGGCATTTATAACCCTAACACAACACTCCAATTAAAGGTGTTTGGGGCACTCTAGTACTGTCTCCATATGACAACATAATAGGGCGTTTACAACCCTAATACAACACTCCAATTCATCGTGTTTGGAGCACTCTAGAAGTGTCTCTCGTTGGCAAGATAATAGGGCAGTTACAACCCTAATACAATACTCCAGTAGAAGGTGCTTGGTGCACTCTAGTAGTGTCTCAACATGGTAAGATAATAGGGCATTTACAATGCTAAAATAATAGTCGAATTGAAGGTGTTTGAAGCACTCTAGTAGTGTCTCCAGATGGAAAGATAATAGGACATTTACAATGCTAAAACAACACTCGAATTGAATGTGTTTGGTGCATTCTAGTAGTGTCCATATGTGGCAAGATAATAGGGCATTTACAACCCTAATACAACACCCTAATTGACGATGTTTGGAGGACTCTAGAAGTGTCTCTCGCTGGCAAGATAATAGGGCATTTACAACCCTAATACAAACTTCAATTGAAGGTGTTTGGAGCACTCAAGTAGTGTCTCCATATAGCAAGATAATAGGGCATTTACAACCCAAATACAAGACTCCAATTGACGGTGTTTGAAGCACTCTTATTGTGTCCAGATATGTCAAGATAATAGGGCATTTACAAACCTAATGCAACACTCTAATTGAACGTGTTTGGAGTACTCTCGTAGTGTCTCCGGATGGCAAGATAATAGAGCATTTACAACCCTAATATAATACCCCAATTGGAGATGTTTGGGCCACTCTAGTATTGTCTCCATATGGCAAGATAATAGGGCATTTACAACCCTAATACAATACTCCAGTAGAAGGTGTTTGGAGCACTCTAGTAGTGTCTTCATATGGCAAGATAATAGGGCATTCACAATCCTAAAACAACACTCGAATTGAAGGTGTTTGGTGCACTCTAGTAGTATCCATATATGGCAAGAGAATAGGGCATTTACAACCCTAGTACAACACCCCAATTGATGATGTTTGGAGCAATCTAGAAGTGTCTCTCGATGGCAATATAGTAGGGCATTTCAACCCTAATACAACACTCCAATTGAAAGTGTTTAGGACACTCTAGTACTGTCCCCATATGGCAACATAATAGGGCGTTTACAACCCTCATAAAACACTCCAATTCATCATGTTTGGAGCACTCTAGAAGTATCTCTCGTTGGCAAGATAATAGGGCATTTACATCTCTAATATAATACTCCAATTGACGATACCAATTGAAGTCGTTTGAAGCACTCTCGTAGTATTTCCAGATGGAAAGATAATAGGGCATTTACAACCCTAATACAATACTCCAGTAGAAGGTGTTTGGAGCACTCTAGTAGTGTCTTCATATGGCAAGATAATAGGGCATTCACAATCCTAAAACAACACTCAAATTGAAGGTGTTTGATGCACTCTAGTAGTGTCCATATATGACAAGATAATAGGGCATTTACAACACTAATACAACATACCAATTGAAGTTCTTTGGAGCACTCTAGTAGTGTCTCCATATGGCAAGACAATTGGGCATTTATAACCCTAATAAAACACTCCAATTTAAGTTGTTTGGAGCACTCTAGTAGTGTCTCCACATGGGAAGATAATGGGGCACATTCCAATTGAAGATGTTTGGACCACACTAGTTGTGTCCCTATATGGCAAGATAATTGGGCATTTACAACCCTAATACAACAATCCAATTGATGGTGTCTGGAGCAATCCAGAAGTGTCTCTCGATGGAAAGATAATAGGGCATTTACAACCCTAATACAACACTACAACTAAAGGTGTTTCGAGAACTTTAGTAGTGTCTCCGTATGGCAAGAAAATAGGGCATTTATTACCCCAATACAACACTCCAATTGAAGACGTTTGGAGCACTCCAGTAGTGTCCATATATGGCAAGATAATAGGGCATTTACAACCCTAATACAACACTCGAATTGAAGGTGTTTGGAGCACTCTAGTATGGTCTCCATATGGCACGATAATTGGGTATTTACAATCCTAATACAACACACCAATTGAAGTTGTTTGGAGCAGTCTCGTAGTGTCTCCAGATGGCAAGATAATGGGGCATTTACAACTCTAAAATAACACTCCACTTGAAGATGTTTGGAGCACACTAGTAATGTCCTTATATGGCATGATAATTGGACATTTACAACCCTAATACAACATTCAATTGATTGTGTTTGGAGCACTCTAGAAGTGTCTCTCGATGGCATGATAATAGGGCATTTACAACCCTAGTACAACACTCCAACTGAAGGTTTTTGGAGCACTCTAGTAGTGTCTCCATATGGCAAGATAATAGGGCATTTAAAACTATAATAAAATACTCCAATTGATGGTGTTTGGAGCACGCTAGTATTGTCTCTATATGGCAAGATAATAGGACATTTACAACCCTAATACAACACTCCAATTGAAGTTGTTTGGAGCACTCTATTACTGTCTCCAGATGGCAAGATTATAGGGCATTTACAACCCTAATACAACACTCTAATTGATAGTGTTTGGGGCACTCTAGAAGTGGCTCTTGATGGCAAGATAGATAATAGGGCATTTCCAACCCTAATATAAACAATTGAAGGTGTTTGGTGCACTATAGTAGTGTCTCCACATGACAAGATAATAGGGCATTTACAACCCTAATACAACAACCCAATTGAAGATGTTTGGGGCACTCTAATAATGTCTACATATGGCAAGGTAATAGGGCATTTACAACCCTAGTGCAACACTCCTATTGATTGTGTTCGGAGCACTATAGAAGTGCCTCTCGATCAGAAGATAATAGGGCATTTACATGCCTACTACAACATTCCAATTGAAGCTGTTCGGAGCACTCTAGAAGTATCTCTTGATGGCAAGATAATAGGGCATTTACGACACTAATACAACACTCCATTTGAAGGTGTTTGGAGCAGTCAAGAAGTGTCCATATATGGCTAGATAATTGGGCATTTACAACCCGAATACAGTACTTCAATTGAAGGCGTTTCGGACACTCTAGTAGTGTCTCCATATGGCAATAGAATATAGCATTACCACTCTAATACAACACTCCAATTGATGATGTTTGGAGCACTCCAGTAGTGTCCACATATGGCAAGATAATAGGGCATTTACAACCCTAATACAACACTCCAATTGAAGGTGTTTCGAGCACTCTAGTAGTGTCTCCAAATGGCAAGATAATAGTGCATTTACAACCCTAATACAACACTCCAATTGAAGGTGTGTGGAGCACTCTAGTAGTGTTTCCATATGGCACAATGAAAGGGCATTTAGAACCCTAATACAACACCCCAATTAAAGTTGTTTGGGGCACTCTAGTAGTGTCTCCATAGGACAACATAATAGGGCATTTACAACCCTAAAACAACACTCCAATCGAAGGTGTTTGGAGCACTCTAGTAGTGTCCCTATATGGCAAGTTAATTGGGCATTTACAACCCTAATACAATACTCGATTTGATGGTGTTTGGAGCACTCTAGTACTGTATTTAGATGGCAAGATAATAGGGCATTTACAACCCTAATATAACACTCCAATTGAAGATGTCTGGAGCACTCTAGTAGTGTCCCTATATGGAAAGATAATTGGGCATTTACAACCCGAATACAACACTCTAGTTCATTGTGTTTGGAGCACTCTAGAAGTGTCTCTCGTTGGCAAGATAATAGGGCACTTACAACCCTAATACAATACTCCAGTAGAAGGTGTTTGGTGCACTCCAGTAGTGTCTCCACATGACAAGACAATAGGGCATTTACAATGCTGAAACAACACTCGAATTGAAGGTGTTTGGTGCACACTAGAAGTGTCTCTCGATGGCAAGATAATAGGGCATTTACAACGCTCATACAAACTTCAATTGATGGTCTTTGGAGCACTCAAAATGTCTCCATATAGCACAATATTAAGGCATTTACCACCCTAATATAAGAGTCCAATTGAAGTTGTTTGGAGCACTCTTGTAGTGTCCCGATATGGCAAGATATTAGGGCATTTACAAACCTAATACAACACACCAATTGATGGTGTTAGGACCAGTCTCGTAGTGTCTCCATATGGCAAGACAATTGGGCATTTACAACCCTAATAAAACACTCCAATTTAAGTTGTTTGGAGCACTCTAGAAGTGTCTCTCGATGGCAACATAATAGGGCATTTACAACTCTAATACAACACCCCAATTGATGGTGTTTGGAGCACCCTAGAAGTGTCTCTCGATGGCAAGATAATAGGGCAATTTACAACCCTAATACAACACTCCAACTGAAGGATTTTGGAGAACTCTAGTAGTGTCTCCATATGGCAAGATAAGAGGGCATTTAAAACCCCAATACAACACTCCAATTGAAGGTGTTTCGAGCACTCCAGTAGTGTCCATATATGGCAAGATAATAGGGCATTTACAACCCTAATACAACACTCCAATTGAAGGTGTTTGGAGCACTCTAGAATTCTCTCTGGATGGCAAGATTATAGGGCATTTACAATCGTAATACAACACTCTATTTAAAGGTGTTTGGGGTACTCTAGTAGTGTCTCCGTATGGCAACATACTAGGGCGTTTACAACCCTAATACAACACTCCAATTCATTGCGTTTGGAGCACTCTAGAAGTGTCTCTCGTTGGCTAGATAACAGGGCATTTACAACCGGAATACAACACTCGAATTCTTGGTGTTTGGTGCAGTCTAGTAGTGTCTATATATGGCTAGATAATAAGGCATTTATAACCCTAATACAGGACTCCAATTGAAGGTGTCTGGAGAACTCTTGTAGTGTCCAGATATGGCTAGATAATAGGGCATTTACAACCCTAATACAGGACTCCAATTGAAGGTGTCTGGAGAACTCTTGTAGTGTCCAGATATGGCAAGATATTAGGGCATTTACAAACCTAATAAAACGCTCCAATTGATGGTGTTTGGAGCACTCTCGTAGTGTCTCCATTTGACAGGACAATTGGGCATTTACAACCCTAATAAAATACTCCAATTAATGGTGTTTGGAGCACTCTAGAAGTGTCTCTCGATGGCATGATAATAGGGCATTTACAACCGTAATAAAACACTCCAATTGAAGGTGTTTCGGGCACTCTAGTAGTGTCTCCATATGGCAAGATAATAGGGCATTAAAAACCCCAATATAACACTCCAATTGAAGGTGTTTCGAGCACTCCAGTGGTGTCCATATATGGCAAGATAATAGGGCATTTACAGCCCTAATACAACACTCCAATTGAAGGTGTTCGGAGCACCCTAGAAGTGTCTCTCGTTGGGAAGATAATAGGGCATTTACAACCCTAATATAACATATCGATTGAAGTTGTTTGGAGCACTCTCGAGGTGTCTCCAGATGGCAAGATAATAGGGCCTTTACAACCCTAATATATCACTCCAATTGAAGGTTTTTGTGGCACTCTAGTAGTGTCTTGATATGGCAACATACTAGGGCGTTTACAACCCTAATACAACACTCCAATTCATCGTATTTGGAGCTCTCTAGAAGTGTCTCTTGTTGGCAAGATAATAGGGCATTTACAACCGTAATACAACACTCCAATTGAAGGTGTTTGGGGTACACTAGTAGTGTCTCCATATGGCAACATAGTAGGGCGTTTACAACCCTAATACAACACTCCAATTCATCGTGTTTGGAGCACTCTAGAAGTGTCTCTCGTTGGCAAGATAATAGGGCATTTACAACCCTAATATAACATATCGATTGAAGTTGTTTGGAGCACTCTCGAAGTGTCTCCAGATGGCAAGATAATAGGGCCTTTACAACCCTAATATAACACTCCAATTGAAGGTTTTTGTGGCACTCTAGTAGTGTCTTGATATGGCAACATACTAGGGCGTTTACAACCCTAATACAACACTCCAATTCATCGTATTTGGAGCTCTCTAGAAGTGTCTCTCGTTGGCAAGATAATAGGGCATTTACAACCGTAATACAACACTCCAATTGAAGGTGTTTGGGGTACTCTAGTAGTGTCTCCATATGGCAACATACTAGGGCGTTTACAACCCTAATACAACACTCCAATTCATCGTGTTTGGAGCACTCTAGAAGTGTCTCTCGTTGGCAAGATAATAGGGCATTTACAACCGTAATACAACACTCGAATTGAAGGTGTTTGGTGCACTCTTGTAGTGTCCAGATATGGCAAGATATTAGGGCATTTACAAAGCTAATACAACACTCCAATTGATGGTATTTGGAGCACTCTCGTAGTGTCTCCATATGGCAGGACAATTGGGCATTTACAACACCAATACAACACTCCAATTGATGGTGTTTGGAGCACTCTCATAGTGTCTACATATGGTAGGACAATTGGGCATTTACAACCCTAATAAAACACTCCAATTAATGGTGTTTGGAGCACTCTAGAAGTGTCTCTCGATGGCAAGATAATAGGGCATTTACAACTCTAATATAACACTCCAATAGAAGATGTTTGGAGCACTCTAGAAGTGTCTCTCGATGGCAAGATAATTGGGCCCTAATACTACACTCCAACTGAAGGTTTTTGGGGGCACTCTAGTAGTGGCTCCATATGTCAACGTAATTGGGCATTTAAAACCCCAATACAACACTCCAATTGAAGGTGTTCCGAGCACTCCAGTAGTGTCCATATATGGCAAGATAATAGGGCATTTACAACACTAATACAACACCCCAATTGATGGTGTTTGGAGCACCCTAGAAGTGTCTCTCGATGGCAAGATAATAGGGCATTCACAACCCTAATATAACATACCGATTGAAGTTGTTTGGAGCACTCTTGTAGTGTCTCCATATGGCAAGATAATAGGGCATTTACAACCGTAATACAACACTCGAATTGAAGGTGTTTGGTGAACTCTATTAGTGTCCATATAAGGCAAGATAATAAGGCACTTACAACCCTAATACAACACTACTATTGATGGTGTTTGCAGCACTATAGAAGTGTCTCTCGATCGCAAGATAATAGGGCATTTACAATCATAATTCAACATTCCAATTGAATGTGTTTGGAGCACTCTAGAAGTGTCTCCAATTGAAGGTGTTTGGAGCGCTCTAGTAATGTCCATATATGGCAATATAGTTGGGCATTTACAACCCAAATACAGTACTCCAATTGAAGGATTGGGACACTCTAGTAGTGTCTCCATATGGCAATATAATATAGCATTACCACCTTAATACAACTATCCAATTGAAAATGTTTGGAGCACTATAGTAGTGTCCATATATGACAAAATATTAGGGCATTTACAACTCTTGGACAACACTCCAATTGATGGTGTTTGGAGTACTCTAGTAGTGTCTCCATATGGCAAGATAAGAGGGCATTTAAAACCCCAATACAACACTCCAGTTGAAGGTGTTTCGAGTACTGTAGAAGTGTCTCTCAATGGCAAGGCAATAGGGCATTTACAACCGTAATATAACACTTCAATTGAAGATGTTTGGAAAACTCTTGAAGTGTCTCACGATGGGGAGATAATAGGTCATTCACAACGCTAATAAAAAACTCCAATTGAAGGTTTTTGGTACACTCTAGAAGTGTCTCTTTATGGCAAGATAATAGGGCATTTACGGCCATAATATAACACTCCAATTGAAGATCTTTGGAGCACTGTAGTAGTGTCCCTATATGGCAAGATAATGTGGCGTTTACAACCCTAATACAACACTCAAATTGGAGGTGTTTGGAGCACTCTAGTAGTGTCCCTATATGGAAAAATAATATAGCGTTTACAACCCTAATTCAATACTACAATTAAGGATGTTTGGCGGACTCTACTAATTATATATATGGCAAAACAAAAGGGTAGTTGCAACCCTAATACCACACTCCAATTGAATGTCTTTGCAGCACTCTAGTAGTGTCTCCAGATGGCAAGATAATAGTTCATTTACAACTATAATAAAATACTCCAAATGATGGTGTTTGGAGCACTCTAGTAGTGTCTCTATATGGCAACATAATAGGTCGTTTACAACCCTAATACAACACTCCAATCGAAGGTGTTTGGAGCACTTACAACCCTAATACAACACTACTATTGATGGTGTTTGGAGCACTATAGAAGTGTCTCTCGATTGCAAGATAATAGGACATTTACAATCATAATACAACATTCCAATTGAAGATGTTTGAAGCACTCTAAAAGTGTCTCCAATTGAAGGTGTTTGGAGCGCTCTAGTAATGTCCATATATGGCAATATAGTTGGGCATTTACAACCCTAATACAGTACTCCAATTGAAGGTTTGGGACACTCTAGTACTGTCTCCATATGGCAATATAATATAGCATTACCACCTTAATACAACTCTCCAATTGAAGATGTTTGGATCACTCTAGTAGTGTCCATATATGACAAGATATTAGGGCATTTACAACGCTAGGACAATACTCCAATTGATGGTGTTTGGAGCACTCTAGTAGTGTCTCCAGATGATAAGATAATAGGGCATTTACAACCATAATATAACACTCCAGTTGAAGTTGTTTGGACCACTGTAGAAGTGTCTCTCGATGGCAAGATAATAGGGTATTTACAACCGTAAGATAACACTCCAATTGAAGGTGTTTGGAAAACTCTTGAAGTGTCTCACGATGGGAGATAATAGGTCATTTAGAACGCTAATAAAAAACTCCAATTGAAGATCTTTGGAGCACTGTGGTAGTGTCCCTATATGGCATGAGAATTGGGCATTTACAAACTTAATAAAACACTCCGAAGGATGCTGTTTGGAGCACTCTAGAAGTGTCTCTCGATGGCAAGATAATAGAGCATTTACAACCCTATTATAACACTCCAATTCAATGTGTTTGGAGCACTCTAGTAGTGTCTCCATATGGCAAGATAATAGGGCATTTACAACCCAAATACAACACTACAATTTAAGGTTTTTGGAGCACTCTAGTTGTGTCTCCACATGGCAAGATAGTAGGCATTTGCAACGCAAATGCAACACTCGAATTTTAGGTGTTTGGAGCTCTCTAGTAGTGTGTCTATATGGAAAGATAATATGACATTTACAACCCTAATATAACACTCCAATTGAAGGTGCTTGGAGGGATCTAGTAGTGTCCCCAGATGGCAAGATAATATAGCATTTACAGCGCTAATACAACATTCGAATTGAAGGTGTTTGGAGCACTCTAGTAGTGACCACATATGACAGGATAATATGGTACTAACAACCCCAATACAATACTCCAAGTGAAGGTGTTTGGAGTAATCTAGTAGTGTCTCCATATGGCAAGATAATAGGGCACTTACAACCCTAATACAACACTCTTATTGATGGTGTTTGGAGCACTATAGAAGTGTCTCTCGATTGAATGATAATAGACCATTTACAACCCTAATACAACATTCCAATTGAAGGTGTTTGGAGCACTCTAGAAGTGTCTTTTGATGACAAGATAATAGGGCATTTACAACCCTAATACAACACTCCAATTGGAGGTGTTTGGAGCACTCTAGTAGTGTCCATATATGGCAAGATAATAGGGCATTTACAACCCTAATACAGCACTCCAATTGAAGGTGTTTGGAGCACTTTAGTAGTGTCCATATAATGCAAGATATTAGGGCATTTACAAACCTAGGACAACACTCCAATTGATGGTGTTTGAAGCACTCTAGTAGTGTCTCTAGTTGGCAATATAATTGTGCATTTACAATGCTAATACAACACTCCAATCGAAGTTGTGTGGAGCACTCTAGTAGTGTCTAAAGATGGCAAGTTAATAGGGCATTTACAATCGAAAAACAACTCTCCAGTTGAAGGTGTTTGGAACACTCTAGTAGTGTCGCTGGATGGCAAGATAATAGGGCATTTACAACCCAAGTACTACACTCCAATTAAAGGTATTTCGAGCATTCTAGTAACGTCTCCATATTGCAAGATAATATAGAATTTACAACGCTAATACAACACTCCAATTGAATGTGTTTGGAACACTCTAGTAGTGTATCTAGGTGGAAAGATAATAGGGCATTTACAACCCTAATACTGCACTCCAATTGAAGGAGTTTGGAGCATTCTAGTAGTGTCCATATATGGCAAGATATTATGACATTTACAACTCGAATACAACACTCCAATTGATGGTGTTTTGAGCACTTTCGTAGTGTCTCTGTATGACAAGATAATGGGGCCTTTACAACCCTAAAACAACACTCCAATTGAAGTTGTTTAGAGCACTCTAATAGTGTCTCCATATGAAAAGATAATATAGAATTTACAACGTTAATACATCACTCTTATTGCAGGTATTTGGAGCACTCTAGTACAGTCTATATATGGCAAAATAATAGGGCATTTACACCCCTATTACAATACTTTAGTTGAAGGTGTTCGGTGCACTCGAGTAGTGTATATATATGACATAATAATAGGGCATTTACAACCCTAATACAACACTCCAATTGCAGGTGTTTGGAGAACTCTAGTAGTGTTCATATATGGCCAAATATTGAGGCATTTACAATGCTAATATAACACTACAATTGATAGTGTTTGGAGCACTCTAGTAGTGTCTCTAGATGGCAAGATAATAGGACATTTACAACCCTAATATAACACTTCAATTGAAGGTCTTTGGAGCACTGTAGTAGTGTTCCTATGTGGCAAGATAATAGGGCATTTACAACCTAAAAACAACCCTCCAGTTGATGGTGTTGTAACACTCTAGTAGTGTCTTTACATGGCAAGATAATAAGGCATTTATAACGCTAAGACAATACTCGAATTGAAGGTGTTTGGAACACTAAAGTAGTGTCCATATATGGCGTTTAGAACCCTAATACAATACTACAAGTGAAGATGTTTGGAGCACTCTATTAATATTTGTATATGGCAATAGAAGGTGTTAGTTGCAACCTTATTACAAAACTCCAACTTAAAGTCTTTGCAGCACTAGTAATGTCTCCAGATGGCAACATAAGAGGGTAGTTGTACCCTTAAGAAAACACTCCAGTGCAAGGTGTTTGGAGCACTTTCCCAGTGTCTCTAGGTGGCAAGATAATTTGGCATTATTAACCCTAATATACAACTCTCCAATTAATGGTGTTCGGAGCACTCTTGTAGTGTCTTTATATGGCAAGATAATAGGTCATTTACAACCCCAATATAAAACTCCAATTTAAGATGTTTGGAGAACTCTAGTAATCTCTTTATATGGCAAGATAATAGGGCATTTACAACCCTAATACAACCCTCCAATTGAAGATGTTTAGAGCACCCTAGTAGTGTCTCCACATGGAAAGATAATGGGGGCATTTACAAGGCCAATACAACACTCGGATTCAAGTTGTTTTGAGCTCTCTATAAGTGTCCATGTATGGCATGATAATATTTAATTTACAACCCAAATAGAACACTTCAATTGAAGATGTTTGGAGCATTCTATTAATATTTTTGTATGGCAAGACAAGAGGGTAGTTGCAACCCTAATACAACACTCCAATTGCAGGTGTTTGGGGCACTCTTGTAGTGTCTCTAGATGGCAAGAAAATAGGGCATTTACAACCCTAATACAACACTTCAATTGAAGGTGTTGGGAGAACTCTAGTAGTGTCTCTATGTGGCAAGATAATAGGACATTTACAACCCTAATACAACACTCCAATTGAAGGTGTTTCGAGCAATCTAGTATTGTCTCCATATGGCAAGTTAATAGGGTATTTACAATCCAAAAACAACTCCCAAATTAAAGGTGTTTGGAGCACTCTAGTAGTGTCTCTAGATGGCAAGATAAAAGGGCATTTACAACCAAAGTACAACACTCCAATTGAAGGTGTATGGAATACACTAGTAGTGTCTCCAGATGACAAGATAATATAGAATTTACAACACTAATACAACACTCGAATTGAAGGTGTTTGGAACACTCTAGTAGTATCGATATATGACAAGATAATAGGGCATTTACAACCCTAATACAACACTCCAGTTGAAGGTGTTTGGAGCACTCCAGTAGTGCATCTAGATGGCAAGATAATAAGGCGTTTACAACCCTAATACAACACTCCAATTGAAGGTGTTTGGAGCACTCTAGTAATGTCTATATATGGCAAGATATTAGGAGATTTACAATCCCAATACAATACTCCAATTGATGGTGTTTGGAGCACTCTAGTAGTGTCTCTAGATGGGAAGATAATAGGGCATTAACAACCCTAATACAACACTGCAATTGAAGGTGTTTGGAGCACTCTAGTAGTGTCCCTATATGGCAATATAATATGGCGTTTACAACCCTAATACAACACTACAATTAAAGATGTTTGGAGACTCTATTAATGTCATTATATGGCAAGAGAAGAGGTTCGTTGCAACCCTAATACAACACTCCAATTGAAAGTCTTTGTAGCACTCTAATAGTGTCTACAGATGGCAACTTAAGAGGGTAGTTTTTACCCTAATAAAACACTCTAGCGGAAGGTGTTTGGAGCACTTTCGTACTGTCTCCAGATGGAAGATTAATAGGGCCTTTACAATCATAATACAACACTCCAATTGTAGGTGTTTGGTGCTCTCTAGTAGTGTCCCTATATGTCAAGATAATAGGGCATTTACAACTCTAATGCAACACTCCAATTTAAGGTGTTTGGAGCACTCTTGTAATGTCTCTATATGGCAAGAGAAGAGGGTAGTTGAAACCCTAATACAACACTCAAATTGAAAGTCTTTGCAGCACTCTTGTAGTGTCTCCAGATGACCACATAAGAGGGTGGTTGCAACCCTAATAAAACACTCCATTGGAAGGTATTTGGAGCACTTTTGTAGTGTCTCAACATGACAAGTTAATAGGACATTTACAACCCTAATACAACACTCCAATTGAAGGTGTTTGTAGCACTCTAATAGTGTTTCCAGATGTGAAGATAATAGGGCATTTACTACCCTAATATAATACTCCAATTGAAGACATTTGGAGCTCTCTAGTAGTGTCCCTATATGGCAAGGTAATAGGGCATTGAAAACCCTAATATAACACTCTAATTGAAGGTGTTTGGAGTACTCTAGTAGTGTCTTCAGATGGCAAGTTAATAGGGCATTTACAATGCTACTACAACACTTGAATTCATGGTGTTTAGAGCACTCTAGGAGTCTCCATATATGAAAAGATAATAGGGCATTTACAACCCTAATACAACACTCCAATTAAAGGTGTTTGGAGCACTCTAGTAGTGTCCCTATACAGCAAGATAAGGAGGCATTTACAACCCTAATACAACACTCCAATTGAAGGTGTTTCGAGAAATCTAGTAGTATATCTATATGGAACGATAATAGGTTTACAACCCTAATATTACACTCCAATTGAAGGTGTTTGTAGTATTCTAGTAGTATCTCTAGATAACAAGATAATAGAGCATTTATAACCCTAATACAACACTCCAATTGAAGGTGTTTGGAGCACTCTAGTATTGTCTCCCGATGGCAAGATTATAGGGCATTTACAACCCTAATGCAACACTCTAATTGAAGGTGTTTTGAGCACTCTAGTAGTGTCCCTATATGGCAAGATAATATGGTATTTACAACTCTAATACAACACTCCAATTGAAGGTGTTTCGGGAACTCTAGGAGTGTCTCTATATGGCAAGATAATGAGGTGTTTACAACCCTAATACAACACTCCAATTGTAGGTGTTTGGAGCACTCTAGTAGTGTCTGCAGATTGCAAGATAGTAGAGCATTTAGAACCCTAATATAACACTCCAATATGAGGTGTTTGTAGCATTCTAGTAGTGTCTTCAGATGGCAAGATAACATGACATTTACAACCATAATACAACACTCAAATAGATAGTGTTTGGAGCACTACAATGAATAGGGTTTAGGGTTATTACTTAGAGAATAATAGGGAAATATAAATGATTAGATTGGTGTGAGTGGTTTAATTTAGTGTATTAAAAACGGGTACCTCAGGCCAGGTACGTGTAAACTCGTGGTGGACAACGGGTAGAATGGGTACGGGTACAACAGGTACTCGGGTAGACGCTGCATTTGCCACTGCATGCGCCACATGGGCAATGTGTATATCAATATATGTATATATAATATAATACATGTATATATATGTATATGTATATGTATATATAATAAATATGGGTCTGTCTAAATTGCTGCTGGCAGCATTTCAGCAGAGGTGCTGCCGGGGCTATATTTAGCCGTGTGATGTCCAAACAACAAATCCAAACCGTTAGATGTTTAATCTATATTATAATCTACTTGGAGACCAAATTTTACATTTTTTGGAATTTTTTTACTATATATTAAGCTGGTTTGAAAACCGCTGATTTCAGTAAATTTCTACAGCATTGAAATCAGCGGTTTTCAAACCAGCTTAATATATAGTAAAAAAATTCCAAAAAATGTAAAATTTGGTCTCCAAGTAGATTATAATATAGATTAAACATCTAATGGTTTGGATTTGTTGTTTGGACATCACAAAACAGAAAAATGGGCGGCAGCACCGCCGGCAGCCAATTAGCCACAACCATATAATATTATACATGTATATATATGTATATGTATATGTAATATAATATATATATAATTGTATATGTATATATAATATAATAATGTATAATATATGTATATACATATACATATAAGATGAATGCTAATGATTATTAAAAAAATTTATAAAATTTCAATATAATTACTAAATACTATCTACATATTAAAACTTAATAGTACACTAAGTTGCTATTTTATTCACATTTGTGGCTATTTTTGAGATATAGAAAACAATTAAAGTTTAACAACGTCAATAACAATATTGGTGGCTATTTTTGAGATGCCGCCCGTAAAATCAATTACTTTAAATTGTATAAATTTAATTAATATATGTATAATATAATATATGTATATGTATATATAATATAACTGTGCATGATTTTTAAGATTCGATGGATTTTAATTGCATTTAAGATTCCGAATTTCCAAAGAAAAATTTCATAAATTAATTCGTGCACGGGTCCAGTCCGAATTTTTTTTTGCTGGTTTTTGTTGTTGTGGGTTTTTTGAAAAAATATACATTATTTGACAATATTCAAAATTTCAAGGGAAAAAATAGACATATATGATATATATACATATATATATACATATATATATACATATATATATACATATACATATATTATATTAAAAAAATTTGAATTTGAGTTTTTTGGGGGAATAAAATTTGAATTTTTTGGGTAGGCGGGTAAGGGTACACGGGTTCGACGAAAATGGGTACAATGGGTATAAGATACATGGGTGCGGGTACAACGGGTGGGCACGGGTACAACATGTAACAGGTACAACGGGCGGGCACGGGTTCAGTCGGGTACGGGTTAGCCTGTGTTTTTTCCAAAAAAATGGTGATCGGCCTATTTATTACCCGTACCCGTGTACCCGTTTACCAGTCTATACCCGGGCACGGGTACGGGTATCCCGAGTAATAGGCACGGGTGGACCAGTCCGGGTTGAGCCCGGCCGTGTTTTTTCCAATCACTAGTTTAATTACATTATATCATGTGATAATTAGAATTGTCCCCTACAAGTCGACCTTAGAGTCGGAAAACCTTTCAAATACGCATAGAACTGAACCTAAGTAATCCGTGGAGAATAATAGTATCGGTATGCATCTCTGCTCTACGGGGTGGTCTATATCGCATACAGTAGTGACAGAAGGCCGTAGGCGAGGCCGTATCCAGTAGTGACATTGCCATATATGGGTAGACATGAGTACCATAAATATTGTATTTAGTTAATTAGAAGGAATTCGTCCAAAACCCTAGAGGCTCCCTAAACTTGATTTACAGCAATTAGCATCTACACTTATAAATTTTGCCAGAGTAAACTGTAAAATCATCATGTAACTTTAATTAGTATTCACGCGTATCAAAAAAACCCGAAGAACCAAGATTAGTGTTATTGTTGTTAAACTACTAAGATTTATCCCTGTGGATCGACACCTGACACTACTACACGGTAGGATTATGTGCTTGTAATCCGACAGCATAGCATTAGAGTAACTAAGTATATATTTATATATACTAAAAATTAGTAGTCTCATTTCGACTAATCAACAACCCTAATACAATACTCTAATTGAAGATGTTTGGAGCACTCTAGTAGTGTCCCAATATGGCAAGATAACAGGGCATTTAGAACCCTAATACAACACTCCAATTGAAGGTGTTTGGAGCACCCTAGTAGTCTCACCACATGACAAGATAATAGGGCATTTACAACGCTAATACAACAGTCGAATTGAAGGTGTTTGGAGTACTCGATTAGTGTCCATATATGGCAAGATAATATGTCATTTACAACTCTAATACAACACTCCAATTGAAGGCGTTTGGAGCACTCTAGTAGTATCTCTAGATGGAAATATAATAGGGTATTTACCACCCTAATACACACTCCAATTGAAGGTGTTTGGAGCACACAAGTAGTGTCTTCCGATGGCAAGATAATAGGGCATTTACAACCCTAATACAACACTCCGATTGAAGATGTTTGGAGCACTTTAGTAGTGTCCCTATATGGCAATATTATATGGTATTTACAACTCTAATACAACACTCCAATGGAAGATATTTGGAGCACTCTAGTAGTATCTCCATTTGGAAAGGGAATAGAGTACTTGCAACTCTAATAAAAGACTCCAATTAAAGGTGTTTGGAGCACTCTAGTAGTGTCTTATTATGGCCAAAGAAGAGCGTGGTTGTAACCATATGCAATACTCCAATTGAAGGTCTTTGCAGCGCACTAGTAGTGTCGCTATTTGGCAAGAGAAGAGGGTGGTTGCAACCCTAATACAACACTCCAATTAAAGGTCTTTGTAGCACTCTAATAGTGTCTCTAGATGACAATAGAAAGGGGTAGTTGCAACCCTAATGCAATACTTTAATTGAATGTCTTTGTAGCGCTCTATTGGTATCTCCATATGACAATAGAAGATGGTAGTTGTAACCCTAATACAACACTTTAGTTGAAGGAGTTTGCAACACTCAATAATTTTTGCTAATGGTCAGTGAATAGGGCAGTTGAATCCCCAATACAACACTCCAGTTGAAGGAGTTTGCAACCCTTATACAGTACTTCAATTGAAAGTCTTTGGAGAACACTAGTAATGTCTCCATATGGCATAAGATGAGGGTGGTTGCAACCCTGATTCAACACTCCAATTGAAGGTGTGTGCAACACTCTAGTAGTGTCTCCATATGGCAAAAGAAAATGGTGGTTGCTACCCTCATACAACACTCCAATTGAAGGTGTTTTACTTTAGTAGTGTCTCCATATGGCAAGAGTAGACGGTGGTTGCAACCTTTGTACAACACTCTAGTGGTGTCTACATATGGCAGGAGAATTGGGTAGTTGCTACCCTAATACAACACTTTAGTTGAAGGTCTTTGTAGCGCTCTAATAGTGTCTTCATATGGTAATTGAAGAGGGTAATTCCAACCCTAATATAATACTTCATTTAAAGGAGTTTTCAACAATCAAGCAATGTCTGCTGATGGCAAGAGAATTGGGCAGTTGCAACACCAATACAACACTCCAGTTAAAGGTCTTTGTATAACACTAGTAGTGTCTCCATATGACATGAGAAGAGGGTTGTTGCAACCCTGATACAACACTCTAATTGATGGTATTTGCAACACACTAGTAGTGTCTCTATATGGCAGGAGGAGAGGGTAGTTGCAACCCTAATGCAATACTCCAAATAAAGGTCCTTGCAACACTCCAGTAGTGTCTCCATATAGAAAGGGAACAGAGTTGTTGCAACCCTAATACAACACTCCAGTTGAAGGAGTTTGCAACACTTTAGTAGTGTCTCCAGATGGTAAGATAATAGGGTGGTTGCAACCCTAATACAATACTCCAATTGATGGTATTTACAACATTTTAGTTGTGTCTCTAAAGGGTAAGAGAAGAGCATGATTGGAACCCTAATACAACACTTCAATTGAAGGTGTTTGTAACACTCTAGTAGTGTCTCCTTATGGCAATAGAAGAGGGTGGTAGCTACTCTAATACAATACTCCAATTGAAGCAGTTTGCAGCAACACCCTAGTAGTGTCTCCATATGGTAAGAGAAGAGGGTAGTTGCAACCCTTGTACAACACTCCAATTGAAGGTCTTTGCAGCACGTAGTGTCTCCATATGGCAAGAGAATTTGGTGGTTGCAACTCTAATACAACACTTCAATTGAAGATCTTTGCAGCACTCTAGTAGTGTCTCCATATATAAAGGTAATATGGTAATTGCAACCATAATACGACACTTTAATTGAAGGTCTTTATAGCCCTTTAGTAGTGTCTCCATATGACAATAGAAGAGGGTAGTTTCAACCCTAATCCAACTCTCCAGTTGAAGGAGTTTGCAACACTCAAGTAATGTTTGCAAATGACAAGAGAATATGGCAGTTGCAACCCCAATACAACCCTCAAGTTGAAGGTATTTGCAGAACACTAATAGTATTTCCGTATGGCATGTGAAGAGGGTGATTGCGACCCGATAAAACACTCCTTAAAAGTCTTTGAAGCACACTAATAGTGTCTCCATATGGCAAGAGAATATGGTGGTTGCAACCCTCATACAACACTCCAATTGAAGGTTTTTACAGCACTTTAGTAGTGTCTCCATATAGTAAGAGAAGAGGCTGATTGCAACCCCTATACAAGACTCTAGTAGTGTCTACATATGGCAAGAGAATAAGGTAGTTGTAACCCTAATACAACACTTTAATTGAAGGTAGTTTTAGTGCTCTAGCAGTTTATCCATATGACAATAGAAGAGGATAGTTACAACTCCAATATGGTAGTTGCAACTACAATACAACACACCAGTTGAAGGTCTTTGCAGAACACTAGTAGTGTGTCCATATGGAATGAGAAGAATGTGGTTGCAACCTTGATACAACACTCCTATTGAAGCTGTTGTCAACACTTCAGTAGTGTCTCCATATGGGAAGAGAAGAGAGTGGTTGCAACTCTTATACAACATTCCAATTGAAGGTCTTTGCAGCACACTAGTAGTGTTTCCATATGGCAAGAGAATATGGCGGTTGCAATCCTAATACAACACTCCAATTAAAGGTCTTTCTAACACTCTAGTAGTGTCTCCATATGGGAAGGTAATAGGGTAGTTGCAACCCTAATACAACACTCTAGTAGTGTCTGCATATGACAAGAGAGTAAGGTAGTTGCAACCCTAATACAACACTTTAATTGAAAGTATTTGTAGCACTCTAATAGTTTCTCCATATGACAATAGAAGAAGGTAGTTGCAACCCTAGTACAACACTCTAGTTGAACGAGTTTGCAACACTCAAGTAATATCTACAGATGGCAAGAGAATATGGCAGTTGCAACCCCAATACAACACTCCAGTTGAAGGTCTTTGCAGAACACTAGTACTGTCTCTATATGGCATGAGAAGAGAGTGGTTGCAACCCTGATACAACACTCCAATTGAAGGTGTTTGCAACACTCTAGTAGTGTGGCAAGAGAAGAGAGTGGTTTCTACCCTAATACAGCACTCCAATTGAAGATGTTTATAGCACTCTAGTAGTGTGTTCATATGGCAAGAGAAGAGAGTAGTTGCAGCCCTTATACAACACTTTAATTGAATGTCTTTGTAGCACAATAGTGGTGTCTCCACATAGAAGATTATATGGTGGTTGCAACCCTAATACAACACTCCAATTAAAGGTCTTTACAGCACTCTAGTAGTGTCTCCATATGGAAAGGGAATAGGGTAGTTGCAACCCTAATACATCACTTCAATTGAAGTTATTTGCAGCACTCTAGTAGTGTCTCCATATGGCAAGAGAAGAGGGTGGTTGCAACCCTTATACAACACTCTAGTAGTGTATGTATATGGCAGGAGAATACGATAGTTGCAACCCTAATACAACACTTTAATTGAAGGTCTTTGTAGCAATCTTATAATGTCTCCATATGACAATAGAAGAGAGTAGTTGCAACCTTAATATAACACTCCAGTTGAAAGAGTTTGCAAGGCTCAAGTAATGTCTACAAATGACAAAAGAGTAGGGCAGTTTTATGGTAGTATTTATATCCAGTGTAATAAAATGCGGTCTATGCGGCCGTATATGCGTTTGCGGTTGTAATCCGCATAGAACTCTGTATGCGGTCAATATATGCGGTTCCACATATTTGACCGCATATTACTACCGCATATTCTGCCATATATTATTACCACATATTTGTTTGTATGATACCGAATATTACCGTATATGCGGCCGCATACCTCATAGAAACCGCATTTAGTAACATTGTTTATATCCTTTTTTCATAGCTTTTTTATCACTAAATTATACAACAAAATAGAACCAAAATAAAAAATTACAAACAAAAATAAAAAATAACAAAAACACAAAAAATAAATTGATTAACGTATAGTTAATCAACAAAATAAAATTAACAACAATAATACGACAACATAAAATGGAAAATTCTACTTCTTAGGAGGCAACTTCTGATCAGTGACACCCGACGAAGTGCTAGCCTTACCAGTATAAGTACACGGAATAAAGTCATTATCTAATGTTGGAGGCTCTGCATCAATTTTTTTTTTCAAACCATATCTGTATGGATTTTCCACAAAGTCATCATCTAAAATTTCAAACCAAATAGGCTGCACACCAAATCTTTTTCTAAGAAAGCAAAATTTACAATGGCATATTTTTTTCCTTATTTCCGTCACGTCCACTTATTGACCCTCCTCTCACTACTCAATTAGACAATCTACCTCTGTTGCTACTGTTCATCATGTTCAACAACAAAACAAACATAAAGTAATACAATCCATATACAATATAAAGACTACAACATAAAATATTAATTGTACAGATATAACACAAAATAATATAATACCGTTGTTACGTTACGAAATTTTTACAATTAAATTCAAATGAATTAAAAGCAAGAATCAAGTTAATTGTGCTAACAAAATGGAAGTTAAAACCTTAATTTAGGTTCCTCTAATTAAGTAAGTTAAGTGTGAATCGAAACCGCGTCGAAATTTCGAGAATTTGAGACTTTACAGGCTCACTGCGTCCGCACTGGTAGGTGACTGCGAGTGACTGACCCGCACTGACTTCTGTTTTCCTTAAATTGCCTTTGAAATTTCTGTGAGTGCGAGTGAGGCCACCCGCACTGCGGGTGGGTGCGGCCGCACTCATGATTTTCTGTGTTGAACTGAAATTGGCTAAGTACTGAGTGCGACTGAGGCCACCCGCACTGCGGGTCAGTGCGTCCGCATTACGCTCGGACTTTTTCTGAAATTCTGCCAAAAATCTACTAAGTTCTGAGTGCGGGTGAAGTGACCCGTACTGCGGGTGAAGCCACCCGCACTGCGGGTGATTTCTGTGTTAAAATTCATTCCAAAAACTGACTAAGTGCTGAGTGCGGGTGAAGTGACCCGCACTGCGGGTGGAGGACCCGCACCGACACCGATTTTTGCACTGGAAAGTGCTGGAAGGACCTACAAACTGCCGAGTGCGTCCGCACTCAGATCCAGTGCGGGTGAGTGATCCGCACTGGGTGATTCCAAGGGCTTATTTGCATAATTCCTGCTCTCTCTCTCCCACTTCATTCATTTACCATTTTAAGTGAAATTTCTGCCAAAAGAGAAGAAAAAGAGCGAGAGAGTTTCCTGTTCCTCTCAAACCCCCGATTGTTGCGAGAAATCGAAACCGGAACCGAGTAAACGCCCGTGGATCTCTTCTAGCTCTCCTATTCGGTATTCTTTTCTCTTTTTGTTTCTCTCTAAAATCTACGATTTCTCGATTTCTCTGGTTTTCATTTTAAACTCGAGATTTGTGTTCAAATTGCTCGAGGACTAGTTCCTCTACACTCCTTGCTTGTTTATTTGTCAATCTTTTTCCCGATTTCCTCCGATTTGTGAATTCTGATTTCTAGGATTTCGTGCCAAAACCCAAATTGAGTATAATCGTGAATTGACTAGTTTAATCCAACTGATTAGACTTATAATCTGTAAGGTTACCTTTTGATCTTGAATTTTTAGAACGTTTAACGGTTAATTTGAGGTTTTGACCAAATTAGGGTTTAACCAATCGGTAAATTGAATTGATCCGAGAACCAAAGTAGTGAAACGGTGATTGATTGTTACCAAAGTGAAATGGTATATGGCTAGAGGGCCTAGATGCATTTGTGCACCGCTATATGAGATTTTTAATAAGAAATAAGGAACCGAAAAGAATTGATTTGGGACTGTACAAACCCTAAGTAAACGTATAGACCACTGAACCCGAATTAAACCAAGTAAACGTATAATATAGGTGTAGGCTCGGTCGAGCAAGATATTGCGAGACAATTCGAGACGCCCGATCCTTAAATTAAGCGGTACGCTCGTCATACTAAGGTGCGAGATTCTTGGACTTGTTTGATACTTTATTTTCAGGAATTAAACTGTGTATCCGTTTGTCATGTTGAATATCATTGATTGCATCATTGAATTGTGTAGAGCATTTGCATAGCCCAATCAAATTAAACTCGAATTGATATGAATTGAATGATTTGCATGCTAGTATGGTTATAGGTCATGTTGATCTATTGTGATCTGATTTTGATTGAAAGTCACCACGAACTGTGTATGTGAATGTATGTGAATGGATTTACGAAGTTAAGCACTTGGATCCAATGAATTTGCCAAGTCGGGCTGTATGCTGACTTGGATTCTCAGGATCCTAAATGGCCTTAGGTGAACGGCCCTCGATATTTCCAGTACCGGTTGGGACGAGGGAGGGTGATTATGTTATGTGATGAGATGTGATTTGAGATCGTGGGTGACTTGTGTAACGTCTGTGGCTCGGTGGCATTCTCCTACGTGTTAATGCATTTAGAAGGTCAATTGAATATTACGACTATTGGAATGATTCCAAAGAGGATTTTCTTTATGTGATTTGAAACCAGACCATAATAAACTCTTAAGCCAAGCGATTGCAGATGGGTGTCAGATAAAGGGTCCAGCGGTTGGCCATCTGTAGGTGTCAGTAACCCTACAGATGTGGGTTTGATAATGGTTCAGCTCGAAAGAACATCTGTAATTGCTACAAGCCCTATTGAATTGAGTTATTGAATTGAGTTAAGCCAAAATATATGTTGTGTTTGAAATTCATCTTGGAAATTCCGTAAACTGTGTTTCAGGTTGATTAAACTGTTGTCGAGCATTGGCATTCTGTTATTTATGATTATATATATATCTGTTTGAACTGTTATTGTTTGGGTTTCATTGTTGAATATAGAGTTTGATTGCAAGTCCAATAGTCTAAACTGTGGCAAAATTCGCACTGAGAATTTATTCTCACCCCCACCCTCCCGGTTATTTTACAGGTACTGGTACGACTGATTCCGGAGAGGCACGAGAGTAGTAGGCCTTAGTAGCTTACCACTTGATAACCCTAGATATGTTTTGTTGTATAGATTTAGGGTAGGCCTTATGGTTGGTATCCGGATGAGATACTTATGTTGTATTATATTCTGACCAGACTGTGTACTCTGATTTGTGTATCTATAAACTTAGTTTATATTATTATCTGTTGAATTGTTGAGTAAGATTTGAATAGCCTTGTAAGTATACACGGCGTTGTATGCTTACGGCGGGAGACTGTTACGACCCGTGGCCGCGGGGTGTGACAACCGTAGAGTTCATAAAATAAAATAACCTAAAATTCTGATATTAAAAACTAGTTCAAACATAACAATTATACAAGCCAGTAGAGTTCAAACATAAAATACTACGATACAATAGAATCCAGACTAAGGCTTACGAGCTAAGGACCTTGCTCCCTTCTGATCTTCAACTCAACGGATGCAAGCAAGACACTCCCACTTAGTGAGACGAGAGAGCGTCATTCACCGAATCTACATATACCCTCCATGCAATTGGGGTCAACAACTATGCCACATTTAAAACAAAAGAACATATCCACCATATTTCTCTTCACTGCACATAAACCGCATTGACCCATAGAATTGGAGGGTTCCTGTCTTCCCAGTCATCCATGCACATTTCTCTAATTGACGGATCAAGAGTGCTTAGCAATTCTTTGGGATCTCTGAGCGAAAACATATTTTTCAAATTCCTCCTCGCGAGGGCTTCACCCGTCCAAAAATTATTAATAAATATTCTTTTTTCCTCATGTTCGGTTTCACTTCTACCTCTAATTTTTCCAACTTTGGGTGCTATTGCAACTAGGGTTTCAAATGACAGTGATGGATTAGACAATTAGTATTGATTCTAAATTTTTCCTAACAATTTGTAACAATGTATAACAATTTATAACAATTTATAACAATTTAAAAAGTAATTTAAAAATAATTGAAAAGCAATTAAAAAGTTATTCACACATCCAAAAATTGTTAATAATCTCTTTTTTCCTAACAATTTAAAAGTAATTTAAATGTAATTAAAAATAATTAATTAAAAAAATAAAAAAAATTAAGTAAAGGAATTAATCAAAAATCGCCTTCTCTTTCTCTCTTCCTCTCCCTCTCCCTCTCCCTCTCTTTCTCTCTTTGAATTCTAGTGAGTTTGAGAGGGAGGAGAGAGAAACAGAATTTTTATAGTGCAAAATTTTTTTTTTAAATCCCAAGTCGGAGGATTTTATTGTGGTTTGGAATAAAAATTTCAAACCGCAATAAAATTCCGTAGTTTGGATATTTTTAATAAAAGTTCAAAAATATAATTATTTGTGTTAAATATTATTTAATATTGGTTATTAATAAAAATGTCGGCAGCTGCCAGCAGGAATAAAAGAAAAAGAAAAAAAATCAAACTACTTGTTAAGCCAAATCAATGAGCTGTGGATCATTCATAAAAAATATTATAAGGACAGCTGTTATATTAGAATGAATCATTATGTAACTGAAAATAGCTGAAGAATCTCTTTCTGTCCCTTGTGTATTACTATCTAGTATGAACATATTGAATCATTATGAATATTTTGATACGATCATTTTAATTAAGGTAGTTAGTTTAAGACCTGGTCATGCCGGACACATGCACCACCGTCTCATTCATCGGGCCATGATGTTATCACTGACTAATGGGTCCATGCCCCCATGAGCATCGAATTCGCATCCTCTGAGATATCTCATATTTTGCGTGACTTTTTGGAAAATCCCAACCGTTGCAATACGTTCTGCACAAATCTCAAAGCTCAAATAATAGTGCCCCTACGTCACCCACAAATAGGCACTGGACACGTCGGTCACGCAAAAAATGAGATATCTCAGAGGATACGCACTCATGAGCATCCGACCAGTTTGTTGGTCGCTACCTGAATATGGAATAATAGCTAACAAGTAGGGTAGTTCTAGTCTAATTAAAAAAAATAATGATGTCCATTTGAAAACTATTTGGTTATTAATAAAAATAAATAAATTGAAACTTAATTGTTGACAAACTTATGAATTATTTGATGAATAACTAAATAATTTTTAAGTTGGTCCAAGTTTAATGTAGCATTATTAATTATTCACTGCCTCAAGCCCAAATATCACCTGATCAGCCTGCTAAGCCATCAAATAAATGATTTGATGTCTTGACAACTCACCAGAAAAACCACCTGGCAAGTGGCATGTCATAGATGAAATATATTTACTTATTATATATATTTTCACCTTTTCTTTAAGGGGAAATTGGTTATTTGCCACTCCAAAATCTTCAAATTAGAAAAATGTCACTCCAAAATTAGAATTCATTAAAATGCCACTCTAAACTTAAAAAATTCAGAATTTTGCCACTCTAAATTATTAATAACCAAATTACCCTCTCCATCTCTTCTTCTCCTCTGCCTCCCTGGTTCTGACCTGTGCCTTAATTTCTATACTGTATTGACAAAACTCTAAAACTTGCTTGGAATACATTAAGAAACAGAGTAGCATTTTGTTTTCCTACTTTTAGTTTATGTTAAATATATATTTCTTTCTCAAATTTTTTTTTTTGTTATTAACAGGATGGAAGATGCTTCAGGAGCTGCTAAGGAGTGCTTGATTCTTCTTTCTCAAGTGGAAAGCAGAAATCATTAACTTGAATAAAGATTTCTATTTTCAATTATCTATTTGTCACTCTAATTTTTTTCCTGTGACCCTTTTCCTTGTTATCCAATTCAACTCTTTCATAACTCTTCTCTACGTGCTACATCGTGTCAAATCATTATTCGATTCTTCATAGTTGTAGATACATTCTTCTTCTTCTTATCCCAAATATTCAAAGTTCTAAATATTACAATTTCCACCATACAAATTGCACAAAATGGCTTTGGCACCACCAATCAAAGTAGCTCTTGGTTCAATTGCTTTTGGTATTTTTTGGATGTTGGCTGTCTTCCCAGCAATTCCTTTTCTCCCAATTGGTCGAACTGCTGGTTCTCTTTTAGGGGCAATGTTCATGGTAATTTTTCTTGTAATTTCACCTGAAGATGCCTATGCTGCTATTGATCTCCCAATTATGGGCCTTTTGTTTGGCACCATGGTTTTAAGTGTCTTTCTTGAACGAGCCGACATGGGGTACTTTTGGAAAGTATTATCTATTGTGAAGAAGGATATTGAAGTGGCCTCAACTGTTCCATCTGAGGTTGTAGCGGATGACGAGTTAATTTCTCACCGGTTTTCACCAGGTACTATGTCACATTTGACTTCTCGTGGTTCCCAAGAACTAGAGGCAGCTGTTGAGGCAGTCATACAGACAACCTCAGCCAGTGCCGGTCTAGGTGGTATAGGAGACATTACCTTTAGAAGTAGGCGGTACAATAGTGAGAGCGTAATACATTAGCTATTCAGTAATAGGCAGAGGGAGGCAGAGGAGAAAGAAGAAAACAGAGAAGAAGAGATGGGAGGGTAATTTGATCATTAATAATTTAGAGTGGCAAAATTCTGAATTTTTTAAATTTAGAGTGACATTTTGATGAATTTTAAATTTGGAGTGGCATTTTTCTAATTTGAAGGTTTTGGAGTGACAAATAACCAATTTTCCCTTTCTTTAAAGGTTGAAAAGGTGAAATGTCCACTAACATAATTGCTAAAAATAAAATGAAATTCAAAAATTATAAATTAAGAAAAGAAAAAGAAAAAACTAAACACATAAAAATTAACTAAAAATGTAATATAACTTGTTCCAAGATGATTCTGAGATAAAGCTATAGGTTTAGACTTGCTGCACAAAACAGAGTCATTTATGAAAAAACCAGTACAACCGCCTTTTGAAACCACTTCATGAGCTGTCATGGTATCAGGCTATGACGGTGTCTGGTGCCACGGGAAAAGTGGCGGAAGAATGCCACATCAAACCAGTAGGACAAAATCTGGGTCTACTAAAACTCTCAGTTTATTAAATTGCATTTACGAAAAAGAGATCTAGTGTTCAGTGTTTTCTACAGAACCTAGATTTATCTAAAACTGATTCCACTGATCAATTAAAATGCTGGCTGCGCGCAGCTGAATGTAGTAAACCAATCAGTTCCTGTATATGAGAGGTATTCTGACATACTTCATAGGCAAATAATGACAATTTTCAATTTAAACACAAGAATTGAATTTGTACAGGATTTTTATACAAATTCAATCTCGTGTTTAAATTGGAACTTGTTTAGCCTGTAAAATTGTTGATGCTATTTTTCTTTCCGCCCCACTGATAAGTGATAACAAGTCTTGCACCACAAATAATTTTTTTCTTCTAGCTGGGGCCCTAAGTTTACCTTTTTATTTTTTATATTTTTAAATCAGCTGGGAAGCTACCTAATATCAATAAGCAAATAAAAGTTTTCATTAATCATATTTCCCCCTAATGAATTTGTTGACATATATTAGTCTTCCACTATGAGAGAGGGGCATGAAAAAGAAAGTAGGACTTTACCACCTTTTCATGACTTAGAAAAAAAGCAAGCTGGATTCCATATTTGGACTTCTGTTTAATCTCTTTTTATTACTTTTGGTCTATTGACTTGGTCTTGGAATGCCCTCCCTGGTAAACACCTCTGATTTTTCTTCTAGTCAATACTGGTATATCTTATTATAATTTGCAGTATTGTATGAATAAAATCAGATAATACCGTAGCAGATAGATACTTGGTACCAATTAAAGCAATTTTAAAATTGTTATGATGCACCTTCCATCAGCGATTGTAAGAAAAATGGAACTGTAATTTCTATCAGACTCAAGTCTTTCAGTACTCTGCATTTCGAATTCGTATCTCCTCAGGTTACCTGACTGAGTATAATTGAATCGGACGGTCTGAAAATGGATTGGCACGCATCTCAAACCACAAATAATCCTGCCCCTCTGTCATCCCGAATCCCGACTGACTGAGAGTAAATCTGAGCTGTCCATTTCAATTGCGTTGAGTCTGGTACCTGGGAGGATACGGATCCCTGCATTTCTTTTGCTTGATAGATTTCTTGTATGCAAAAAGTGATAGTTTGTTTTATTTCTACATCAATTTAAATAAATTATTATGACAAAAAAGTACAGAATTGTGCTTATTAAAGTTTGATGTATAATTATAGCTATGTTTGTGCGATCAATCATCCGTGTAATTTGGAAATAGCTAATTAAAGTTTTGATGTAGAATTGTAGCTAGTTCTTTAGAAAATTTCCAATGGACGACATAACTTTCTTGCTAGCTTTTATAATTTTCATCCCTTAAATTAGGATATACATGCTGTGGATATATGCCTTCCTTTTGATAACATCATTGGGTCTCATAAAGAAGAGATAAATACTCTAATGGGATTTAAGAAAATATCAAAAAAGAATGCCAAAATCAGTGATAAATCATAAAACACCTCTTTGAAATTTGGATATCATACATGTAAATCCTTCAACTTGAAGGAAAAAAAAATTATAAAAGAGCCACAAAGGCTCATATAACCTAATATACAAAGTTCCCTTACAATTAGTTCATCATGTTTGTCTTCAACTCTTTGCGCTTTAATCGCCACAATCTTTCAGAATAGTCTACGAAAAAAATGTAAGATGTTTATTCACACGCTCCGCATGGATATACTGTTATCAAAGTTTGTGTGCCAGTAAAAAGATCTTACTGATCTTCTAAAAATTTAGCACCCCGGAATAGTAAGGAGACCATTGATCCATCCAAGGACTCCTCAATTGTGTCAGGAAGGGATCTTGCATCCATTCGAGTGAATTAAATTTCGGTAACTCAAGTTCTGGCAAGTTAAGCTGCTTTGCTGGTGGCAGTGCTACCGCCTCTTCCTCTACTTTGACAACCTCTTCTTCGATTTCCTTTTGTTTGGTTTCTTCTGGAAGTATACTTACCGCATCTTCCACGAACATCCAATTTTGAACGGGATCATGATCAGATGAAGAAAATGAATCAACCGGTGAATCGGAGTTGTGTGAATACTTCGTTTCCTCCATGGCAACTCGTTGTTCTAGTTCTTTGAGTGAGACTGCTTTTCGGTAAACCTTGCATAACACTATATCTTCCTGCATATTGAACAACAAATAATTAATTATTTAGTCAAGGATGTTACAACTAGTATTTTATGGTTTTGCAATAATTCAATGTTATATTAATAGTTTAATACTTGATTTTATTTTATTTGCTGTGAGAATGTTTTTGTTTTTTTAATTCCAAAGTTAATTTGACTTATCTGAGAAATTTGGTTCAGTTTGAATTCTATATCAAAAAATGAAGATATTATACTACTGGCCTTAATTCTTGGTGGGAACTTTCCGTTTTCACTAACTCATTTTACCAAAGTCAAGCAAATGATGATTTTAGTAATGGACCCAAATTCCAATTGTTCCCTAGTCTAGTCCAACTCAAACTGGACATCTCCAGTTCATCTCTCAAAAATGTCTTGCTTTAGTTTATGATTCTCTGTGGCAATCAAATTAGCCCACATAAACATACATAATTCTTGATCTATTAGTTACCTTTGGAGGCGATCCTGATGAGGAATTGGACTCCGGCAAGCGGTACTCGTTCATGACCCAGTCTGTCTTGGTGCCACGAGGTGCACGACCCTCGTAGTAGACAAGCGTCTTTTTTAGACCAATGAGTCGTTTTGGGTCGACTACACTCCTGACGGGTCGGTCAGACCCAGTCGCCTTCCAAAATCCACGCTCTGTGGTACGGCTGGGCCGGCCACCATTAGCCTGCTTTCGGTCCCTTGGAACAAAGAAGTACCACTCTCTCTCCCCTATCCTTGCCAAACCTGTGTGTTGTCAAAGTAATGCCATGTATAGTTAGCTAGAGCGTCACGACAAAGTTGTTCTCATTCATGTATGTATCATGAGAAAAATGTAATCTTCCAAAATTAGTGCGTATATATTGGATATGTATATATTTCCCAACCAAATGCAAATAATTAGTTGTTAACCCTAGAAGTTGAACCATTGCTCTCTTATTCTAATTTTTCTGTGTAATTTAATAACTTGTGCTCACGAAAACACTCAATTCTAGATATTAATTTGCAATTATGGTTTCTAAATTAGTCACAAAGTGTAGAACATCAATTTATCGAGAATTAAAAATACCTAACAGAAACCAAATTGATCAACAACAAAATAGAAAATGGCGCACAAATTGAAGAATTAAAGAGAATGAAATTTACCAGGGAGCTCCCAGGGGTCATGGCGATAGAGATGAACGGTTGGGATGATATCAAACTGGAGCTTCTTCCCTTGCACCACTCGCTTCAAGTAGAAATCTAGCAATTCCTCCTCTGTCGGGTGAAATCTGAACCCTGGCAACTCCATTTCTGCACCTCCTTTCTCCATTTCTCTCAATTTATTGTTATTCTAGATAGTAGCTATATTTCTCTTCTCTTTAGTTTCCTTTTGCGTTTTACAATGTTGTAACGATCTCGCTGTTAATCAACTCCTGATGCGGTGTGAAGAAAGAGAGACGGAGTGATGGTTTTATAGGACCGGGGGGGAAGTGGGGCCCACGATACAAGTTCCGATTACTTTGAATTTCTTCTGTTGGACTTTTACTAGCCGTGTACCCCATTAAAAATATCTATATATATGGGACACCGTGGCTTTTTTATTTTCCTTTTTTATTATTTGGAGAGTCTAATGTGGGTTAATGTTGTAAATAACTGTATGCAGTAGTATCAAACAATTAATTGAAAATAATCGGAAATAATCAATTATATTCGGAAATAATTATCCGATTAATTGAAAATATTCATGACAGTTTCATTACCGTTGACGACTAATCGGTAGATTAATTAATCAGTCTGAATGGATATTTTTTACAACACTATGATTAAACAGGAAACTAAATAAATATTTGTTACACTGTGGTGGTCTTAAGTGAGATTCAATAAAATCAATTGATCTCGCTGAATTCAAAAAGGTTTTGAAAATTAATTTTTAATTTAGAAAATGAGAAGAGTAAGACTTGAGTGTTATAGATAGCATAAGGTTATATGTATTACGAAAATAAATCTGCTGTAATTCTTGGGGAATTACAGGACCTGTAATTCAAATCCGAACCGTTAGTCTTTCTTGAGATTTGTGCATGAAAACTTGCTTTTTTTTTAGATTTGTGCAAAAATATTTGAACGGTTGATATTGATTGGAATTTCAGGACCCTGTAATTCCTTCCGGGATTACAGCAGATTTGGACTCATGTATTACAGTCTCAAAAATCTACCGTATAAACTTTAAACTTTGATTTAAGTAGCTCATTAAATTGATTATATAATGAATTTGTAGAATACCAACTTTCACTATTTTTGAAATTTTTTTACTATTTTTTATAATTTATAAAAGATGATAAAAAGGTCTAAACTATTGACAACTTTTTTTATTTTTAACTCATTTTTTGACATCTTTCATAAATCATAAAATAGTAAAAGAATTTCAAAAATAGTAAAAATTAGTATTTTTTTTTATAAAAGGCATATCATATGCCCGTTTCAGTATATTGAAACTGGAGGATAACTTACAAGGAAGAGTGTCTGTTATCTAACATTGTAAGATATAGAAGGTTCTAAAACACTACAAAACACAAACGCATGATGCTTAACACTCTACCAAAATACTGTGATAGTAAAGCCATTATCTAACACTAAGCCTCTCAAGTGGGGCTATGGAAAATAACAGATCCACACAATGAATAATTACAAAATTGATGGTTGAGCTTCATTTCTTCAAGGGGCTGGAAGTCCAGCTACACTTCCTACATTGAGAGGTTCTTCTGCATCACCTAAGAGCATCAGTGGAGCTATCTCATTGATACCATTGTTGGAATACCATGCAACTTGGTTGCCAGCAGGGTCCCCATCTGAAGCGGAATTGAATTGGTGTCGTCTGGGAGCTAAACGATAGCAGCTTCTTTAATCTTCTTATCCATGTGCCCTGCCCAATATTCAAAAACTAAAATTATCAATAGAATGATAGATCTAACTGTTTTAGGGGAACCGGATTGGAAGCATATCTCATTTCGATACTTCCATAATGTCCAGCTTAGGGCACTTAGAATAACTAAGAATCTTTTTTGTTCTACAACACTAAAATTAGATGAAAAGTGAAAAATGTCAACAAGGGTTGTCCATGTATTGAAGAAATCTTGAGTTTTCCCTAGCCAAAATCAATTTTTTTTGTGCTTGTTGACAATTGAGAAATAGATGGTTATTATCCTCAACATCAAGACAGAAGTGATATTGACGATCCCCGGACCAGCCCCTACGAGAGATAAGTTTTGCTTAGTCAATATTCTATTATGTAATAGAAGCCAAAGAAAATTCTGAATTTTGGAGGAATTGGCAGTTCCCATATGATAGCACATTGATTGGCATTAATCCCCCAAAAGTTTAGAATCTTGTAGATCGATCTAATAGTAAACAAACCTGTGGTAGTCCATCTCCAATCAATTTTATCTATAATTCTATATTATGTGTAAAACTAGATGAACTAATTAATTGTAAAAATCTCATTCCAATCAGAGAGTAAAATTACAACAAGGTTTCTTCTAAAATGAATTGCATACCCTTGTGAATTAACCACTTCAACTATTGATACAGATTTATTGTAGCATATATTGTACAGTTGAGGGTATTGAGTTGCAGGGATACAATTACAATACCATAGTGTATTCCAAAATTCAAGATCAGATTGGAAACTAGGGGTATATGTAACCTTAGTTGACCTAATGTATCTAATTTGATAATGTTTGACCAAAAAGAAGAGGGTTGTAATGGTGATGGAGAATAATAGTTAAAGTGAACAACAGTTTTCCAAAAGGCAAAATATTGAGTATTATGAAATTTCCACCACCATTTTAAAAGTAAGGAAATGTTCAATTCCTAAAAATTAAGAATACTAAAGCCACCATGAGTTTTGGCCAAACAAGCCTTAAACCATATTGACTTTTGGAGCCTTCGACTTGCTCGTTTGACTAGATTTGCAAAACATACATAATTGTATTTTATAGTTTTTCTTATTGAATTAATGAACTGCAATATAACATCGAGGATGTAGTCATGAAGCACAAGATATTGGATAGCAAAAGCATTAACTCAAGATTAAAGACAATCAATCTGTAAAATTGATAAAATAAGCTTGAGACTGACCTAAGTGAGGCCTACCGTTGCAACAAAATAAATAAATTCATAGAAATAACTGCATCGGATTAAATCAATATTAACCGGCTCCAGCCGAAAGATGAGACAGCGACTTCCGTTATGGGGACCGTTATAATGGTCCTCTACCGTTGCAATCCAAACTAGTTCAAATTACCTACTGTTGTAACGGTCCCTATACTGTTGCAATGATTGATGTGTTGTTTGCAATACAAGCAATAAATCCTAATTTACGCTCAATTCGGTTGCAAGTGTACAACCTTGTCGAGTAGTACTTAGGGATCGTCTCCACAGGGACAAGTTGGAATATCAAAGTCTAACCTAACAATTTAATTTAGTAAAAGAATGTAAAAAGGTTTTTGTTTGTTCAAAGGTTGGTTTGATTGCGATTAAACTGAATTAAACTAAAGTCTTTAAAGCAAAATCTGATTTTTAACAAGTATGATAAATTAGGGTTTCTTAGGGTTCCTCTCCACTAGTGTTACGACTAATTGGTTTGTAGATTCTGTTCTTATATTTATGAAGGCACAGTTGGATGTTGTAGGTACAAAGTGATATCTCTATATTAATACCATCTTTAAATTAGAATAAACGTCACCTCTCTATACTTGGCTACTCTAATCTAAAGTCGTTAAGTTCTTACTATCCCAATTGATCTAGAAAACTATCTTTCACCTCTCGATACTTGGCACAATTTTCTAAACTATTAGGTAAAGCCCGTATAAGACAAGCATCACCTCTCGGTACTTAGCCTATCAAATACCCTATTCATGGTCTGGACCTAATATTCAATTTCTCAATTGCAAATACCAAATCCTAAGATTTCATGCGATTTCGATTAAGTCTTCACAATCAATTAAAATAAATAATAGATCATAACAAAGAACAAGAATATATGAAACAAAACCAACTACATCATAACAAAAGTTTCAAGTACAGCCCTAATCAACCCTAGAAAAGCCTTTAGCCAGTCATGGCTAAAACACAAATGAAATCAAAAGAGTAAAAGAGTTCCAAAGGAAAGAAAATAATAAAACCGGTTGATCAATGGTGTTCTCTCCTCCCTTCTTCTCTCTTTCTTGTTTTTCCTTGTTCAAAACCAGAAATTCTCTCCCTAAAAACGTCCTTAATCTATTCTACAGGTCTCCTTTTATACCCCCTAGCGAAACCTAGAAATAAATCCCTAAAAATAGCAAATTCGGGCTCTGAACCGCCTTATTGCAGGCCGCAATAACATCTATTACGGGCCGCAATGAATGGAGGCAATTAAGAATTTGTCGCGCAAAAAACTGTAAACTCATTTCGGGCCGCAATCGATTTGGTTGCGGGCCACAATGAAAGTGCAGAAAATCTGTAAAAGTCATTTCGGGCCGCAATGGATTTGGTTGCGGGCCGCAATGAAAGTGCAGGAAATGAAGAGGCTCTGACTTGTTTGGTTGCGGGCCGCAATGAATGTTGACAGTTGCTCCAATCTTCGTGCTGACTCACCCGTTTTGCTTCGTTAAGCTCCAAACACTTGATTACCTATAAAATAAATATAACTAGGGCAGTAACTTGAACTTTCGGTCATTTCTAACCTAATCAAACCTAATTTCAACAAAACTTGGCTTAATTTACATAACAAACCCTAGGTTTCAATAGATACAATTTCGGTTTATCAATGATCAACACCAAATACTTTATTTTTATCAGCTCTCTATAAATAAAAGTTATACCAAGGTTTGGATTGACACTCCAGCCACCCCAACTTCAATATTTTGTATTTACAGATCTAGAGAAAGCCATTGTTGCTTGTACACTTAAACTTAAATACTCACAATCAATCTCAAGTTTATTCAATCAATTCAACAACTCTTAGAGTGATCTTGCGTGATCAAATCAATTACTATTTCGAGCCTTGTGCTCACCTAGCAATCCTTGAGTCCTCGCAAATCGAATTGTCTTCCTTTAAGCCTTTAGTGCTCGTGTTCAGGCTGTGTGACTTCCTAGAATATTGTAAGGGCTCACCGGTTCCACTTTGTAATCATTTCTCATTGGGTAAATAAAGGCGCGCCATCTAGAAGGTCGCGGGCCCCAGAAACATAGGCGTTAGTGTCGAACTCCGTAAATAACTCTCGTGTCAAGTGTCTCTAAACTCTACTATTTACTTTATTTATTTTACATTTTAGTTTAGGACAAAGTTATTCTAAGTTTCTGCCAAGAATACTTTATGACACACTTGAACTTTATAATTTAGATTAAAAATGCCCTATTCATCCCCCCCCCCCCCCCCCCCCCCCCTCTAAGTGCATTTGGGACCAACAGACCATTTAACTAAAGCATATTTTTTCCTAGACTTACCTGAACCTTGCCAAAGAAATTGATTTCTAATTGTATCTAATCTTCTTATAATTGTCTTAGGGGACTCTATATAGAGACAAGGTATACAAGGGTATTGCGGAAAGTACCAAATTAATTAGAGTTAATCTTTCACCTAAAGATAATAGTTGTCATTTTCAACTTTGTAATCTATTTTCTACTTTAATGATAAGGAATTGTCAATCGGCTACCGTTAACTTTTTATCTTTTAAAGGAAGTCCTAAGTATTGTAAAGGAAATTGTTCTACTTTACATTGGAAAGTTTGTGCATATTCCACACCTGAGGTGTTGATAGGAAAAAGTTCAGTTTTTTGTAAATTCATTTTAATACCAGATAATGCCTCAAATCTCATCATACTCCACCATGCTGATGCTACATTAAGATGATTAGTTTGTAAAAACAATATGGTGTTGTCGGAATAGTGAAATTGGTATTCTACAAGTTTATTATATAACTAATTTATTTAGCTACTTAGATTAAAGTTTGAAATTTATTTGATAGATTTTTAAGACCATAGTACAGATAACTTTATGCTATCTATAGCACCCAAGCCTTACTCAAATGAGAATTTCTATGCAAGAAACGATCCCCTAGCCCTCGTCGCAGGTGTTAATATAAATTTTAAAGCACGAAAAGAGTGAGCTCTACACATTTCGGTCACAATATTTAATATACTAAAAAGGTTAATTCTGTATAAATAGATGTTCAACTAGCATTAGTTGATTTTTTTTATGTCATTATTAGCAACCCTCTTTCAATTTTATTCAAAGAAAAATCTTAAAATTTGATCTTATTTGATATTATTGAATGAGTATTTTTAACTTTGCTACTGACTATGTACATATGCTGTCCTTCTCACAATTAATACATTCACATGATTGCACACAGTTAAGTAAGGTCAAAGCGAAGTAGATAATTAATTAATTTTCAATTGTTGGTATTTGATACCAGTGAAGTAAGGAGATGAAACCATTTTGAATAAGTACTATGTTAAGTGAAATATATAGTAAGAATTAAAGAGCCAAAAATTTAAACACTAAAACACTAAAACCAATTTAAAACATTTTCATTAGGTGCATTAAAATACCTTACAACACTTTGGTTCAGTTAAACATACAATATAAGAATTAAAAAAAAAAATTGAATGAAGCTAAAATACTTTAGAGAAATTGAAAATTATTTATAGACATGTTGTTACTCTATTAAAAATTGTTAAAAATAAACATTTGTATGTTTGAAATTGTTTGATTGACTTTGACACTTCAATCAAGCTCTATTATTTTACATGTACACGATATAATAAAGGTCATTTAAAAAAAAAAGATTTTAAAATTACAAAGTTGTTTTTGACTTTTTATTACTGCGAATGATGTTAAAATTACAAAGTTGTTTTTGACTTTTTATTACTGCGAATGATGTTAAAATTACGAAGTTGTTATAGTTCAATCGGCTTTAGATCAAATATCCTTTTGACTTTTTGTTACTGCGAATGATGATAAAATCACACATCTCAGCAAGTCAATTTAGTTGGCTACAAACAATTAATATCTGAAATTATTACTTATATATGATCATATTCATATATACTGAAAAATATATAAAAGAAGAAAAGAAATAGTTATTTAATATATGTCTTCTTTGACCAAGTATTATATATTTTTGTTCAGTAATGAGCAGGACACATCGTACAGTCCCACAGATTAGTGTTGATTTAGTACAGCATAGTAATTTAATGATCTTAACTTATTCTATAATAAACAATTGTTTTGGCGACGCCTGCATTTATTGGGCTCACAGTATCACAGTATGCCAGTTGACATTTTCATTTGTGCTATAAATGTTAAAGCCTTTCTGTCATTTTAGTCGTTGCGCTTGTAAAGTCAATGAATTGGACTACGTACAGTGTGTGTGTGTATACACACACATATATTAAGTAGGGTCAGCTTCAAAAATAAAATATTAAAATTAAAATAATTCTAAAATAGTAGAAACTTGGTTTTGGATTTGATTTAATTGTTCGTGCATAAAAAAAATAACTACTAGTATTTCGACATAAATATAAAAAAAAATTTATATAGTCTTATTCTTAACTTATTTATTCTCTAAAAGAGTTATGTAAAATTGATATTAGTGAAGAGGAGAGTTAAAATGCATCATTGGTTTTCTGTTTCAACGATACTCCACATCTTTATGCATATTCTCAAAACTCAAATAGTCGGTTCGGACCGCTCAACATGGTCTACATATTAAAATATGCTTAGAGATCCAATTTGATAGCTTTTGAAACAAAAAATTACTATTTTTTAAGATAGGTACAAGATCAGTACTTCTGGACCATCCAAAAATAGTGAATTTGTACCTATCTAAATAAATAGTAAAAAAATTTCAAAAAAATAAAAATAAAAATTATAGTCTCTAAGTACATTTTAATATAGATATTATATTGAACGGTTCGAATCAACAGTTTAAACTTTAAAAATGAAAATAAAAATGTAAGTATGACTGGACCACAAAATCAATAATACATTTTAACTCTTACTCATTGAATACAACTTTTACTAGTGAAGTGAATTAAGTTCTTAGGAGTGAAAACAGTATGGATAATATTTGATATCCGTATTTGATCTGTATTTGAAAACTTAGATGTGAATATATGTGTGGATAAGGATATTGATATGGTTTTACGTTTCAATTATATGTATCCGAATTGTTGATATATACTATATATTTTAATATATATCATGAAAATTTTATGTTATTCATCATTATAGTTAGATAAATATTACGAATTTTAATATTTTTTAATATTATTTTTATAAATATTTGATCTGATTCATATCTGTATCCATATCTGTCTGATATCCAATCCATATCCACTCCGTTTTTACCCTGAATTAGTTCTACATAACTTTTACTAACAATGTGGCTTGCAAAATCTATGTATACGTAAAGCACATGTGAAAAAGGCAAAGATAATAAATACGCATAAGAAAAATGTATAATAGTGCATTTGATGATGAACAAGATTAAATGCACTAACCAGATTAGGAATTATAATGGGAACTTGCAACTCTAAAATGGACTTTTCATGCTGCAAATTTTTCTCGCAATAAGTGTATTAATGATAGTAGCAGCAGAAAATTGATCTCCAGTAATTGACATCCCATCTACTTTTTCCGAAGAAAATAAACAACATTTAATAACTAATTATGGCTGAATTTCATGTACTCTTCAACAATTTCTAAATTACATATTTGTCCTTCTAAAATTCATAATATCATATTTATCCTTTTAACCTTCAAAAATACGCAAATTTATTCAATTTATTACCTTTTCTATAAAAACACATTTTAAATATATATATATATATATATATATATATATATATATATATATATATATATATATAGTGAGGCTACGCTACTTCGCGAATTAAACGGGTTGTTTTAATTCGCGCTCATATCTCTACTTTCGAAGTCCAAATAGCCGATCCAAACCGTTAGATGTTTAATCTATATTAAAATGTGCTTGGAGAACAAATTTTATATTTTTTGGAATTTTTTACTATTTATTAAAATGGTTTGAAAATCGCTGTTTTTTAATGGTGCAGAATTTTAATAAAAACAGCAATTTTCAAACCATCTTAATAAATAGTAAAAAAAAATCCAAAAAATGTAAAATTTGGTCTCCAAGAACATTTTAATATAGATTAAACATCTAACGGTTTGGATCGGCTATTTGACCTTCAAAACTAGAGATATGAGCGCGAATTAAAACAGCTCTTTTAATTAAGCTCTTTTAATTCGCGAAGTAGCGTAGCATTACTCTATATATATATATATATATATATATATATATATATATATATATAGAGGTAGGCTAATATACAATCGATTGTTCCTGAGGTCCCGTACAACCAAGTCATTTTCCGATTTTTAAAGTCCAAATGATCGATCCAAACCGTTCATCTTGTTCTCCATATTAATATGTGATTGGAGACCAAATTTTACATTTTTCTGAATTTTTTTACTATTTATTAAGCCACTTTGAAAATTGCTGATCCAACGGTAGCTTCTGGTTTTACTGTTTTGTTAAGCCACCGTTGGATCAGCGGTTTTCAAAATGGCTTAAGAAATGGTAAAAAAATTCAGAAAAATATAAAATTTGGTCTCCAAGCACATATTAATATGGAGAACAAGATGAACGGTTTGGATCGATCATTTGAACTTAAAAAATCGGAAAATAACTTGGTTGTACGGGACCTCAGGAACAATCAATTGTATATTAGCCTACCTCTATATATATATATATATATATATATATATATAAAGGAGATGAGCTACGGTGAGTTTCGAAGTAAAACGCTTTTCTACTGCACGCCGTATTTTTATTTTGAAAGTCCAAACGACCGATCCGAACCGTTAAATGTTTAATCCATATTGAAATGTGCTTGGAGACCAAATTTTACATTTTTTTAGAATTTTTTTACTATTTATTAAGCATTTTTTAAAATTGTTGTTTTGCTATGAACAGTAAAAACAGTAAAATTTTCTGGACCATCAGATCAGCAACTTTCAAAATTGCTTAATAAATATTAAAAAAATTCCAAAAAAATATAAAATCTGGTCTCCAAGCACATTTCAATATGGAGAACAAGATGAACGGTTCGGATCGATGTTTTGAACTTTAAAATCGCAAAATATGAGCGTGAAGTAAAATAGTCACTTTACTTCGCAACTCACCATAGCCCATCTCATATATAAAGTTCTTATTTTATTTTTTTATTAAAAAAATTTAAGCTTGTAGAAGGTAAACATTCAGTCTTCTAATTTAGCTGGTTTGTGAAGATTAATAGATTCATTTCTCTACATATGATGCATACACGGAGGCATTTATACATACGCTTTTGTGTATTATAAGTAGAGAAAATATTCATTTGCCCTCATGGACATGTCAATTAGAAGATTGAAAATTTTTCTCATACATGTTACATATTTTTTTTTAATTTTAACAAAGAGTAAAATGAAAATTTTATAAATTTAAAATGAGTTCTAGTTAGAAAAAACAATAAATTGAATAAAATTGAGAGTTTTAAAATATAGAAGGAGGTAAATATCATGAGAGGAGGGATCCAATTACACTCTTTTTTGATGACATCGAATTACACTCTCCATTTTTAAAACTTTCAAATTCTAAACAGTCGATCTAAACCGTTTAACATGATGGATATATTAAAATGTGCTTGCAGACCAAATTTTTTATTTTTTTTACTATTCATTAAGTATTTTACAAAATCGTTATTTTCAAACGATTGGATTTTTGTACTCATCTTAATAAATAGTAAAAAAAATTCAAACAAATGTATAATTTCATATGTAAGTACATTTTAACATATATATCCATAATATTGAATGGTTTGGATCGACTGTTTGAACTTTGAAAATATAGGAAATAATTTGGTGTCATCATAAAATGGTGTAATTGGATCCCTCTTCATATCATAATACGATATGTAAAAGGTTAACACGTAATTTTGAGGTTTTTGAAGGGTATACGTAAAATTGCACGCCTTAATTATATATCATACATGGGTAAGATTCGCGTGTTAACGGGATAAAATTATATATCCTATGTAAGATTCGCATGGTAACGGGGCTAAGATGTTAATAATTAAATACACAGTCGGCTTCCCATATTATTCCTTAATCAAAGCTAATGTTCTACATAGCGCACTATAGCGGCACTATAGCGCCGCTATAGCGTTTTTCTCCCATAAAAGCTATGACGCTATGTCCAAATAGCGCCGCTATAATGCGCTATTTCGCACTATAGCACCGCTATTTGGGTATAGCGCAATATTTTTAACCCGGCCGCTGTGACGCGATAAACACTATTTAAATCATTGATCAAAGCAGATCGATGTGCTGTTCTCTAAAGCGTTGACACTGACTCATAAATGCTAGTGCTTTCAAAATAAATGCACTGGGCATCTTTTCCTTTGGGGGCTGCTACAATTGCCCAAAATGTCCCAAGATAATTTCGTTTCATATTTTACAGCACTAGATAGTGTTACATGTTTTAGATCTTTTATTGTAATTATCATTAAAATCTTAAAAACCATATTATTGTTGTGATAAAAATTCCTTGCAACACATTTTTTTTTACATGAGGACTCTGTATGTTTTCATTTTGACTGAATTTAATTCACAATTTTTGCTTAATTTATACAAGTTTGGCTGGCATGTTGTTCATTTCTTAATATATTTCAAGTTAGAAGTTGACACTTGTATGCTAATGGTAAAGAAGAGTTCAAATATCTCTATTATCTTGCCTTTATTGTACCTTCATCTTTTTATTTTCTAATAACAAGAGTTTTAAAATTTATATGTCAAAACAAAATTGTTAGATATAATTTATATTATTTTCTCCATACGCACATAAAAAATTATCACTTTTCGATTATGATTTATATTAATCAATAAGTTGAAAAATCAACATCCATAATTTATCCACATTAGCTTTTTTTTTTTTTTTTTTTTGCAGGCTCTTCAAACTAATCATAACAAAATTGAAATATTATCATCTTTTCTGTGTGCATAGAGGAAATGATATAGATCATATATAATGATTTTATTTTGAATTTAAGTTTTAAATTAAGTTATTTTAGTTCTAAATTAAAAGCATAATAGAGACACAAAATATAAAGACATTTGAGGAGGATAAATACTTTGAAAATTATTTCCAATTAAGACTTAAGAAATGACACTTGTTTATTAATTTATTAATGATTGATACTTTGACAAGTAAGAATCAATACCTATTTTTCTTTTATTGTCCCCAACAAGTGTCTCTTTATACACCACTCTTCTGTTTATGTGGCAACCTGAAGTTTGTCGACAAGCACATTAATTACTAGCCAATTTGAACCAACCAAATAATTTTATTTTTTTTCCTATTTTTTGTTAATATAACTCCTTTACTAAACTTGTGAAACAGAGAGCTAATTTAGGCCCACAATTAAATTTCTTTTTAATTAAGAGAGGAGGCTCATCATATTATGCCAATGAAGTTTTGAATCCAAGACCTCTTAAAACCAACCTTGTAGCTTAATTATCACTTAATTAAACGAAATAGATTTTAATATAGAACCACAAGTTAACAACTAACATGGTAGGTTATGTTGCCATAAGCTCGGTTTAATTCAATTTGTTTTATATTGAACCAAAATAAAATATGAAAAGTTCTTATAATCAATGAGTAATTTATCTTCAATACAAACATTTATTCTTCAGACCGAAGTTCAAAAGTATCCTGGTATTATTAATAAAAAGCTCATTTTCCCAAAATAAACAAAATGAATAACGCTTCTCATAACTTTTTAATTTTAATTCACTTTTAACTTTAAAAACAAATTGATTTTTTATCCTCCCAGGTACTTGATTGAGAAATATAAAGAAAAATTAGCAACGGATGGTCAGATTAATCTCAGTTGGATTAAACTTAATCTGATGCCTATAGAAACTATAGAAACTGTGGTCCATTTTGAGATTCATATCAAGTTTAAAAAAAAAAAAAAAAAAAAACGGTTCAGATCTAATTTTTCTCAGTCAGTTTACCTGGGATCCAAGTTCCCTAATATTAGGGGGTAAAAATATTAACAAAACAGTTTTTACTTTATACAACACATAAACAATAAAGTTAAAAGAGCGCTACGGATAACTCACGCACTGCATTAAAGAAAAACTGTTCCTTCACTATCTTTATCCTTCAAAACTCGTGCACGACATCAATTAATTGGGGGAGAAAGAAGCGCGCAAACAGTCTACCACGAATACGTATCCTCTGCATTAACTCAAAAAAGGATCTTTCAGCCTTTGGTCTAGTGGCTAAGACACATGGTCTATGTGAGAAGTCATGGGTTCGAAATCTGAATGGAGAAAATTATTTGTCGTAATAACAAGAGCATTAAATAGTTGGGTGGCTTGACCTTCAACCTTTACTCAAAAAACTCAAAAAACTCGAAAAAGAATATTTTGAGTTAATGTATATGGACCGTTTGATCCGCTTTATGATTTGTGCGAACTAGATTCACACTAATATTAAAGGGCCCTTGAATTATAGACTGTAGTCGGATTGGTTCCATTTAAAATCAGATGGCCGATATGCGTTAACTGAAAAGATGCTCTTTTGAGTTAATGCAGATGATGCAAACTCTAGACAATATGTTGGTACCAATTAGAGAAGAAAATTAATCACACTATAACCATTCACGTTACGTCATATCACGTCACGTGTGTCGATCACGTGATGTGACTTGTGTGTCGCGTGACATGACCGCATTCAAGTGAAAATTAGACATCACGTCACTCGAACCAGTTACGTCACGTCACGGTATGAAACATATAGTATTTAGTTTTTCCAGTACACATAGAGTATCCAGTTTTTTCTAGTTAATTTTCAGCTTTTTTTTATATGCATAGAGTATCCCAATTTTCTTTTTAGTGTAGGTTCATTGATGCTGATACACGTGTAGTATTGGCTTATTTTCTGTAGCTTATTCTAATGAATATTTGTAATTTGAATTTTTATAATAATGTTAGATGTTTCTTTTCTCAAAAAAAAAAAAAATTTACAATATTATTTACTTATTTAAGAATTTTTAGAATTTTCATATTTTGTATATATTTTTTTTTCTTGAATTTTCAACAATTTTAATTAAAATATAAAAAAAATTAACGTCGCAAATTTATGTCATGTCATGTCATGTAACGTTACGTCACGTATGGTCACGGTGTGATCACACGTGACGCGACCGTCCACCACTATTTTGATCACGTCACATCGCATAACCATATACAATGTGTCTGTCACAACACAGCGTGTCACGTATTTTCTTTTCTGGATCATACATCAACTGCCATTATTCAATTTATTAAAAATAAAAATTAGAAAACAAACAAATCTCCTACGCACGCGTCTGACCGCCGTTGATTTGCATACAACTAAAATGTACGAGCTTAATTCCATGATCTGCTCAACACAAATCCCAAAGCTTTCCTCTCTTGTTTTGATCTGCACGGAGAGGATCAAAGGCAGGGGCGGATCCAGTATAGAACTAGGGGGGCAGCCGTCCCCTCTGGATTTCGAGTTTTAGTGATGATCTATTGGTACTGATCGACTTTGCTCATCTCTGAAAAAAATTTCCCCCTCTGGATATTTAATTTGTAATTCAGATTAAATTTAATGTTAAGATTAAAATAAATTTCTTGAATTATGATGGTAACTAGAATTATAAGTTAAAGCATTATAAATTATAAGTCAGAGCATTAGAAAATATAAGTCAAATTATTTTTTTTTTTTATTGAGTATCTAATTAGTAAATGGATTAAATCCGATAAGTTATTTAAACTTAATTTGATATTTTTTTTGTTCTCCTCACAAAAATTATGAGTCCGCCCTGATCAGAGAATGTCAATTGTACCTATCCAAACTATAAACTAGCAGTCTAGCAGTGAAGTCATGGTCCTTTTGTTTGTTTCTCCAATTCAAGGAAGAAGTGCCTTATTTTTCTCTCACAAACGCGTTGAATTCTTCAACGATAATACCAATTGAAACGAACTAACTTTTGACGCGATCAAACTATCAAAGTCTGGTTCACAGACCTGCTGTGTTGCTCTAGTGGCCGTTAGTGTGCCCTTGATTCCAATATGCCTTGACGACAAAATTATACTTCAGCCTTCAGGTCATCTGGTCATGAAATCCAGAGATGAATTTAGACAAGGCCACATGATATACTAGCTAGAATATTAACTTTGGTAGAGGGGAATCAATGGTAGAACACCTCTTAGAAAAAAATAGTAACAAAAGAGGAGTGAGACTATGGTACTCTGTAGGAGTGGCAAAAAAAATTGTAGTTCGTGATTTGAGTTTAATTCAATTTGAAATTAGTTTGTTCTGAAAACAAATCAAACTAGTTCGGTTCGAATCTTATTCAAATAAAACTCAAATTGAGTATAATTCGTTCGAAATTGATTCGCGAACTATTTAGGTTCAAATCTCAAATAATACAACTAATGGATTCAACCATTAATCTGTAATAATGCAGTAACCAAACTTATATCATAGCTCAAAATTGTTAATATAATGATAACTTATAATAGGAAAATGTTTCAGCAGCGTAACAAATTAACAATGGAATAAGCTTCATTTGACTATGTCCATGCTGTGATTTTAATAAATCTAATAGCATAAAAGGTAAGGAAATCTTGAACTGGCCCATAATTCATTAGTGTGAATTCATGAAAGATAAAAGAAAACCATGTGAATTTTATTCCGCGAGAAGAAAAATAATGCATAAACTACTAGTATTACTAGGGTTGCCAAAAACATTTGTAGTTCGTAATTCGATTGACTTTAATTCGAAAATTTGTAGTTCGTAATTAATTTGATTCAAAATTAGTTTGATTCGAAACAAATCAAATCAGTTCGATTCAAATATTATTCAAACTCAAACTCAAACTGGAGTAAGTTTGATTCATTTACAGCCCTAGTACTATGCATAGGCGGATTGATTCAAAATTCAAATAGTCAATCTGAATTATTTAACATGATCTCTGTATGAAAATTTACTTGCAAACAATTTAACATTCTTTTAGAATTTTTTAACCACTTTAGACGTAGAAAATCACTAGTTTTTAATGGTCTAAATTTTTTAAATCAAGTCTATGTATTTAAAAAAATTCTAAAAAATATAAATTTTAATTTACAAGTACATTTTCATACAGAAGTCCATGTGGAATGGTTCAAATTGACTATTTGAATTTTGCAATTGAAAATATTAATTCATAGTACCAACCAATCTACACTATGCATAGTACCATAGCCTCAATCGAAGACTAATGGGTCATCTCAACTTTTGGTAACGAATTAACTGTACAATATAGTCCTACTAGGATTTTCGAAAGGGTGAAAATTATTGATAATGTATTAATTTTATAATTATGGCAATGGAATAAAATAGTGAGTAGGGTTTAAATGTTTTTATTATGTTTTTAATTTTTAATTTTGTAATAACAAAAATTCTAAAATTTGTATGTCAAAATAAACTATTAAATTTTATTTATTCTATTTTTTCTATATGTACATAAAAGATTATTAAGTTCAAAAAATATCCACATCTATGTATTTTGCAAACTCTTGTTAATAATCAAAATTAAGTTTAAATATAATAATATTTTACATGTGCATAGAGAAAATATAATATCTAATGGTTTTATTTTGATATTTAAGTTCTAAATTTTTAGTATTTTACATTATTAAAGTTTTAAAAATTAAGACACACTACAGGCCTCAAAAGTGAAGACATAGATGTGGAATTTATTTTTTTCAATATGATATATTAATTTATCATCCATATAAAAATGATATAAGTTTTACCATTAATGAAATGAGTAAGGCTATAGTGCTATGGGTTGCATAAAGGGCCTCTATGCAACGGCTCAATATTTGAGTTTTCAAAATTCTAACGGTCGATTTAAATCGTTCAACATGATCTCCATATAAATATGTACTTGCAAACCAAATTTTACATTTCTTAGAATTATTTTACTATTTTTTAGATAGGTAAAATTAAATATCTAAATGGTGCATAATTTTTTAGATCAAGTGATTTTTTACCAATCTAAAAAAAATAGTAAAAAAAATTCTAAAAAATATTAATGTTGGTTTACAAGTACATATTCATATAGAGATCATGTTGAACGGTTCGGATTGACCGTTAGAATTTTGAAAACTTGAATATTGAGCCGTTACATAGAGGCTCTCTATGTGACCCACAGCACTGTAGCCTTACTCTAATGAAATAACCTCAAATTTGTGGCGGTCAGTTTTTGAAAATTAAGACACAGTAGAGGCCTCAAAAGTGAAGACATAGATGTGGAATTTATTTTTTTCAATATGATATATTAACTTTATCATCCATATAAAAATGATAAAAGTTTTACCATTAATGAAATGAGTAAGGCTATAGTGCTATGGGTTGCATAGAGGGCCTCTATACAACGGCTCAGTATTTGAGTTTTCAAAATCTTAACGGTCGATCCAAACCGTTCAACATAATCTCCATATGAATATGTACTTGCAAACCAAATTTTACATTTTTTTAGAATTGTTTTACTATAGGTAGAAAATCACTTGATCTGAAAATTATGTAACATTCAGATCAGGTGATTTTCTATCTATCTAAAAAAATAGTAAAACAATTCTAAAAAATATAAAATTTGGTTTACAAGTACATATTCATATGAAGATTATGTTGAACGGTTTGGATCAATCGTTATAATTTTAAAAATTTAAATATTGAGTCGTTATATGAAGACTCTCTATGTTACGTGTTATGCTACGTTTTGCATATTTATTAGTAAAAAATCCCAACTCTTTTGAGAAAATATATACCAGCAGGAAAGAACCATTGAGAAATATTAGTTCTGACCAAGTATATATTCTTATCCTTGTTCTCATATTTTTATACAGTGTGCGTATTTTGACCAGTGTTTTGTTTTTATTTGATTTGACTTACTTGTATTTAGTATGTAATCTAAATAGGTACGCAGTCATAATAATTAATTATAATTTAGTTTAAGGATAAAATCATTTTGATTGCCTCGTCTAGAACTTTTTATAACTTTTGAAGTAATAGACGATCGAAGTTCAAAGTTGTCAGATCAATTCAATTGTTCTACTTTAGTTATTTGTATATAGAATATATATAAGCATCTACATCACAGCAATTCAAATGAATTTTTAAATAATTATTAATAACTTTTTAGAAATTAAGATCTCTAAAGTTTCTAACTCTCACTTCTCTGAACTTAATTTTAGAGTTACTATTAAGACACGTCAGCAATAAATTAAAAAAACATATCTAATTTGACTCAATCATTTGGCTAGCGTGGAGTTTATAAACAGTTTCTCAATAAAAAAATTTTTTTGCATAGTTTCTATATAAGAAACTCTACTACATCTCTGAAACTGAATTAGAAGCTGCCATATTATATTATAAACTCTCGTAATATTTACGAGAGATGTAGATGCATGGTCTTATATGCTTGATACACTTTTCGCTGTAATTAATTTGCAAATCAGATACTGTTAATGAATAACTAAAATTATTAATATTTTTCAATCATGACAATCACTCCCCTAAATTTACTCTATAGACATTTCTCATAATTTTTTCACATATTATAAAATACACACTTGTACACTGTACATGTGTCAATGCTTCATTATATATTTTAGTTAACATAGAATTGTCTAACAGCTGTTACAAAATTTTGACCAAGTCCAAATATATTATAATATAGCTATTAGCAGATGTTTTTTTTTATTTTTTTTGAACTCATTTTTGAATTAAACCTTCTCAAATTAATATTTAAGTATTATTTCAATGCACATTTGACTAATGCACAATGTACATTTGTTTATTTAGTTTTCTTTAGAAAGTTGAAAGAAAATAAGTGAATTAATTGTGATTTTGACGAGCACTTGGGAAGGTATGTATAATATTTCAATACTTTAGCTCATACCTGAATATATATATATATATTAAAGATTAACAATTTATCCAAATTACAAATTTTATACTAAATTTGGCACTTGAAAAATAATTATTTTCCCGTCCTCTGTCTTTCAGATACATATATACGATAGAGGTGTCAACGGATAAAATATATATATATATATATAGGAGCTAATATTTGTCTATAATTAGACTTATTCATAATCTAGCTACCAGGATAAGTAAGCCTAGCTTGCATGTACCCTTATCCGCTAATATTAATGGATAACAAGTGAATAGTGGATAATTTTTGAATAAATTAATAGGTCATACAATTTAAGTATCTAGCTAATTAATATAACATAGTTAATTTAAACACATATTGTATATATAAAAAAAATTTGACAAATTATAATTATCGATCTCATTATTTAGAAAATATATAAATTACTAAATGAATAAATTGTTAATAAATCAATCTTGTCATAAATTACTAATTAATAAACTATATAAATTGTTGTACGTGGAATATAGATTTAAAACAACAATCCATAAGGTACATGCACTGCATGAAGATAAAACTGATCTGTTAATATCTTAAACCTCAATTTCTCTTTCTGAACTGCAAAAAACCATGTTTTACAATAAATATAAAAGCAGTTTGACAAACAGAATTTTTGAACGGGACCAGGGAACTAGAAAAATGACACGTGGCAAAGTGTGTTGGAGGAAATTTTCATATTCATACCTATTAAAATTTTCATATCCATACTCATTAATTAAAAGTTGATCTTGTTCTGTTTTATTCTTATCTGTTAATATTATTAGATAATGAAACGATTGCAAGTGAATCACGGATAATACTAATATAATAATTAGTTTTATTATATTTTAAAAATTAAGCATAAAAATTCATTCATTTCACATATATGCAATTGATTCTAATAAAAAAATAAAAATAAATATGCAATCAATTTCAAATAAATTATTTTTTATTAAAAAAATTAAATACACAAATATATATTTAGGTGAGTTGGAAATTGAATTGAATATATATTTAGATTTTATAATGACTCTATAGGCCTGGTAACTAGTATGAAATAGTCATTACCCATACTCTTACTCATTTGGTTAACGAAAAAAAGTTCTTATCCATATTCATACCCCATAAGCTAACAAAAAAAAAAAAAATCTTACCCATACCCGTCTTATTGAATATGATACGGATCAGATAAATAGCTAAAAAGTACTATTGACACCCCTACCTGCATTGATGTCGTCTCCGATGGGGGGAAGACAAAAAGATTTATTGCCACCAGCGCACACTATCATAGATATAGCAATTCTTAATTTTTGGAAACTAAAAAATTAAATCATGATAAACAAGATTGATTACTTTCTTTTTTTTTCAATCCACTAAATAAGATCGAATCAATGATTCGGTCTCATTGAGATATCTACTAGGACTGAATTAGTAATTCTTAATATTTCGTAAATTACATGTTTTCGCCAAATAAAGTTCAAAAACTTTTCGGATCCTCTTCTCTCTTCCAACGAGCTTCTATTGGAGAGAGGTCAATAAGACCAAATCAATGATTCGATCATACTGATTTTTTACACTGTGCATGTGGCTGTTGTGTGATAAATTGTGAAAAATAGTGGGATCGAGCCATTAGTTCTGCTTTATTAGCATCTTCTCAACGGGATCGAGCCATTAGTTCGGTCTCATTCATTTACCGAGATAAAAAATAATCAATCTTATTTCCGACAAATTTTTTTTTAATGTCTAAAAAAAATGGTAGATATTGATCAACCTAGCTGAATGAGAATGACACTTAAATAATGTAGGGTTTAAAAGATTTCGTGGCAATGATTGCAATTTTACTCAACAAAAGGTTTCAAATGGTTAAAATATTAAATTTAGTTGATAAAGTTTGCAATATTTATAGCTTAATTAATTAGTATATGACTATATGCTCAATGAATAGTCCGCTTTTTGTTAGAAAATTAAAGGAACAAGCATAGAACAAATATCATGCTCAGGGCTGATTTTTCAAAATTCAACTCAGTTGAAAATTTGGTCTTCCAATTGGGTCAATAAGTTAATTCTACAAGAGTTACACCGAAATCTACACAGACAGAATTTAATTATTTCACAAAACATGCTAGCTCATGTTCTTTCTTATATAAATTTGTATCCCTTGTTTAATGTATCAGAATGTATGGTGACACTCATTATTTATCAATGTAATTCATTAAAATAAAATAAAATAAAATAACATGCATGCTAGCCCATTAATTGCCATGTTGGTGCTTAGTTCATACTTTGAAATTTTGGTATAGCTTGCTTATTATTATGAAACTTTCAAACTGCAATTGCTTATAAGACTATCCAACATACACCAATTTGTTGTTACTAATCTTGGCATGCCATGGCCCCACTCTATAAGTGCCATAATACTATTTTCTGGTATTCAACCCACTTGCCGTTATCCTCTCTCTCTTCCTTGACTGGTTCAAAATTCATAATTTCTATGTACAGTTTCTGCTGCATAAAGACTCACATGACTTAGAGTGCAACAGTACTACAAAATTTGAAAAATCCATGCGTCCATATATAAAATATGTTCTTGAGTTTTGATATTTCCACAAGACAACATTAACTTATGAGTTTTATTTGATCCTATTTAGGAGACAAAAAAAAAGATATCTTTTTTTTAAGAACATGTAGCAAGTTATGTTAATTGGTTCTCAGTCCATTGTTAGAATATTATTTTTCCAGGGTCAATTTTGATGAGTCTACCTCTGTTTCCCTTTACTGTGTTTTTTCCTAAATGGTGCTTTCACTATGATCATATTCTGGCAGGAATTACGGTGTATCTGTCTAGAAAGAGAAGTCTTTCTAGCTAGTGGCAGACAAGGATATTTTGGAATGAATTGCAACCAACTTTCTTTCTTAATTTTGTCAAGTCTATACAAAAGACTCTGAAAGAAGTAAACCTTAATAATGGTGACTCTGAGGGCCTCCATGACCACAAAATTAATAGTGACTAAAATTCTGTGTTATACTCTGACCAATGGAATTGGAGACGGTCCGATGTCCAGTCAAAACAGTCTGATCAGCATCAAGATTTGTGCAAACAATTTAAGATAATGATAGGATAGCTCTGATCGGACATCGAATCAAATATGATATGGTGCCCATCAAACCTCACCTCTGGCTACTCACTTACGAAGAGACCTAATTTTGAGAGCATTTATCTTTCTTTTTTTGAAAAGTTCAATGGCAGTTACTGCCAGATTAATACATTTTGAGGAGCTATGCCGCATCCTCTGGCTTCACTACTTCACACAACAAACCAATACAGTAAAGAAATAAAAGGAAAGTAAATAGCACAAAAGGAAAAAAGGAAAAATTAAAAAAAAAAACTCCCAGACTAGGCGCCTTCCTTTCTTTTCTCTAGCAATACAGAGCCCATAGGCGGCCTTCTACCAGTATCTTGCCAGCAACTACATCAGGTGGCCTCCTCCCTCTTCTGAAAATTCTTTCATTTCTTTCTTTCCATAGAAACCAAATCACACAAACAAACCACATAATCCAAGTCTTTACACTGCCCCTTGATGAATGTTTATATGCTGTTAAAGATTCATGCCATATCCTTTCAACTGTGCCTTGAGGAGAGAAAATTCTGAACCCCAACTCAGAGGAAACCAAAAACCACACATGCACTGCATAGGGACATAAAAAAACAAGTGCAAAGCCGATTCGATTGGACAATTTAGACACAAAACACATCCTAAATCACATTGTATCCTCCTCCTCCTCATCACATCCTGAGTAAGTGTTCTTCCTCTTAACATTAAGTAAGCAAAATTTTTTGTCGTTTTAGGACACTTAGCGGCCCACAGCTTGTGATAACCCCAACACACCTTACCACCAGACAGTAACATATCATAAGCACTTTTTGCCGTGTAGCTACCAGTAGAGCTCCATCTCCATACCAATTCATCTTGACCACTACATAAAACTGGTAATTCTTGCAGAGAAGGTATTAACATTTCAATGTCAGGCAATGCATCAGCTAGTGAGAGTCTTCTATTGCTCGGTCTTGGCATCCCATCAGAAACAGGTCTCAAACTTCCTTCATGCCATTTATCGGACCAAAAGGATACTAACTTTCCATCTCTTATAATCCAAGTTGTACACCATTGAAACATCGGCTCCAATTTAAGCAATTGTGCCCAAAAAAAGGATCCACTCCTCATCCAAATCCTTAGTGTAGCACGTAAATCCCGAATTCGTTCAGCCCAATATGACCACAATGCCCCTGGTTGATGATATAACCTCCACCACCATCTTAATAAAAGCGCAACATTTTGCAATTCTATGTTCATGATGCCCAAACCTCCCCACTTCTTGGGCAAGCAAGATGTTTTCCAATTAATTAAGAAAATGGTCGTACCATCTCGGTCATTTCTTCCCCAAAGAAAGAGTCTACGCACCCTGTCAATTTTGTTCACAACCCACTTTGGTAATTTAAAACAGTTCATGAAATATATTGGGATAGAAGAGAGGACTGAATTAACTAGTTGAGCACGACCTCCTCTTGATATCAGTTTACCCTTCCATCCTTGGAGCCTTTTCTCCAATTTTTCAACTATCGGCATAAAGCATTGCTTTGTGGGCTTCTTAATGGTTAGAGGCATTCCAAGATACGTTATTGGCAGTGAGGATTCTTGGCACTCTAGAATGATCTTTATGAGTTGAGCTTGTGGTACTGACAGGTTGAGGCCAACAAAAGTACTCTTGGAATAATTAATGTTAAGCCCAGAGACTTTTGAAAAAAGCCTTAGAATGAACTTAAGCGTGATCAAAGTCTCAGTTTCTGCATTGGATGTTATAGCCGTATCGTCGGCATATTGTAGTGCTAGAATTGGCTCCCTTATTTTTGCAGAAATTGAAGTGGTAAGCGTTGAATTCGCCACTCCTATCATCCGTTGCAATACATCCACTGCCAATATGAAAAGCATAGGAGAAAGAGGATCTCCTTGTCTCAAACCTTGCTTATGTTGGAAGTAATCGGAAACTTCACCGTTTATAACCACTCTAGAGGAGGCCGAATAAAGAAGTTCTTTCACCCATTTCACCCATCTTGATGGGAATCCTCTTTGAATCATGACATCCTCCAAAGAGCATTTATCTTTTGAAATAAAGAAGAGTAACTGTTGGGAATATATTGACCAATAGAATGGAGGCCGGGGTAGGGGGGTGTCTGATGTCCGGTAAGCTTTGTGCGGACAATTATAAGTTTCTTGCGAATGATGTGTGCACGAGCTGGCTGAGAATTAAATGACTCTAACTGGACATCAAACCAAATTTGATCTCATGTCCATCGGATTGCCCCTGCTCCCTGAACAAGAGACCTAATTTTGAGGGTATTGCTCTTGAGAAATAAAGAAGAGTAATTGTTGGCGATTTGTAATACTTAGATTGATTGACAACATGGCTTGTAAGTTACATTAAGCTGGTTTTCTTACAAATAATTATTGATATCATATTTACTTACAGAAAAGAAAAGGAGGTATTTAGCTCGAGAAACATAAATTAAATAATGAAAAAAAAATTTCATAAAACCTTTTCAATATTTCTGCTTCTCAAAGTACAAAACTTTTTGGCTTACCTTTTCTGTTTCCTTTTTTCTGAAATGGATAAATAATCCAGATCTATTGTTATGTGAATGAAGAGATTGAATCCAAAATATCTTTATACCTTAATTATTTTGATAGGTGGTAGAGAAAGAAAGTGGAGGAGAGGGAAAGAAGTGTAAAAATAATTTTTTTAGTTGAATTTTTAATGGAAAGATAAGGTTAAAGAAGATTATTATTTTAACCTCTTAGAGTTTGCATTATTCCACCTTCTAGATTAGAGTATAAGGGAAGAAAACAAGATCAATCTAAGAAGAGAATAAAAAATATGATAATTTGTTTATTTCATTCCTTTGTGTTTCCTCCTCTCTTCCGGATTAAGATATTAGCAGAGTTATTTTAACTTCACACAACGCACTAATTATATGCTCATTGATATTGTTCTATTGATCGTATGCTGTGTAAAGTCCAAATAGCTCTGTCAATATCTTTATCCATCTCTTCCCTCGCTTGCCCTTCACCTCTTCAAAATTAAATATGTTGTCACGTATTTTAAGTTCTTACCAAATATTAGTTAAGTCCGAGTACAATAATAATTATGGTATAGATATTAGATGATTTAGAAAAAAATTAATTGGTACAATGAGACGTGTTGGAGCCTTATCAGTCGTTTAGACACCAAAATATAGATCTAAAATATTCACAGTTTTTGTGTGTGTGCGTGTGTGTGTGTGTGTGATTACACAGCCCGTAGGCCCCTTTCTATACTTCCTCAATTCTAAACTGCGGTATTGCCGTTCCTATTCGTTTTCTACCCTAATTTGCAAGTCCATGTACAATCCTGATTCTACCATTTTCCTGTTACAGTAAACACTTGGCAATTCTCCCATTCATTTATTTTAGAAAGCACATCTGTCATATTTTCGCATACGCCCTCCAGTCTTGGATGATTGGTTGAACCACCATAATGGATTGAATTGTTTCCATTGAACCCGATAACACAATCCCAGACCCATTTTGCATGCTTAATCAACAATTTGCACCCTTCCAACACAACTTGCGCATCAGCCTGACTTGCACTTGCAGCCGTAATTATCTTTAATACCTATTCTACCATAAAACAGTGTAAGAGTTTTCTGGTAATTGCCTAGCTACCTGCCTGCAGCAGATCGCCTTGATTGCTTGGTGTGGCTCCTTTAGGTTGCGCATTGCACCAGTAGGCCAGTTTGGATGCTGCTTATGTATTACTGAGGTACTCCCAAGTTTTGAAAGTCAGTTGCTTCCCTCCATATAGGGCTTTATTTCTGGTTCTCCAGATTGACCATGTTGTACACATGAAAGTGATGAATTTTAGATTTGCTAACGCTCTGCATGGATATAGATCGACTGTTATCAAAGTTTGTGGGCCAGTAAAAGATTTTACTAATCTTCTAAAAGTTTAACACCCCAGAATAGTAAGGAGACCATTGATCCATCCAAGGACTCCTCAATTGTGTCAGGAAGGGATCTTGCATCCATTCAAGTGAATTAAATTTCGGTAACTCAAGTTCTGGCAAGTTAAGCTGCTTTGCTGGTGGCAGTGCTACCGCCTCTTCCTCTACTTTCACAACCTCTTCTTCGATTTCCTTTTGTTTGGTATCTTCTGGAGGTATACTTACCGCATCTTCCACAAACATCCAATTTTGAACGGGATCATGATCAGATGAAGAAAATGAATCAAGGGGTGAATCGGAGTTGTGTGAATACTTCGTTTCCTCCATGGCAACTCTTTGTTCTAGTTCTTTGAGTGAGACTGCTTTTCGGTAAACCTTGCATAACACTATATCTTCCTGCATATTGAACAACAAATAATTAATTATTTAGTCAAGGATGTTACGATTTGTATTTTATGGTTTTGCAATATTGCAAAATTTAAACTATATTAATACTTGATTTTATTTTGTTTGCTGTGAGATTTTTTTTTTTTTAATTCCAAAGTTAATTTGACTTCTATAAGAAATTTGGTTCAGTTTGACTTCTATATCAAAAAATTAAGATATTATATTTTTTTTAAATGTTTGGTAGAGACTACCAAGTATGAATAATATAAATGTGTTTACATCACAATTCTAGTCAAATGTACACAAATATATGCTATTCTCTCGTCATTTCTGTACTCAAATTAAGATATTATACTACTGGCCTTAATTGGTGGGAAACCAACTTTAATTTCCACATCTTGTCTCTTTCAATATTCCGTTTTCACTTTAATTTACCAATTAAAGTCAAGCAAATTATGACTTTAGTAATGGAACCAAATTCCAATTGTTCCCTAGTCTAGTCCAACTAAAACTGGACATCTCCAGCTCATGTCTGAAAAATGTCTTGCTTTAATTCATGATTCTCTGTGGTAATCAAATTAGCCCACATAAACATACATAATTCTTGATCTGACTATTAGTTACCTTTGGAGGCGATCCTGGTGAGGAATTGGACTCCGGCAAGCGGTACTCGTTCATGACCCAGTCTGTCTTGGTGCCACGAGGTGCACGACCCTCGTAGTAGACAAGCGTCTTTTTTAGCCCTATGAGTCGTTTTGGGTCAACTACACTCCTGACGGGTCGGTCGGACCCAGTCGCCTTCCAAAATCCACGCTCTGTGGTACGGCTGGGCCGGCCACCATTAGCCTGCTTTCGGTCCCTTGGAACAAAGAAGTACCACTCTCTCTCCCCTATCCTTGCCAAACCTGTGTGTTGTCAGAGTAATACCATAGTTAGCTACAGGGTCACGACGAAGTTTTTCTCATTCATGTATGTATCATGAGAAAAATGCAATCTTCCAAAATTAGTGCATATATATTATATATGTATATATTTCCCAACCAAATGCAAATAATTAGTTGTTAACCCAAGAAGTTGACTATTAATGCTCTCTTATTCTAATTTTTCTGTGTAATTTAATAACTTATATATGCTCACGCCAATACTCAATTCTAGATATTAATTTGCAATTATGATTTCTAAATTAGTCACACAGAAACCAAATTGATCGACAACAAAATAGAAAATGGCGCACAAATTGAAGAATTAAATTAAGAGAATCAAATTTACCAGGGAGCTCCCAAGGGTCATGGCGGTAGAGATGAACGGTTGGGATGATATCAAACTGGAGCTTCTTCCCTTGCACCACTCGCTTCAAGTAGAAATCTAGCAATTCCTCCTCTGTCGGGTGAAATCTGAACCCTGGCAACTCCATTTCTGCACCTTTCTCCATTTCTCTCAATTTATTGTTGTACTAGATATAGCGAGACAGTAAGCTATGGTTCTTAATTTCTCGCTTTCTTTTCTCTTCTCTATAGTTTCCCTTTTGCGTTTTACAATGTTGTAACGATCTCGCTGTTAATGAACTCCTGATACGGTGTGAAGAGAGAGAGACGGAGTAATGGTTTTATAGGACCCGGGGGGGGGGGGGGGGGGGGGGGGGGGGGGGGGGCAAGTTCCGATTACTTTGAATTTCTTCTGTTGGACTTTTACTAGCCGTGTACCCATTAAAAAATAGTCCTCATAATTGTCCCCTTTCTTCTGTTGGACTTTTACTTGGAAAAGGTTGATGTAGAGATACGGGGTCTACGATTGGGGATAAATACTTACAAGTATAGGTATAAATACTTGTACGATGAGGTATAAATACTTGTGTGAAGATGAGCCCGAAAATATGTCATTATGGATCTCATTTGAAAGATAAAATTGTGTAGAATACGTTCGTAGTATTAGATTCACAAATTTCCTCATAGATCGTGAGAAATGTGGATGACATTGAAAAAAGAAAAAAAATCAACCTCTAAAAACGTATATAATTTTTCTTTCCATGTAGTTTGAGTGATCCCCCTCTAGTCATATCAAGTTAGACATGCAAGTATTAATATCTTAGTTTTCAAGCATTAATTTATTATTTTCAAAGTATTTATATCTATGAATTTAATTAAACTTGGAAGATCGCCATATTTTGAATAAATTTAATTAAACTAGTTAGTTTATGGAAGTTAAAATCTGTTTAAGAGATGGGGAGATGATGGGGAGATGCGGAGATGCAGGATCTACAATTGCGGATAAATACTTACAAGTATAGGTATAAATACTTGCACGATGAGATATAAATAATTGTGTGATGATAAGCCGGAAAGTATGTCATTATGGATCTCATTTGAAAGATAAAATTGCGTAGAATACGTTCGTGGTTTTAGATTCGCAAAATTCCTTATAGATCGTGAGAAATGTGAACGACATTGAAAAAAGGAAAAAAAAATCCACTTCTAAAATATGTTTAAGAGATGTGGGAATGGGAGTGGGGAGATTCATATAATTATTCTAAAATATAATAATATGGGACACTGTGGCACTTTTTTTTTTAATTGTTTGGAGAATCTAATGCGGATCATTGCCGTAAATAACTAGACTGTTACGAAGACAAATTTTATTTTTAATTAATCATAAAGATCATAGTATAGCAGCTCTAATCAATTCTAGAAGTAATGTATTTCTAAGTGGTATTTAATTCTTTATCTAAGTCTCATAAATCATCAATTGAGGTACAATTAAAAGTAAAATCATTATGAGAAGCTATCCAACACCAAATAGATGAGATATATGGACAAGTTACAAATAGATGATCCACAGTCTCAAGTTGATAACAAAAGTGACAAGTTGTATTATTTGATATTATTGAATAAATATTTTTAACTTTGCTACTGACTGTGTTTATATGCTATCCTTCTCACAATTAATACATTCACATTGTTGCTCACAATTAAGTAAGGTCAAAGCAAAGTAGATAATTAATTACTTTTCAATTGTTGGTATTTGATAGCAGTGAAGTAAGGAGATGAAACAATTTTGAATCAGTATTATATATGTCAAGTGAAATAGTAAGAATTAAAGAGCCAAACATTTAAACACTAAAACCAATTTAAAACATTTCATTTGGTGCATTATAAAATACCTTACAACACTTTGGTACAGTTAAACACACAATATAAGAGTTAAAAAAAAATTGAATGAAGCCGAAATACTTTAGAGAAATTGAAAATTATTTATAGACATGTTGTTACTCTATTAAAAATTGTTAAAAATGAACATTTGTAAGTTTGAAATTGTTTGATTGACTTTGACACTTCAATCAAGCTCTATTATTTTACATGTACACGATATAAATATAATAAAGGTCATTTAAGAAAAAAGAATTTTAAAATTATAAAGTTGTTTTTGACAATCTTTAAAACGATTAATTTAATATCTTTTAGAATAGTGAAATTTGAGAATAGTGATTTTTAGATTAATGTGAAATTGGTGTTATTCGAATTAGTAAAAATATTATTTGGATTGTACATTTGGAATAATGAATAGCTGTGCTGATAAATAATAGTGTTAACAATGTGCTAATTAAGAAGAAAGATAAGCAAGTGGGGTCTCAAACAAATTGTCATGGTATGGAGATAATAGAAGTGATATCAATTTTATCATTTCGGAGTGTTGGTGGAAATTTGAAAAAAAAAAATCAATTTCCCCTCTCTCTTCACACTTTTCGAATAGTAACTATTATAATATTTATAAAGAATTAATAAAGAATAGTAATTATTCTAAATATTCCGAATAACAAAAATATTATTTAAATGTGCATTGTTATTCCGAATAGTACTATTCTAAAATAGCTCATATTCTTAACACACCCAAAAATACCTAGAAGTATATTGTTGTGGTTCAATCGGCTTTACATCAAATTTCCTTTTGAGTTTTTATTGCTGCGAATGATGATGCACACACCTCAGCAAGTCAATTTAGTTGGCTACAAACAATTAATATCTGAAATTATTACTTACATATATTATCGGATAAATATGTACTGAGATATATATATAAAAAAAAAGAATTAGTTAATTCTAATATATGTCTTCTTTGACCAAATATTATATATTTTGTTCAGTGCATGATAAGCAGCCAGACCTAAATTTTTAAATATACCATAATCCAAAAAAAATACACCAAACCACCACGTTTCCTAAAAATTTTGAATTTTGACACAGCCATATCCTTTAGATGCAACCACTTTTCTGCATGCCGCATCTAGGAGATGCGGCCACCTTTTTTTTTCGTGCGGCAATTCAATCTAAACGAAAAAAAGGGGTGGTCACATCACCTAGAAAAAAAGGGGTGGTCACACTTAAGGAATGCGACTGTGTTAAAATTTGAATTTTTCAGAAATTGTGGTTATTTAGTTTATCATTTTTGAGAGTATGGTATATTTAAAAATCTCGGGCAGCCAGAAGGTACACATCACATATTAGTCCTGATTTAGTACAGCATAGTAATTTAATTAATGATCTTAACTTATTCTATAATAAACAATTGTTGGCGACGCCTGCAATAAGTAATCATTTATTGGGCTCACAGTAACAGTATGCCATTTGACATTTTCATTTGTGCTATAAATGTTAAAGCCTCTCTGTCATTTTAGTTGTTGCGCTTGTAAAGTCAATGAACCGGACTACGTACACAGTATGTATGTGTACAGAGTTAAAGCCTCTCTGTCATTTTTAGGATTTTTTTTTATTATTTTTTTTATGGTCCACATTTTCTAAAAAACAACTATTTTCAATCAATCTAAAAAAAATAGTAAAAAAATTTTTAAAAAAAAAATTTTGATCTCCAGAGACATATTAATATGGAGAACAAGATAAACAGTTTGGATCGGTTATTTGGACTTTGAATCCGGTGATTTATAGTTCAATGTAAAAAAATATTTATACACACTACTACAAAAAAAAAAACCTTTTATATCGGTTAGAATCGCGTTCCGTCATCGGGGTCCAATCCGATGCATATCGCCCTGATAGGAAATCCACAGACTTAGGCCATTGGTGGAAACCGATGGCGTTAAGCACCAACGCCATATGTTGAAAAATTAGGGACCGATGGGAGTAATAGTTTTCCGATCGTTAAATAAGTCATTTAATGTAGAACACCATCGGATCTACTTTGTAATGAACCGATGACGATCCTACATACGGCGTTTGATATTTGACGCCGTTAAGGGTCTAAATAAATAGTAAAAAATTTCCAAAAAAAATATAAATTTTGGTCTCCAAGCACATTTTAATATAGATATTATATTGAGCGGTTCGAATCGATTGTTTAAACTTTGAAAATAGAAATAAAAATATAAAGTATGGTTAGGACACAAAATCAATAATACATTTTAACCCTACTTATTATTGAATACAACTTTTACTAGTGAAGTGAATTAAGTTCTTCGGGGTGAAAACAGTATAATATATGATCTGCATTCGATCCGTATTTGAAACTTTAGATCTGAATATATGTGTAGATAAGGATATTGATATGGTTTTACGTTTCAATTACATGTATCCGAATTGTTGATATATACCCTATATTTTAATATATATTATGAAAAAATTATGTTATTCATCATTATAGTTAGATAAATATTATGAATTTTAATATTTTTTTAATATTATTTTTATAAATATTTGATCTAATCCAGATTTCTATCCATATCTGTCTCATATCCACTTCGTATCTGCTCCGTTTTCACCCCTAATTAGTTCTACATAACTTTTACTAAACATTATGGCTTGCAAAATCTATGTACCTAAAAGACATGTGAAAAGGGCAAAAATAATAAATACCAATAAAAAACATGTATAATAGTACATTTGACGAACAAGATTAAATGTACTAACCAGATTAGGAATTATAATGTGGACTTACAACTCTAAAATGGACTTTTCATGCCGCAAATTTTTCTCGCAATAAGTGTATTAATGATAGTAGCAGCAGAAAATTGATCTCCAGTAATTTACATCCCATCTACTTTTGCCGAAGAAAATGAACAACATTTAATAACTAATTATGGGTGAATTTCAAATATTGGTAGCTTGTTCAGACCAGTAAGTACACATCAAGCAATCTCTGAATTGCAAATTCTGATCCAAATTGTGGTGCAAGCAAGAATGACAGCATCTCAAGGTTTACTTGATGGTGCAATATGGAAGGGACAATCCACTGGCATGTTCTCGGTTAGGTCTGCGTATTTTTTGCTGAAAGATGGACATCGAGGAAGAAGTCCTTTGCATAGATTATGGAAGCTAACAGCACCACCTCGTTTCAAAATCTTCGGATGGCTACTTCTATTAAACAGGGTATTAACCATTGAAAATCTTAACAGGAGAGGTTTTAATTTTGTCAGTATTTGCTACTTATGCCGAGCAGAACAGGAAACCACAATACACCTGTTTAGAGATTGTATAATTGCAAGACAGGTATACAATCGGGTCCTCAATTCAGACATGCTGCATTGCAGTACGCAACTGTTCCATGACATGGATTATGCAACTTTGCTGATTGACGGAAGTAAGCCGAAGGAACTCAGAGAATTAGTGCTCATCACTTTGTTTATACTATGGAGGGAGCGTTGTACAAGATTGTTCAGAGAGCGTTCAAAGTCGGTTGAAGAATTGACGGAGGAAGTGAAAACCCAGTGGAATTATACAAATCAAAGATTGAGATGATTAAGAAGATCATCATGTTTCTGTTATGTTCTACGGTTTTTTTTTTTTTTTTTTGGCAATCACATGTATATCCATCAGAGGGTTATTTCTCACAACTCTCAACAAACAATGTAACCAATTGCGGTTAATAAAATAGGAGCACGACTCCTATTCTTACTCAAAAAAAACAAAACTAATTATGGGTGAATTTCATGTATACTCTTCAACAATTTCTAAATTACATATTTGTCCTTCTAAAATTTATAATTTCATATTTATCCTTTTTAAACTTAAAAAATACACAAATTTATTACCTTTTCTATAAAAACACATTTTAAATGTAAATAAAGTTCTCATTTTATTTTTTAGTAAAAAAATATTTAAGCTTGTACAAGATAAATATTTAGTCTTCTAATTTAGCTGGTTTGTGAAGATCAATGGGTTCATTTCTCTACATATGATGCATACACAGAAGCATTTATACATACGCTTTTGTTAGGGGTGTAAACGGATACAGATAATATGCTTCGTATTCGCTCCGTATCCGGAGATTATCCGAATTTGAATTCGTTTGCAGCCCTACAATGGATTGCTCCGGATACACATGCGGATAATTTCATGAAAGTGAATATCTGTATCCATATCCGCAATTATCCGGATCTGAAATTACTCCCAATTAGATTTAACTTTATTACTCCGGATAGAAGTGATTATATATTATCCCATATTTATTTCACCTTTTACCTTTTTGAAGGGTATACATAAAATTGCACACCTTAATTATATGAATAAAGATTTCTTTCCCCCAATTTATTTCCCCCATTCATTCTCCAATCATTAATTATATGAGGGGACCACAACTTCCAGCACAAAAAGACAAAATAAAACGTGTATTAGTCATTAATAATGTGGGGGACCGCTAATTAACTGGGGGACCACTTATATTTTAAAAACTTTACAACTGATGCGCATAAATATGTATACTTATACATGCAAGCATTAACATCTAATATAGTAAGTATTCATATGTAAGATATCAAGTATTTCTTTAAATAATCTTTCTTATCACATACTCATTTTTTACACATTTTATGGTTTTTTTTTCTTACTTCAATGTCGCTCATATTTCTGACAATCTATGAATTTTTTTGCGAATCTAAAGTCACAGACATTTTCTACGTAATTTTTCTCTTTCAAATAAGATCTATGATGAAGTACTTTTGAGTTGTCCACCGCGCAAGTATTCATACTTGATATATTATATATTAACACATGCGCGCATATGCATCCATATTTACACGTGACAGTTGTAAAATCTATCAAATATTAGATGGTTACCTAAGTAGTTAGTGATCCCCCACTTAATTAGCGGTCCCCACAGGTAATGCATTACGAGATATGAATACTTGCTGAACAAGATATGAATACTTACACGACAACGATGAATATTTGCATGACGAGGTATGAATACTTGCACGACGGACAACCCGAAAGTATGTCATCATGGATCTCATTTGAAAGAGAAAATTACGTAGAAGACATCCATTATTTTAGATTTACAAATTTTCTCACAGATCGTCATAAATATTGATGAAATTGAACGGAGAAAAAAAAACTCAATTCTAAAAACGTGTAAAAGATGTGTGTGTAATGTGCCCATTTTTTTTTTTTGAAATATTTGGTATCTTAGGTATGAATACTTGATATATTATATATTAATACTTGTGCGCATAGGTATTCATATTTGCACGCGTCAGTTATAAATTATATTAAATATTAGGTGGTCCCCAAGTAATTAATGAAGTTCAGTTAGTTAATGGTCTCCACAAGTAGTTATTGATTGGGGGGTGAATGAGGAAAATTGACTGGGGGATAGTTAGTCCATCCCTAATTATATATCATGGTAAGATTCGCGTGTTAACGGGATAAAATTATATATCCTGTGTAAGATTCGCATGTTAACGATGTTAATAATTAAATATACAGTCGGCTTCCCATATTATTCCTTAATCAAAGCAGATCGATGTGCTGTTTTCTAAAGCGTTGACACTGACTCATAAATGCTAGTGCTTTCAAAATAAATGCACTGGGCATCTTTTCCTTTGGGGGCTGCTACAATTGCCCAAAATGTCCCAAGATAATTTCGTTTCATATTTCACACCACTAGATAGTGTTACATATTTTAGATCTTTTCTTGTAATTATCATTAAAATCTTAAAAACCATATTATTATTGTGATAAAAATTCCTGTCAACACATTTTTTTTTACATGAGGACTCTGTATATTTTCATTTTGACTGAATTTAGTTCACAATTTTTGCTTAATTTATACAAGTTTGGCTGGCATGTTGTTCATTTCTTAATATTTTTCTAAGTTAGAAGTTGACGCTTGTATGCTAATGATAAAGAGGAGTTCAAATGTCTCTATTATCTTGCCTCTATCATGCCTCTATTTTTTTTTATTTTCTAATAACAAGAGTTCCAAAATTCATATGTCAAAACAAAATCATTAGATGTAATTTATATTATTTTCTCCACACGCATATGAAAAATTATCACTTTTCAATTGTGATTTATATGAATCAATAAGTTGAAAAATAACATCCATAATTTATCCACATTAGTTTTTTTGCAAGCTCTTAATACTAATCATAACAAAATTAAAATATCATGATCTTTTCTGTGTGCGTAGAGGAAATGATATAGATCATATCTAATTATTTCATTTTGACATTTAAATTTTAAATTAAATTATTTTAGTTCTAAATTAAAAGCATAATAGAGACACAAAATATAAAGACATTTGAGGAGGATAAATACTTTAAAAATTATTTCTCATTAAGACTTAAGAAATAACACTTATTTATTAATTTATTAATGATTGATACTTTGACACGTAAGAACCAATACTTATTTTTCTTTTATTGTCCCCAACAAGTGTCTCTTTATACACCTCTCTTTTGTTTATGTGGCAACCTGCAGTTCGTGGACAAGCACATTAATTACTAGCCAATTTGAACCAACCAAATAATTTTCTTTTTTTCCTATTTTTCTTAAGATAACTCCTTTACTAAACTTGTGAAACAGAGAGCTAATTTAGGACCACAATTAAAAAAAGTAAAATTAATTGAGAGAGAACAGAGAAGGCTCATCATATTATGCCAATGAAGTTTTGAATACAAGACCTCTTAAAACCAACCTTGTAGCTTATAACTTAATTAAACGAAACAGATTTTAATATAGAACCACAAGTTAACAACTAACATGGTAGGTTATGTTGCCAGAAGCTCGGAGTAATTCAATTTGTTTTATATTAAACCAAAATAAAATATGAAAAGTTCTTATAATAAATGAGTAATTTTCTTCAATACAAACTTTTATTCTTCAGACGAAGTTCAAAAGTATCCTGGTATTAATAAAAAGCTCATTTTCCAAAAATAGACAAAATGAAGAAGGCCTCTCATAACTTTTTAATTTTAATTCACTCCTTACATGCTATTACAACAATTAGCTATATACAGGAGGTTTCAAAGTCCAAACAGTTGATCTAAACTGTTTAACATAACATCCATATTAAAGTATATTTGGTAACAAAATTTCATATATATATAGATAGAGAGAGAGTGAGAGATTGGCTAATATGCTTTCGCCTTTCGGTAGCACTTCGGCCGAAGTGTGACCGAGCCAAATTTCAAAAAACTGAATTCAAAACTTCGAACTAAGTAGCTCGATAAATTGATTATATATTGAACTTGTAGAATGCCAATTTTTACTATTTTTAGAATTGTTTTTACTATTTTTCTATGATTTATGAAAGATGGTAAAACAAGGATTAAAAATAAATAAAAATTTGTCAATATTTTAAGCTATTTTTTACCATCTTTCATGAATAGGAAAATAAACAAATCTCCTCCGCACGCGTCTGACCGCCGTTGATTTGCGTACAACTAAAATGTACGAGTCCATGATCTGCTCAACACGAATCTCAAAGCTGTCCGCTCTTGTTTTGATCTGCACGGAGAGGATCAGAGGATGTCAATTGTACCTACAAAAAGCTAGCAGTCTAGCAGTGAAGAAGTCATGGTCTAGAAGCGCCTTATTTTTCTCTCGCAAACGCGTTGAATTCTTCAACGATAGAACGATAGTACTAATTGTAACGAACTAACTTTTGACGCGATCAAACTATCAAAGTCTGGTGCACAGACCTGCTGTGTTGCTCTAGTGGCCGTTAGTGTGCCCTTGATTCCAGACTTCCAGTATGCCTTTGGAGTCTTCAAAAGCGACGACAAAATTATACTTCAGCCTTCACGTCATCTGGTCATGAAATCCAGAGATGAATTTAGACATGGCCACAGGATATACTAGCTGGAATGTTAACTTTGGTAGAGGGGTATCAATGGTAGAACACCTCTTAAAAAATAGTAACAAAAGAGGAGTGAGACTATGGTGCTATGGATAAACGCATTGATCCATATAATGGATTAGGACTGCACAAAAAGTTCGTGGTTCGTGATTTCATTTGAGTTTGATTTGAAAAAAGTTCGCAATTAATTCGATTCGAAGTTAGTTCATTATGAAACAAATCAAACTAGTTTGGTTCGAATCTTATTCAAATCAAACTCAAACTCGATATAATTCTTTCGAAATTGATTCGCAAATTAATTATTTAGGTTCGAATCTCAAATAATGCAACTAATGGATTCAACCATGAATCTTTAATAATGCAGGAACCAAATTTATATCAGATCTCAAAATTGTTAATATAACAGTAACTTATTATAGAAAAATCGTAACAAATTAACAGTGAAATAAGTTTTCATTTGATTAGGTCCATGCCATGATTTTAATCAATTCAGCAGCGTAAAAGGTAAGGAAATCTTGAGCTAGCCCATAATCCGTTAGTGTGAATTCGTGAAAGGTAAAAGAAAACCGTGTGAATTTTGTTCCGCGAGAAGATCATAACTAATGCATAAACTACTAATATAACTAGGGTTGTCAAAAAAAAATGTAGTTCCTAATTTGATTGACTTTGATTCGAAAAATTTGTAATTCGCAATTAATTTGATTCAAAATTAATTCGTTCTGAAACAAATCAAACCAATTCAGTTCAAATCTTATTCAAACTCAAACTGGAATAAGTTCGATTCGGTTCGATTCGTTTGCAACCCTACAATGGACTAATATTTTTATTTTTCAAAATTCAAATAATAATCAATTTGATTGTTTAACATGATTTCCGTATGAAAATTTACTTACAAACAATTTAACATTCTTTTAAAAAAATTTAACCCCTTTAGATAAGTAGAAAATCACTAGTTTTTAATGGTCTACATTTTTTAATTCAAGTCTATGTATCTAAGAAAATTCTATAAAATATAAATTTTGATTTGCAAGTACATTTTCAAAGATTCATGTTGAATGGTTTAAATTGACTATCTGAATTTTGCAAACTAAAATATTAATTCATCGACCAATCCACACTATACATAGTACCATAGCCTCAATCAAAGAGAAGACTAATGATTAATGAGTCATCTCAACTTTTGGTAACGAATTAACTGTATAATATATAGTCCTACTAGGATTTTCGAAAGGGTGAAAATTATTGATAATGTATTAATTTTATATTTATGGCAATTGAATAAAATAATGAGTAGGGTTTAAATGTTTTCATTTTTCTGTGTTTTATTATGTTTTTAATTTTTAATTTTGTAATAACAAAATTCTAAAATTTGTATGTTAAAATAAAATTATTAAATTTTATTTATTCTATTTTTTTCTACATTCACATACAAAATCATTAAGTTAAAAAATTAATGTTCAGAAAATATCCACTATGTATTTTACGAACTCTTGATAATAATCAAAACGAAGTTTAAATATAATAATATTTTACATGTTCATAGAGAAAATATCATGTGTAATGATTTTATTTTGATATTTAAGTTCTCAATTTTTAGTATTTCATACGTTATTAAAGTTTTAAAAATAAAGACACACTAGAGGCTCCAAAAGTGAAGACATCTAAACTTTTCTCTACAATAATATATAGTTTTGGAATTTTATTTTTTGAATATGATCTATTAACTTTATCATCCATATAAAAATGATATAAGTTTTACCATTAATGAAATAACCTCAAATTTGTGATGGTCAGTTTTTGATGAAATATCATAATAACACTTAAATTATATACATGTTCAATATATATGTTCAACATCTCTATTATTATTTTTTAGATTTTTTAAATTTTCGTGCTTGATTTGAAATATATATTAGTAAAATTTGTCAATATATTTATTATTAAAGAATCCCAACTCTTTTGAGAAAATATATACCAGCACGAACGAACCATTGAAAAATATTAGTTCTGACCAAGTATATATTATTATCCTTGTTCTCCTATTTTTATACGGTGTGCATATTTCGACCAGTGTTTTGTTTTTATTTGATTTGACTTGTATTTAGTATGTAGTCTAAATAAGTACGCAGTAATAATAATTAATTATAATTTAGTGTAAGGATAAAATCATTTTGATTGCCTCGTCTAAATCTTTTTATAAGTTTTGAAGTAATAATAGACGAAGTCCAAAGTTGTCAGATCAATATATTCAATTATATATTCTACTTTAGTTATTTGCAGTGTTCTAAATAGTGCGTGTTATAATGACACAATAGCGGCGCTATAGTGTTTTTAGATCTTAAACGTTAAATTATGAGATAAAAGTGTGCTATTTTAACTACGACTGCTATAGCGATAATAGCGGTCCGTTATCTGCGCTATGCTACATAGACTTTTATTTAAAGGTCCAAATTTAAAATTATTTTAAAGATCAACTTTTTTGAAGCTCAAGATTGATTTTGCTTTTAAATAGAAAAATATAAATAATTTATTTTATGTTGCCTAGTTTTTTTTTAATAAAAAAATATAGTTTATACCAAAATGCTTAGGTTATTTTGAAAAGAAAAAAGATAGATAGTTTATGATATTATTAGAGATATTTTTAATAGCAATTTTAATTTTGTACTTATTCAATATGAATATTCTAATTCCTTAATCAATATTGTGTTATTTATTGTTCTATGAGACTTTAAATAATGTTGATAATTAGTAGAAATATAAAATATATATAAATTTTTAAATAAAAAACGCTATGTAAGATAGCTTTCGCTATAGCTACGCTATTCGCGATGGTTTTTTTTTAACTTTTCCGCTATGACGCGATAATCGCTATTTAGAACCTTAGTTATTTGTATATAGAATGACATCTGCATAATACTAATATACTTGATACTCTTTTCGCTGTAATTTGCAAATCACATACCTGTAATAACTAAAAATATTAATATTTTTCAATCATGATAATCACTCCCCTAAATTTACTCTCTAAACATTTCTCATAATTTTTTCACATATTATAACACACTTGTGTACATGTGTCAATGCTTCATTATCTATTTTAGTTAACATAGAATTGTTTAACAGCTGTTACATAATTTTGACCAAGTCCAAATATATATTATAATAGCTATTAGCAGATTTTTTTTTTTTTTTTTGAACTCATTTTTGAATTAAACCTCATAAAATTAATATTTAAGTATTATTTCAATGCACATTTGACTAATGCATAATGTACATTTGTTTATTTAGTTTTCTTTAGAAAGTTGAAAGAAAAGAAGTGAATGGTAATTTTGACGAGGACTTGGGAAGGTATATATAGTACTTCAATACTTTTACATCAGTTAGCTCATACCTGAATATATTAAAGATTAACAATTTATCCAATTACAAATTTATACTAAATTTGGCACTTGAAAGGGATTGGATTTTGGCCAAAGAGCTTTGGACAAAATCTCATTCAAAGCCGGGCCTTACCGTTTGATTTGCTTTAAGATTTGTGCCAACATATTTAAAACATAATAATTTTAAATGGTATTGTAAATCTAAACCATCTGTGTAAATTTTAACACAGATTAAACAGTTTATAACTGACTTTAGATTAGATTTTGTCCAAAACCCTTTGGACAAAATCTCCAATTTATATATATATCCTCATTTAGTTAACGAAAAAAAAATTTATCCATACCCATACCCAATAAGCTAACAAAAAAACCTTACCCATACCAGTATTATCGAATACAATATAGGTCAGATAAACAGCTAAAAAGGTACCATTGACACTCCTACCTGGATTGATGTTGTCTGGTGGGGGAAAGACAGAAAGATTTGTTGCTATGAGCTCACCACTATCAGAGATATTGCAATTCTTAATTTTTGGAAATTAAAAAATTAAATCATGAGAAACAAAATTGATTACTTTTTTTTTCAATCCACTAAATAAGATCAAATCAATAATTCGGTCTCATTGAGATATCTACGAAGACTGAATTAGTAATTGTTAATATTTCGTAAATTACATGTTTTCATCAAATAAAGTTCAAAAACTTTTCGGATCCTCTTCTCTCTTTCATTTCTCTCTTCAAGGGAGGTCTTATTAGAGAGAGGTCAATAAGAGTTTAAAAGATTTCATGGACAATGATTGCAATTTTACTCAACAAAAGGCTTCAAAAGATTAAAATATTAAATTTAGTTGATAAAGTTTGCAATATTTATAGCTTAATTTGTATATATGCTCAATGAATAATATTCCGCTTTTTGTTAGAAAATCTTGCTCAGGGCTGATTTTTCAAAATTCAACTCAGTTGAAAATTTGGTCTTCCAATTGGACCAATAAGTTAATTCTGCAAGAGTTACACCGAAATCTACACCGACAGAATTTAATTATTTCACAAAACATGCTAGCTCATGTTCTTTCTTATATAAATTTGTATCCCTTGTTTAATGTATCAGAATGTATGGTGACACTCATTATTTATCAATGTAATTCATTAAAATAAAATAACATGCATGCATGCTAGCTCATTAATTGCCATGTTGGTGTATGGGGGCTGTGGAGGCAGGGCCGGTCCTGAAGATTTTGAAATCCGGAGAGAAAGAAAATTTTGAACCCTTTATATATACAATTTGTTTATGAGATCAGTTAATTATACACTTACACAAGTACTTCAACATCATATGCTTATTAAGTCATTTTTGTATTTTCAAAGTACAAACAGTTGATCCGAACCGTTAAATATGATATTCATATTAAAACGTGCTTGGAGACCAAATTTTACATTTTTTTTTAATTTTTTTTACCATTTTTTAAGATAGGTAGAAAATCCATTGATTCAAAAGATTCCGAATCATAAAAGACTGATTTTCTACCTACCTTAAAAAATAGTAAAAAAAGTTCAAAACAATGTAAAATTTGGTCTCCAAACACGTTTTAATATGGCTATCATATATGTTGAACAGTTTGAATCGACTATTTGAACTTTTAAAACACAAAAATGACTTGTAAGCATATAATGTTGAAATACTTATAAAAGCGAATAACCGGTCTAATTTTTTATTGATACGTCAATAGATCATACCTATTTATAGAAAAATTTGAGTCATTTATATGTACAAATTTGAGCTCTAATATTTTAGTTACTTTTAATATATACAAATTATTTTTTTTTATATATACAATTTTTTTTTGGGACCCTTTGATCTTAACGTCTGGAGCAGTCGCCCTGGTTGGCCGACTATGTGTGGAGGGAGCGAAACAGAAGACTCTTCTCCGACAAACAAAAACTGATGTATCGTCTAATAAATGATACGGCTTTAGAGATTAATAGATGGAGGGCATGCATTCAATTGGGGCCGAATGCGGGCTGGAGCTAGGAACAAGTACAAAACTGAGGCAGCTCCATTGTATATATAGTTATGTGAGAGCCGATTTTGGTAGTTTAAAATTCTAAACTCTCATTTGTGTAATTATTATATTTTCTTATCAATATATCTGTTGTCGGTTTTTCGCCGCCAACCATAAAAAAAAAATTCATACTTAGAAATTTTGGTATAGCTTGCTTATTATGAAACTTTCAAACTGCAATTGCTTATAAGACTATCCAATATACACCAATTTGTTGTTACTAATATTGGCATGCCATGGCCCCACTCTATAAGTGCCATAATACTATATTCTGGTGTTCAACCCACTTGCCGTTATCCCCTCTGTCTTCCTTGACTGGTTCAAAATTCATAATTTCTATCTCCCTTGACTTAGAGTGCAACAGTACAAAATTTGAAAAATCCATGGATCCATATATAAAATATGTTCTTGAGTTTTGATATTCCCACAAGACCACACTTTTAAAAAAAAAAAAGTGGATAACCACAAGACCACATTAACTGATGAGTTTTATTTGATCCTATTTAGAAGACCAAAAAAAAGAAAAAAAATTACCTTTTTTTTAAAGAACATGTAGCAAGCTTTTTTTTTTTTTTATGGTTGTCAGTCCATTGTGAGAATATTATTTTTCCGGGTCAATTTTGATGAGTCAACCTCTGTTTACTTTTACTGTGTTTTTTCCTAAATGGCGCTTTCACTTTGCGGTGTATCAGTCTACAAAGAGAAGACTTTCTAGTGGCAGACAAGGATGTTTTGGATTGAATTGCAACCAACTTTCTTTCTTAATTTTGTCAAGTCTATACAAAAGACTCTGAGAGAAGTAAACCTTAATAATTGTGACTCTGAGGGCCTCCACGAAATTAATACTCTGACCAATGGAATCGGAGACGGTCCGATGTCCAGTCAAAACCGTCCGATCAGCATCAAAATTTGCGCAAACAACTTTAAGATAATGATAGGATAGCTCTGACCGGACATCGAATCAAATATGATCTGATGCCCATCAAACCTCCCCTCTGGCTACTCACTTACGAAGAGACCTAATTTTGAGAGCATTTATCTTTAGAAATAAAGAAGAGTAATTGTTGGTAATATATTGACCAATAGAATGGAGGCCAGGAGAGGGGGGTGTCTGATGTCCGATAAAAGCTGTTTAATTCGGATTAAGCTTTGTGCGGAAAATTATAATTTTCTTATGAATGACATGCGCACGAGTTGGCTGAGAATCAAATAACTCTAACTGTACATCAAATCAAATTTGATCTCATGTCCATCAGACTGCATGCCCCTGCTCTCTGAACAAGAGACCTAATTTTGAGGGCATTTCTCTTGATCAGAAATAAAGAAGAGTAATTGTTGGCGATTTGTAATAATTAGATTGATTGGCAACATGGCTTGTAAGTTACATTAAGCTGGTTCTTTTGCAAATAATTATTGATATCATATTTACTTAAAGAAAGGAAAACACAAATTAAATAATGAAAAAAAAAAAACAATTTTCATAAACATTTTCAATATTTCTGCTTCTCAAAGTACAAAACTTTTGGCTTACCTTTTCTGTTTCCTTTTTTTTTCTGAAATGGATAAATAATCCAGACCTATTGTTATGTGAATGAAGAGATTGAATCCAAAATATCTTTATACCTTAATTATTTTGATAGGTGGTAAAGAAAGAAAGTGGAGAGGGAAAGAAGTGTAAAAATAATTTTTTTAGTTGAATTTTTAATGGAAAGATAAGGTTAAAGAAGATTATTATTTTAACCTCTTAAAGTTTGCATTATCCCACCTTCTAGATTAGAGTATAAGGAAAGAAAACATGATCAATCTAAGAAGAGAATAAAATTAAAATATGATAATTTGTTTTTCTCACCCCTTGGGTGTTTCCTCCTCTCTTCCGGATAAAGATATTAGCAGAGTTATTTAAACTTCACGCAGCGCACTAATTATATGTTCATTCGTTTTGTTCTATATATTGATCGTATGCTGTGTAAAGTCCAAATAGCTCTGTCAATATATTTATCAATCTCTTCCCTCGCAAGCCCTTCACCTCTTAAAAATTAAATATGTTGTCCCGTATCTTAAGTTCTTAACAAATATTAGTTAAGTCCGAGTACAATAATAATTATGGTATAGATGATTTAGAAAAAAAAATCATTAGAAGGAAATTAATTTGATTAAATAATCAATCTTAATTGGTACAATGAGACGTGTTCGAACCTTTAATAATGTATGAGTTTGGAGCATCATTTTTTTTTTTTTAATCTCGAATGGTTAGCTAATCTCAATATTTAATCATTTTGAATTTTTTTGATGAAATTCACATTTGATAATCGTGATAGTAAATTCAAGAACCTTATCAGTCGTTTAAACACCAAATTATAGATCTAAAATATTCACAGTTATACAGGGGTAGGTTGACGCTGGTGAAGGCACGGCCTTACCGTTACACTACATGCAGGCCATTAAAATTCCAAAAGAGATATAAAACAAATAGACAGAGCCGCCAGGAGACAATTTCTTTGGAAAGGTAACCAAATCTGTAGAGGAATTAACTGTTTGGTCGCCTGGGATAGAGTATGTGCACTGACAAGAAATGGAGGAATGAGAATTCTAGATCTAGAAACACAGAATTAGGCCTTACTAACTAAATGGCGCAGACACTGAATGCGCTATATGGCATCAACAACCATGCGCATTTCAACATTAATTCAAGGTACTCCTTCCTTTTATCACTAACTGAGTTAGCAGGGTTTTACAAGGTGTCCATAATAAGTCTGCAAGAAGAGTCAGAAGTGGCATGACAACAACCGCGATGGAAATGGACAGACAGTGGAGCCTTCTCATCCTCATCAGCATACAAGCGGTTGATGGATACTGGGATCTCAATACCGCATAATTTGGTGCTGTGGAAAATAAAAATCCTGAGAAAAATCAGGATTTTCCTTTGGGTGGCATCTCAGGATAAACTACTCACTCAACAGAATCTTTGGATAAAGGGATGTAGTGTGCCAATAGGTTGCCATTTATGCACTAACACGGAGATGGAAACAACAGGACATCTGCTTATAACTGCCCTTTTGCAAACAGATTATGGCAGCTACTGGCGCCCCAACTCCAAACGCCAAATCAAACCGAGGAGCTTAATCTGTTCTGGTGAACTCCAAGAGAGACCATGTCAGAGGCACCCAAAGCAGAATGGGATGCGACGTGGGCAGCACGATGCTGGAACCTATAGAAGGAAAGAAATAGAAGACTTTTCACTAGCAAAAGGAGACGGGTCGAACACCTAGCTTAGGTAACCAGGCAAGAGGTGTCTCAGTGGCTATCAGTAAATAGGGAGGGAGTAGGCTGATATATTAGGACAGGGAGTTATAGAGAGTTCGGGTAAATAAATAATACTGTAATATAGTAAGTATTAGAATGAGTTCTGTAAATAACTTTTTTTAATCTAATAGAAATGTCAGGTTTTCCTGACCTTCAAAAAAAAATATTCACAGTTTGTTTGTTTTTTTTTTGGTGATTACACAGACTGTAGGCCCCTTGCTATACTTCCTCAATTCTAAACGGCGGTATTGAAAAACCGTTCCTATTCGAACAATGTTTTCTACCCTAATTTGCAAGTCCATGTACAATCCTGATTCTGCTATTTTCCTGTTACAGTAAGCACTTAGAAATTCTCCATTCATTTTTTTTTAGAAAGCACATCCTGTTACAGTAATTGTTTCTTTGAAGCCTTCAGTTAGTTGATCGATCGGATCTTAGGCTCAAGGGGGAAACAATCCACATTGCCCCTGCAAAATCACAGAGAAATGTCGAATGCATGACAGTTTACCACACAGCTTGCATATTGGAGACAAGGATCTTATCCTGAACGCTAGAGCTGTCTGTACCAGTATGCCTTCCGCTTTAATCACCACAATCTTTCATAACAGTCTATTAAAAAAACATTAGATGTTTAGTCACACGCTCTACATGGATATAGATCGACTGTTATCAAAGTTTGTGGGCCATTAAAAGATCCTACTAATCTTCTAAAAGTTTAACACCCCAGAATAATAAGGAGACCACTGATCCATCCAAGGACTCCTCAATTGTGTCAGGAAGGGATCTTGCATCCACTCGAGTTCATTAAATTTCGGCAACTCGAGTTCTGGCAAGTTGAGCTCTTTGGCTAGTGGCAGTGCAACTGTCTCTTCCTCTAGTTTCACAACCTCTTCTTCGATTTTCTTTTGTTTGGTTTCTTCTGGAAGTACACTTATAGCATCTTCCACAAGCATCCAATTTTGAACGGGATCATGATCAGAGGAAGAAAATGAATCTACTGGTGTATCGGAGTTGTTCGAATGTTTTGTTTCCTCCATGGCAACTCTCTGTTCTAGTTCTTTGAGTGAGACCGCTTTTCGGTAAACCTTGCATAACACTATATCTTCCTGCATATTGAACAACCAATAATTAATTATTTAGTCAATGATGTTACAACTAGTTGTTCCTGGTTTTGCAATATTACAAAATTTACGTTATACGTGCAAAAATTTAATGTGATGTTATTTTGATGGAGCAAGAATAGCACTAATCCGAGAATAACACTAATTTTTTGAGCTATTCAATGTTTGGATGGAGCAAGAATAGCACTAATTCACTATTCTTTGTTTGTCTTATATGAGTTAGCTAACTATTCTACTAATCCAATCAAATATTAGATTAGCTACTTCTCAAATTTGAAATTAGCTCTATTATTATATTCTTGCTCTATTCCTTGTTTCATTCAAAATTACCTTCAGAGCTATTGCCATGGAAGTTATATTACTTTATAGTTTATACTCTCTTTTTTGCTGTGAGAAAGTTTAGGTTTATTTTTCAATTCCAAAGTTAATTTGACTTCTATGAGAAATTCTGTGCAGGATGAATTATTTTTTATCAACAAATTAAGATATATATCATACTGACATAATACCAGTCTTAATTCTTGGCGTGGAACCAAATTTCCATATCTTGTCTCTTTCAATATGACTAATCTTCACAAAGTCAAGCAAATGTTGACTATAGGAATGGACCCAAATTCCAATTATTCCCTAGTCTAGTCCAACTCAAACTGGACATCTCCAGTTCATCTCTCAAAAATGTCTTGCTTTAGTTCATGATTCTCTGTGGCAATCAAATTAGCCCACATAAACATACATAATTCTTGATCTATTAGTTACCTTTGGAAGCAATCCTGATGAGGAATTGGACTCCGGCAAGCGGTACTCGTTCATGACCCAGTCTGTCTTGGTGCCACGAGGTGCACGACCCTCGTAGTAGACAAGCGTCTTTTTTAGCCCTATGAGTCGTTTTGGGTCGACTACACTCCTGACGGGTCGGTCGGACCCAGTCGCCTTCCAAAATCCATGCTCTGTGGTACGGCTGGGCCGGCCACCATGAGCCTGCTTTCGGTCCCTTGGCACAAAGAAGTACCACTCTCTCTCCCCTATCCTTGCCAAACCTGTGTGTTGTCAAAGTAATGCAATATATATATAGTTAGCTATAGCGTCATGAGGAATTATGTTCTTCCCGTTCATGTTTGTATCATGAGAAAAATACAATCTTTCAAAATTAGTGCATATATCGAGAATAAAAAAATGGCGCACTAAATGAAGAAAGAGTAAATTTACCAGGGAGCTCCCAGGGGTCATGGCGATAGAGATGAACGGTTGGGATGATATCAAACTGGAGCTTCTTCCCTTGCACCACTCGCTTCAAGTAGAAATCCAGCAATTCCTCTTCTGTCGGGTGAAATCTGAACCCTGGCAACTCCATCTCTGCGCATCCTTTCTCCATTTCTCTCAATTTATTGTTGTACTAGATCTAGCTAGCTAGACAGTAGCTATGGTTCTTAATTTCTCGCTTTCTTTTCTCCTCTCTTTAGTTTCCTTTTTCGTTGTACAATGTTATTGTAACGATCTCGCTGTTAAGTAGCTCCTGATGTGGTGTGAAGAGAGAGAGAGACGGAATGATGGTTTTATAGATCGGGGATGAGGGAAGTTGGGCCCACATATAAGTTCCGATTACTTTGAATTTCTTGTGTTGGACTTTTACCGAGTACCATTTTAAATATATATCGGACACCGTGGCATTTCTTTTTCTCTTTTTGATTTTTTTTTTATTCTTGGGAGAATATATCTAGTGTGGAGTGTGGACTAAATTAAACAGGAAACTGAATAGATCATTTTCTTACATTAGATTTTAAAATTACCAGTTACTTTTGACAATATTTAAAACGATCAAGTTAATATCTATTGGGATAAACCCTTAAATGGTTAAGTTATTAATTAATATATATTTGGATAAATCCTTAAACGATCTAGCTAATATCTATATTAAATGGTTACGATAGAATATTAAAATATTATAGCAGAACCGGATTTAGTAGGTATTATAAGTTCGGCTTCAGATCAAATTTCTTTTTGACTTTGTATTACTGCAAATGATGATGCAAGCAACAACCTCAGCAAGTAAGGGTGCAAACGGATCAGATATTATCCAACTGTATCTGAAAATTTGATACACATATCCGATATCCGAATATCCGTGCAGATGCGGATACGGATATGGTTTTAAATTTTAATTATCCATATCTGAATAGTAGATATATACTATATAGTTTAATATATATTATAAAAAAAATTATGTTATTTACTATTATAAAAAACGGATATCTGTATCCGTATCCGGTTAATATCCGATTCGTATCTGTATCTGTCTAATATCCGATCATTTTAATTGCACCCCTATCAGCAAGTCAATTTAGTTGGCTACAAACAATTAATATCTGAAATTATTATTACTTATATATGATCATATTCATATATACTGAACAATATATAAAAGAAGAAAAGAAATAGTTATTTTAATATATGTCTTCTTTGACCAAGTATTACATCATACAGTCTAGGGGTGTCAATGGGTACGGTACGGGTCGGGTGGAGATATTTCATACCCATATCCATACCCTATCCATACCCATTAAAAATTGATCTTACCCTACCCTACCCTACCCTTACCCGTTAATATTATCGGGTAACGAAACGGTAGCGGGTGAATAACGGATAATACTAGTATAATAATTAGTTTTATTATATTTTACAAATTAAATATCAAAAACTCATTCACATATATAATTGCATTTCTAATAAAAAATAAAATAAATGTGCAATCAATTCCAACTAAATTATTTTTTATAAAGAATAAAAATTCAAAAACATGAATATACATTTAAGTGGGTTGGAAATTGAATTAAATATACATTTAAGTGGGTTGGAAATTGAATTAAATATACATTTAAGTGGGTTGAGAATTGAATTGAATATATATTTGAATTTTATAATTACCCTATAGGGTAACGGGTACGAAATAGTCATTACCCATACCCTTACCCATTTATTTAACGAAAAAAAATTCTTACCCATACCCATACCCATACCCAATAAGCTAACAAAAAAAAAAACCTTACCCATACCCGGCTTATCGAATACGATACGGGTCAGGTAAACGGCTAAAAAGGTACCATTGACACCCCTAATACAGTCCCACGGATTAGTGTTGATTTAGTACAGCATAGTAATTTAATGATCTTAAGTTATTCTATAATAAACAATTGTTTTGGCGGCGCCTGAATTTATTGGGCTCACAGTATGCCATTTGACATTTTCATTTGTGCTATAAATGTTAGAGCCTCTCTGTCATTTTAGTCGTTGTTGCGCTTGTAAAGTCAATGAACTGGACTACGTACAGAGTATACATCAGTGTTATAAATAATTAAGAATAATTAGTTATAATTGGAAATAATTGGTTAATTAGTTGAGAAAATTTGTGACGATTTGATCGCCACCAACAACTAATCGGCCTAAACAACTGTTTTTTATAACACTGGTTATATATACAAATCAGCAGCACATTAAGTAGCGTCATCTTCAAAAATAAAAATAAAAATAAAGTAAAATAATTCTAAATAATAAAATAACTATTAGCTAATATTCCGACAAAAAAAAATACAATTTTTGTTTTTTTTTTACAATAACCTAACTTGTTTCTTCTTTAAAAATGTTATCTAAAATTCATATTATTTAATACAACTTTTATAGTGAATTAACTCCCACACTTTCACTAACACGGAAAAAAGGCAAGTATAGTAAATAATAAAAAAAATGTATGATATATATTAAACAAGATTCTAAATAGCGCACTATAGTGATTTCAGACCATAAAAATTATGGTGTTATCGGCGTTATATAAACATATATAGCGTCATTTAGCTATTCCGCTATGTCCGCTATTTAAATATTTGATATTAAATAATAAAATTCTAGTTATAATGGGGACAGTTAACTCTACAATGGACTTTTTCTGCCGCAAATTTTTCTTGCAAAATTGATCTGCGCGCGGTAATTGACATCTTCCCAACTACTTTTGCCCAAGAAAGTAAACAACATTTAATAACTAATTAAGGGACACTTTCATGTATACTCTTCAAAAATCTCTAAATTACTTACTTTTTCCTTCTGAATTTCATAATATCATATCTATCGTTCTAAATTTTAAAAATTCACAAATTTATTCAATTTATTGTCTTTTCTAAAATAACACGTTTTAAATTTATAAAGTTCTCATTTTACATTTCATTTAAAAAATAAAAAATATGCAAGCATGTGTAATAAAAATATTCAGTATTATAATTGGCTAGTTTGTGAGGACAAATAGTTTTTTCTTTGTATGTGATGCATACACAATGGTATTTAGGTACTTTGTGTGTCTCATAAGTAGAGCAATTATTCCCGATTTTTTTTATTAATATCCAAAAAATAAATAAAATTTAAAAAAATATCCAAATCCCGAACGAATTTCAAAAACTACTCAAACCGGCTATCCAATAACCGAATTTGGGACAAATTTCCGGTTAATGGTTTCCCGGACTCAAAACAATACATCCGGTTAACCATTAACCGGAAAGTTATATTTTTTTTTTTTAAATAACATATCCGGTTAATGGTTAACCGGACTTGTATTTGTTTTTTAAACAGAAATTTTTTTAATTTTTTGTATTGAAATATTAGAAATATTGAATATATGTCTTTAAAAATAGATGAAATACAATATAATTTGATTTATTAGAAAGACTGCAACAAATAACCCGGATCAATATTTTTCAGGCTGGATTTTTCGCGGCTGTAAGAAAAATTAATATATTTCTTTATGTGTTATTGGAAAAAAATAAAAATGCTTAGATTCTGAGTTATTGATCCCGGTTCAAAAGTCACTTCTATGTAATCCAGAAAATATTATGATCCTTCTAGAACATTTAATTTACAAAAAGTTGTATCTATTTTAATAAATAATTCTTTTTTAATAACAATAATTAAATAACTTAAAGTTTTTGTTTTTTTTTCCAAAATAGATACAACTTTTCATAAATCAAATGTCCTAGAAGGATCACAATATTTCCTGGATTACATAGAAGTGACTTTTGAACCGGGATCAATAACTCAGAATCTAAGCATTTTTATTTTTTTCCAATAACACATAAAGAAATATATTAATTTTTCTTACAGCCGCGAAAAATCCGGCCTGAAAAATATTGATCCGGGTTATTTGTTGCAGTCTTTCTAATAAATCAAATTATATTGTATTTCATCTATTTTTAAAGAAATATATTCAACATTTCTAATATTTCAATACAAAAAATTAAAAAAATTAAAAAAATTCTGTTTAAAAAAAAATACAAGTCCGGTTAACCATTAACCGGATATGTTATTTTTTTTTAAATAAAAATAAAAATATAACTTTCCGGTTAATGGTTAACCGGATGTACTGTTTTGAGTCCGGAAAACCATTAACTGGAAATTTGTCCCAAATTCAGTTATTGGACAACCGGTTTGGGTAGTTTTTGAAATTCGTTCGGAATTTGAATATTTTTTTAAATTTTATTTATTTTTGGATATTAATAACAAAATCGGCAATTATTCATTTGCTCTCATAGACATGTCAATTAGAAGATTGCATATTTTGCTGAGGCATGTTACATATTTTTTTTAATAAAATGAAAATTTTATAAATTTAAAATTAATTTTAGTTAAAGAAAACAATAAATTGGATAAAATTGTGAATTTTTGAAATATAGGAGGAGCCAAATGCCGATTTTTTTTAAAATATCCAAAAAAATTATTTTATTAAAAATAACTAGGTTCTGAGTGGAATTTTAAAAATACCCAGGCCGCACATTTTTTCCGCGCCCCAAATTTTTTTTTTTTTTTTATTCCGAGTGCGGAATTTTTCCGCGGCCCGGATTTTTTTTTTTGGAGAAAGAAAATATTGTTTTTTTGGCCCAACTTTACACCTCTGGTTAACATATCAAAACACCTTCAAAAATCGTAAAAATTTAACGACATGCATTCTTGACTTCATAGAATAAGGCTGTGAAGTTTCATACAAAATCTCAAAACAGATCGTGAGATATCGGCTCTCAAAAATTGCCCGAACTGCTGAAGGAGTGCTTCTGAGCCCAAATTTGCACATCTGGTTAACATATCAAAACACCTTCAAAAATCATGAAAATTTACCGACATACATTCTTGACTTCATAGAATAAGACTGTGAAATTTCATACAAAATCTCAAAACAGATCCTAAGATAATGAAACATAACAAAATTGAAAACTTAAACATAATAAAACATATACTAAGAAGATAATAAAACTGAACATAACAAATCAAAACTCAAACATAACAAAACTGAACTCTCTCTGAAGGAGTGGTTCTGAGCCCAAATTTGCACATCTGATTAACATATCAAAACACCTTCAAAAATCATGAAGCACTCCTTCAGCAGTTCGGGCAATTTTTGAGAGCCGATATCTCATGATATGTTTTGAGATTTTGTATGAAACTTCACAGTCTTGTTCTATGAAGTCAAGAATGCATGTCGGTAAATTTTCATGATTTTTGAAGGTGTTTTGATATGTTAATCAGAGGTGCAAATTTGGGCTCAGAAGCACTCCTTCAGCAGTTCGGGCAATTTTTGAGAGCCGATATCTCACGATCTGTTTTAAGATTTTGTATGAAACTTCACAGTATTGTTCTATGTAGTCAATAATGAATGTCGGTAAATTTTCATGATTTTTGAAGGTGTTTTGATATGTTAACAAGTTGGGCCAAAAAAAACAATATTTTCTTTCTCCAAACTCTAAAAAAAAAAATCCGCGCTCGGAATAAAAAATTAAAAGAAAAATTTCGGGGTGCGAATTTTTTCCGCGGCCCAGAATAAAAATTCTGGGGCTCGGAAAAAATGTGCTGCCTGATTATTTTTAAAATTCCACTCAGAACCTGGTTATTTTAAATAAAATAATTTTTTTTTGAATATTTTTAAAAAAATCGGAGCCAAATGCTACATTATGATATTTAAAATGTGAACACGTAATTTCGAGGTTTTCAATTAACCCAGATCGATGTGTTGTTTTCTGAAATGTTGAGCCGTTGACACTTGACACTGACTCCAAATGCTTTCAAAATAAATGCACTGGGTTTCTTTTATTTTGGGGCTGCTACTATTGCCCAAAATGTCCCAAGATAATTTGGTTTCATATTTTACACTTCTACATAGTGTTTCGTATTTGAAAATAAAAAAAATATTGTAATTATCATTTATATTCGTAAAAGTCATATTATTATTGTGATAAAAAAAATGCTGACACCACAATCATTTTTTACCAATGGTTTAAATCAATGTTATAAAATGCGGTTTCTATGCGGTATGCGGAAGGCCACCGCATACCGCATATACGGTATACGGCCGCATATGCGGATTTTTATGCGGATTTATATATGCGGGTTTTTTTCATTTAATATTAAATATAACACCCTTAATTAAATATTTAATATTTTAATATGGTTTAATCTAATCAAATATTTGAATAAAATCATCTATATCAAATATATTTGAGCATTTAATTAAATTTCATTAACAATGCGAGGTCTCCAGTATTAATGAAATATGATTGATTAAAAAACATTTCATAAAAAGTTTCAAAAACGGCTCCAGGCTTGAGCGCAACAATATAAATATTAAATTTGGTCTCCAAACCTTCGGCCCAACAAACATTCAGTGTATTGGTATTTAATAATAAAATAAGAGAATCGCTTGGGAGTTTGGACTTCGGAGGTATCCGGCATAATAGAAGTAATACTTAGTCCCACAGCACCAAAACAAAACAAATATAACGTCGGGTAGCCTATAAAAGAAGCTGGATAGTAGAGGAGGAAGCATCTGACTGGACTGTTGTCCGGATGGATATTTAAATAGGGATTTCGGATTGTATCAGCTATGTGATCCGATATCCCTTAAGAATTAAAATATGTAAAATATTTGAAGTGGACTAAAATCCGCATATTAATCCGCATAGTCGGATTCTATGCGGTCGAGGACTGCATACGCATATGCGGCCGTATATGCGGCCGCATAGGCCGCATTTTATTACACTGGTTTAAATAGCGTTTATCGCGAAATAGCGTACGGGTTAAAAAAATCGCGCTATGCTCAAATAGCGGCGCTATAGCGCGGAATGGCGCGCTATAGCGGCGCTATTTGGGCATAGCGCCATAGCTTTTTTGGTCGGAAAACGCTATAGCGGCGCTATAGCGCCGCTATTTAAAACACTGTTTTTTACATAAGAAATCTGAATATTTCATTTTGACTGAAGAAACCAAACAAAAACAAAAAATTGACTTAATTTAGTTCACAATTCTTGCTTAATTTATACAAGTTTGGTTGAATTCTTATCCTCTAAAGTAACCTAATTTTTTAGTTCTGATCCAGACCATCCGATCAGAAATTCGGGCCAGTCCAGTCGTAGTGGAATGCTCAATGCCTCTTTAATATTCTGTGTGAGAGCGGATTGGACAGTTTGGATCAAAACTCAAAAATTGGGTTACCTTAGGGGGGTCTGAATTAAGTTTGATTGGTGTGTTGTTAGGAGTCGATGCTTGTATGCTAATGATAAAAAGGAGGTTTCAAATATTTCTATTTTTTGTATCTTAATTGTGTTATTATATCTTAATTTTTTAATAATAAAATTTTCAAAACTTATATGTTAAATAAAAAATATTAGATTTAATATATATTATTTTCTCTACATATATATAAAAAAATTACTTTTTGATTTTATTTTATATGAATCAATAAGTTGAAAAATCAATGTCCATAATTTATTCACATTAGTGTATTTTTGCAAGTTCTTAATACTAATCAAAAAAAAATTGAAATGTCATAATTTTTTATGTGTACATGCAGAAAATATTATATATCATATCTAACTGTTTTATTATGATATTAATTTAAATTTAAATTTTTAAGTTATTTTAGTTCTAAAAATTAAAGCACTATAAAGATTTAAAATAGAGGTATTATAACCCTCCTCGGTAATAAATGCTTTGAAAAGTTCTTTCTAAAGACGTGAGAAATTACACTTATTTATTATTGTCCCCAACAAGTGTCTCTTTATACACCTCTCTTTTGTTTATGTGGCAATCTGCAGTTCGTCCACAACTTGTTTGGATGAAGAGTAGAGGAAGGAATGGGAGGTGGAGAAAGGAATGAAATAGAAAGAAAGATTAACGTATTTAATTTCTTTGTGTTTGGATGATTAATGAAGAAAAATAAATTTAATTTTTCTTTTCGTCTTATTTCTTGTTTGGTTGATTAAAATTTAGAAGGTTAATGAAAAATTTGGTGATTGTTGTAAAATACATAGTTGGACATTTGTATTACTTTTTTTAAAAATATTTAGAATAAAATTTATTTTCATCCGTTACCCTCTAAATTGAAAAGGAAATCAATTCTATTGATTACAATAATATAAGGTTAAATCTTTCACCTCCTGCACCTTTCATGCTTGACATAATATTTTGTCAACCAAATACAAATCGACAGAAAGTTTTATTTTTTTTCCATTACCAAACAAGATGTTAATCAATTTGTGAAACAAAGAGTTAATTGAGAAAGAAGGCTCATGAGTTGCTCATCATAGTATGCCAATGAAGGTTTGAATTCAAGACCTCTTAAAACCAACCTTATAACTTAATTAAACGACAATTGATTTTAATATAAAACCACAAGTTAACAACTAACATGGTAGGTTATGTTGCCAGAAGCTATGAGGAGTATTTTAATTTGTTTTATATTGAACCAAAATAAAATATGAAAAGTTCTTATAATCAATGAGGAGTAATTTAATTTCTTTTCTTCAATACAAAATTTTATTCTTCAGACGAAGTTCAAAATCATCCTAGTAATAAAAAATCTATTCCAAAATAGACAAAATGAAAAAGACTTCTCATAACTCTTTAATTTTAATTCACACTAGAATGATTTAAGGTCTATATCGCTTCACTACTAGAATGATTTAAGGTCGAAAACGACTGATAGCGCTGTAGCTTTAAGGTCTGAAAATACTATAACACTACTAATTAGAACACTGATTACAACAATTAGTTATATATATAATAGGAGGATTTAAATGTCTCGACATGCATGTCTCATATTCTTTATCTTTATTTTCAAGATCCAAACAGTAGATTCAGGTACCTGATGTAATGGTTCTATAAATTGTTTAGGTACTTGGAATGAATTTCTAACTGTTCAGATCAAATTTTTCTCAGTCAGGTACCAGGGGTGATATTCGAATTCCCTCAAATTAGGGGTAAAAGTATTAACAATGGAGTTTTTGCTTTATACAGCACGTAAACAATAAAGTTAAAAGAACACTACATATAAACGCACTGCATTAAATAAAAACTGCTGCTCCACTATCTTTACCAGTGGCGGAGCTACAGTGCCACAGCTGTCTACCCCTGAATTTTATTTTATTTTTTGGATTAGGTTTTTTGATGGGTCTTGTTTATTTTTTAATTTGATTCGGCCTATTCCTGGGTTCAATTCAGAGTAGTGATTGTCAGTTAAGACTTCAAAGATGGATGTAAGGAAAAAAATATATTTCTAAATCTTTATTCAATTCGGAGCAGCGATTCTCCTCCGTCCAATTGATACCATTTTTTCAGAAATAACAAGTAATTGTTTTAGTAATTTTGGTACCAATTAATAATTTAGAAATTACAACCGATTTGAAAGCTGGAGATGCAATTTGGTAGACAGACGAAGACGGAAAGAGAATTATAAAAATGATTTGAACCCAAACCCGTTTAGAAAAATGAAAAAAAATAAAAAATCCAATTTCTACTTGCTCCTGACTACGCCCCCTGATTTTTACCCTTGAAAACTCGTGCACTGAAGGAGAAAGAAACGAGCAAACAGTCTACCACAGGCCGTAGGTACTACAATGTACGCTTCAACCGCCATTGATTCAATTTATTAAAAAAAAAAGAAATAAGAAAAACAACAAATCTCCTCCCCACGCGTCGATCTGACCACCGTTGATTTGAATACATCTAAAATGTACGAACTGAATTGCATGATCTGCTCAACACGAATCTCAAAGCTATCCTCTAGCTCTTGTTTTGATCTGCACGGAGAGGATCAGAGGATGTCAATTGTACCTATCCAAACAATAGCTATAGCGCACTGAAGAAGTCATGGTCTTTTTGTTTGTTTCTCCAATTCAAGGCAGAAGCGCCTTACTTTTGATCTCTCGCAAACGCGTTGAATTCTTCAACGATAATACTAATCGAAACGAACTAACTTTTGACGCAATCAAACTATAAAAGTCTGGTGCATAGACTTGCTGTGTTGCTCTAGTGGCCGTTAGTGTGCCATTAATTCCAGTATGCCTAATTTGGAGTCTTTGAAAGCGACGAGAAGATGATGTGATCTGGTCATGAAATCCCCAGATGAATTTAGACATGGCCACAGGATCGGTACTATCAATAGTAAAAGACCTCTTGAAAAAAACATAGTAACTGATTTAGTGGTTCCGATCGATTTTGTTATTTCTTAAAAAAAAATTTGTCCCTCTTTGGGACACTTGATTCGTAATTTAGATTAAATTTCCGGTTAAAATCAAAAATAAATTCTTGAATTATGATTCGTAATTAGAATTATAATTTAAAGAATTAAATTTTATAAGTCAGAGTATTGAAAAATATAAGTCAAAGTATTATTTTTTTATCGAATATTCAATTAATTAATGGATTTAAATACAATTAGTTATTTAAATTCGATTAGATATTTTTTTGTCTCCTCTGACGAAAATTCTAGATCCACCCCTGATAGTAACAAAATAGATTACTAATGGGCCGTCTTAACTTTTGGTAACGAATTAAGTGTGTAATATGTAGTTTTTAGGATTTAGGAAAGAGTGAGGCTATTGATAATGTATTAATTTTATAATTATGACATTGGGATAAAATAAAGAGTAGGGTTTAAATGTTTTTATTTTAAAAAAATTTAATAAAAAATTTCAAATTTATATGTTAAAATAAAACGGTTAGATTTGATTCAACATGCAGAAATTTTTCACATTAGTATATTTTTACAATCTCTTAATAATAATCAGAATAAAATTTAGAGAAAATTGGTTATTTGCCACTCCAAAACTTTCAAATTGTAAAAATGTCATTTGAAAATTTGAAATTGTAAAAATACCACTCCAAACTTCATTAATTTGTAATCTTGCCACTTCAAATAATTAATGACTAAAATAGCCTCCCTTCTTCTCTTCTTCTTCTCCTACCTTCTCTTCTTCTTAGCCATGATTGGCTGTGCTAGCCCGAATTTCAAACTGACTGAGATTAAATCTCAAACAGCAAATCTCAGATTTAACATTTCTGTTTTTTTTTTTTATGATTTTGTCAGTTGGCAAGAAAGAATGCCAACTCTTTTGAGAAAATGTATACCAGCAAGAAAAAACCATTGAAAAATATTAGTTCTGACTTCTGACCAAGTATATTCTTATCCTTGTTGTCTCCTATTTTTATACAGTGTGCATATTTCGACCAGTGTTTTATATTATTTGATTTGACTTGAATATAGTATGTAGTCTAAATAAGTATGCAGTCCTAATAGTAATTAACTAAAATTTAATTAGTGTAAGGATAAAATCATTTTGATTGCTTCATCTAAAACTTTTTTTATATATTTTTTTGGAAGAAGACTTTTTTATATTTCGAAGTAATAGACAAAGTCCAAAGTTGTCAACTCAATTTATTCTACTTTAGTTCTTTGTATAAATCAATCTTGTCATACATTACTAATTAAGGACCTGTTCGGCCGTCTAAAGAGAACGGGAATGGGTATAGGAATGGAAATTTTTGAATATCCGAAATACTGTGCACGTGGGCTAATTTTCACGAAATCTGAGTGAATTTTTTTTTTCCACACACAGTGAACAGTTGAACAGGTCCTAAAAGAAGTATATAAAATGTTGTATAATTAATCAATCTCATCACAGTGATAAAATTTATAGTTATTTATACAAATAAAAATTATCATATATAATTTTATGTGTATTCATTTGTGTAGGGTGACAAGTACGAAATAACTCGTTACAATTTTATACTAAATTGTCATATATAATTTTTTTATTTATATACTATTCAATAAGTTATTGAAAGTGTTTTTAATCTGTATTAATTTGTATCTGTTATACTAACAAAAAAAAATTAAGTACATCGTCTTATTGAATACAATAGGGATAGACTAACAGTTAGAAAATTTTCATTCATACCTACCAAATTTCATCTTTTGTCTTCCTTTTTTTGCTTCTCGTCAGTCGTCACCCTTTCAGACACCGAATCCTTTGTCCCCCTGGGTGCAGGAATTTTCTGCCCTTTCAGTCACTACGTGTGGGGCCGGTTACTGTTAAAGGGGGCCGGTTACTGTTAATTTTTGAACTGGGGGCCCACCTCAGACCCACACGCAGTGACTCTGGGGGTAGGAAATTCCTGCCCCCAGAGGGGCAGAGGATTCAGTTCCACCCTTTCTTCCTTCATTTTTAGCAAGTATCTTCCCCATAAATTTTGAAATTCGTATCCTCTGCATTAACTCAAAAAAAAATATTTTGAGTTAATGCATCTGGACTGTGCGATCAGCTTTAAGATTCATGCAAATTAAATCCACACTAATATTAAAGATTCCCCAGGTCAGAGCTGGATGGGCTCAAAAGATGTGTGTTAAGTATTAACTGAAAAGATGCTCTTTTGAGTTAATGCAGACGATGCGGACTCTAATTTATGTACGCACCCTTTATTTCTTATTGTTATAAGGAGACTTTTATATCTGTAGCCAGGGTAGAACTAGGGTGTTTATAAGTTTACCAAGGTGTCTGGTGAGCTTAACTCCAAAATCTATTATATTGGTTTTAAAATAATAAATTCAAACTGTTGAAATCAATTTACTTCATGAGTGATGAATTTAACATGTAAAATTTTTAGAATTTTGTATAAAATCAAGTGATAAAAAAATGTTCAAAAAATAAATGCATTAAAATTAATTTATAAACCTTCTAATTTCGGCTGCTTGACGTACTAAAATAATTCGAAAACTTAAAATATTTGCATGTAAATTCATCACTTGTGAAGTAAATGGATTTCAACGGCTTGGATTTGTTGTCTGAAACTGATATAATATATTTTGGAGTTAAGCTCACTCAACACCTCGGTGAGTTTAAGAACACTACAACAATATTTAAGATTTGCAGTTATTAGTAGATTTTTACAAAAAAAAATGCTCAAAAATATAATAAACACTACAACAATAGCTATAAATACTTATATATATAAGCAAGTTTAAACACTAAATAGTGCAAGTTAAATTCATATATCATGTTAAACACTATGATACGAACTATAGATATCTGATTATGCAAGTTTAAACAGTGAATATATACTAAGGTATAAATGAGAATGACACTTGCACTTATATAACTAAATGAGAATCCGCTCCGTTTACACCCCTATCTAACTAAATGAGAATGACACTTATATAATGTTAATGGTTTAAAAGATTCTTGAACAATGATTGCAATTTTACTCAACAAAAGGATATCTAAAAGGTTGAAATATTAAATTTAGTTGAGAAAGTTTGCAATTTTTTGTTAGAAAATTAAAGGAACGGGCATTAATATTGAACAAATATAATGCTCAGAGCTGATTTTTCAAATTTCAACTCAGTTGAAAAGTTGGTCTTCACAATTGGGTCAATATGTTAATTCTGCAAAAGTTACACCGAAAGCTACACAGACAGAATTTAATTCTTTCACAAACATGCTAGCTCGTGTTCTCTCTTATTTAAATTTGTATCCCTTGTTTAATGTATCAGAATGTATGGTGACACTCATTATTTATCAATGTAATTTATGATATTATTAGAGATATTTTGAGTAATAATTTGAACTTTACACTGGTTTAATATGAATATTATAATTTCTTAATCAATTTTGTGTTATTTATTGCTTTATCAGACTTCAGATAATATTTATAATTAGTAGAAATATATAATATAATTTTTTTAAACAAAAAAAAGCTATGTAAAATAGATTTCGCTATAGCTACGCTATTCGCGATAGCTTTTTATTTTAGCCTTTCTGCTATGACGCGGTAATCGCTATTTAATTAGAACCTTGATCATAAATCATAATGTATGGTGACACTCATTATTTGTCAATGTACTTCAGTAAAAAAATAATAATAATAATAATAACATGCAGCCCATAATTGTCATGTTGGTGCCTAGTTCAAATATATATATCTTTGAAATTTTGGTATAGCTTGCTTATTATGAAAATTTCAAACTGCAATTGCTTATAAGACTATCCAATATACACCAATTTGTTGTTACTAAAATAGACCATAGATTATAGTTATTTGTCGCATATTTTGGCATGCCATGGCCCCACTCTATAAGTGCCATAATACTATTTTGTGGTATTCAAGTATTCAACCCACTTGCCGTTATCCCCTCTCTCTCTCTCTCTCTCTTCCTTGACTGGTTCAAAATTCATAATTTCTATGTACATTTTCTGCTGCATTAAAACCAAAATTTTTAAAAATACCCTCAATAAAAAAAATCAAAAAACCACTGATATGTGAGAATTCCATATTTATCTGAGTCGTAACATAAAATAGCGGATGCATTCTTTGAGAGTTGCCATTTGTTATTGCAACCCTGCAAAAACCAAAAACCAAAAATTGTTACGGTTAATTTTAATATATTTTTTTAATAATTTTTGAAAATAGAAAGAACAACTAATAATTTGAATATGTTAGAAAGAACATCAAACAAAATAGATAAAATATCTTATAATTTAGATGTACTAGAAGGACTCCGAAACATTTTGCAGGCATAATTTTTCCTGGCTGTAAAAAGAAATTAAACTATTTCTTGGTGTGTTACTGGAAAATAATAAAAATGCTTCGGATCTGAATTTTTGATCCCGGTTCAAAAGTAACTTCTAGTAAATAAAGAAATTACTATAGTCTTTCTAGTACATGCAAATTGTAAGATACTCCATCTATTTTCGAATAAATAAGTTGCCATTATTACGACATGTCAAATCATTTTTTTAAATAGATGAAGTATCTTACAATTTGAATGTACTAGAAAGATCTCGATAATTTATTTATTTATCTAGAAGTGACTTTTGAACCGAGATCAATAATTCAGATCCAAAGCATTTTTTTTTCCAGTAACACACTAAGAAATAGTTTAATTTTTTTTACGGCCGAGAAAAATCCTGCCTGAAAAATATTTTGGAGCCCTTCTAGTACATCTAAAATTATAACATATTTTATATATTTTGTTTGATATTATTTCTAACATATTCAAATTATTAGTTTTTTTTTTCAATTTTTAAAAATTATTAAACATATCAATAAAATTCACCGTAACAATTTTTGGTTTTTGGTTTTTGCGAGGCTGCAACTACAAATGGTGGCCCCCAATCTTGAAGCTCACCATTTTACGTTGCGGCTCGAATAAATATAGAATTCTCCAAAATCAGTAGTCTTTTGATTTATCTTTATATTGTTGAGAGAATTTGTAAAATTTTCGGGCATAAAGACCACATAACTGACTGGGGGCCACATAACTCATGAATTTTCTCCATTTCACTTGACTTAGACTGCAACAGTACAAAATTTGAAAAATTTGATATTTCCACAAGACCACATAACTGATTAATTTTATTTGATCATGTTTAGGAGAAGAAGAAAACAAAAGATACCATTTTTTTAAGAACAATGTAACAACATTTGTTCATTGGTTCTCAGTCCACTGGGAGAATATTATTTTTCCAGGATCAATTTTGACGAATCTTTTGCCTAAATGGTGCTTTCACTAGGATCATATTCTGGCAGGAATTATGGTGAAATCTCTCTAGAAAGAGAGAAGTCTTTATAGTGGCAGACAAGGATATTTTTGGATGAATTGCAACTAACTTTCTTTCTTCATTCTTTCTCAAATTTTTCAAGTCCATACAAAAGACTCAGAAAGAAGTAAACCTTATAATTATGACTCTGAGGGCCTCCACGAAATGATGACCAAAATTCTGTGTTAAACTCTGACCGATGAAATCAGAGACGGTCCGATGTCCGATCAAAGCCGTTTTATCAGTATCAAAATTTGTACAAACAAATTTAAGATAATAATCGGATGGCTCTGATCGGACATCGAATCAAATATGGTCTGATGCCCAAACCTCTGGCTACTCACTTACGAAGAGACCTAATTTTGAGAGCATTTATCTTTAGAAATAAAGAAGAGTAATTGTTGGTGATTTGTAGTTAGATTAATTAGCTACATGGCTTGGAAGTAACATTAACTCATTAAGTTGGTTTTATTTTCAAATATTTGTTGATATCATGTTTACTTAAAGAAAGGAATTAAATAATGGAAGGAAAATATGACAAGCTTTTATGAATCATTTTCAATGATTCTTGTTCTCATTTCTCAAATTACAAACTTTAGCAGACCTCTTATGTTGTCTTTTTCTTAAATGGGAAGTGCTAAATATTCCAGATCCATTGTTATGTGAATGAAGTGTTTAAATCCAATATTTTTTGTTATTAGTCGCGGAGCTACAGTGCTGCAGGGGTAGGCGGTTGTTTACCCTGAATATATATATATATATAGAGGTTGACTAAGATCAAAGTGGTAGTTCCTGAGCTTTGGTGCTACCAATTCGTTTTTCAATTTTTAAATTTCAAAACGTCGATTCGAACCGTTCAAGTTGTTCTCCATATTAAATTATGCTTAGAGACCAAATTTTACATTTTTCTGAATTTTTTTACTATTTATTAAGCCACTTTGAAAACAGCTGATTCAACGGTGGCTTCTGATTTTACTGTTTTGTTAAGCCACCGTTGGATCAGCGATTTTCAAAGTGGCTTAATAAATAGTAAAAAAATTCAAAAAAATGTAAAATTTGGTCTCCAAGCACAATTTAATATGGAGAACAACTTGAACGGTTCGGATTGACGTTTTGAACTTTGAAAATTGAAAAACAAATTGGTAGCACAAAAGCTCAGAAACTACCACTTTGATCTTAGCCAACCTCTATATATATATATATATATATATATATTTTTTATTTTTGGACTAGGTTCTTCAATAGGTTTTGTCTATTCCTAGATTTGATTTGCCTACTCCCCAGGATTCAATTCAGAGTTGGAATTGTCAGTTTATACTTCAGAGATAGATCTGTGAGTCATTTAATCTAATTAGGGAAGAAAAGTATTTTTAAATTTTTGTTCAATTTGGAGTAGCGATTCTTCTCTGCTCAATTGATACCAGTTGTTTTAGAAATTACAAGTAATTGTTTTAGTAATTTTGGAACCAATTAGTAATTTAAAAATTATAATCGATTTAGTAGGCAGAGATGCAATTTGGTACGCAGGCGGAGGCTAGAAGAGAATTATGGAGGCGATTCAAATCCGAATCCGTTCATCAAAAAAAAAAAAAAAAAACCAACCCAATTTCTACCTACCCCTGATTCAAATCCTGACTATGCCACTGTTTATTATGTGAATGAAGTGTAGAAATAATTTATTTTATTAATTGGAGGATAAGACTAATGGAGATTACTTTTTTAACGTTATGTAACTTCTTAAAAATATATTTTTGTTCTCTCTAAAATTGGAGTGTAATGAAAATAAGAAAATGAAAAATATGATAACGTTCAAGTCAGGCCCAACATAACTCTCAGAAGTTACAAAAGGCCTAAAAGAACTAATAACCTAAATTCGGGCCGAACTGGTTCAATTCTCTTAGACTCAGCCCGGGTTCGGCTCCGGCCCATTTGCCGCATAAAGAAGTCCAAATTAAAGGATAAAGCCGGAGATACCGAGTGCGTATCCTCTGAGATATCTCATTTTTTGCGTGGCCGACGTGTCCGGTGCCTATTCGAGGGTGACGTAGGGGGCCAGTATTATTTGAGCTTTGAGATTCGCGCAGAACGTATTGAAACGGTTGAGATTTTCCATAAAGTCACGCAAAATATGAGATATCTCAGAGGATGCGAATTCGGAGACACCCAAACTCCCGTTGAAGCATTTTCCTTCAACGGCGATTTCTTTGAGAAAGAGCAATAGTGAGATTGAGTTCTATTTTTTTTTTTTTCTTCTTCATGTCGTCTATATTTTCAGTGAAGCTGCTCTCGGTGCCGGGTGCACCTTCCCGCTCGCCATTTCTCAACTTCTCGCGCTTGGCATCTGCGCCGCTCGCCCTCTCGTTGGGGAAGAAGAGCGTTAATGGTAGGTGTAGGTTGAGGATTGTTCGGGCCGAAGCCTCGGATCCGAATGGGACCGCCTCCAACGCTGATTCCCAGTCACCATCCAGTGGCAATATGGTATAATATGGTCTATTTTTTTTTCTCTTTCTTCTTCTTACTTGATGAAAGAACCTCAGTTTAACAGTGAACAGGTAACAAAAGAGGAGTAAATTAGGTGTGTAAAATGTTATTCGAGTATAACATTTTGCCCGAGTTGTTTTGGTGTTTCCCATTTTGGTCCTTGCTATCATTTTTAGAGTACATTTGGATGGGAGCTAGAATAGTTAGAATAGTGAAATTTGAGAAAAGTAATGAGAATAGAAAAAAAATTAGTGTGAAAATGATGTTATTCGGATTAGTAAAAATGTTGTTTTGGTGTTTCCCATTTTGGTCCTTGCTATCATTTTTGTGAATAGCCACCAACAAATTAGTTCTGGGTTTGTGGATATATTAAGAAACTGTTTTCTTGGTCTGTAGGGTTGAGTGGGATTTTTATTGGGCATTAGTTTGGTCAAGTTTGAAGAGAGATTTAGACTAAACAATCCACTTGAGATAAACCATGGTGCATTATATCTAGAAGGTAGATGAGGTCAATTAGATGCAAATAGGAAGACGTTTTTTTTTCTGAAGCATTACTTTTCTTTTGTTAGCCAAAGAGCAGAAGAGAGATTCTTTTGGAATATGTCAAAAATGTGCAACCCGAGTTTTTGGAGCTATTTCTAAAGAGGGCACCACCTCAGGTGGGTTAACATATCCTTTATCTGTGCTACCTGAGATAAACCTTGTGATTTTACTCCAAATTCAAATATAATCTCATTTTTTTTTTCTATTTTGGCACAAATTCAGGTTGTTGATGCAATGCGCCAGACTGTGACAAACATGATCGGCACACTTCCTCCCCAATTTTTTGCTGTTACTGTTACCACGGTAATTTCTGAACCCTTGTTTGATTTTATGTTAATATGTATCTACATATTTGTTTGTTTTTTGAAATTTTCTTATAATTGGTAAAGGTTGCAGAGAATCTGGCACAACTTATGTACAGTGTTCTGATGACTGGATACATGTTCAGAAATGCACAGCATCGAATTGAGTTGCAACAGAGCTTGGAGCAGATTGCTCTTCCCGAATCAACAGAGAAGAAGGTACTTCTATCTCTATGTTGTTGTATCAAATTAAAATGTTTTCCTGTGGCAGTAAATATTTTTTTAAATCAATTTGTTTGCGGATGGCAATTTTTAACATGGATTAGTGTAACCAGTATATCATTAAGCCCAACTGGACATGAATAGGATTAAGACTTAGAACCAGATGGAACTAAAGAAAGAAACCAAGGTGAAGATCAGTTAAACCTGAGTGGCTGAAACCAGTCTTGTACAGTGGTTCTTACTAGTCTCAACTGTTACAGGACCTAGTCAGGAATTTTGTAATGTGTTATTTAACTGCCAATCTTATTGAATAGCTTTTAGCTTACCTTGTTATAAGTTACTTTAATTGTATAGATGATTTTTCTTACTGTAGGACCCTCCAGATTATGCACCTGGGACACAAAAGAAAGTGACAGGAGAAGTTATTAGGTGGAATAATGTTACAGGTCCTGAAAAAATTGAAGCAAAAAAATATATTGAACTACTTGAGGCCGAAATTGAGGAATTGAACCGCCAGGTGGCAAGGAAGTCTACAAGTGGGTCCAATCCGATCTTGGATTACTTGAAATCCCTTGAACCTCAAAATTTGAAGGTTTTCTCATTTTAAATTTTTTCAATAACGATTAAAATAGAAAGAAACTGAATTAAAATTCATAACAGTGGCAGTATTTTCAGTCAGTAACATACAGGTCCGAGTACCTATCTAATTTAAAATTTCATTTTGTTTTGGTTGTGGTTGTTCTGTCTTTATTAATAACTGGGGTTAACTTGTGTTGCTAACAGGAACACGTGCTATTCTCTTTTTATGCTTGACAGAAATTAGACATCAAATGATGGAACAAATTAAAATTTGTAATAATTTTTTTTTTTGTTATTGTAGGAACTGACTAGTAGTGCTGGAGAGGATGTTGTGTTTGCCATGAATGCATTCATAAGACGTCTTTTGGCAGTCTCAGATCCAACAAAAATGAAGGTTATATCCTTTATAGTAATCCTTGGATCATTTTGGACAGCTGATCCTGTTTTGTTGGTAATTTTGCCTTGTCCTTTGCTGCCGGTCTAACGTAATTATGTCAATCTTTTTTCAGACAACCAGGGCTGAATCAAGTGCGCCTGAGTTGGCAAATTTGCTATATTGGTTAATGGTAGTTGGTTATAGCATTCGCAACATAGAAGTGCGTTTTGACATGGAGAGAGTTCTTGGTGCTGTTCCAAAACTTCAGGAGCTTCCTCCTGGAGAAAATATTTGAATTTTTTATTTTGTGTGAACATATAGGAATATTAATAATGCTAATCAAAGCTAGAGTTTGGAGTGATTTTTTGGCACTTGGCCTTTGACAGATTCATAGAAGCCGCTGTGCTTCATAATATTTAGCATGTGGCTCTATTTTTTAATTTTTTTTTCAAAATTTTCAAAAATTAATGATCCTAAACAAGGACATGCTTGCAATAAAAAATTTTGTTTGCTGAGTGCTTTTAAAACAGTGTAAAACTATAAATGCACTGTCAGCCACAGTATTTCCATAGTTGGCACTTAATTGTGATAGTATTATTAATAATGTTAACTTTTCGTGCAATTATTAAACAAGTGGAGCCCAATTCTCCGTGTTGACGGAGACGACTTCAGAAATTATTTTGAGGAAAGACTAGCAGAAATTATTAAAAATATTCAATTGATTAGCTACAAATAAAATATTCCATTGACTAAATCGCTCTTCTGTTTCTAAGAAATCTATGTACAGTATACAAAATCAAGGTTTTAACTCATGCGTAATAAACTATTCATCTATGCTGACCTTATCTTACTGTGATTATCTTTGACTACCAGTAAAAAATTCTTGGGACGAAACAATGACATAAAGTAAGAAGTTAGAAGTCCCAACTGAAATAAGTGAAAAGTGAAAACAAGATTTTTTTTTTTTTTTTTTGTCAATAACAAAGATCAAAGATACATAATCTCATAACAAAGGGACATGACAAGATTTTTATCAGCACCAAGCATTGGTCGCACTATTTTGGTTCTTAAAATAACATTTGTTTTTTCTCAGGCGTCTTTCAGCAGTGATAAAAATTAAAAACTAGCTCTAAAATGATTCGTTGATCTTACCGATTGAGTGAATAACTCTTCCAACTACGTGGTATGTGTTACAAAATTTGCAAGTAACGAAAATATTATGAGAGGAAAATGAAACAGCCGAGAGAATGTTTTGATTGAATGGAACAGGGCGTCAACGCCCAACTCAGTTTCTGATCAAAATAAAATCCCGTTCTAATAGAATGCTAACTGCTAAGGCAGAAACGTACTGATGCGTCAGTAACAACTAACCAGATGTAGTTGCTTCTAAGCTGTAACACGAAACATTTGGCAACTAAAATTTGCTTCTGGCAAGTTGCAATCATGCCCTTGAAAAATGGTTCACACGAAGAAGTGCCCTCAAAATTCTGCAAGTTCACAAAAAATTAAAAAAGAATACCACTGCATCTGATCAACTGATATGAACGATATAAAGCAAAAAGCAACCCAAATGAAATAACCTACAACAGAAATTTGGTCTCTCAGATTATTTCCTTGCATCATTAAAATTAAGTACAGTAAATGCTTACAGATTTTTTTATCAGACTGGAATATTCTCATTATTCATGGGCTTGCAAGTACAATGTATTATTCAAATGGACACAGCCCATTGAAGTAAGACTATAGGAGGGAACATTACACCCTCTTTAAACAGTACAATAAATTACTGCCTGGCACTTCCATAAAAAATCCTATCCTACTAGGATTGAATGACTCATTTCCATGATATCCACCGCTACAGGATGTATAATAGTAAAATCAGCAAGTTAGTTACCAGATAAAGATTATCTAATATGATTCTTTAATCTTTATGCAATAACAACTAAGATATTCATATATACAGCTCAAAATATATTTAAGAAAGAAAAAAAAATATTCCTATAAACTATTGGAAGAAAAATCTACCAATGCAATTTAGTTGACTTTGCTTCTAATTCAAGTAATTGGGTACAATTTACACCTATAGGTACAATTGGATGGTTAATTTCAGACTCACCAAACTACAATACCAGTTCAGCACAAAATTGAACTATGTTTATTTTCTCTGTGGATAAAATAAAGGATCCATTGAGCCTGAAATAACTCACAAACAATCTCAAACAGACTTACAACAATGAACACCCAAAAATTTCGGACAAACAAAAATTCATCCCGCATTAATTATATCAACAGTTGAAATCAATTGAGCTAACAGTTCCACTGGTATTCTAATGTCTAATACCCTTCCAACAACATCCCACCATAATCAATTAAGAAAAAGTTCCAAATTGAACTTTCCACATAACAATTGTTAATTCTAGAAACACGCATCAATGAAAAAAGCTGCACAAATTGCCTGTCGCCTGAGATGTACATATAATGTTACAAATAATAAAAATATAAGGATAAAGATTTTCCTCCTAAAATTACCATTGAATAAATGCTAAATGCAATTGCAGAATTCATTATTAGCATAAACTATCTACATGACACATAATACTGATTTATGAGATTTACATAAATAGAATGAGGCAGAGTAAAAAAATTCCTATATTAGATCATGCAAAAAACTGAACCGATACATGAGACAAATCAATCAAAATTATAAACTTCTTATTAACACAGCACATAAAAAACTATCAACTAAACAACACACCTGTATACCCAAGGAAATCGCATCATCGTCATAACGGAGGTTTTACAAAAATAGCAAATAATACCAACCAAACTAACCTCCAATTCAGCTATCACCCATAATGTGGGGCCCGTGCTGCCATGCTGGCGACCTGGGCCTGGACCTGTGCGGCCCTCACCCGAGCTGACAATGCCCTGTGGAAGAATTGCTCCCGAGAAAGCATTCTGACACTCTTCAAATAAGTGTCAAAGGGAATTGCACCATCTTGGACCGCCTTATCGAGTGCATATACTGTATCCTCAGCAGCCAGGTCAGCAGCTGTGCACTCCACCATCTGCTTTGACAGATCATCAGCCGGTACAAATACATCATCAATGTCAATTTCTCTTCTTCTCTTCATTTCATTCTCTCTAACCCATCCCTCAATTACATCAGTGTTCATCAAAACCATCTGGAGCTGTTGCTCAAGTGTCTCTTTCTCTTCGGTCATCTCTTGTAAGCCCCTAGAAAGTTCTTCTTCTCTCCTTTTCAGCTCAGCTTGTACAGAGCAAAGCCCATCCATCTCTGCCTCTCTGGCACGCCGCAGTGCTGATATGTCTTCATGCACCATGCCTACAAGCTTCCCAATTGCATTCCTCCGGAATACCTCTGCAGGATCCTCTGCAGCCACAGGTGGTGTAGGCTGTGGAGGTGGCGGGAACATCCGTCCCCCATATGAATTACTAGGAGAAGCAGCAGAAGTAACAGGTTGAGACACAACTGGCCGAACACTAGGGTTTGGAGTAGGGGTCTGGCTAGGGCTTGGTGCCTGCCGAGTGAAAAGAGGAGGATCAAGCCCAAACAAATGCGAAACTGACCGCACTAGATCGACTAAATTCGCCGATGGAAATATCCACGACCTGAGGTAGGGCACGTGTACAAGTCCCGACCGATCCACGTGGGGATGATTAGGTTTGATCACCATGTCTCTGGTCGGATTCAGATAGACGAGGGGAGGGGAGCGGGGGTACGGCTCTGGGAGCCAGATCACGCACGGGATATTATACACGACGCCGGAGAAGACGATGGGAAAGGTGCCGTCAGCCTGGAGAAGGGTGGCGCTGCGGCCATCGTTGTGTGTGAAGAGAGACGATTTGGGGTGGAGAGATGGAAAAGTCTCGACGAGGGAAACGAGATGGTTGCGAATCAACCATTTGACATCTTCGGAGTAGGGGAGAGAGGAGGGGCCGCGCTGAGACAGGGCTTGGTTGAGGAACTGTGCGGCGTACTGCGCCGCCTGGGTGGAGCCCGTCGGAAGAGTAGGAGGCGGCGCCATCGGATTTTGAGAGGTGGATTGTAGGTTGGAATCGGTACGGCGAGAGGCAGGAGAAAAAGGGATGAGCAACAGAGCGAGCGTGTTGTTTTGGGTTTTCTTCGACACGGAGGAGAGATTGGGTCGGTGGACAAAATGAGAAAGTTACCGACAGATCCCCTAAACTCTCAGAAATTCGCAAGATGGAACGGAGCGGGTCTATTAATATCTCCAATAGCTTTACTTTCAATCTATTTGTCTTTTTAGTTTCAAGGAAAAGTCGTCCGAACTGATATTAACACTATAAAATATGTTATTAACACAACACAATTTAAAATTTCTATTTGATAGACAAAAATTGCCCTCCACAATCAATTACTTCTGTTGCTTTCTTAATTTGGAAACTTTTTAATGCTAATATATTTTTATGTACTTTCTTAATCTGTCTATCTTCTTCATAGAGAAAAAAAAAACAATAGATTGGAGCTTTCAATGATTCTATTGTTATTTATCAAGCTATTAGAAGGTTCTTTTTTGCTATTTTTTTTAAAACAAACTGATTTTTATAGATCGCCTTCTATTATCTGAATTGAAATATTGTGCACAAAAAGCACATATACTCTCTTTCCACCGTCCCATGAAATTTTCCCACCCTCTCCCCATCCAAAAATAATAATAAAATTAAAAACTTATCTATATATCTCTTTTCTCAACAGCAAAATAATTTTTTTGACAATTAATAAATTTAATTATAACACAAATATTCAAAATATTACAACATAGATCATGGAATCTTCATTTAAAAGATATATTATAAACGTTTTTCATTTTGAAAAACCCTTTTTGCTAAGATGGTTTTTCTTGATTTCTTCATTTAAATGAGTTTTATTACCTATAACAAATATAGCAATGAATATATTCAATGAAAAGTAATTGAAAAGATTCCGTCTGAAAAAAGTATTGTTGGTGAAATTTATACATATTAATTAGTATCCATAGATATATATCCAACAAAAAATATTTTGCCAATTTTTTTTCTTTAAGTAGATATTTGTGGAGTTGGGTAAAATAAACGAATATAATGATAGATTTTCAATAATATAATAGAATATTTTATTTGTAATATATTTAAAAATCTTAAAAGTATGATAAAATTTATAAATAACGAATATGATCAAATATTTATTTAATTTACTAATTTAACTTTTAAAGAAATAAAAATATATAGTAATGTATGAGAGTGAAGGAATATTATTATTTTCTAAGAAACTTTTAAGGAAAGAAAATCCTATAATAATGATGAATGAGAGATACAGTTTTTTAAGAAATAGTTAATAAAGGGTAAATTTGTCTATATATTAAAATATTTAGATAGTGTTGTGTTAATAAAAATATTAGTAGTGTTGATATCATGACTCCTCTGATAGTGATAGGAGGAGATTTTTACTACTCGCCTACGGGCTTTTCCCTCAAAAAAAAAAAAAAAAAAAAAGGAGATTTTTACTACTCGATTTAGGAAAATGTAACAGTATTAAAGTCAATTCAATAAAATATGCCTAAGGGCTTCAACTGTCAAAAAAAAAAAAAAAAAAATTGGGTCGGAGATGAGAACAGAGAGTTTGAGGTGTGCGTATCCTCTGAGATATCTCATATTTTGAGTGACCGACGTGTCCGGTGTCTATTCGGAGTCACGTAGGGGGTCAGTATTATTTGAGCTTTGAGATTCGCGCAGAACGTATTGGAACGGTTGAGATTTTCCAAAAAGTCACGCAAAATATGAGATATCTCAGAGGATACGAATTCGAGTTTGAGAACCTTGTTTATGTCAGCAATAGAGTAGGTCCAATTGGAATCGGACCTACTTTTGAGTAAAGAGCTCTAAGACCGTCCGATCTGATTAATGATATGTGCACACTAAAATTGACACAGATGCACACGACTTTTAAAGCGAAGTACACGCATCCTAGGTCAGATCGGACATTAATTAACCCATTAAACCAAAGTACGTCCATCGGACATCGCACCTACTCTTCTCTCAGATATCTCAAACTTTGCGTGACTTTATGAAAAATCCCAACCGTTTAAATACCTTCAGCACGATTCTCAAAGCACAAATAATAAAGCCCCCTGCGCTATTACCGAATAGGCATCGGACATGTCGGTCACGCAAAAGTTGAGATATCTCAGAGGATACATACCAGGTATCTAATTCAAAGTTCGGATTCTCTGATGCATGCTAGGACTTGCCATTTTGTGTGGCTAGTTAATGAATTGACATTTGACAGCTACCTTGTTAGAGGAAAATTATGGCTGTGGGACCCTATAGTCGGTGATCCGCATGCTTATAAAAGTCTTAGAGGATTTGAACAATTCGGGTCAACAACGAAACGGGCTTGACCCATTTATGTTTCGATGTGGCCTCGAACACGGTTTTCTTTTTTTCTAATCCTTTAAATTAAAGAAGTTGCATAACAGTGATGGTTACTTGTGACAGTCATTCGCTTTTATTCCTCAATTTATTTAAGAAATGGGCTTCCAAATCTCAATTTTCAGCACTCAGATCTTGGTGTGTCTGAATTGCTAGAAATTGCATTGTTCCGAAAATAACTACTGTTTAAAATAATTATGGGTACCTAAACTAATTTGATGTTTCTTATGCCGGATGGAATAGCAGTTATTTCCGAGTGTAAAGATAGAAAAAGAAATATTTTTTTCTTGTATTTTTACCAACACATTTCATATTTAATGAAGTTGACAATGCTTCTGTCATCTTTGCATCGTGATAGTTTGTTTGAAACTACAGTTGTCTATCTTTTCCTTAGATCTCCACTGTTTCACTCGCAAGAGGAGTTACAAAAAACCACTATTCCTAATGCACAATTCAAACAATATTTTCATTAATTCAAATAGCACCACATTAGGCTATTTCTACAACTATTTCGAAAATTATTATTTTATCTCTATTCTCATCTACAATTCAAATAATATACAAAAAATCCCGACTTGTATGTTTTGGTACCAATTCAGGTTTTGTCTGAACGGTATTTTTCCTCCTCCTTTCTGGTTGTGTTACTGTGCAATACGTGCTTTTGTGAAAAAATAAAAGCAGGTGTATGTCGCTTTTTTAAAAAGAGAAAACTGTACAATATAAATTTAATTGCGACCTATATATAAAGTCACTCAAGCTCTTCATTGAATTCCAACCACCATTACAGATTTCATTTAAAAAATTAATAATTATCATCTGAAAACTACAGCACCAGAAGTCTCTCTAAATGTTTCTTATGATCTTTTTTTTTTTTTTGAAAACTTGGTAGTAGCTACCAAGGTAAATGTTTCTTATGATCGAATGGAATAATTTAAGGTGCCTCCAGCATTTTCCCCGCATGCATTCGTTCGATTGACGGCCGAACATTTAAGTTCAACAGCCAAGAAATGCTAGTATGATGGCAGAACATTGTAGGTGTCTAAGTTCAACTGTGCACAAAGAATACCAGGACAGCTTTAGGGGGGCACCATATCACCACTACGGAATTCAAATAATATCATCTGTTAAAACCAGCATAGAAAAAGCTCGAATGGTTACAAAATAAAATAACAGAACAAGCTACAAGGAAAATTGCTATAAAAATTGACAAGTAAGATGAATACACGAGCATTCCGACCAATATCACATAAATCTCCAAACAAAGACACTATCTATCTTCTAAAAATCTGCTCATAAACAAAGTCCCAAAATCAACTGTTTAGCCCCCGCATGAACACACATAAAACCACGTATAGTTCTACCAAAAAACAAAGCATAACTGACCAGCTCTGCTTATTGCCCTGGATTCACCGTGGTGGCACCACCAAACCCCATCTTTTTCCCCAAGGCAGCCAACTGATCGATGAATTCCCTTCCATTTAAAATCTCAGTTGTGCCATACACCACATGCTTGGTTGGTTGCGAGCTCTGCGCCAGCTCCATTAAACTCCTATATTCCACATAATTTCCACCACCTATCATAAACACAATAGCATCTCTAAACGGGCCTCTGAACTGCGCACCAGCACCTGCTCTGGGCGCTCGTGGGTCAAATAGGAGATAAGAATCCACCTCTGTACCTGGTCTTGCCTCCATCAATGCATCAACTGTGCGTGTTAATGCCAGCTGGCGACCAGCTGACAAGAGATTCTTCATGCCAGCTGTCACAGCACTGATTGACTGGCCATACAACTTCTCAGCCCAGTCAACTATGTTGCTTCGGCTAGCCACGCTTGAAGAACTTGCGAAAGATGCATTTAATGACTTAATTCTCTTGACATACTGGTATGCACTTATATCCACCTCCGACTCTTTCAAAGCAGTTTCAATCATCTCCAATTCAGATGGGATTGGAGACTCAAATGACAGGAGGTAAGTTATAGCCAACCTCAGTTTATCCTCTTTTGTTCCCTTCCCTTTCAAAAGAGACAACAAAACACTCCTGTCAACACTCCCTTTTGCCAACATGTCACTCTCGCAATCACAAAAGCCATCAAGCGACCTCTCTTTTATCTGACCCAATAAAACTGTCGCAATATTTGTGTGCTTATCTATAATATTTTTTCTCTCAGTTAACTCAGGAAGGGAATTGACAGCGTTCATTAAATGCTTGGTGTTGCCAATCAAATCTGTGCCCTCGAATTCAACCCCACCCTGGCCACCGGTTCTTCTATTCACCTCATCTACATCCTGTTTGTATGCTTTTAGTTGCAACTCTATCTCCTCTGCCACTTTGGGAAAAGGTGACCAGCTATTGGCCGCCCAAAATGGATCTGATTCATCCAATTCATAGGATTTCATTGCATTGCCTGGTGGCATGTTGACCCGGTTGAGTTTCAAGCCGAGTAGGTCATGTACAAGTGGCCGGTAGCTCCAGTCATGTTGTATACCAACCGAAAGTTCAAAGTTGCGGTCAAAAAGGCACAATACTGGTCTTTGAAACGAGGTTGCCAGGCCACTTTCAGTGAACAAATTAGGTTTTGCAATCAAATGGTCACGGAGTCGGCTATCTAATGCTGAGGCAACCATTTCAGCGGGTCCACCTCTAGCACACCGAATCACTGGTACAACACCCAGAGTGGCGAGTACACAAAAAATACCTGACACAATTTTCTCTATTATCGCCTCGATTTCCTGGTCACCGGCTTTGGGGTCGTTCAGCTGGAGGTATGTATCAGCCTGGCCTAGAGAAAATAGCGACTCCTCAAGGGAAATAAATTCCAGGTATTGATCATACAGCTTTGAGATCCGTGCAGCAGAGTCGGTCTGAACTGTTTTTGATGCGAGGTGGTCAAGTAGGGGTCTTGGAAGGGAGGAGGAGAAATTTAAATGCAGGGAATCATACAAAGGAGCAGAAGCATCTTTTGCCACGAGGTCAATGTTCTCTGAAGTGGCACGAATGAAGTAAACAGCAGGTACACCGGGTACAGGCTGACGTGGCTTCTCAATTGGGAGGTAGAGAGTCACACCATGTTTGCGCAAATCATTCACACGAATTAACGGGGAGAGAATGGAGCGGCAGAAGGAATCCATGATTAGAATTTTGTAAATTTCTTCTTCATTCTCTGTTGGGGAGAGTGAAGAGGCTGTTGAAGGGGCTTGGTTTAGGTTTAGCATTCTTACAATTAGACCTGAAAATTAATTGGTTAATGAAAATAACTTGCAAATCATTGGTTAATTAATTTGTTGTAATGTGTTATATTTATAAGTAAGCTATAATTGGTATTCTCACGTGCAAGACAAGATCAGAAAGCATACAAATTGGTTAAGAAAAAAATGCATGAACAGATTTTGTCATTTATGCCAGATTCAGTGCGAATCAGGGTTCTGGTTTTGATCGAATATCTCAGATCCCTCCAATAAATTGAGACAACAGATTAAACTAATTCTTTGGATCGTAAAAACCTCTCTAAAGGAAAGTAAATTGACTGAATACACAGCTTGTAGAATGCAATATATCTATGACGAACTAACATACTGAGACGAAGCCAAAGGTTCAAAACCGATCAGAGAATGGTTCCAAGCAGTCTCGACTTAGAGGTACTTGAAGGAGAAGTTGGTGAGACTTACTTGTTTGCTTCTGACGGAGATTGAGCGCCATGGGAGCGAGATCTGATGGGAGATCGAGAGAGGAGTTACAGATCAGGGAAGAAGAATAGATGCATCGGTTGCCTCCCTATTTTAATGGGGGCCTTTTCGCATAAATCTTGTTGAGAAGAGAACAGACCCGCAAATTTTCGAGTCCCCATGCTCTGAAGTAACAGAATATTTGAATTTAGATCTGGACCGTCTAATAAGCATCCGAATCAATCCGATCCGAGGAGGAATGCAAGGGCTCTCTTTAACATTCGTGCCAAATTTAGATCTGGACAGTCCAGATCTGAACTCAAATTTCTGTTACCTCGGTGAGATGAATTCCAAATTTCACCTAGTCCCTTTTGTTTTATTAACGTTATTATCTGACTTAACAAGTTCACTTAATTTTAATTAGCATTTCCTATCTTAATCTTTTTAACTAAAATTTTCAGTTCAATTGTCCTGATAAGATCTAATCAGAGAACCTTATATAAAGTACCTCACTAGACATTAATTTTCACAGTTTGATTCTAAACAGATTACAATCCATATCAGAAAAACAAGAACAATATTAATACTAGCTGATCTCAGTGTCAAGAAATAATATCACATTCAGGAACAAAATATACAATCTTAGAAGGAATCAAACAAAAATATGAGATAGATTCAAGGATCAGAAATCTGTGTCACATTGACAAGTTTGAAAATTTTGTTTAACCTTTGAAAAATCATTCACAATGTATACAATGTTTAGTTTAACAATTCTAGTGTACTTATATATTTTATATACTTTGACAATCAATTATTTCATATGTATATACTAATCGATTGATTCCTTTTAATTTATAATTAATAAGGCGAACTATTATGATACGATCTAGTATATAATATATTTTCAAATAAACGTACCTATATCAAGGATTCTTATAATCAATTGTTAGAAGTAAACTTCATATTCATGTCACTAGTTCATTAACAATAGTATCATATATGTAACAATTTACGTTTACCATATGTACGCATCTTTACATTATTTACGATTAATAAATTCTTACAATATTCAGTTTACTTTTCATACAGTTCATTTTTCATATTAGAGATAACGTTAATAGACTAGAAAGGGAGTTCGTAATAATACTAATAACTTAATACGATCTCACTAACGTTCACTAGACAGCTAATGGATTATTGACACTGCATAACCGTGCTCTGATACCAACTTTGTCACGCTCCCAATCCAGAGGTGCAACAACTCTATCGCATCGATTTACCATTCAAAATACGTAACACAAGACATGAATCTTTTTTATGCATTACCAATAGCATCCATTATTTGCCACATCCTAATTTATTTACAAGAATTATCTGAATTTTATAGCGAATGATGCTAGAGAAATAATATTTGCATCATGTCAGATAAAGTAACTCAAAATCTCATATCTTTAGGTGGCCTGCTGTAAATTATAATCCGGAAGCGCTCTTTATCTTCGTATAATAAACTTGTAAATCCCACAAGAAAAAACGGGTGAGAATTAATAAATTATTCCTCAGTGCTGATTGACACTCAGATTATTGGATTCGAAGGAAATTCATATTCATAATGAAAACTCCGCACGAGAAATTACAGTTCATTTCATAATGACAAATGTAAATGCTTAATAATAGTATCCAATTGAACAACAAAAATTACATAAATAAATCAGAACTCCAAGAATCTTATCAGAATAAATGGTCTGGGTCAAATTCTTTTAAATTATAAAGTCTGGTAACGTTTGGGACCTAATCTTTACAATTACTAAGTCTGGTAATAGTTGGTTTCTTAACTTTATAATTTCTAGTCCAGTAACACTGACAGATATCATAACATGTATCTGTCATGTCATGACTTATATTGTTCTAACTATCCTGACAATTTGTTAACGAAATTAATACAAAACCAATATTTTAATACTATTATTATCGAAAAGAAAATCAATGATAAGACAATTACCACAGTTTATTAGTCTTTCAGTCATAATAAATATTTATGAGTGAGTCTATGGTACTATGCATATCACGGGCTGTTACCATGTTACGGCTCTATATTTAAGTTTTCAAATCCTAACGGTCGATCTGAACCGTTCATCTTGTTCTCCATATTAATATGTGTTTGGAGACCAAATTTTACATTTTTTGAAATTTTTTTACTATTTTTTTAGATTTATTGAAAATCACTTGATCTGAAAATTCTGGACCATCCAAAAACAGTGATTTTCAATAAATCTAAAAAAATAGTAAAAAAATTTCAAAAAATGTAAAATTTGGTCTCCAAACACATATTAATATGAAGAACAAGATGAACGGTTCGGATCGACCATTAGGATTTGAAAACTCGAATATAGAGACATAGCACGGTAACAGCCCGTGATATGCATAGTACCATGGACTCACTCATAAATATTTATTATGACTGTAAGAATAATAAACTGTGGTAACTGTCTTATCATTGCTTTTACCATCCGTTGTGTACATGATTTGTTGGTGTCAGATTGATCAACACTGTCTGGTATCCTTATTGAACTGATGTTATATTTTTGATTGGCAGCTGTGATAATTAAATAATTGGAATATTGGCAATGCATGTACATCAATTTAACCGACGGTGTTACTACTACAAAAAAATATATTGAATTACTATATATATCCCATTTAATTATTATAATTGTTGGTTGAGCAATAATCTTTTTCGTCTATTTGACTAATTTGCAAAAACATACAATTATTGAATTTTACGATGTGTTCTATTTTTTGAAAGATATGTAGGTTCAAGTCGAATGAAATTGCATTATGGAATACTTGGACTGAAGAAGACATGAAGACACTTATCAAGAATACAAATTGTAAAATCAGAAATTTGGTAAAGTATGTGTGAGGCTGTCTAAACAGGGATAAAACGTTGGTAACGTTTTCAAAACATTGTAACGTTTTATACTTGTTAGAAGTAACAAACTGATCAAAATCAGAAACAAGTTACAACGTTATAACGTTTTATAAACGTTGTGACGATTTAAAAACGTCATAACGTTATATAAACGTTGTAACGTTTTAATAGTTACAGAACTACTGAAGCATAACTATACAGTAACAACTTGAAACGTTGTAACGTTTTATGGATGTCAGGATGTTAAGTACAGCTGTACCAAAGATTAAAATTCAAATTTAAACATTGCAACGTTTTATACAATACGTTGTAACGTTTTAATTAAATTTAAGCTTCAAAGAGCATCTATTTTGATCAAGTTTTTACAGGCTAAAACGTTACATAACGTTTTACAAACATTATAATGTTTTGCTAAGCTGTCAGAAAATTTAAACCTAAAAATCGCACTTTAAACTAAAACGTTGTAACGTTTTATAAAACGTTGGTAACGTTTTATGTCAAACAGCTCATTTTTGAGCTGACTCTATAAATAGGTGATTGGGCTTTCTTCCCAAATCATCTCAGCCAACCCTAATCTTCTAAAAAGCGATTTTCTGAGAGCTTAGCCTACTTCATTGTTGTGAGAGCTTAAAACTTCAAAATCCCTCAAACAACCTCAAACACACTTCACTAATCTCAAATTAGATTAGGTTAGAGTGATCTATTGAGTGTTTCTCTTGAGTAGCTTGAACTAAGAGACCTTGTTCTCATCTCTTTGAGTTGGCCGTTTGACTTCCCGCTTGGTGTGTAAGGACTCAACGGTTCACAAGTTGTAATCATTTCGTATTGGGTAATAGAAAGGCGCACCACTCAAGGTTGCGAAGCCCCGGAGACGTAGGCCTTTGTTTTGCCGAACTCCGTTAACATCTCGCGTGTCAAATTTATCTAAACTCATCTATTTACTTTCAATTGCAATTTAATTTCATTTTTTGTTCAATTAGAGGTACATTTAGCATAACAATAATGAGATAATTTACATAATTAGTTCAAACCTATAGATTTGTACTAAATTGATTGTACTGTGAAAATAATTGTGGTAACATACATAATTAGTTCAAACCTTGGACTTTGGCAAAGAAAATTTTGAAGAAGACAAAATTAGTTTGAACCTATAGATTTCTACTAAATTTCAAAATCAAGCCCCCTGGGCCCTACTTGAGTCCGTCCCGGACTTATATAATTAAAAGATAGACTCATTTTTGTTATTAATATTATACACATGATAAAAAAAATATATTACTATTATTTCATGCCAATTTATTTCTATAGTTAATAGTTAGCACTTTAGTTATCCACCTCACATTCCAACATAACATAAGGACATTTTGAAAATACCATGAGTGTTAGAGAGAGAAAAAGCTTATTTTTTTAGTGCCCTTAATTAAAAAAAATAACAAATATGTTCTTGATTTTCTAGAAATTCAAAAAATGTCTCGACCGTTTCACTGTAGAGCAGTTATCTTCTAAAGTGGACTGCCACACAGTGGAACGATTCTCTCTTCTTCTTCTTCTTTTTTAAAAAAAATCTCAAAATGAAAACAGTCAATTAAAATTTTGATAAAACTCTAAACTAAATCTCATCGATTGTTTTTTTAATAGTATATCCTAGATTTGGATACCAAAAATACTAAACTAAATTTCAAAATAAAAACATTTTCATGGATATATTTGAACTAAAAAATGAAAATAACAAAAAAAAACTCTAAATTTGATACTTCATACACTTAAATGAACAATGACTAAGCAAAAATATCACATATTATTAGTTACATGAATGACATTCTAACTAAAACAAAAATATGGCAAAAAATCCTAGATCTGAGATTTCATACATTTACATGAACAATGCCTAAGATGAAGTATGGTAAAGGACAAGAAAAAAAATCAAATCAAATTTAGAAATGAAAAACTTAATTGGAATCTTCAACTCAAGTTTTGAGGTTTTTTTCCTTTTTTTTTTTGCAATTCTGAATTTCGAAAAACAACATAGTTGTCACAAACACAAGCATCTTCTCGCAAGCTTTCTAAAAAGTGGTCATTTGCTGAAATCGGACACTCAAGTGTTGTTTTATGGTCATTTGAAGTTTATTCGTCATTTATCACCGTCTTAGTGAAGATATTCTCTCTTGCCCTAGTTTTGCAAGTTTATGAGAGATGTCTTAGATAAATATATATACAACCTACATGTGCTTTAGAAATGAGAGAAATAACTTAAAAAAATAGATAAATATCCATTATAACAGAAAGACATGGATTGATGACGTGGGAAAATATTATATTTCTTTTATCACACACGAATCATTTCAGTAAAACCGTATATAATCGTTGGAGCATTCATATACATCTGTCTGAAAAAAAAATGTTCTTCATTTTTTTAATTGAACTAATACAATATTTATGTTTTGTTCTGTCATTTAGTCAGGATTTTGTATTGTCAATTTAATATTAATCATTAAAAAAATTAGTTTATCAACAATTTCACTATTCAATTACTCATCATTTAAAAAAAAAAACAAAAACAAAAACAAAGAGAGAACCACCCCCACAGTGGGGCAGTTTTCGAATTTCCAGAAAATTAAAAGCATATTTGTTATTTTTTAAATTAAGGGCATTAAAAAACCAGAAAAAAAAAGAGAGAAAAGAAAATAGAACACGAATTGAAAATTAAAGTAAAATAAAGGTGGCGAGACAATTAATAAAATTGTATTATAATTTCTAGAACAAAACATTACACGTGAATTTCTTATATAATTGCAGTACCTAGTCTGTACAATGCATCAATAACAAAAGCATACATAAAAATACAATAAGAATATTAAAGATAATACTAATTCTGAACATAATTTTTTCAGTACTTCCAGCTTCTTATAATGCCACAGAGAAGTGGAGTAGCCGAATAGAGCCACTCTTTCCGTTTTTCAATTTCAAGAAGGGCCTAAAATTGAGTTGCGTTTAAATTAGAAAGGGCTGATGTGGCTACCCTCCATTGAATCAGAGTCAGATTTCTAACGATATGTCGGGAAATTTGCGAAATGGAATCCATTAGATGATTCTTTTTTTTTCTTTTTTTGCTATACTATCTCATATTTGGATAAAAAAAAAAAAAAAAGTAAACATCTTGGCATCTACATTTGTGATGTTACGAGAGTTTCTAATTTGATGTTATAGTTTTTTTAATTCAGTTTCAGAAACATGAAAGAGTTTCTTACTTGAAAACTATGAGGAAAGAAGTTGTTTATAAACTCTCTGACTAAATGATTGGTTCAAATTATTTATTATTTTTAATTGATTAATGACGTGACTTAATAGAAACTTTAAAATTAATTTTAGAAATGTGAGAGTTAAAAAATTCAAAGACTTTAATTTTTAAAAAATAATTAACAATTATTTAGAAACTCATTCATTGTTGGAATGTAGAAGATTTGATTAATTGGAGTTAGAATCCGGTCCGTTCGTTATAGATTTTAAGGACCCATGTATTATATGCTTTAAAGGACCCCAGTATTATATGCTTGGGCTAGATTGGTGAGGATTCTAATCGGATGGTCTGGATTCAAACTCAAACGGTGAGGTAATGCAGAGGATCAGAACTCATAAAGACTTTCACGTCTCATAGAATACTGGAATGCATGACATCTGAACCGTTTATTACAAATCTCAAAGCTATCCACCCCTAAAAGTCTGCTATAGTTAATGAATCTCAACCGTCTAATTTATTTTAAATTTGTACATATTAGATCTACACTAATATGAAAGACCTCCTATGTTATAAGTAGGAACTGAATTGGCTCCGTTTAAAATTAGACGGTTAAAATAATACAGAGGATACGCGTTCGCAAGACCAGTATGCTATAACACAAAAAACATTTGACATTAATTGTGCAGTTCTTTATCTCAAGACCAAATAATTCTAGTTTAATGCATATTATTCTTAATAATTACTGCACGGCTCCATACAAATTTAACACATCTACCTTAATTATTTTTTAGATAGTTCTATACATAACTACTACCAAAGCAAATATAAAGCAAGTAGCAAATACCAGTGCATAAGGGCTTTATTCAAAAAAAAAAAAAAAAAAAAAAATAGCAAATACTAGATAACAAGCCCATGAAACCAAATATAAAGCAAGCAACTTAAAAAACTAGCATAAGCAAACACATTAACACAACATCTGGCTTTATCTAAACCAGCCCAGTTATTTACTCCTCCTTGGAAGGTTCAGGGCACAGATCCTTTAAATCCACCTGAACTGGCATGACTCCCTGGATTTTTAATTTATCTTTAGTCTCAGCATCTTCATTCACCTTGTAATAAACCTGATACAGGACAAATAGAAAGAAAACATTATTGAGCAGTCCATTAGCCAAATGTTTTATTGGTAGGAATTAAAAAAAAAAATTAACCAAAAATGGGAACGTTGTTTTAAGATCTCTCTCTCCTCAGATCTGTGGGGCTGCGCGTGCGTGTTTTGAAAAATGAAGAAGGTCCAATCAGGGTGTATTGAAGGGATGGGACGTTGCCGACGATGGAGTCCCGAATTTTTATTTTTATGTTTTTCAATTTTTGCCAGGATGCCATCTTCAACAGCATCCAGCATATTTTTTTTTTTTCCGTTCCTGGATGCCATCCTCTATGGCATCATAGAAGATGTCTTCTCATTTTTTAAAATCCACCAAAACCTTTCCCATTTGTTTTTTTATTTCTCATCAATAAAAATTTTGGGTCCATTAGTAAGTTCCCATTATTATTCATGAGGTTGAGAGTAAAGTGCATATTTAAAGGTATAAATTGTAGTACCACACAAGTATGGGATGGCGAGAGGATCTTAAACGAATTTGGGCGGTTGTTAAAGTTCGTTTCAGGTTTGCCCGGGATGCCCTCTGGCTCTGTGAAATGGTCTACATCATGACCGACCTGTAATAGTGAATTTTTTGCAGTTAGATCAATTAAAGTACCATAAATATAACAGTTAAACCCTTTAATTTTTTTGCTTTCAATAACTGATCTCTTTATGGCATTCGATTCTGAGGGAAGCTATAGCAAATTATTAAGTAACAATTGAGGTGTAGATATAATCTTGGCTGACTGAGGTCTAGTTGCAAATATTGTTAAACTGAACTTGGGCCAAAATGAATCTGATGAACATCTAGGGAATTGGTATGTACCAATCAGAATTACTGTAATGATGGAATTGCAATTATAGGTTCCAAATGTAAACTTACTCTTCCTTTTCCACCAAATTCAAAGGCGTCAGAGTCTAGTGCCACTCTGTATTTCCCAGGTAAGTCACACCCAACTTTATATCTGAATGTTTTAAGAAAAGAAATAACTCTTCAGTACTTATTGTTACTATTCTAAAAATTAATCAATAAATTGAAAAAAAAAAGTATATATCCATCGAGGAATGAATTGTAATTACCCCTCATAAGTGTTTTCAGGGTGAAAGTTGAAGACAAAAACTAGGTCTCCACGCTCGAAAACGATTACCTTAAGAAAAAAAAAAAAGGTCAATTATATATAACAATGGATGCAAAGAAAGATATAAAAGTTTCATGTGGCAATTGTCCTTTCTTTTCTTTTACTTTTATTTTTTATTTTTCAAAGTAGATCACAGTAGCAGTTTATGTCTATGCTCTTAAGCATCTTAAATAGAAAAATTCAGGGCACATGCAGCTGGTATATGCTAGTAATTGACTGTTTACAACAGGGAACAAACTCAGGCCTTTTAATTCAGGGTTATAATGGCAATAGACCTTATTCAAGCCACAATTACCTTATCTTCTTCACTTGCACTACTCACAATCTGCTTCGTTGACGAAAGAAAAGAGAATTTCTCATCAAGTAAATTCATCGCTCTATCGAAGGCATTCATGTACTGATTTTTCATAATAAAAAAAAAAGATAAAAACAAAATCGATCAGATAACATTTGTGCAGAAAAAGATAGATAATCATTGGAAATTGTGTCAATACAGGGAGAACTGTCAGAGGAGAAATACAAAATATTGAAATGAATTATACAAAGGATGAAATATTGACCGGGGCAGTTCTTCCAACATGGTTTAGACAGTCATATTAGAAGGTCAAATGTAGATTATGACTTTTGGACAGCTGGCTGGTTGATTAGTTTAGGTTCAGTAGACCATTACTAAGTTATCATAAATTATCTGTGTTCCGAAATAAACGACACCTAAGCTACCAGTTAGCCCTCAATGTAAAAAGTTTATTTAGGAAATGTTAAAAAAGGGAGCCCGCAAATATATATGCAAATACTATTGCAAGTACTGCATTTGGTAGTTTGGACAGGCAACCCATTGGTAGACTCAAAGTGATCCAGGTTAAGCTGACATGGATTGGTTTTGACTCAAAAATATTTTTTTACAAAACAAGTTCTGACCCAACCAGACATGAACAATACCTTGTATCTTAAATGGTCAGTGTCGACAAGGTCCCACTGACGTCTGCATTTGTCGTAGCTCCAGTCGTTGCCTTCTCTTGGGAAGTCTATCCACTCTGGATGCCCAAACTAAAAGAAATAATGAAGTAAACCAAATTACATTACAAAATAAAGAAGAAGAGGAGAGAATATAGTTCCGTAACTCACGTATGAGAAAGCGTAGCGGAGATTTTATTTTACCGTACCTCATTTCCCATGAAATTCAGGTAACCTTCGCCTCCCAATGCCATAGTAATGAAATGGATCATCTAAACACCAGGGATTGGAAGATTATGAACAACAATGAATCAATAAGATAAAAATAGTTCAATTCAACCTGAGACTTCAAAGTTCAAACCTTTTGCAGTGCAATGCCACGGTCAATGAGGGGCGAAGCAGGCTCCAGGTCTGACATTCCAGTGTACATTTCTTTGTCCATCAATAAAAAAGCCACCGTCTTATCTCCAACTATAGCCTGTTAATTGATTGGTTGTATTTTCAAAAGAACCTTACAGATTAAAATATTGATTAGCAAGTACAAATTGATCAAAACTAACTAGCTTGTAGAGTAACAATGATTATGATTATAGAGATACTTCTTCCAAATAATATAGCAAAAAATCAGAATACCAATAATAATAGAGGCAAAAGAAAACTTCAGCAAACCAGAATACTTCTCAACAACAGGCATTTCCAAGGTTATAAAATATATCACAAGTATACTAAAGAAAGGTATAAGAGATAAAAAAGTATGTGAAAATATTGGACAAATTCATATAAGAAGAATTCATGGGTGCCAAGCTCATCTTTTATTTAAAAAATAATACTAACAGCAATGTGAAGAGCAGTTACCTGATCATGACTTTCAGCATAAGCCACACACTTCTCAGTATACCTCCTATTGGTGAGGCTCGAAACAATCTCGTTCATAGACCAATCCAATTCACTTCTGTTTTTCAAAAGATCAATCCACCTATCAGGTATGGCCATTGCCAACCTGTAATCAAAACCAACCGCACCTTCCGAAACAGGTCGGCAAAGCGCAGGCATGCCTGACACATCCTCTGCCACCACGGTCACATCAGGCACCACCAGATGCACCAAATCATTCGCGAGCATTAAATACATAATTGCATCTACATCTGTATCAAGGCTAAAATACTCTGCATAATTCCCGCTAAACCCTACATTGATACCATGGTGGTGGTACAACATAGATGTTACGCCGTCAAATCGAAATCCATCAAATTTAAACTCCTCCAACCAGTACCTTAAATTTGATAGTAAAAACCTTAAAACCTCCCAGTTACCATAGTTGAATAAACGGCTATCCCAGAGTTTATGATAACCCCTTTCACCTGTGTGAAAGTATGATTCTTGTGCACTTTGGCCAACATCAAACCCATTCAGGCCATCAGTTACATTATTACTAGCATGACTGTGGACTACATCCATGAGGACCCGTAGACCTAGTCCATGGGCCTTGTCAATTAGGTACTTAAGATCCTCTGGTGAGCCAGATCTACTGCTTGCAGCAAAGAAATTAGTTACATGGTACCCAAAGGAGGCATAGTATGAGTGTTCCATTATCGCCATCAGTTGGATAGTATTGTAATTATTTGATTTAATGCGGGGAAGAACATTGTCGGCAAATTCTCTATATGTGGTTACACGCGGTTCCTGGCCACTCATTCCCACATGCGCCTCATAAATTCGTGGTGATTCTGGTTTCGGAGGTTGGGGGTGCTCGAATACATACCTGTATAAAATTACAAAGAGTGAAAAGGTTCAATTTACTTTCGAAAATTAGCCCTAGTCTTTTCATTTAAATCTCCCCATGACTTGTTCATGCATTTTGAGAGCAAACATCTAAATCCACTTGGTTGCACTATGAATTTGACAGACTAAACAAAGTAAACTCACATGGATAGGAATCACATGAGATCCAATGGGATGAACTTATTTGCTAATAATAAAGAATCTTTTGTACAATTTGCAAAATAAAAATTCAGGACAAATGCTGGTTATGGTTTAAACTATATGGACGCAATTTAAAAAAGGAAAAAAAAAAAATCATGGGCTGGTAACTTGATTAGCTCTATTTTACTGACCTTTCTGATGAAGGTGGGTCCCAGTAAACACCATCATATGGTGCTGCAAACTGGTTTGGGTCTACAGTAGCATAGCGAATCCAAGCTGGAATCCGATCGACCCAAACTCCGTTGCAATCCTTGAAACGAAATTTAACCCTAGAGTTATGAGGGATCGCAGGTTGTCCCTCCAAGTCAGGAATACTGATGCTCCAAACTCCATACTGGTTTTTCTCCATTAGATAGTTAGACCCATCCCATCCGTTGAAATCTCCAATAACCTGGGCCTCCCTATTTAAAGATTTTTATTACAAAAATATCCTTACAATCTGTAAAAGAAATGCTTGGAAGCACCAAGGAAACCCATTGCCAGAGATTAACAAAAGCAGAAAAGTTAAATTCAATTCTTGTTTATTTATTAAGTAGATTACAGTTTAATTTCCTGCTAGCAAATCTGTAGAATGTATAATTAATCTGAAAATATACTACCAAATAGAATTTGAATACTCACTGTGCACCAGGTGCCCATTCACGGTATATGATGGCTCCTTCTTCTCGATTGAACCCAAACTTCATATAACCTACCAAAGCAAAAAGTAAATTAGAAACATTGGTTGCAAAAAAAAATACTAGTGAGACAATATAATTAGGGATCTTTCATGTCATAAAATCAGTGAGACAATATAGTAATCAGCAGTCAGCACACTAGATTTTAGGGATCTTTCATGTCATAAATAAACATATAATTACTATATTTCTTAGTGGTTGTTTTCTCTGAACTCAGTATTGTAAAAAGCTAACCTTTGGAGAACTCATCAAGGCCTCCTTCATATTTCTCAATCAGAGATTTTTGCTCAACATATCTATTCCACCTATATGCAAAATGGTCCTTGTACTCTTTGAGACCAGGATCTACTTCGAAAATACCAAGATTCTCAGTTTCTTCTTCAACAATACCAAGATTCTCAGTTTCTTCTTCAACAATAGCAAGATTCTCAGTTTCTTCTTCAACAATTGTCATAGTTGAGGTATCTTCAAGGGTCGTTCTAACAGATATATCATGCTCAACCTTGCAATATCACCCGAATAATATGGATTAACGGAAGAAATCAAGACAGCACTGAAATGTAGTATGTTAATATCTTACCTTGCGACCAATTGAAGTAGATAATCTATTTAAGTGCCAACATATATGCTGAGAAGGAACTCTCAGGGATCTATTGCCAAACAAACCTAAATTCACCGTTCCTTCACTGCTCAAACCCTGCAATATAGAAGAAATTCAGATACAATTTATTGATTAGACCATTGCTTTTGCAAATCAGATAGAAGCTCACATTATTTGCAGTTAAAAAACATGAATGAAACTCTGACAAATGACCCTCAATCATTATTTTGTGCTGAACTTAATCCCACCTAAAGTTTTATATTGTTATAATTTAAAAAAAAATGAAGAAAGAAGTTTAGCATCCAAAAATACATGAAAGAGAGACTTAAGCTGATAACTTCATGATTCATCCTAATACAACAGAAGGAAGGTTTTGGTGCCAGTAAGAAACTCGACAGCGGGTAATTAACTTTCAATCATGGAAAATTTTGGGTGTGCTTGAACAAAATATATATATATATAGAGAGAGAGAGTAAGGCTACGAAGAAATATGAGCACGAATTAAAAGAGCCCGTTTAATTCGCGAAGTAGCGTAGCCTTATTCTATATATATAGAGAGAGAGAGAGAGAGGGGGGCTAATATACAATCGATTGTTCCTAGCCTCCCGTACAACTAAGTTGTTTTCCGATTTTTAAAGTCCAAATGATCAATCCAAACCGTTAGATGTGATCTCCATATTAACATGTGCTAGGAGACCAAGTTAGAATTTTTTTACTATTTATTAAGCCACTTTGAAAATCGCTGATCCAGTGGCTTAACCAATCAATAAAATCAGAAGCTATCGTTAGATCAGCAATTTTCAAAGTGGCTTAATAAATAGTAAAAAAAAAATTCAAAAAATGTAAAATTTAGTCTCCTAGCACATTTTAATATTGAGATCACATCTAATAGTTTGGATCTATCATTTGGACTTTAAAAATAGGAAAACAACTTGGTTGTACGGGAGACTAGGAACAATCGATTGTATATTAGCCTATCTCTATATATATATATATATATATTAAATTCTTTAATTTTCTCTTTTGGTCCTTTATTTGTTTTTTCAATCGGTGTTGTATTCAACTTCCAAAGTTGCAATCACAATAACTCCGTGAATCAGAAACTACTCTTTCATGATTCTAATTAATGCCAGTAAGTCCCAAGTCACTTTCCCAGAACCCCCTTACTGGAGAGAAACAAATAAAAGACCTTGATCTGATCAACCAAGCTTACCCCATTTAAAACCACTAGAAATAAAAAACAAAATAAGAGAAGAACTTGCATTTGATCTAGTGGCAAAGACACATGAGATCATGGATTTGAAACTCACAAAGTGAGAAAATCTTTTATAATATACATAAGACGTTGAAAGTGTATTGGGCGGCTTGATCCCAACCCATGATTTAAAAAAAAAACAAAATGAGAGACATTTCTGAAAAATAAACCTCGCACCTCTCTATGACTCCTACGATTTGAGATGGCGATATGAGGCAGAACTGCATTAGATGAACCGCAAAACATCGTTTCTTCGACCCTATTCTTACTGTTTACTGAAATTCGGTGTCAAATTTATCACAAACCTCTCTCTTTCTCAGTTTCTCTGGGCAATGTATACTTCCAGCATCTAATCTCGGATTCTCTATTCTCGGCTGATGAATGCTTCTCCTCTTCCCTTCCCTCTAATATAGGCTCCCGCTAGAAACCAATATAGCGCCAGTGATGACTGATGAGTGTGATATTTGGTGAAGCATTCTTTGCTGTTATGGTATAGTGGGCCCACGGAAACGAATTAGTATTCTCTGAGATATCTCAAACTTTGCGTTACTTTGTGAAAAATCTCAACCGTTTAAATAAGCTCGGCACGAATCTCAAAGCATACATAATACTGACCCCTACATTACCCCCAAATAGGCACCGTCGGTCACGCAAAAGTTGAGATATCTCAGAGGATACGCACTCCACGGAAACTGTTCTTCTTTCAGATCCTCTACAAAGGGTGATAGATTTTTCTTTGATCCAAACTGTGGAAAATAGATCAGACGGCTTTGAGCTGTGAGTGATCGGAGTACTGGGAGAAGTCAATTTGAGCAGGTTATTTGATCTACCGTCCGATTTCTTTTGAACTGTTTGGATCAGATACAGTCTCCTACGATTACTGCACATGATCCAGAGATGTACGTGCCACGTGTACGGTGGGAGTTTTCAGGTACTGAAACCGGGGGCCACTGGGGATTTGGCTTGGCACTGTACTTCACGTCTTTATCTATTTTGAGCAGTGTAATACTGTAATGTGCTCAACAAGAGAGGTTGGTGAACAACTTTTAAAAGACTATCGGATTAATTTTAAACTATGAATTCAAATTATTAAAATTTATGTACTTCGTGAGTGATGCATGAATATGCAAAAAATTTAAAGTTTCAAATTTATTTAGTACATAGTCAAGTGGTCAAAAAAATAACGAAAAATGAATAGATAAAATAATTTAAAAAATATACATTATTTTGACCACTTGACTATGTGCTAAATAAATTCGAAATTATAAATTTTTTGTATGTACATGCATCACTTACGAAGTATATGGATTTCAACGGTTTGAATTCATAGTTTGAAGTCAATCCGATAATCTTTTAGAGTTGTGCTTACCAACCCCTCTTGATAATCACATCACACTAGTTTTGCTTATCTATTTTTGTAGTTTATTCGGTTCATTTGCAATTGAACGGATTTAATTCAGCAAAATATTTGCCAATCAGTCCCTGGACTTTATTGTTAAAAAAATATATATATTGCCCTATTATTTTAAAGAGGAGGGTTCAAATGCACCCAAATGTACCCTATCATTTTTCTCCATTTTCAAAGTCCGAATAGTCAATCCAAACCGTTAGATACGATCTACATATTAAGATGTGCTTGGAGACCAAATTTTACATTTTTTGAAATTTTTTTTTTACTATTTATTAAGCCACTTTGAAAACTGATCCAATAGTCCAGAAAATGTAAAATCAGCGATTTTCAAAGTGGCTTAATAAATATTAAAAAAATTCCAAAAAATGTAAAATTTGGTCTCCAAGCATATCTTAATATATATATATCACATTTAACGGTTCGGATTGACTATTCGGACTTTGAAAATGGAGAAAAATGATTTGAAAAATAGAATGCATTTGGGTGCACAAAAATTTGGGTGCATTTGAACCCTCCTCTATTTTAAATCAACGGATTAGATTAAATGTATACTTCCATTCATGTATTGTTTACTGAAATTCGGTATCAAATTTATCCCAAATCTCTCTCTTCCTCAGTTTCTCCGAGCAATGTATACTTCCAGCATCTAATCTCGGATTCTCTATTCTCGGCTGATGAGAGAGCTTCTCCTCTTCCCTTGCCTTGCTCGGTCCCGAATTTTTTATTAATAGAAAATAAATTATTAAAATATCGAGATTCAATACCATTTGCAGTTATTTTTGAAAACTAAGAAGACCGGGTTGTGCAAACCCGTCCTAGCGGACGGACCAACTAAATCCGTCCAGTGTTAACCCCTAACGTTTGATTAGTAATCAAATTCGTCCGATTAAAAAAAAAAAAACTCGGGACGGGGATGTCAAGCCCGTCCGAGAAATCGCAAAAAAAAAAAAAAAAAAAACGGAAAACTTGGGACGGGACATCAAGCCCGTCCGAGAAAAAAAGTCTAGCGCCTGATGCAGTCACCTTTACCACATTGATCCGTGAGTTGTCTGCAAGGGAAGATGGATGATGCACTTCATCTCCTTGAAGAAATGCATAGAAAGGGGCTGATTGCCGATGAGGTTACTTATACATGTCTTATTGATGGCTATTGCAAACAAGGAAGGCTACAAGAAGCCTTTAATATGCACAATAAAATGCTCGAAATGGGTGTGCAGCCCAATGTGGTGACATACACTGCTCTATCTGATGGGCTGTGCAAACAAGGTGAGCTGGACACGGCAAATGAGCTTTTGCATGAGATGTGCAGAAAGGGACTTGCATTAAACCTGTGCACCTATAACTCATTGATCAATGGATTTTGTAAATCTGGCAACCTAGAACAAGCGATGAAAACAATGGGGGACATGGAGATGGCAGGGATAAAACCTGATGTCTACACTTATACTACTGTAATAGATACTTATTGTAAATTTGGAGACGGGCTTGACGTCCTCGTCCCGAGTTTTCCATTTTTTCTTTTTTTTTTGCGACTTCTCGGACGGGCTTGACATTCCCGTCCGGAGTTTTCTTTTTTTCTTTTTTTTTTTTTTTTTTTTTTGCGATTTCTCGGACGGGCTTGACATCCCCGTCTCGATTTTTTTGTTTTTAATCGGCTGAATTTGATTACTAATCAAACGTTAGGGGTTAACACCGGACGGGTTTAGTTGGTCCGTCCGTTAGAACGGGTTTGCACAACCCGGTCTTCTTAGTTTTCGAAAATAACTGCAAACGGTATTGAATCTCGATATTTTAATAATTTATTTTCTATTAATAAAAAATTCGGTCGCTCCAGCTGGAGACTAATATAGGCTCCCGCTAAAACCAATATAGCGCCAGTAATGAGTGTGATATTTTGGTGAAGCTTTCTTCGCTCATATCGTATAGTGGGCCCACGGAGATTGGATTGTTCTTACTTCAGATCCTCTACAAAGGGTGATAGATTTTTCTTTGATCCAAACTGTTAAAAATAGATCAGACGGTTTTGAGTTGTGAGTAATAGGAGTACTGGGGAGAAGTCAATTTGAGCAACCTCTGGTCAGGTTATTGATCTACCGTCCGATTGCTTTTGAACTGTTTGGATCAGATACAATCTCCTCCGATTACTGCGCATGATCCAGAGAGGTATGTGCCACGTGTACGATGGAAATTTTCCGAAACTTTTATTAATCGAAAAAAAATAAAAAGATATCGCTATTGGGTATCATTTTGACGGAATTTCAAAATGCGGGTCCCACGGGACGGGTCATTTTAACCCGTACCACTAACTCATCCCCGTTTGCTCTACATTTTGAAAAAAAAAAAAAAAAAAAAGATATCTCACGGGACCCGTCCTACCTACGTTTCGATAGCGATATTTTTTTATTTTTATTGGCCTATTATTTTAAATCAACGGATTAGATTAAAAATTTAATCTTATATTAATAAAAGAGAAGGGTTCAAATGCCTCCATTTTTTGTGCCTCCATCATGTCTTTATTTTTAAAAACTTTAATAACTCAAAATTTAAATCTTAAAATTCAAAATAAAACTGTTGGATATGAACTATATCATTTTATCTATGCACATATAAAAAATTATGGCATTTCAACTTTGTTTTGATTGTCATCTTGAGCTTGTAAAAATGTATACAAATGTGGATAATTTCTAGACGTTGAATTTTCAACTTATTGATTCCTATAAAAACAAAATCAAAATGTGATAATTTTTTATGGGCACATAGATTACATCTAACGGTTTTATTTTGACATTTAAGTTTTAAACTTTGAGTTATTTAAGTTTTAAAAAATGGAGGCATGATGAAGGCACAAAAAATGGAGGCATTTGAACCCTCCTCTTAATAAAATCAGTGACGACAGATATATAAAGAGTACATATTCGTTGAGGATTGATCTTTGATCGTCCGATCTAAAATGAACAGTCCAAATCTGCATAGGCCCTTTAATAATAAAAATATGTACAATCAGAGAGGATATAATTTTTTTTCAGTCCATAATATTGCAAAATTATGTTTAGATGATGAAAAGTAAAATAAAGGAAAATTTGTATCTTTTAAATATAATGTTACGTTTGATTGAGAGATAACGTGCAAGAATAGATTATGACTCTGATTAAGTTTGGTAGACAGTTAAAGTGAAGAAAATAAAATAAAAAATGTCGTATTATCTTTTTATTTCGCATTTTATCTCTCTACCAAACATTGTATAACAAATAAGATAAAAGAATAAATAGCAGTTGTCATATTTAATAAGGTAATATAAAATAAAGAATAATTATTATCACTAATAAGAGTTATCTCTTTGATTCAACGGATTAGATTAAAAAAAACTAGTGTTATATTAATAAAATCAATCAGAATAGAACATATAAATAGTATATATACATTGAGAGTTGATCTTAGATCGTCCAATCTAGAATCAACAGTCCAAATCAGTCTAAATTCTCTGATTTTAATATTTGTACAATTAGATGGGAGATAATTTCTTTTCTAGTCCATAATATTTTGAAATTATGTTTAGTACTGGATAGTGAAAATATAGAAATATTTTGTACTTTTGAATAATAATGATACATTTGGTTGAGACTTGAGAGATAACATGAAAGGATAGTTTACGACTCTTAACTATGTTTGATAGACGGTTACAGTGAAGAAGATAAATAATAAGTCGTATTATCTTTTAGGATAAAAATTTATTTCCCCCATCCTCCATCCCCCAATCATTCTCCACAGTTATATTCGAAACAAATCAGATAAGTAAAATCCAGTAAAATCACGTGAGTAAGTGAAATTAAAAAATCACGTGGGTTCTTTGAAATCCAATCCAGTTAACTGGTTTCTTTCTCAAAACAGAAATTCTTCATTACAATAGGTTGAAGAGTGGAGACATCTTTTGTCCCAACTCTATGCCATGTGTTCAGATTTTATTTGACAAACTTTTTAATGAATTTTCTTGCTTAATAATTGACAGGCTTGTATTAACAAAAAAAAAATGAATTGATTGAAATTTTGAATCAGTGCTATGTGTAGGCATTATTCATTTAACTTTATACTAAAAATTATTAATTAATATTTATATTTTCCAAATACATAGGACTCAATTATTTGATAATTATTCATTTTGTATATGTATTCGAATCAATATTAGGTATAAATACTTGACATATGAACTATTCACACATACATGACGAGGTATGTGATGGTTAGTGGGAAAAATGGCACGGCGAAGCCGGCTTTGTCACAGAACGGCACGACACATGTGCCGGTTACATATCATGACCATTTGTGTGCCGTGACCATCTTTAGAAAATTTATCACGGCACAACACAGCAAGTGAAAGATTTAATCATGGCACGACATGTAGTCACGCGAGTCACGTGTAATTATGGTTGTTAGATCTTGACCAAATGGTGAATCTTGAATAAACTAATCTAAATTATGATTAAATCTTTCACGCGAGTAACGTTTGGTCATGGCACGTTTAAGCACGGCGTGACTCACGTGGCGTGACCATCCCTTGACATTTTAGCCACGGCACGTGAAAAATTAACTTGGTAACGACACGGCACGCCACGAGACCAAAGTCACGGTGTGTTAGTCACAACACGGCATGACGCGTTTTTTCCACTCTAGTGATGGCGCCAAATTAATCACTATTTTTAATCTGAAAAATGACGAAAAGCGAATGCAAAGTAGTTATTTTTCCGATTTATTTACCGCAAATGTGTTTTTGAGTCATTTTAGCAGGTTTTGGAGAAGTTGCGTATTTAGGTCAAAAACATAACAAAAATATCATATTTAGGCGATTTCTAAAAAAGTGTCAAAAATGAGACATTACATGGAGTATGCAAGACGTCAGAAGACCCTACGTCCTCCTCCATCCGTGTGCCTTGTCTTCTTGGTCTTTTTCATGGTCCTTCTAGAAGCTGCGCCTTTTTGATGGGTTGCGCTATTTTTAAATTAAGATACTTTACAACGTAACAATTCATACTTCAGTTATAAGTATGAATACTTTACGATATATGAATACTTGCAATACTTGATATTAATTCTTTCAGACGTCATTTAGTTCCACAAGGAAAAAAAATGATAGAATTTGTAAGATACAAACATTTGATACATGAACTATTCACACTTGCATGACGAGGTATGAATACTTGCAATATTTTATATTAATATTTTCAGACGTCATCCAGTGTCATACAAAAAAAATTGATAGAATTTGTTAGATACGAACACTTGATACATGAACTATTCACACTTGCATGATGAGGTATGAATACTTGCAATACTTGATATTAAAACTTTCATACATCATCTAGTGTCTAAATACTTGCTCGACGAGTTATGGATACTTGCACGACGATGTATGAATACTTGCTCAACGAGTTATGGATACTGGCACGACGAGGTAAGAATAGTTGCGCGACGGAAAACCCAAAAATATTTCATCATGGATCTCATTTGAAAGAGAAAATTACCTCGAAGACATTTGTGGTTTAGATTTACAAAATTCCTCACAGGTCGTCATAAATCCTTTCATGATGATGTATAAATACTTGTAATACTTAATATTAATATTTTCAGACGTCATTCAGTGTCATATAAAAAATATATATATATGTTAGGTACAAACACTTCAGATATGAATTATTTACATTTGCATTACGAGATATGAATACTTGCACGACGAGGTATGAATACTTGCTCAACGAGATATAAATACTGATACGACAAGGTATTCATGACGATGTATGAATACTTGCATGATGAGGTATGAATACTTGCACGATAGACAACCCGAGAGTACGTCATCATGGATCTCATTTGAAAGAGAAAAATACGTAGAAGACGTTAATGGTTTTAGATTTGCAAATTTTTTCATAGATCGTCAGAAATATTAGCGAATGACGATGTATGAATACTTGCATGATGAGGTATGAATACTTGCACGATAGACAACCCGAGAGTACGTCATCATGGATCTCATTTGAAAGAGAAAAATACGTAGAAGACGTTAATGGTTTTAGATTTGCAAATTTTTTCATAGATCGTCAGAAATATTAGCGAGATTGAATGGAGAAAAAAAAACCCACCTCTAAAAACGTGTAAAAGATGAGTGTGTGTTGTGTCTAGTCTTTTTTTTCGAAATACTTGGTATCTTAAGTATGAATACTTGATATATTATATATTAACAGTTGCACGCATATGTATTCATATTTCCACGCGTCAGTTGTAAAATCTATCAAATATTAGGTGATCTCCCAAGTAATTAATGATATTCAGTTAATAAACGGTCTCCACAAATAGTTATTGACTGAGAAATGAATAAAATTAATTAATTGGAAAATAATTAGTTGATCCCCATCTTTTTATTCCACACGTTATCTCTCTACTAAACATAATATAACAAATAAGATAAAACAATCAGGACGGACCACATCTGAATTTTTAAAATTTAGTTTATGATATTAAAAATTAAGTCCAGATCCACATGAAGGTGAATTAAATTCAACATTGTGCAATTAGTCTTATTTTTCCACAATTCAGTCTTCAAGTTTTTTCTACATGCACCGAATTTTCGTCTACCTCTTAATCAATTCCTGATTATTACTCTGAAAAAAAATAAAATGATAGCCCTCGTCATGTTTGATTAGATAATAAAAAATAGAGATAAACAATAATTTTTATTACCAATAAAAGTCATCTCTTTGATACTGAAACTGGGGGCCACTTACGATTGGAGTTTTCTGAAACTAGGGGCCACTGGGGATTTGGCTTTGCATTGTGCTTAGTGGTTTGCTAAAATCCGTAACGGGTTACCCGAACCCGGTCCACCCGTACCTGCTGCCCGAGGTATCCGTACCCGAGACCGGGTATAAACGGGTACACGGGTACGAGACGGGTCGGACCCACCTTTTTTTGAATAAAACCCGCCCATATCCGTACCTGCCAATACCCGTACCCGCCTGTTGTACCCGCCACCCGTACCCTACCCGTTTACCCGAGGTACTCGTACCTAGTGGTTTGCTCTCGAGTAGGGTATGGGTACCTCGGGTAAACCTGGGACGGGTAGGGCGGGTAACGGGTAGGACGGGTACTCGGGTAGAATGAGTACGGGTAGGCGGGTTTTTTTTTCAAAAACTCTTCCCTACCCGTTTCATACCCGTGCCCGTCTCGGGTAGGGGTAAGGGGTACCTCGGGTACGGGTAATGGCCTAATGGGTACCTCGGGTAGGATCCGGATTTTTTTTTTATGTTTTTTTTAGAGTGTCGTACGAATATTATTACGTGTTTATAATTCGATTTTTAAAATCTGAATAGTTCGATATCAAATAGTGTATATATACACATGAAATTACCAAGTCGCATCTTTATAATTTTTAAATGAATAAAATCTGTACCTTATATATAAAAATTATTTGTGCGAAAATTTGTATGGTCAGGTACAGGTATAATTCGATCCGGGTATGGTCGGGTTTTTGCCCAAAAAATGGTGACCGGCCCGTTTTTTGCCCGTACCCATGTACCCGTTTACCCGACCTATACCCGGGCTTTTAGGGTTTAGGGTCACGGGCTGCCGTAGGCGGGTTTAATCAATCCCTACACGGGACCCCTCCTACCCATAGTGACAAGATAATCAAATTATATTCTAATAATTCTTTTTTGGGTGATGCCGAACCGAATACCGAATTATTCGGTTAACCAAATTTTGACTGAATTAAACCCGAATAATTCGTGAATTTTATCAACTTTTTCCGAATTTTCCGAATTATTCACGAATTTTTTCCGAATTTTTCTAAGAACAATTATTTGTTTGGTTTTTTTTTTTTTTTGCTCCCTTGCAGAATTAAGATTTTTGATCTGAATAATTTCGAATCATTTCCGAATTATACCCGAATTATTCCCAAATCACTAATTTTTTATCTCGTCGAACCGAATCCGAATAATTCATTTCTCAATATGGTCCTACCTACATTTCGATAGCGATATATTTTTTTATTTTTTTCGATTAATAAAAATTTCGGGGGAGTTTTCAGATACCTGGGGGCCACTCGCTTGGCATTGTGCTTCACGTCTTTATCTATTTTTGTAGTTGATTCGGTTCCTTTGCAATTGAACGGATTTGATTTAATTCAGCAAAATATTTGCTAATCAGCCCCTGGACTTTATTGTTAAAAAAAATATATATTGGCCTATTATTTTAAATCAACCGATTAGATTAAAAATCTAATATTATATTAATAAAATCAGTGACGACAGATATAAAAAGAGTACATATTCGTTGAGGATTGATCTTTGATCGTCCGATCTAAAATGAACAGTCCAAATCTGCATAGGCCCTTTAATAAAAAAAATATGTACAATTAGAGAGGAAATTACTTTTTTTTTCAGTGCATAATATTGCAAAATTATGTTTAGAGGATGAAAAGTAAATAGAGGAAAAAATTATGTCTTTCAAATATAATGTTACGTTTGGTTAAGAGATAACATGCAAGAATAGATTACGAATCTGATTATGTTTGGTAGACAGTTAAAGTGAAGAAAAAAAAATATGTCGTATTATCTTTTTATTCTGCAATTTATCTCTCTATCAAAAATTATATAACAAATAAGATAAAAGAATACGAGAATAACCATCGTCATATTTAATAAAATAATATAAAATAGATAATAATTCTTATCACTAATAAGAGTTACTAGTATCGTGCTTATGCGTTGCAACGGGGACATTCTATTCAGAATCATTTTTTTTTGTAATGTTTCCCATTTTCAAAAGACATCCTTACAAGTAAAGCAATTATTTAAAAAAAAATGTAACTGTTGATTTAGATGATTTAGTACTAATATAATACACTCTTTGTGACATTTTGTTTGTGTCAGGCTGATCTTAGAAATTCCAAATAATTGACAAAAAAATATTAAAATAAAAAAGCAGGTACAGGTGATAATTCTGTTTGTTTATCTTATTTTGTTCTTGTAAAGTAGTCATTATCATTCATTGAATCCAGAACGGTGATTAAGACCATCATAACATTTTCAAAGACAACAGAGAAATTCCAAATAAAAAAAGCTATATATTTGGCAATTATTAATTCTTTTTCAATTAAACCAGTTAGCTTTTAAATCTACACTTGGAAAGTATCACTGGCGAGTAGCTCTCCTGATGCAATCTGCCTCTCAAATTCAACTATGGAAAATACTGTTTTTAGATGGTTCAGATTTACTGATTTTGTACCTATCTAAAAAAATTCCTAAAAATATAAAATTTGGTCTCCAAACATATTTTAGTATGGAGGTTAGGTTGAGCGGTTCGGATCGACTATTTGAATTTTGAAAATAATGGAGAAAGATGGAGGCGTGATGGAGGCACAAAAACATCGAGGCATTTGAACCCTCCTCATTTAAGAAAGATAATTTCAAAGTACATAATATTTATTAATATTTTTTATTTTGAAGATTTTTTATTTAGTTTTACATTAGAATACAATAAATTGTACCAAAATTTGATCATATATAAACAATAACGTCAAAGATAATTACTTCTGCATATAGTGTATATTTATTTCTCTAATAATTTTTGGAAATAGAACTTTTATTTTGTCATTTTGTTTTCATATATATAAAAATGCAAATTATAAATAATATATATATATATATATATATATATATATAGAGGTTGGCTAAGCTCAAATCGTTTGTTCCTGGACTCAGGAACAAACGATTCAGTTCTATGATTTCTGAAGTTCAAATGGCCGATCCAAACCGTTAGATGTTTAATCTATATTAAAATGTGCTTGGAGACAAAATTTTATATTTTTTGGAATTTTTTTACTATTTATTAAGATGGTTTGAAAGTCGCTGTTTTTTTATGGTGCAGAATTTTAATAAAAACAGCGACTTTCAAACCCTCTTAATAAATAGTAAAAAAATTCCAAAAAATATAAAATTTTGTCTCCAAGCACATTTTAATATAGATTAAACATCTAACGGTTTGGATCGGCCATTTGAATTTCGGAAATCAGAGAACTGAATCGTTTGTTCCTGAGTCCAGGAACAAACGATTTGAGCTTAGCCATCCTCTATATATATATATATATATATATATATATATATATATATATATTTAAGGCATTTATCTCTGGAAAGTTAAACAATATTAAGTTAATTTCACAAATAGGGACTGATTGTTACACAGAAAATTTGAAGGGAAAGGTAATTGTCAAAATTGAAGGTGTGACAGAATTACTCTCTGTTTATATCGATCAACTATCCGAATTTTTGTTTGTTATGAAGTATTCCAAAAAAAATGTGAAATTCCTCCTTTGTTTGCATCCTCAAATCTTAACTGATAGATACAGCATTTCGGATAAAAATAATACGCTGCCTGAAAGCAAAAATTTTTGATACTGGAACTGTTCGTCCCACGTGAACGGTGCCACGTGTACGGTAGGAGTTTTCAGATAATGAAACTGGGGCCCACTGAGATGGGAGTTGGTGAAACTGAAACTGGGGGCCACTGGGGATTTGGCTTGGCATTGTGCTTCGCCTTCACGAATCCGAATCATCCCAGGTACCTGTTTCATGTGGCACTAATCTCAAAGCTAACCCCCACAGTCCCAACCATAGTGACAAGATACGTGTTTTATTCGCGTTTAATTCGCGAATAATTCGTTTTTTTGATATTACCGAACTGAATACCGTATTAAACGTTGACCGAACCTTTGACTGAATAAAATGCAAATAAAACACGAATTTTACAAATTATTCGCGTTTTTTCCGTAAAAATTCGTCTGAACCGAAGCTATTTTCTACTCAAAAAACTTCTCCTCACGTGGCCTGGCAGAACCGTGCGGGAAAAAACGCATGGATATCAAGCTTCTCTCCTCACGTGGCCTTGTCAGAAATATTTGAGTGGATATCAAGATCTTATGTGGCTAGGAATTACATAAATTTTGTATAATAATTTAAATTTGGGTAATTTTTTTTTTTGCTTCCTGGTTATATATTTGTACCGAATTATTCCCGAATTATACCTGAATTATGAATTTTTGACATCACCTCACCGAACCTAGACTATTCATTTGTCACTATGGTCCCAACTGGTTCCGGAATGAGTTTGATCCAGATGGGATTAATCTGAGCCGTCCATATTTATAAATTGTACCTCAGGTACTTGGGGAGACACGGACTCGTGCTTGACACCTTTATCTATTTTTGTTGTTGATTCAGCAAAATATTTGCCAATTAGCCCCTGGACTTTATTGTTAAAAAAATAAATAATTATAATCATCTCCCCATTTCTTAAACCCCATACACCTTTTTAGAGATGAATTTTTTTTTTCAATGTCGTCTCCATTTCTCACGATCTATGAGAAATTTTGCGAATCTAAAACCACGAACGTATTCTACGCAATTTTATCTTTCAAATGAAATCCATGATGACATATTTTTGGGCACATCGTCATACAAATATTTATACCTTATCGTGCAAGTATTTATACATATACTTGTAAGTATTTATTCCTATACTTGTAAGTATTTATCTCCAATCGTGTTTAACTTTCATAAACTAACTTAACAAACTAGTTTAATTAAATTTATTCAAAACACTGTGGTCTTCTAAGTTTAATTAAATTCATAAGTATAAATACTTGGAAGATAATAAATTAATATTTGCAATCCAAGATATTAATACTTGCATGTCTAACTTGTTATGACTATATGAGGGACCACTCAAACTACATGGGGAGAATAATCATACACGTTTTTAGAAGTGATTTTTTTCTTTTTTCAATGTCGTTCACATTTCTCACGATCTATGAGGAATTTTGCGAATCTAAAACCATGAACGTATTCTACGCAATTTTATCTTTCAAATGAGATCCATGATGACATACTTTTGGGCTCATCGTTACACAAGTATTTATACCTCATCGTGCAAGTATTTATACTTATACTTGTAAGTATTTATCCCTAATCGTGAACCCCGCATCTCGGCATCAACCTTCCCCAATTGTCCATGCGTCAACTTTTATCTAACAAAAATAGTTGACCACATAGATATAAATACTTCAGTGCATAGGTATAAATACTTGTAATACTTGATATTAATACTTTTAAATGTCAGCAATGTCATATGTGTAAAATACTAGGTATAAATACTTAAATGACGAGGTATAAATACTTGGGTGATGACGAGAGCTCGAAAGTATGTCATCATGGATCAATTTGAAAGATAAAATTGTGTAGAAAACGTTCGTGGTTTTAGATTCGCAAAATTCCTTATAGATCATGAGAAATATGGACGAGATTGAACAAATAAAATTGGAGGATAATGGAAGAATGGGAGTGAGGGGATAATTATCAGGGCCTAAAAAAATATATATTGGCCTATTATTTTAAATTCAACGGATTTGATTAAAAAGCTAATCTTATATTATTAAAATCAACAAGGACAGATATTTATTTTTCAGTTCATAATATTGCGAAATTATGTTTAGACGATGAAAAGTAAAATAAAGGAAAAAATTGTATATTTTAAATATAATGTTACGTTTGATTGAGAGAGAACGTGCAAGAATAGATTACGACTCTGATTATGTTTGATAGACAGTTAAAGTGAAGAAAATTAAAAAAAAATGTCGTATTATCTTTTTATTCCACACTTTATCTCTCTATCAAACATTGCATAACAAATAAGATAAAAGAATAATAAGAATAGTCGTTGTCATATTTAATAGGATAATATAAAATAGAGAATAATTCTTGTCACTAATAAGAGTTATCTCTTTGATTCAACGGATTAGATTTAAAAACTAGTGTTGCATTAATAAAAATCAATCAGAATATACATATAAATAGTATATATACATTGAGAGTTGATCTTAGATCGTCCAATCTAAAATCAACAGTCCAAATCAGTCTAAAATCTCTGATTTTAATACTTGTACAATTAGATAGCAGATAATTTATTTTCCAGTCCATAATATTTTGAAATTATGTCTGTTCTTTCTATCATTCTCTATACATAACAAATTCTATTTTTTATGTACATATTACGTATTGCGATCGTAGATACTAAAATCCATTTCTGGAAATATTTTGAACTAAAAAAAAAAATGACACATTTGCCAATTATATTTCACCATAATGTATATTATAACTAGAGTCTATAATTAATTCAGGCCTCAATAAATAACCAATGATTACAAAACGTACATAATTTATGTATATGCAGAAAATATGAATTTCCCAGCTTGACACATATTAGATCAAATTTGATATAAACAAGTTCCTGCATTTTTAGTGTGCTAGATAATGCATGCCTAACAATAAAAAATTGACATAAATTAAATTACTCGAGTTGATTGCATGAAATTTGGTGCAAGCAAATTCATAAACATAGAGCATTTTTTTAGTTGATGCTTTTTGCTTAGTTCATGGCTTGATACATGTGTAAAGTACAGATTCAGAAGTTTCGTCAAGATGCAAAGGAAATAATGAATCGGATTTAAATTCATAAGCAAATCCTAATTAATACTCTGATTGAAAAAAATGAAGAAAATAAGGAATTAACTTACTTAATTTGAACATACAATTATAAAGACTTCAAATAAATTAGAATTTTGAACGATCAAAATTATTCTCAAGGAGGCAAAATTTTATAGACATTTACATCTTCTACAAAATTTCAAAATCTAGAGGGGAAAGGAGAGCAGTTGCCTTCTCCCTAACTCGATTTTTTTTTATTTAGAATTACTGTAAAATGATTTAACAGAACCAGCCCTGCAGTGGGTGATTTTCGGAAAATAGCCTCCACCGGTCCTAGGGATCGGTGGAGAAGAAAAAAATAAAACCTACACCGGTCTTAGGAACCGGTGGAGGCCCATTTGGCCCTGCCACACACGGATGCACGAAAAGCTACAAAATCAACCCTACACCGGTCCCTAGGACCGGTGGAGCCTCAAAACCATCTCTGCACCGATCCTGTGGATCGGTGGAGAATGTAGGTATTTCAGGTGCATCCCGCACCTTTCTTCTTCCCTCTTCTCTCTTCTTCACTTCTCTGCCGCCATTCTTCTTTCATTTTTTTTTTCATTATTTCGTTTTTTTCAATAGAATAGAGGAGTTGCCATATGAATAGATCGCCACCACCATTGTATTCAGCATCGTCTCCTGATTATTATTGTGAGTTTTTTTTTACTCATATGTTTATATTTAGTGTTGTAAAATTAAAAAATATTTGGAGTTAATTTAGAGTTTGATTTAGTGTTTATTTTTTACTCATATGTTTATATTTTAGTTTTTTTTACTCATATGTTTATATTTTTAGTTTTTTTACTCATATATTTATATTTAGTTTATTTTTTACTCATATGTTTATATTTATTGTTTTTCTGTACTCATATATTATGTAGTGTTTTTTTATATGTTTATATATTTAGTGTGTTTTTTTTACTCATATGTTTATTTAGTATTTTTTTTTACTCATATGTTTATTAATTTAGTGTTTGATTTTTGTTCAGTAAAATGTCACTGCTATTGATCAATGTGTATTATGGTGGTAACCTCCAAAGCACTTCAACAGGTGTTGGTTATGACATAGGGGCTGCATTTACCTTTACTGTATCTGATTCTACCAGTTTTGCTATTATAAGACGGCAAATATACGTTGGACTTGAATTGCTTCCGAGTCGAGTCAAATTGACAATCAGGGTACATATGAACACAGCATCGCCCGGATCGTACCATTTCTCACTATTTCGGATAGAAAATGAGGAAACTTGGGATGTCATTAAACAAATTGCAGCTCAAGTGGCTGGATTTAAGGTTATAGAATTGGTAGCTGAGGCGCACCAGGCTAGAAACCAAACCAGTTATGATCCGTGTCCAGATAGTTTGCCTGGAGGTAGTAACACACCGTCGGTTCAAACCGGCTTTGATCCTAACTCGGGCAGTGTACCTGTACCCACCTACACACCTCCGGTTCAGGCCGGTGACGGCCTTTGTGAGCAATCAGATGAAGACACAGAATCTGATAGAAGTTCTTTTGATGATGATGATTCAGATGAAGAATGGAATGCAGATATGGATGAAGCAGAGGCTGAAATGAACGACCGAGAAATATTGAAGGATTGGCACAACTCAATCCCATTCCTCAATCGAGGACCTAAGCATCCATGTTCCTCATTCCACGATGAATTGCCAATGCCATACGCGGATCGTGCATTTTTTGCAAACCCCCCCAGGTTAGATGAAAAATTTGCTGAAGGTCAAATGTTTGAATCCAAAGCCAAACTAATATCAGAACTTGCTAAATTTCACCTAACCAAAAACACAGAGTTAGATGTGCTAAACAGCAACAGAACAAAGTATAGAGTTAAATGTAAATCTTCTAAATGCAAATGGAAGCTATATGCAATTGTAGTACCAACAGGTGCATGGACAATTTCCACCAACCTGTTTATCCACACATGTTTTGGCAGTGCTGAAAGGTTGGATAGTCATCAAATGACTTCTAGAGTAATTGCTGATATTATTAAACCGGCTTTGAAAGATGATCTGGAGTTAAGCATTAAAATGGTCAAGCATCTGGTTAAAGTTAAATTTGGGACAGTAGTGCCCTCGTATAACAAGTTGTGGAGAGGTAGAGAACTTGCAATTGCGGACTTGTTTGGGAGTTGGGAGAAGTCTTACGAGGTGCTGCCATCGTTTTTGGCTGCCATCAAAGCGTCTAATCCAGGTACACAGTATCTACTAGAAAGTGAACCATCAACCAAGTTTAATATCAATATTTTCAACTGGGTTGCATGGGCATTTGGGCCATGCATTGAGGCATGGCCTCATCTTCGACCCGTTATCAGTGTCGATGCTGGATTCTTATCCGGAAGGTATAAGGGTAAACTTTTTATGGGTTGTGCTTACGATGCAGAGCAACAACTATTGCCAGTTGCATTTGCAATTTGTGAAAAAGAGTCTATAGAAAATTGGGGTTGGTTTATGAATTGGTTGCGTATCAATGTTGTCGGACCAGGAAAAAAAATGTGTCATCTCGGACCAGCATCTTGGTATATGAGGGGTGTTTGAGGCTCCTAATCTGGGATGGTATGAGGAACAAGGTGAAGCTGTACACCGACTGTGTTCACAGCATATTTGTGAAAATATTTGGAAAAGATACCCTCAAAAGTGGATCAAAAAGGTATTCAAGAAATTTGTTGAGAAGAAAAAAATCTGGAGATTTGAAGAGGGGATGGATTTGATTAAGCAAAGAGATGCAACTGTACATGACTACATTATGAAATTTGGTAAACGGCTCCGCAACTCTGATGCAGAGCCTTTGGCTCTGCATAAGTGGGCACAAGTGCATGATGGATTCCTCAATCGGTGGGGTATAATGACAAGTAATGGCTCTGAGGTACTAAACAGTGTATTTAGGATTGCCAGGCAACTACCTGTGTGTGCAATTGTTGATAAGACCTTTTATAAGTGCGTCGACTGGTTTGTAAATAGGCGGGAGGCCGCGATTGGATGGGAGGCAACGGGATTGGATTTTTCAATGAACATTACACTAGTTTTACATCGTCGTAATGAGAAAGCAAGAAAACATGATGTAAGACCGATGTATTATGGCCATAACAACTATGAGGTTATTGATAAAGATGGACTTCTCGAGACAGTAAGTTCTTTATATGAAAAATCTAATTATTTACTTTCACGTAATACATTTGATGTAAATATATTTTTTTAATTGAAGGGTGTTCGGGGCGAAGTGAAGTACAATGTTACCTTCCCTCCGGAAGGAATGCCTATATGTTTGTGTCGGAGACCTCAATTAACAGGAATCCCATGTAACCATGTTCTTGCAGTTTGTTTCGTGAGGAGGCTAAATCCTAACGACTATGTTAGCTCATATTACAGCTTACAAAATTATATAAACACTTGGTCTGGTCGTTTCAATGGATTTGGAAATAAACGGGATTGGCCATTGTATAATGGCCCCATTATAAGGCCAGATCTGGATAAAGTAAATAAGGGTAGGAGAAAACACAAGCGAATTAAAATGGCTATGGACAAAATGGAGGCCCCTGCGAAGAGGCATAATGCTCGACAACATAATCAAGAGTCAACTTCAGCAAGACATTCGGGTATAACAATTTTAAAATTCAAAAGACAATTCGTTTGCATAATTACCATTTTATTTGAACTAAGTTGTACTCATTTGTAACAGGTGAATCAACTCGATAAACTCCTAGGAATTTCTAAGAATTGGTTGTGTTGACATCATTTGTAACAGTTGTACTCATTAATGTTTCTTATTTAGACATTTTTATTGTATTCCAAGAATTGGTTGTGTTGACATTGTATTGTATCATTAGGGATGTATCTTATTTAGACATTTTTATTGTATCATGTTATGACATGTATTAATGTATCTTATTAAGTTGTATCACATTTTTATTACTTGTATCTTTCATAGCATATCCTTTTGAGGCAGCAGCATTTTTCTGAACACCTGAACTTTAAAGATTAATTCCCGCCAATTGGCTACACCAAGTTTTGTGTTCTTTATATGAAAATTTCCCTTAAGTCATGATCTATATGCATGCAAAACAGTTTTGTAAAACTCGGTCCAGAGCATAATTAAAACAGTTTTTGTACAGGAGAATTCAAACAAACATAATTTAAAGGATAATTAAAGTCAGTCTAATTAAAGTTACAATAGTCCATTAAATATAAATTTAAAGCCAATCTAACATTAACCTTACATTAATGGATCCAATCTAATTACTCTTCAGGTACCTCTGCAAAAAAAATTTAACATGTATCATGCATTATGCAAAAAAAATTAAAATGTATCATGTTTAATAGAGACATTTACTCAGTCGAAACTGGCGCATGACCCTATCCGCATGCTGATACTCTATCATCCAGAAATGGATCACGTAACCGCAGCTCATCCAATACCTCTTTTGTCCTCGAACATGTCTAGGTAACTGATCATAGTAATCAACGTATGGTCGCCAATTAACTGTCTCATCAGCTAGTCTGTCGAAGCTATCTCTATATGTGGCTGTACCACCTGATACCTCGCATATTTAGCCTATATTTGACTTGATTTCGTACCAAATTCACGTTCTAAATTGTCAAAACCATGTGCATTTCATTGATATATTCTTAGAATTTGGTACTGCTGAGAGTTTGTTTGTTTTCTGCAGGATTGGAGCAAAATACACGAAGAAACGGCGTTTTTGGACACCTTGGTACGGCCCTTACCAAACTTGGTACGGCCTGTACCAAACTTAGCCGTTTCAGCCTTCTTCCCACCTTGTACGGCCTGGCCGTACCAAATTGGTACGGGCCGTACATAGGTGCCGCCTGACAGAATTCAAATCTTGGCAGAGGCTATATATAGCGGGGGATCTCTCCATTTTCGAGGATTCCACTTCATTCCAGATTGAGAGCTCAGTGAAAGAGAGAAAGAGAGCAAAGGAGCAAGAAGAGAAGATCAAGGAAGAGGAAGAGGCGAGAATCGACGGATCTACACCTTCCATTCCCGATCTTCAATCTAGTTCTTTCATGACTTTCTCTATCTCTTTTCTTGTATATCTGGACAGATCCATGACTTGTGAGTAGTAGACTTTCGTTTCTAGGGTTTGTAGATGGATTTTCTTGATTTGTGTTGCTTTTCTTGATTTGGATCTTGTATGAACTCTTGTGATTGATTTGATTGTGAATTTGCTTGTCTTGATTGCTTTGTGTTGCTGTGATTGCATGTGGTGTGCCTATAGTGGTAGATCAACCCTAACAAGGTCATGTGACCATTGCCTTCTCTCAACCAAACCAATCCCTTTAGGTAGATTTGATCGAATTGAAGCCGAAATGTTGAATTCTCCTCTAATCGACAGATTAGAGGTTACCTTAGATCTCCAATCAATCAACTAGAGGATCTGGACCAAAACACGAGAGTTGAGGTTTAGAAACCCTAGAAGGTGAAGAATTGAATCCAAAACTTAGATCTTGAACCAACAAACGAGAGTTGAGGTTTAGGAACCTTAGGTATGGTCAATTGAACCTTTATCAAGAGTTTAATACGAGGTACCAGCAAGAAATGCATCAACTCGAACTTGTAAGCTCTGTTCTGGTAAACCAGTACGGCCCTTACAAGAGTGGTGCGGCCTACCCGTACCAAGCCCCATACGGCTTGGTCATACCAGGTTGGTGCGGCCTGGCCGTACCAACTTGGTAAGGGCCGTACCACTAGAGGCAAATCAGAGATGAAGTATGAAACCCTTGAAACACCTTTTATCCCAAATCAAAACACAGTTTATACCTTTTCTTGCACATTTACTATTCTATATCATTGTGTGATTGCTTGAGTTGATTCCTTAGGAAAATTAAACACCAAAACCCCTTTTTCTCACTTCTAGTCTTTAGCTAAGCTAAGTAAAATTCTAGATAAAGAAACCGTCCCTGTGGATCGATACCCGATTATACTCCTCGATAGGGTTGTGCACTTGCAACCCTAATCAGAAGGTGTAACCGAGGTTTAAAAGGTACGCTCCCAAGCGTACCGAAACTTGTGTTGCGGTTTACGCCGATCAAGTTTTTGGCGCCGTTGCCGGGGACGGCTATCATTTTCTGGATTTTTGCTTATCTTAGCTAATCTAGATTTTAATTTGTATCTTTTTCTTTTATTTTTCTCTTACCACAGGAACACAGCTCTTCCTGCACAACCACCTCTCGACACGCCCCGCATCACGACCGACGCGACTCGCGTGGAAGAGACAGAGAAGCTCAAGACGCTATGGCAACATACCAACAGTGGTCCGGCCACGACAATTCTCGAGGAGGAGGAGGCGGTCGATACAAGGTTGATCAGATCACAGCTCTATATGCTAGAGCTGCCGAGCTGGAGGAGGCCATGCAAGAGGCTCTAATCAAAATGAGCATGAAGGCAGTCGGTAACCATCAACCACAGTCATGTGTCATGTGTGGGGACATGAGACACTCTTATGAGTATTGCCCACTGGCGGATTGGGATGAGGAAACCGAACATGTCAACTATCTCAGCAACTACGGTAGCAATTTCTACAACAATGCACCATTCGATAACTCAAACAACTGCTCATTCCAATCCGATCCACCCGAGCCGTACATTGATCCCGCTGTGAGTGACTTCATGCACCAGCAAAGGAAGATGAATCAGATGATGCTCGAGCAGATGCAAGCGATCAATGCCCAATTAGCTTCTCGAAGCAAGATTATAAATACGCTAATGGATCAATTGGCTAAGGGACAACTCCGCAAGGGATACGAGAGTTCAGTTAAAGATGACCCTGATGAGTTGCAGGTTGAAACAAACGAGTTAAAACCAGTGTATGGAGCAGAGGTGACAACTGTTGACCTGGGGGAACCTGGACGCGAGCCGCATGAATCTCACGCGAGTCGCGTGTCACGACCTGAAGACCTGGAGACCAGAGGAAGCGGGTTGGATGAAACCCACGCGGGGTCCGCACGCGAGCCGATTGCACCAGACGCGGGTTGCGTCAAAGCCCAACCAGAGGCGCCGACTTCTGAACTCAAGACTCTCCAAGCTGACTTTAACTTCAGGTATGAGTTCCTAGTCCCAGATAAATCTTGTCTTGTGATCATAAGTGCAGATCTCAAACCCGATCGGACTGCCACGCACTTGGAGAAATTGAAAGCTAACACAGGCGCGATCAGGTGCTCTATCATGACCTTGAAAGAAATCTTGTGGATTCTCCTGATGCAAGGGTTTGATCACATGGTCCGTGTACCACAGAAGTGGGTGCTTCCCCCAGTGCCGCCTGATCCACCTTCCACCAACCTGTGAGACGCCCCCGCCTCACCCTTCACTTCATGTCTGGTTAGTTTCCATATTTTCTTCTATTTACTTTTTCTTGTGTGAATTCAAGCATTGAGGACAATGCTTCATTCAAGCTTGGGGGAGTGAATAGAAGAAAACTGTATCTGCATTTAGGTCATGTTTATTTTTCCAAAATTTGCATTTTTAGGTGATAAATTTGTGTGATTGCTTGGGTTAAGGACTTGTTTGAACAATTTTGGTTGTGATTTGGATGACTTTGAAAAATTAGAACTAACCCCATAATTGATCAAAGAACTGATTAGGAAGGGATGTTTTGAGAACTTGAAATGATGAAAACTTGAATTGTATCAAAAATCAATTTTTGAAACTGAACTGTGCCTTTTAAATAGGGAAATGGGGATTTGGATATTCATTGGTATGAATGAATACCAATGGATGTGTGTATTCATGGTATATGTGCAAAAGCAAAAGAATAAAAAAAAATAAAAATAAAAAGATGGAGAAAATAAGAGTACTGGCAATAAGTCCTATTGGGCGCCTTTGAGCTCGTCTCCCAAATAAAAAAAGAAAGAAAGAAAGAAAAAAAAGGATGGAGAAAATAAGAGTACTGGCAATAAGTCCTATTGGGCGCCTTTGAGCTCGTCTCCCAAATTTAGAAAAGAAAAATAACTTTTGCATATATCAACACACGAAGTCCGTGACTTGCTAACCTAAGCTTGTTCCAAGCTTGGGGGAGAAAAAGGGAAAATCTCCACAAATGAGAGCTTGATTTTAGTAAAAGAATGATAGATTGATCAATTCGAGTATTCAGCTTTGCAAGTATTAAAACATTCTAGAACTTGAAGTTTGATTAGTCAATTTGTGGGGTGAATCAAAATTGATCAAGGAAAGTCCAAATCATACCATAAAGATTCTCGAGGTTCTTGATTTAAGCAATTCATGTAAATTTTCACATTTAGGAACTTAACTTGCATTTAGAGTTCAACCCGGTAACAAAGAACAGATCTTTGCTTGAGGACAAGCAAGAGTTTAGCTTGGGGGAATTTGATACCTCGCATATTTAGCCTATATTTGACTTGATTTTGTACCAAATTCACGTTCTAAATTGTCAAAACCATGTGCATTTCATTGATATATTCTTAGAATTTGGTACTGCTGAGAGTTTGTTTGTTTTCTGCAGGATTGGAGCAAAATACACGAAGAAACGGCGTTTTTGGACACCTTGGTACGGCCCTTACCAAACTTGGTACGGCCTGTACCAAACTTAGCCGTTTCAGCCTTCTTCCCACCTTGTACGGCCTGGCCGTACCAAATTGGTACGGGCCGTACATAGGTGCCGCCTGACAGAATTCAAATCTTGGCAGAGGCTATATATAGCGGGGGATCTCTCCATTTTCGAGGATTCCACTTCATTCCAGATTGAGAGCTCAGTGAAAGAGAGAAAGAGAGCAAAGGAGCAAGAAGAGAAGATCAAGGAAGAGGAAGAGGCGAGAATCGATGGATCTACACCTTCTCCATTCCCGATCTTCAATCTAGTTCTTTCATGACTTTCTCTATCTCTTTTCTTGTATATCTGGACAGATCCATGACTTGTGAGTAGTAGACTTTCGTTTCTAGGGTTTGTAGATGGATTTTCTTGATTTGTGTTGCTTTTCTTGATTTGGATCTTGTATGAACTCTTGTGATTGATTTGATTGTGAATTTGCTTGTCTTGATTGCTTTGTGTTGCTGTGATTGCATGTGGTGTGCCTATAGTGGTAGATCAACCCTAACAAGGTCATGTGACCATTGCCTTCTCTCAACCAAACCAATCCCTTTAGGTAGATTTGATCGAATTGAAGCCGAAAGGTTGAATTCTCCTCTAATCGACAGATTAGAGGTTACCTTAGATCTCCAATCAATCAACTAGAGGATCTGGACCAAAACACGAGAGTTGAGGTTTAGAAACCCTAGAAGGTGAAGAATTGAATCCAAAACTTAGATCTTGAACCAACAAACGAGAGTTGAGGTTTAGGAACCTTAGGTATGGTCAATTGAACCTTTATCAAGAGTTTAATACGAGGTACCAGCAAGAAATGCATCAACTCGAACTTGTAAGCTCTGTTCTGGTAAACCAGTACGGCCCTTACAAGAGTGGTGCGGCCTACCCGTACCAAGCCCCATACGGCTTGGTCATACCAGGTTGGTGCGGCCTGGCCGTACCAACTTGGTAAGGGCCGTACCACTAGAGGCAAATCAGAGATGAAGTCTGAAACCCTTGAAACACCTTTTATCCCAAATCAAAACACAGTTTATACCTTTTCTTGCACATTTACTATTCTATATCATTGTGTGATTGCTTGAGTTGATTCCTTAGGAAAATTAAACACCAAAACCCTTTTTTCTCACTTCTAGTCTTTAGCTAAGCTAAGTAAAATTCTAGATAAAGAAACCGTCCCTGTGGATCGATACCCGATTATACTCCTCGATAGGGTTGTGCACTTGCAACCCTAATCGGAAGGTGTAACCGAGGTTTAAAAGGTACGCTCCCAAGCGTACCGAAACTTGTGTTGCGCTTTACGCCGATCACCACCTGTCAAAAAAAATATAAATTTTAAAAAACAATTATAAATCTATCGAATTCATCTCGAATTATAAATCTTTATACCTAAGTGAGGGTTGCGTTTCCACAAATGTCGAGTGGTCCATTTCACACCGAAAGCATTTCTCGTATCCTCATATGCACCACCAAAGGGAGGTGGCTCGTCCCGGGGATTAGGCCGACCAATAGTAAATCGAGTCCATGACCAAATCTGTAACAACAACATCGGACCCGCTATCGTGTCCACTCCTGCAAGGCAAGCACGCGACAACTCTCGATAGAGATGTGCGAGTACGGCACCTCCCCAATTGTATTCTTGTGGAGTCTCTAGATCATTAATGAATTGCAAGTACATCACAGGGACTCCATCCGTACTAGAATCCGGAAACATAACTGACCCGAATAAATCCATACAAAAACCTCAGATGTACTGTGCAACTCTCTCATCACTGTGCCACTCTTGTAAGGGTTCACTAAATTTGGCCCGCACCCATTTCAGTCTAATCGAATAAGCAGAGACGGACAATCGTTCTTTCGATGTGTTAGGATTATAAATCCTATATTTATATGGCATTGTCTCAATGAGGTTATCGTAAAAAAGAGCCGGATCAACCCCTAGATCATACTCTAAGTATGGGTTCCAATCAGTATCGCTGGTGCCAGTTGTCACACCCCCGGACAACCCGCCGCGCATTTATGCGCTAGGCGTTAAGCACATCACACACATCATCAATAAAAAAACATTCAACAAGCCACTTTATTTAAAAGTAAATGGAGTTCACAAACAAACAAACAAAAAAGGGACAATATGTCAGACATGGCTAGTCAAACAGTCACTGCCATGTCCACACAAAATATTGTTCATACAAATATAAAATAAACAGATAGTGGCTATCTTAACAACTTCCGCTAATTTCCTCACCCGCGACCTTCCTCCATGCTTTCTTCTTCGTTTCCTGGAACCCACATAACAGGTGGTACAGTGAGAGATCGAACTAACTCTCAGTGCGGGATTTAGTTCCAGCCCGGTGCTTTTACAAATCAATGCATTTAATTCCCCAAATAACATAAAAAGAAGGTTTTTGAATTTTTCCCCATGTCCCTATCGATTAGGATATGCAAATCACTTTAAAATAACCAGTTTTTATTCCCGCCCCTTTCTAACTCATTTCAAAAGGTTTTAAAATTCCACACTCTGGGAATCCATGCCCGCACATGGAAACCCGGCGAATCGCCACGCAAGGACGACCCGATTATCACACTCTAGATGGGCCATTTCGGGGACCCATCCGGCGAACCGCCGCGAATTTGGCGACCCGTTCTGTTCTGTTCTGTTCTGTCCTGTTCACACACTGGGCTGCCACACATGGACAGCCCGCTTTTTAAAAAAAACACATGCAGAGCCGCCTCACACGGACGGCCCCAATTTAAAACGATTCATTCAAGGTCCCCATTCTCAAATTCCCAATTCAATTCCTGTCAATTCAATTTCATGCATCAAGAGTTCCTATCATGCAATTCTACACAAATTCAAACGATTGTTCGACATTCACAACATGCAGTTTATCCACCAGATTAAGAAAAAGGACTACTTACCTCAATCCATGCATTTTTTTGTATTATTTGTAAAAAGACCAGGAACCCGCACCTGCTACCGTGGTGTAGTTCACTCCCGCTTTTACGTTACTCTTTACTTCAGTACTCGGACCTAAACCATGTAACACGATTTCCAAATTAATATTTATACATATTTTCATTTGTTAGTTACTAGACCAACTATTGTTATGTACAATCTGAATTGTAAATCCATATATACACATAGTAAAATTTTATCATAGGATCACACATATACTAAAATCTATTTGACCGAACAAATTTCCTAATATTTAAATAGAAACATAATTGTTACTATAAACATAATGGATTTATTTTCTCAAGAAGAAAGATATCTATATTATTGATAAGCTTTTAGAATATAGTTCCTTGTAATAAAAATAGTTCTAGGGTTATCTATGAAAAATTACCATCTAATAAAATAATAGATGCAAATCAAAGATTTTGATGAAATTCCGTGGGTGTTTAAGAACAATCTAAACAAATCAGAACTTCTGACAAATTTTGATTATGAACATAATATATCATTTTAAAAATAATTAATCATTCAAAAACAAAATCAAAACTCTGTACTTCATGAAATTTCAAGAATTAATGAGTATTGAAATCACTACTAATTTCCAACTATTATCAAAAGATTATCAAATAATATAATACATCCTAATATATAAAATCATTTCAGAAATTATTGAAATCCTTATCAAATAAATAAGTATAACATAACGAAGTTTATATAATAGGATAAAATTTTGTACGAATAAATAAGTATAATATAAAAATTATATAAATAGAAGATAGAGGAAATCAAACCGGTGAGTATTATAATTGTCTAATCAGTTAAGTAATAATTGAAAATCATCAACTATAGAGATTAATTAGCGGAGAAAATGACCAACTATAGATATCTAACCTTGTTTCTTAATCTTCTATGAACAATTAGCGAAGAGAGTATGGGACACAGAAGGCTTTTTAATTATGCAAGTGGTTCATTTATAATGGGAGATGTTGTTCAGACGAATAGGCGCTATTTAAATTTGTAACTTGCATATCAAACAGGCGGCATATTACGATCAGTTATTTTGGAGGTTATCAATTTGAATTTAGGTATATCTTATATTACAACTCTTGGCTGTTGAAACAAATGGATTGTATTGGTTCCAAAATTAATTTGCTACGATCCTCTATATAGGCTATTTAAATCATGATCTACAATGGAATCTATTAGTTTCTTTTCACGGCATTTTAATTTATAAAATTTATTACTTTGTTAAATTAAATAAGTGTAAGAAGAAAAATAACATAGAAGAATGAATAACTATATACACTATTTATGTTGTACCTTAATTTAATATTTTAATTTATGTGGCGTTACACCAGTAATCGGGTCACCTGCAAATTAAAAGAATTATACAATCAACAATTCACCTTAAAAAATAGGGATTTAAATTAACTGATAAACAACTTTAATTAGTTAATTACCCTTAATCGGTAAGCCCCATAGACATGCAACATCTTCCAGCGTCACTGTCATCTCACCGACAGGTAGATGAAATGTATTGGTCTCCGGCCTCCACCTCTCAACCAGGGCACTAATCAAATGCGGATCAATCTTGCAATCATTAAGGCGAGCAATTTGATACAACCCTAATCTCTTCAGAGCATCATCCATCAGACTGTTGTAAGCAATACTAGTTTGATGTGAATTTATCTGGTTCAATGAAGAGGAAAGCTGCCAAAAAGAAATAAAACATTATAAACCCTTCAAATACTTCATATAATATTTATTTGCAACAAATAATTAATAGATATAATCAAAATTACCATATCACGAACTTTCCATGCTCTGTGGTTCTGTGGTGCTAATTTCAACAGCTTCGGATAATTCACATTATCCATTGACTTTGTTAGAAAATTTGATAAACAATATTTTTGCAACTGATGAGAGTCATCACATATAATTATATAAACAAACATTTTTTCAAGCATATGGCTACAATAATCAAAATTTAACTATATGTAAACAACATATCATCTAATTTTTATTTTAATAATAAACTTCATAAATACTTAATTACACAAATTTATACTACATATTACTAATTTTACACATTTATCTAATTTTATCTAATTTTAAACTTCATGAGAGTCATCACACATTTATCTAATTTTTGTAAACATTGTAATACATATTATTAAAAAATTACATTATACTACATGAACACTTAATTACACAAATTTATACTACATATATACTAAATTACCACTAAATTAATATCAAATAAACTTCAAATTAACACTACATTACACTTAATTAACTCTAAATTACACTACATTACCATTAAATTACCACTAAATTAATATCAAATAAACTTCAAATTAACACTACATTACACTTAATTAACTCTAAATTACACTACATTACCATTAAATTACCACTAAATTGCTAAATATACTCCAAATCAATCTAAATTACACAAAATACTAATTTAACACTACATTTTACAATAATAATCTAAATTAAATTAATTATTTGTTTTAATTCGGTTAAAATAAGAATTATAAAGAGAGAGATATTTACCTTGTCAAAATTGTAGATCTGAAGAGTTTTCAAATCTCCTAAACAATCCTGAAATTTTGAGACAATTAGATTGAGAATTGATTGAGTATATTGAGAGAATTAAAAAAAAAAAATGCTGCTCACGGTTTGGAAGGAAGAAGAGAAAGGAGGGAGGAAAAAGGAAGAAGGAAGGAGGAGGAGCCTGCGGGGTAAATTACAAAACAAGCCTACACCGGTCCTAGGAACCGGTGCAGAGTAATAAGAGATCTTCTGTGGCAATGGATGCACCGGTGTGTAAATGGGTTAAAATGTACCTCCACCGGTCCTTAGGACCGGTGTAGATTTCATTTTTTCTGCTCCACCGATTCCTAGGACCGGTGGAGGCTATTTTCCGAAAATCACCCAATGCAGGGCTGGTTCTGTTAAATCATTTTACAATAATTCTAAATAAAAAAAAAATCCACTAACTCACTAGGTCCCGATCCCCTAAAGTAACTCAATCTTTGAGTTTTAGATTGGGACCGCTCGATTCGAATCCGTCGCTCGAGATTGTTTCACAATTCAAATTCATCTCTCAGGATGTGTGCGCTCCACTTTGGATATATTATCTCGGATTCGAATTAGACGGTTCCAATTTAAAACCCAAAGTGTGAGTTACTTCAATGGATCTGAACTTTAGCTCATTTGGGTTCGCCCATGTGTAACAATACATATATAGTTGACATGATAGTACTATTTATTTAATAAAACTGAACACTTTTAATATTATAAGAGAAAATGTGAAAAATACAATTTGTTATAACTCTTTTGGGTCAGATAAAATCTGAAATAAATTCAAAATGCTAAATGCATCCGCTGCTAATAACATTTTCTGAATCATCTTGTAGTTCAGTTTATTAGAATTCATAATGAATGTCAAGCAATTAATTAAGCCACATATTTGATTGACATATTAATATGTTATTTACATACAAAATATAATAGGTACCGACTAGATCATTTTTAATTCTAAATAACTATCAAACTACACTTGTAGGTTGTAGCACAACCAACCTTTTATGCTCGGAATTTGACCTACTATGTTCAAATAAGAACTAACACATTGTTGTACACAGTTAATAACATGCCATGCACTATCTTCAAATCACTTTGCTATATCAAAAATTCACTTAGTCGAGCTCATCCCATCGTGTTGAGTATTGGACTGAAGTAATGGATCAGTCGCGGATGCTTTCTCCTCTTCGGTGATAGAAGGGCAATGAAAGAGTAAGTGGTCTCCCGTCTATGTACAGTAGGTATACCTTCCTTTTTAGGTTGACGTTTGTGTGTTATTTTGTGTTGCTTTATGCCTCTTTATCTGCATTTCTTCTTCTCTTTCTGTTTAGAGGTGACTGTTCTGAACTGGTTGATTTAGTTTCAGTCTGATTTTATTCATTGCATTCTCAGCTGATGGGTGACTGTTCTAGTCCGGTCGATTCAGTTCCCGGTCTGATTTGGATTCAGTGCCTTCTCGGCTGTGATATGCGTACAGAGAAACCCATCACTAGACTTCTATCACTCCAATCAAGCAAGAATGATCAAATTTGCGTCCACAAAATGTATATACCCCAGTGCGTTTTTAGTTTTGATTAGCTGTATGTTTTCACAGACACTCGTTGTCTAATTTTTGTTTCTTATCCATAATAAAAATCTATACTAGATACGTCTCTTCCGGGTAGGGTACCTATTAGAACTATAATAGGGATTAGGGACAGTTACACTGCATATTCTGTTACTGATGTCACCGAGTACGTACTGACCCTGTAACAGTTTTAGACAACGGTTGTGTTCTCACATTACATTGGCATGATGTAGTACTGGCCTGCCAGTGCCAGTGCCAGTGCATAGAGAACCTGTGCTGGTAGGCCAGCTTGTGCTGATATTGCAATTCTGACACAGGATAATTGTTCATACCACCTAGCTAGCTTATTTGCCTACCAGCTGGTGCTGATATTGCAATTCTGACACAGGATAATTGTTTTTTCACAGTTTTGTCATGTACCTTGTTGTCATTTGTCATTGTCAATTATAATGCTGCTCTTATGATCTGGGACCGACTGGTACACGGCACTGGTACAGTAATGTTTTTCATGTAAGGTTAAATCTTGCTGTTTATAGTTAGTTCTATGGGCTTCATTTGCAACCCAATCAAGCACTCTTCCGACTTGACCTGCCTCTTCATTCTCAAAACCAGTGTTATCAGAACCGGACCGGACCGGACGGTTGGACCGGAAAAAACCGGAACCGGTCACCTGTCCGGTTCGGTTCTGTTAAATTATCGCTTCTGCATTGTATCGCTATTGTATCGGTGAAAACCAATTTTATTGGCCGGTTCTTGTAATAAGTCGTTGAACAAAACCGCGTAAAAGTACCGGTTCAAATCCAATTTGATAAAATCTTTGTATCTCTTGTACAAATCTGATTTCGTGCATGCATCTTCCAAATTCGCTAAAAGTTTTTCATTTCCTTCCCTTTTCTCCACTGGCTAATGGAAAGAAATGAGAAATTGACTCTCATTCCTCCTTCAATTTGACTTTCTCCTTCAATCTTCTTATTTTTGTTGTGGTGTATTTCACAGTAGCTCAAGGGTAGAAGACTAAACTTGAAACAAAATCAAACCTGCACAAAATATCGTAAGTAATCTCCTTTAATCATTTAGTTCGAATTTGTAGTCCATGCATTTGAAAAGATTGAATTTTTGAGATGATTTTATTAAATAGAAGAATGCATTAAAGGTGTTTGATGAAATGCTCAAACCAAAATAAAATGTTATATAAGGGTCGTGGAATTGTCAATGATTGCGTGTGGTTAATAGTTTCATAATTTATTTTTTTAGAAGATAACTTTCTCTTGATTATTATATACATAGGAAATGTGATATATATTATTGCTTCAATTGATACTGTTGCTTTCACTGTTGTCCGATTCAACTGATAAACTTTGATCTTTTGTCCTAATTGTTAGGTGAAATTTATTTTATTTTCTCTAATTTCAGTTATCATTTTTTTGTTCATTCGACTTGCACTGTCAATCATTCAACAAGTTTTTGTATAGTTTAATTGTACATGAGTTGTCATGGTTGTCCACCCACATGCACTGATGCACACCTTCAATCTGTCAAGAAAAGACACTTTACACCATGCAGGGAAACCTTCGATTCCGTCGATCACACCTTAAAAAACACTAGCAATAGGCCGGGACAAGGTGGGTGAGCTCCAACATTAAAAAATGCAGGTTCTATTAATTGAGATACCATTGAAGATCGTAGCTAATTAAAATGGATTTGGTAATAGCATGTGACAGATGCCAGGGGAATGAATCACCTTTCCAATGATAGTAGTTGTGGCCATCTTGGAAAGCTGCCGAGACAATGATGAGTGCAATTAACATATTCAGAGAGGGTACTCAAAGAATGAACCTGAATCAGATCACATGACGGGCATTGCAAACACCGCACAACTTAGCGAATTGGGCGAGGAAGTCAGGAAAGAATGGTAATGGTACACCAATACAATGTCTAATATCTCATTTGGAGAATGAACACAACCTGAACAAGGATTTCTTTAGAAGGACAGAGCAACTGAGTACTGCAGAAAATTGGAGGCCGGACGGGTATCAGCAAGATCCTACAGACCTTGTGGGGGAGACTGGCACGAGCTAGAAGGATTACTGGTACGAACACAGTTCAGTGTAGGAGTTTAAATGGTGCAACCAGTACCTTTTTTTTGGATACTGGCATCCAGCGGGGAGGTTGTCAGAAAGAAGGGATGGGTTATTTTACAAGGAGCCCTACATTCTTTTCTTTTATTGCATATTGAATAGGAGGTTAATTTAGTTTAGGGGTACCAGCAAGCTTTTGTACTGCTTGCTTTTCTCTATTTTTTTGTAACTTATGTTTTTATTTTATTTTCTTAGGAGGCACTGTAATTGTAAAACTATTATCTTTAGTTAATGGAATATACCTATGGGTTTTTATCAAAAAAAAAACAAAGATAGTAGTTGTGGCTTTTATCTCTTTATGGTGCATAATGTTGAGCACTGTGTACCAGGGTAAGCCTTGTACTGGCACAGTGGTACCAGTACGCACTAGGCAGTATGGACTTCCTTTTGAATGAGTATTTTTGTTTTTTTTGGATTGTTTTTTGAATGAGGTTTTCCTTTTCAGTTTACTTGTCGAATGATTGACACTGCAAGTTATCTTCTTCTCAGTTGTTTTTTTTATAGTTTAATCATTTTTTATGGCCGCTATGATTTCTAAACTGTAATTAGAGAAATCATCATCTTCTGACCTCTATTTTTGCAATTTCATACATTATTGAAGAACCTAATAATTTTTGTTATACAAAAACTATGCCGACAGTTAATTTTGAAGCAAATGGATCTGTTACACCTTCTTCTCGAAAAACAGATATGTACTCTCATTATTCCTTGTTAGAAGATGTAAAAACATATAATCAGTTTGACACTTAGATAATAAGTTATATATATTAAAAAAAAATCAGTAATTAAACCGGTTGAACCACTGGTCCGACCAGTAAACCATTGAACCGAAGCTTTAGTGGTTTGATGTCCGGTCCGGTTCTGATAACATTGCTCAAAACTCAAAGCATGGCATATTGGCATTGGCCTATCTAAAAACAAAATAAAAAAACGGATATGATATAATTTTACTATTATCCGCTCCGTATCCAATCTTTTTCATATAACTCAAATATTGAAATCGTGGGATATGAACATCTGTCTAATATGGTACTCTTATTTTAGTCCGAATTATTGCTGAATGCTGATAAAACCATAAACACTTCAATAAAAAAGTACAAATGCTTCAGATTAATAATATTACCATATGAAATTTCGTCAAGTAGTATGAAAACACTAACTTATTTATATAAATCATTAAGTCACTGACGAACTTTAGACGGTAGTTCGCAAATTAACTTGATTTATCCCAATTTTTCTCCTACTTTCCTAGAATCCTAATACAAAGAAATAGAAAAAAGGAACTTGAAACTTTAAATGATCTGGCCTAAGCAATGCAATGGCCAAGTCTAAAAATGTTATACATCAAATTAAAGCTGAAAAGCAATACGATGAATCAACTCAAAATTTCAATGAACATGATATTATTACATACCTATATTTCGTACAATTAGAAAACACAAAAAGTTACATACCTATGTACACAATAATACGCTGCCTGAAAGCAACAAATTCTGTCATTATCTATATCGTAGCTTTTCTGATGGTGGCGCTCTTGATGTAACAATACTATTGGGCCTGAATTGGCGAGTAGGCCCACAACTCCAGCCGAGATTGAAATTCTTTATATTGGGCCTTATAGGCACGGGTTGAAAACCAAATCCAGCCCAATCTAGAACAGATCTGTACGGCTGTATCGTAGATCCTCCCATCTTTTATTGTTATGGTTTAAACGCGAAGGAAGAGCGCATCGCTTTCTCTCACCAGTCACCCCTCTACTTCGTCTCTAGGGTTTAGAGCGAATCTCTAATCGAATCGAGTAAGTGGGAGAGATGGAGAGAAGATGAGTCGGAGTTTGGGAATACCAGTGAAGCTGTTGCACGAGGCAGCCGGACACATAGTAACGGTGGAGCTAAAGACCGGTGAACTGTACCGAGGCAGCCTGCTCGAGTGCGAAGACAACTGGAATTGCCAACTTGAAAACATCACCTTCACCTCCAAGGCAATTCTATTTCCTTTGTTTTACTATTCTTTGATTTTGTCTCTAGGTTTTTTTACCTCGGTTAGATATAGTGCAGAACTGTTAATTGCCTTGTACTTTACATGAGCACTGTTGAAATGAAGATTTCGAAATTTCCCTTCCCTAGCATAAAGTGTTTGCTCAGGTCAAGGTGTCGCACTGGCTAGCCAGCGATTATATATCTGGTTTGGTTAGATAATTTAGTGCTTAGTTCAATTTTTTATTACATTGAAGGGGCAATTTCATGTATACCCCTCAAAACCTCGAAAGTATGTATTTCGAAAAGGCTCCTTACATACAGGACATATCCGAACTACAAATCTGAGAATTTGGTAATGCACCCAGCTCCATCCATTACCCAGCCTTATATGTTGACCTGGTCAGGGCGAGTATTTCTCTAGTCTATGGTTGGCCGTGTCTAACCCGACCTGACCCATATTGACCCACAGCAACTTTGAACCTCTTGCTTGTTTTGTGATTCATACCTTTTTTATCATTTGGTCTCTATGTTTGTAGGATGGGAAGGTGTCACAACTTGAGCACGTCTTTATCAGAGGCAGCAGAGTGAGGTAATTTTTGACATGCTATAATTTCAAAAATTTTGGGATTAAGGGGATGTTTTTTTAATCAAATTATGATAATTTAATCTGATACATCTCTTAGGTTTATGATAATTCCTGATATGCTGAAGAATGCCCCAATGTTCAAGCGCCTAGAAGCAAGAATCAGAGTAAAACATTTCTTTATTTTCCCTTCTTTTCTATAATCTTCCTATTTGGTCTCTCTTTGTAATGATTTATTATTTCTTTTTAAAAAGGGAAAAGGCTCAGCTCTTGGTGTTGGACGTGGACGTGCTGTTGCAATGCGTGCCAGGGTGAGTTTATAACTCTCTTTAACTCTGCTATTTTTCCTATTAAATTATCTATTTTGACCTTTCATGTATATTTTTTAGTATTGTATGTTTGATTGGGGTTTTATGTGCTGAGGTCTAGTTAAGGCTCTTGTATCAAGTACAAATACAATTATGGGTTTCCTGCTTTGATGGTCAGCTCATGTACCTGTACTAATCAGTGTTAGCGATAGTAATGGATGAGGTAAGACCTATTAGAGTAAACCCCCATTGACATGTCACACTGAAGCTGTTGGAGCTGAACTAGTGGGCTGTTATTTTTCTTAATTTCTTCATAAAGATTGGACTTATCTGTAATAAAAAGGGCAGGGATGGGAAAAACCTTCTGTTTCATGTTAATTATCTTCCTTTATCATGCTATAAATATGTGGGCTCAATTTACAAAATGTAGGCACAAGCTGTTGGTCATGTGTATCTGCAATATCGAAGGTCCTATAGGTCCATCACGAAGGCCCGTGTGTATCTGCAATATCGACATTACAAAGTAACTCACTTTTCGACATAATATAAACCACATAATAAATGTAATATAAATAGTTTATATGAGTACCTCTCAATCAGGAGCAGACCGGTGTTGAACTGAACTCGCTGGTTGGTCTTTTGTGGCAAAATTTGGACTTCCTTTATTCTGGCGTATATCCAGCTCTGCTCCCATCAACTCTGTGAGCTTGGCATTAATCGTGCAGTCATCACTAGGGTTAGGTATGCCACCAACGGAGCCACGGGGATAGGCAAACCCCATAAGGCACTCACGTCCTGGAGAGTCACTGTCATCTCTTCAAACGGTAAGTCGAATGTGTGTGTACTGTTTCAAGACGCACACATTCGACTTACCGTTTGGAGAGATGACAGTGACTCTGCAGGTGTGAGTGCCCTATAGGGTTTGCCTATCCGGGGCGACCCCGTTGGTGGCATATCTGATTCCGGATAGGCAAACCTTCATTTCTCATCTGATCTAAAACTATTTTTTTTTTCATCACATGTGTACATGTCGGATTTTCTATGGCTCTTTTTTTATGCTATGTTTCTCATATGAGAAAGCCACATAGAATCTAAATACATATTTGTTGTTCTGGCAAAAAAAATATATAATTTGGAGTGGTTAAAATTTTACTGATTATTTTACCCATAAAAATCTCTACGGTACCCTTTATATTTCTCTGTTCTTTTTAACATTCTCTATAAATAACAAATTCTCTGTTTTAAGTATGTATTACGGATAGCGATCGCAGATACTTATATCCCTGTCTGGAAGTATTTTGAACTTATGTTTAAAACCTGGACCACATCAAACAATTCAAATTTGATACAAATTGCTAAAAAATGACACATTTGCCAATTATATTTCACCATATTGTATATATAATTAGAGTCTATAATCAATCCATGCCTCAATAAAACCAATGATTACAAAACGTACGTAAAATATGTACATGCAGAAAATATGAATTTCCCAGCTTGATACATATTAGATCAAATTTGATATAAACAAGTTCCTGCATTTTTAGTGTGCTGGATAATGCATGCCTAACAATAAAAAATTAATAGATGGGCTTGGAACACAGTAGACTAAAAATTGACATAAATTAAATTACTCGAGTTGATTGCATGAAATTTGGTGCAAGCAAATTCATAAACATAGAAACATAGAGCATTTTTTTAGTTGATGTTTTTGCTTAGTTCATGGCTTGATACATGTGTAAACGGCAGATTCAGAAGTTTTGTCAGGGGGCAAAGAAAATAATGAATCAGATTTAAATAACTAATAAGATTTAAATTCATTAGTCAATCCTAATTAATACTCTGATTGAAAAAAATGAAGAAAATAAAGGATAAACTTAATTTACACATACAATCAATAGGATTTTGGACTTTTTCAGAGGGGTCAAAATTATTTTCATGGAGGCAAAATTTTGTAAGCATGTATATCTTCTACAAAATTGCATGTATATCTTTTACAAAATTAAAAAATTCAGAGCAGGAGAAAAGAGGGCAGTTGCATTTCTCCCTTCATTTAAGTTTGCTGTGTGTAACAATACATATATATACTTGACATGATAGTACTATTTATTTGATAAAACTGAACACTGTTAATATTATAAGTGAAAATGTGAAAAACACAATTTGCTATAACTCTTTTGGGTCAGATAAAATCTGAAATAAATTCAAAATGCTAAATGCATCCGTTGCTAATAACATTTTCTGAATCATATTGTAGTTCAGTTTATTAGAATGCATAATGAATGACAAGCAATTAAGCCACATATTTGATTGACATATTAATATATTATTTACATACAAAATATAATAGCTACCGATTAGATGATTTTTAATTCTATATAACTATCAAACTACAATTGTAGGTTGTAGCACAACCAACCTTTTATGCTCTGAATTTGACCTACTATGTTCAAATAAGAACTAATACATTGTTTTAGAGTAGAACTAGGGTGTTCCTAAGTTAACTAAGCTATTTGTGATCTCAACTCTAAAATCTATCAGATTGACTTTAAACGACGAATTCAAACCGTTAAAGTCATTCTACCTTATGAGTGATACGTCTACATGTAAAAATTTTAAAGTTTCAAATTAATTTAGTATAGAGTCAAGTGGTCAAAATTAGAAGGCTTATAAATTAATTTTAATGCATTCATTTTTTGGACAACTTTTGACCACTTAACTCTATACAAAATTAATTTAAATTTTAAAATTTTCGCATGTAGGAGCATCACTAGTAAGATAGGAGGATTTTAACGATTTAGATTCGTCGTTTGAAGTCAATCCGATGTAATTTAGAGTTGAGTTCAAAAAGGGGCTTGGTGAACTTAGGAACACCCTAGTTCTACTCCATTGTTACACAGTTAATAACATGCCATGCACTATCTTCTAATCACTTTGCTATTTCAAAAATTCACTTAGTCGAGTTCATCCCATCGTGTTGAGTATCAAACTGAAGTAATAGATCAGTCATGGCTGCTTTCTCCTCTTTGGCGATGGAAGGGCAAGTAGTCTCCCGTTTGTGTACATTATACCTTTCATTTTTAGGTTTGATGTGTTGTTTTGTGTTGCTTTCTACCTCTTCCTCGGCCTTTCTTCTTCTCTTTCTGTTTAGAGGTGGCTGTCCTGGATTTGTTGATTTAGTTTAGTCTGATTTGATTCAGTGCATTCTCAGCTGATGGGTGACTGTTCTAGTCCGGTCGATTCAGTTCTCGGTCTGATTTGGATTCAGTGCCTTCTCGGCTGTGCTATGCGTACAGAGGAAACTATCACTAGACTTTTATCACTCCAATAAAGCAATGATGATCAAATTTGCGTCCACATGATGCATATACCCCTATACATTTTTAGTTTTAATTAGTTGAATGTTTTCACAGACACTCGTTGTCTAATTTTTTTTAAAAACTAATTTGTAACTTTTTTATAAATGCATTTGCCTGGGGTTTTCAACCAAAAAAAAAAAGTCACTTAGTCGGTATGTAATTGTGCGAAGGTAGCTTTTCGGATAAAAATATTGACAAAATTATTTTGACTTCACGCGACATACAACCAATATAATATGAAAAGGTAAAAAACTCTAACCTAAAAGCAAAAAATTATGATTTAATATAAAAGAATAAAAATAATGACAATTATTTTGACTTCACACAGCACTTCGGATAAAAATAATACGCTGCCTGAGAGCAAAAAGTTCAGTCATTATCTACATCGTAGCTTTTCTGATGGTGGCGCTCTTGATGTAACAATACTATTGGGCCTGAATAGGCTGAGTAGGCCCACATCTCCAGCCGAGATCGAAATTCTTTATATTGGGCCTTATAGGCACGGGTTGAAAACCAAATCCAGCCCAATCTAGAACAGACCTGTACAGCTGTACCATAGATCCTCCATCTTTTATTGTTAGGGTTTAAACGCGAAGGAAGAGCGCATCGCTTTCTCTCATCAGTCACCTCTCTACTTCGTCGCTAGGGTTTAGAGCAAATCTCTAATCGAATCGAGTAAGTGGGAGAGAGGGAGAGAAGATGAGTCGGAGTTTGGGAATACCAGTAAAGCTGTTGCACGAGGCAGCTGGACACATAGTAACGGTGGAGCTAAAGACCGGCGAACTGTACCGAGGCAGTTTGATCGAGTGCGAAGACAACTGGAATTGCCAACTTGAAAACATCACCTTCACCTCCAAGGTAATTCTATTTCCTTTGTTTTACTATTCTTTTATTTTGACTCTAGGTTTTTTTTACCTCGGTTAGATATAGTACAGAACTGTTAATGGCCTTGTACTTTACATGAGCACTGTTGAAATGAAGTTTTCGAAATAGCACTTCCCTAACATAAAGTGTTTGCTCAGGTCAAGGTTCGCACTGGCTAGCCACCGATTATGTATCTGGTTTGGTTAGATAATTTAGTGCTTAGTTCAATCTTTCATGTATACCCCTCAAAAATCTCGAAATTATGTATTTCAAAAAGGCTCCTTACATACAGGACATATCAGAACTAGAAATATGAGAATTTGGTAATGCACCCAACTCACCCATTACCCCACCTTATATGCTGACCTGGTCAGGGCGAGTATTTCTCTAGTCTATGGATGGCCGTGTCTGACCCGACCTGACCCATATTGACCCACAGCAACTTCGAACCTTTTGCTTGTTTTGTGATTCATACATTTTATATCATTTGGTCTCCATGTCTATAGGATGGGAAGGTGTCACAACTTGAGCACGTCTTTATCAGAGGCAGCAGAGTGAGGTAATTTTTGACATGCTATAATTTCAATAATTTTGGGATTAAGTGGATTCTTTTTGATCAAAATTATGATAATTTAATTTGATACATCTCTTAGGTTTATGATAATTCCTGATATGCTGAAGAATGCCCCAATGTTCAAGCGCCTAGAAGCAAGGATCAGAGTAAAACATTTCTATTTTCCCTTCTTTTTTATAATCTTCCTACACGGTCTCTCTTTGTAATGATTTATTGTTTCTTTTTAAAAAGGGAAAAGGCTCAGCTCTTGGTGTTGGACGTGGACGTGCTGTTGCAATGCGTGCCAGGGTGAGTTTATAACTCTCTTTAACTCTGCTATTTTTCCTATTAAATAATCTATTTTGACCTTTCATGTATATTTTTTAGAATTGTACGTTTGATTGGGGTTTTATGTGCCGAGGTCTAGTTAAGGCTCTTGTATCAAGTACAATTATGGGTTTCCTGCTTTGATGGTCAGCTCATGTACCTGTACTGATCAGTATTAGTGATAATAATGGATGAGATAAGACCTATTAGAGTAAACCCCCATTGACATGTCATACTGAAGCTGTTGGAGCTGAACTAGTGGGCTGTTGTTTTTCTTAATTTTTTCATGAAGAATGGACTTATCTGTAATAAAAAAGGGCAGGGACGGGAAAAACTTTCTGTTTTATGTTAATTATCTTCCTTTATCATGCTATAATTACGTGGGCTCAATTTACAAAATGTAGGCACAAGCTGCTGGTCGTGGTGCCCCACCTGCTGGGAGAGGTGCGGCCCCACCTGTCAGGAGGTAATGGTCCCCTAGGCAATCACTTGCTGGAGGTAATAGTCCACCTGTCAAGAGTTGCTGATGGTATAGAAGTCTGGCCAGAAATAGACGATTGCATATTTACTTCAGGAATTAACGGTCCCTATATTTTAAAACCTTTGCTTGCCTTGTGTATTCTGGGTGTATGTTATTGTAGTTCGATATTGTTCTAGTACTAAGTAGAGCAGTAATTTTGTAACGCTGTTCATGTTTACTCTTGTTGTTTTTCTTGAATATGTTGTTGCATCTATCATCTATGCTGGTTCCTTTGTTTTGACAAGTTATATTTGGCATGTATTGGAGCGCTCTCATAATTTCTTTTTAGTTCTTAGGACATGTTGCTGGTAGTTAAATGGGGAAATAAATCTGCTGTTATTCTCAGGGAATAACATGAACCTGTTATTCTGATCCCATCTGTTCACATTTTTCTGTGTGTGAATCCCAGTGAAACAATTTTTTCAAGCATGAATATCAACCAATATCAACGGTTGGGATTGGAGTAAGAGGTTCCTTTTATTCCCTGATAATAACAGTAGATTTATGTCCGTTAAATGGAGCTATCAGTTACACTTAAATTCTGACAAAGTGTATGGCTCACCAGGTCTAATCTCTCTTTTGTAGTAACTTGCAAAATCAATTTCTCATGGGTAGGGATGTAAAAAATGGAAACGGCACATAACACAACATTGCGTAGCATAGTGATTACACACGACAAAAAACAAAATAAATAATTTTCTTACGATATTATTTCTTTATTTTTTTAATTATTTGCAATATTTGCAATATTTTCACATTTTTGATATTTTTTTTATTTTTCTTCCTTTAACAAACTTAAATTTGAACAAAGAATAATAATTAAACGTTTAATCACTGCATAACCAATGTGTCATGAATAAAATTCCAACACCATATGAAAATTTGACTCATAACACGAAACGCCACAACACAAATTTATATCTCTACTCGTGGATCATATTCGTTAGTTTAGCACTTGAGCACGGGTACTTGATTGACTTGGTGATGTGTGACTGTAAGTCTGTAATATAAGCTTTCACAAGCAACAGTTCTGATTTGAGTTTATCTATCACTTGCCATTACGAGGGAACATAACGAATTCGTATCCTCTGCATTAACTAAAAAAAAATCTTTTGAGTTGATGCGTCTAGACCGTCTGGCCTGCTTTAAGATTCGTGCAAACTAGATCCATACTAATATTAAAGAGCCTCTTGAATTATAAGTTGTGGCCGAATTAACTCCGTTTAAACTCAGAAGGTCAGACGGTTGAGATGTGTTAATTCAAAAGATGCTATTTTGAGTTAATGCAGACGATGGGGACTCAATAGTAAACAGGAGCAATTGATATGGAGTTCAGATAGTTGATCAAAGCTTGTTTAGATTCCAAGACCGCCCCTTCACACTTGACCAAAATTCTTAGAGCTGAACCAATTTGTAACCTCAGCAAAATTCTCGTAAGCTATCTGACCCTAAACAGGTGCAAGCCTTTAAAGCTATCTTTGAACAAGATGTATGCATCATTGCAGCTAAACAACAAACCAGATGGGAAAAAAAAATTATGACGCATGTAGTAGTGCTATATCTAATCATATAAACTATGTCAAAATAATACTAAGTTTGGAACCCCTTAAGGTGGTATAACGCATGGAATTACATTTCGTGGTAAATGTCCACAATTACTAATGCTAATTATTAAAATCTTTGGTAACCCACCTATGTCCCCTGATTTCAAACCCACCACTTCCCTGATCACTGCTCTCTCCAGTTTCTACAAAAGCAAATCCTGATCTCCTCCGATGCCTCCTCCCACCTGATGTGGTCCCACTGTCACTAAAGCTTCCGTTCAGCACTGGATCATCTATCCCTCGAATTGATTTTTTCAAGGATGCAGTTGAAACAATGCAGCTGTCATCCTTGGGTCTTTTCTTTTCATGCTTATTGATCTTCTGTGAGATCTTATGTAATTTTTCATTTATTTTTGTCAAGCCCTTTTCCATCGGCTCGACAGCTTGGTTCACGGTGAACTTCAAATCCTTTGCAATCTGCAGAAAATTATATTTTCTTAAAAAAGTCATAGTTATGTTAAAAATAATTCACATGTTATAATGAGTACTGCAAAAACTAAACAATGATTAAACTGGATTGCAAATTAGAATGTGGCCTATGAATTTGAAATTCAGTAAAAGACCTATATTGTAATGCACAATAAAAACAGCAAAAATAAGATTTATGTTTATTGAAGTCATTTTTAAGAAAGGTAATGTCCGGAAGGACATCTTGTTTCTCATGTTGTGAAAGGGTGACCTTCAATAAGACTTCATAATAAAAACAGCAAAAAACCTCAATGCACAAGGTGCCAACAATAGATATATCATGTAATGCTCCTGCTTCCACAATTAGATATATCACATATACCCTGATGAGAAATTTAACGACAGCCCCTAATATGCAATGCACAAGGTGCCAACAATATCTAGAAATTATCATTTATAACACAAAGGAAACTGAAAATGTTCCCGCATTCTCTTTTTAGAACGCCTGAAGTAACCTTCATTTCTCACTCTCCCCCACCCAAGTTAATGATCTTAAGAAGCAATTAGAAGATGTGACTTGCAAAGCTATGCGTGGAGAAAACTCCATATACAGGACAGGTGCAACTTTTTAAGTCAAGATAAGAATAGAGCTTACATATTCGCCACCTCCAAGAAAAACATCCCGCACACTCTCTCTAATTCCACTCCTGCTTTTGGCCTGGGGATGGGGCAGCCTGAGTTTGGTGGGCCGTTCACTGTCTCTTACCTCATCAGGGTCCACTTGGCAGTTTACCGAGGCATAATCTCCAAGCACCGAGATATCACCGAGAAAGCGGTCATCCATTAGCTCGTATGGCTTTGAAGGGAATACATATATATGCACAATTGATGCTACCCCCATCTGCAATGAACCATACACAAGTCAAGTCGAGAGTTTCAAACTCATCATACTTTGCTCTGATTGGAAGGAAATGGCAATCATTATGTTATAGTGAAGTTAAATAAGCTTTATGTAGTTTTTATTCATAAATTTCAGTCAGGACACATTAGCATATCGGTTCTAAGGAGTTTTTGGTATCTACTAGAGTCCAGAGTGTTTAATCTGATGCTTTAGAAAATAAAAACAAAAAATTTCCAAGTGCATGCATGCACGTGTATGTTTTGACAGATACAGGTTTCATGGCTATTCACTCATTTTGGTTGGCCATAGTTAGGAATAAAGAAGCAGTTGATGCATCTTGTCAAAAGGTCGTAACAACAGTGCAACCAATCAGCATAACTACCCTGCCAATAATAATAACATGTTGCCCATGTTTGAGTAAAACTCTGGCTAACCACAAAGAAACAAATAATGAAAAAAAGGACAACTTTCATGCTAACAGATTACTGGTACAGGTATAGTCACGACCAAACTAGCTGTACGATACCAATAACTAGACAAGGAACAAATTTGACAAAGCTGCTTGATAATTTTGGCATCAAGCCATAAAGTAAACTCCACTAGTTGAAAGTAGCACATACCTCTATACAAATAATGAAATCCTGAATACTAGACTTGAACTGTAACGCTTCAGCCATGGGACCTTTCAAGAAGCCCCAGCTATAAAATATGGCAATTGCCACACCTTGCCACCACGTTAGAAAAACTATCGACTTAAAAACCAAGAACTTTGCAAGGGGCTTTATATGTGCCAGCTCATCCTTTATGGCTGCATAAAATTGTACCAGACAGTACAAAGCCCATGTCTGGCTAAAATTTATCACAATTGCCATATAGGGGTACCTGAAAAAGAATTTGTGAGACACTTATCCTAATTAAGCTTCATGTAAGTAATTCAAACAACAATAACCAGATATTAAACTGCACTTTGACCAGAGAAAAGGAATGGAAACATAATTAAGGTGGGACTGATCTTGTCCCAACATGTATCTCAGAACAGAAGGTTTTCAGGCTTCAATTAGAGTTGACCTTTTCTTAGTTTTGGATAAATTATTTCACAACCAGAAATTATTAAGGTAAACTTGCTTCTTCTTCTTTTCGTTTTTCTTTTCTTTCATTCTTTCATTTCAACCCAAATTACAGAGATTTTTTTTTTCCCAACAACACTTAGAATCCTTTAGGGTTACAAAAGGGGGATGCACGAGTAGGGACTGTTACATCAAGAAACTAAGATTGAATTACAAAATAGTTGATCTGACAAATGGAATGCATTATTAACTTTAAGGAATCAACGAAGACATATTTAACCATTAGTAAATATAACAAGCGAATGAAAACTACAAAAATCACAATCTCTCAAAAATTAAGATCTCTTACCCACAATTCCATTTGAATTCTCCTTCACAATAAGTTCCAAAAGCTTCAAAAATAACAGCCAAGATTGCCGTGACAGCTTTTATTAACATCTACACAATGAAAAATAAACTAATCATGAAAATGAATAAAACCAAATAGACCATGCTACGACAACTACCTCAACTGAGAGAGAGAGAGAGAGAGAGAGAGAGAGAGAGAGAGAAACGTACATATTGAATAATGCCGAGCTTAATAACCAAGTAAAACTGCTCACCAAGCCGCCACGGCTTAAGTATGTAATTCATTGGGAAAGGATGCTTCACAAACTCCCTCTCCTCATTATTTCCTAAAAGTGGTGTATCAATACCTGGGACCGTGCCTCCTTCGTGTTCTAAGAATTTGACTGTTCTTTCTTCCCCACCTAATTGTGAAAAAGGGAAAATCAGGAAAAAAAAGAAAACAAGTATGCACAAGGTAGCTTGTATTCGCATAATTAAACCTACACGGCTTAAACTTGGATTCTCATCAAATTTTGTGAACAGTTGGTAAGTGCATTCGCACTATTTATGTTCAAGAAGCTACTTGTATTATAATCCCAAATTGCACTAAATGAATTGGTTCAGAATCAATTGATGGTGTTAAATGAAAATGTAAGGACAATTCAGTATTTTTGGCCTGACTTAAACTGTGGTGTAACTGCGAATGCTATTGCAAATGTCAGAAAAACTGTCCGTTGTATTTTGCTAACATATTATCTGATGATTGAATTGTGCTTATTGGGCTCAAAGTAACAAGTGTAGTATTCAAGAGTATATTTGGTCTAAAATTCATGATATGGGTATAATTTGCAAATAGTTCATTTTGTATAATGCATTAAATCCACCAACCACTAATGTTTTTGAGAAAAGGAAAACAAAATTCTGAAAATATTAAATGAATAACTAGCATATGATTTGTAAAATCTGCAGATAATTTGGGGATTGTTTGTAAAATTCATGAAACTTTTTTATTTTCCTACTTGTTAGAGGAGGGGCTGAAAAGAATTTAATTCGTGAATTATTTGCAAATCTTGCTATATGAGTAGTTTGTTACCCTTGTTTTTCTTATTAAAAAATTGCTTATTTTCTGGTTTCAACATAATACGTTTTAACTTGATTTGAATTTCAAAATTATGATGCAAATAAAAATAGTACCTTTACCAGGGGCATACCTAAGCAAGCAACCAGGTACCGGCCAAAGCAGTACATGGCAAACGACTCGTAGCAATCGCGAAGAATTTCAATATCGACACTAATCGACGGATCCAAGAAAGATATATACTGAAATAAAACCAAGTGGTTGATCAGATTCAGGCCTTCAAACAATACATCCAAAAACTAAGAACTTACTGCACCGTTTGGTATCAGAATTTAAACTGCTTTTATATAAATGCTGGCACATTCGTAGTAGCTCCATGATACTATTGAATTTGATCAGAAAATGCATCCGTATTTGTTATTATAATTTAATTTTATAAGATTGTAGAATATTGAACTGATTCACTCACGGATTCAATTGCATAGCAGGGCACCATCAGGATAACACCAATTAGAAACTTCTGTTCCTGAAAATTATCAAAAGCAACTTTGTCTTAGCTAAGATAACCAAAATGAAAGAAGAAAAAACGTTTGAATAAAAACCTCGGGATTGTTGTAGGCTGTGAGGTGATTGAATAGAAGAAAGGTGGAGAGGCAGACTGAGACAATTACGAAAATGCCCGCAATAAGTGTTGCCCATATGGGAGGTGCATAGGCCGAGAGGATTGTGTAAATTTCTCTCATAGCTAGGTTAGTTCACATAGAAACATCGAGGTTTGACACCATGGTGGTTGGTCATAACTTCCACCACAGAATTGTAAATGGAGCCAATATTTCCCTGTAGAGAGAGAGAGAGAACTTACTGGTTAGAAATAACTAACAATAATAAAATAAAATCATACTAACTAGTTAAGCTTCAGTTGTGAGCATAGGCAACGACCCAACACCCAATTACACTTCAGTTATGTAATGGAATCTTAAGATTTAATCTTCGAATTAATTAACCTCATGAGATCCTCATTTAATCTCAGATGCCAACTATGCAAAGTTGAAGACAATTAAAGAAAGAACAGATTGGAGTATAACAGTACAGGATTCAACCAGAACATTAACTGAAAATAAGAAACCATGTAGTACTACAACTGAGTGTACCAACATTTCAGAATTGAAAAACAATTTATGGACGCAACGGAGACAATTAGCATACACAAAATAGGAAAAGCTACTAACACCGATAGGATCTACTAATTTACAAAATCTAGTTTAGACTAATTATGGGAGCTTCGAACCGAAATAAATCTAGAATGGGATCGACGAATCAACAGAAATTTCTGGATTTGTCAGTGAATATTTCCAATATAAGCAAAGAAAACGATACTGAACTACAGTAAATTAGTAATACCTTGTGAGATGAAATACGAAAAAATATAACAGAGAGATAACGACACGACGCCGGAACAAGACTTAAATAAAATCGTAGAAAGAATAAAATGTGGCGACAGATTGTCTCAACTACGAAGAGAATCCTTTTATTTTTGCTATCTTTCGTGCCACATAAAACAAAAAAAATGATTAATTGATGGAAGAATCAAGAGAGATACTAGTACAAGAGCAGATCGGACGGTGGCCGCCGTCGGATCGAGATTGGATGGACGGAGATCGCTCGTCAGAGGATAAGAGTGAGGTAAGAAACACATGTTAAAAATCTACGCTGACGTGTCTTTTTCGGGGTTCTTATCTGCAACTTGTCAAGCAGCATGCCACAGGGGCCACAGGGCACGCTCTCATGGATCCGCATCCTCCCAGGTACCTGACGCAACACAATTGAAAAGAACGGCCCAGATTTAATTTCATCTCGGGATGACTGAGGGGACAGTATTATTTGTGCTTTGAGATTCGTGCCACATTACAAAGAACAATTTTGGATCATCCGATTCAATTGTACTCAGTCCCGTAACTGAAGGATGTGAATTCGTCATTCTCCAGATCTTCATATCATCTCCATCTGGGCCGTTGATTGATTTTAACGACTCTGATTAAAAAGCAGAAAATAATGTCAGAGATAATTGGAAATTTAGGCATCCCCCGAATATACAAATTTATTGGTTTCTATATTCGCATATAGATTTCAAAAATGAAATATACATTTGAGAGTTGCTTCAAGGATATATGCATTTCATATGTTTAAAACTATTAAATTAAAATTTAGCATTAAAATTATTTAATTTAATATATTGTTCTTCATTTAATCTTCATAATATAAAATAATTATACTCAATTGTGTTATGCATGTATTTCGTTATTTAAAAAACATCAAGTAGCACATACATTATGATCTAAATTTGATCTAAAATCCATATATAAATTCTCAAATCCGTTGTAGATATAAATTAATATATTGTTCAAATATCTCTAGTTTATATGTCTCCATCATGCCTCTATTTTTTATTTTCTAATAATAAAAATTCTAAAATTAATATATCGTTCAAATGTCTCTATTTTTTAAGTCAAAATATAACGGTTTTATTTGGAATTTTATACTTTAAATTTCAAGTTATTTTAGTTCTAACAATAAATGAACAAAAAATAAAGGCATTTAAATCCTCCTCAAATTTTATATATTTATAATAAATTCACATTTGATATAATAAAATCCAAAAAGTATCCGGTTCAATACCAGTCAGTCCTAGGCACAAGGAAGAAAAGTAGTTGGAGAGAAATTTAGTTGAAGATGGAGAGAAGTTGAGACCGAGGAGCTGAATAGAACTGTAAAAGAAAAGAAAAAAATTAACAAGTTATTTTCCATTACAATTGTTCCGGATATTTTTTGTTTTTGTTTTGAAAAAACAGCAAACAGCCGCTTGTTTCATTGCTGAAACAACCAAGTTGTTCACAGTTAACAAAGAACCAAAAAATCAAAAATGGTACCAAAACCTACTGTTGGCGGTTAATTCCCCTAACAGGACTAGACATTATTTTTAAAAGTAAGGCTAAAGTTTTATTTTTTGGAAATGGTTATTGCACACACTGGTTATTTAACAGTACAAATAAGGTAAGATAACAAGTTTTATTTCCCTATTTATGACCCAAGTAAACAACATCTATCTATGACCCAAGTAAACAAAAGCCTAGAAAAGTTAAACATCTAGCATCCCACACATAAACAAATTAACATCTTGCATACACATGGCTTATACAAGTTAAGCACTTAGCATCCTAATATAAAATTATTAAATTCCCCTACATCCACAAAAGAAATCCCCAATTTGGAGTAACGAAAAACCACCGAGTTCGGTTTAAATGGCCACATACACAAACTAAATCCGCAATTTGGATTGACGGAAGTCATTGAGTCTGGTTAAATGGCCAACTACACAAATGAAATTCCCAATTTGGAGTGAGATTGATCAAGTTTGGTTTAGCACTTCTGAGTCAGAAGTTGGTTCCGTCTCCATTGGTACAGGATGAGTAAGAAATAATGCTGGTATGAATTTTGAGGCATAACAGAATTTGCGAGTGCTAAATTTTGTATGTACACCTGTTAGCTTCCCATCCGCCGCTTCGTGGTGCATATGAACCATTTTCCTAGAGCATTCCCTGAAAATCCAAACAGAAAGGAAAATTAAATGAGGAAGAAAGAACAAAACTAATGTGTTTTCAATACACTACTGGCTATACCCGCCCCAGTTTTGAAAGTCTGAAACTAATTTACATTTGACTGGTTATCATGTTGTACCAGCCTGGTAAGCACTGAACTGGTATTTTTCCTACCTTCTAACTGGTAAGTATTTTTCCTACTGGTACATGCCTGGATACCTCCACCCCTCTCCTACTGTACCATTTTGGTGAATTATCAGGAAATGGTAGGAAATACAGATTTGTTGTTGTACCAGCTGGCAAGCACTGTTTTGTTCATTTTTATTAGATATTAAGCAGGTATGCCCACATTCCTGGCACAATACATAAAAGTAGGAAAGGATATCACACTAGAAAAGTGTGTATCTAGGATTGTACCACGAGAGAAGTATCGGCTTGCCAGTTTTTTTAAAATCCAATTTCCAGGAATAGAAAGGATCTTACAGGAGCTGCAGCAGGCCCGTTATTGGAAATTCAAAACAAGTGTAGGTTTTGAATTTCCAATAACAGGCCTGTTATAGATAAAAATCCGTCTGCTCTTGGGTGTATGTAGATTTTTAAAAATTAACAAAACAGCGTGCAGCTCACACCTCCTAAAATTATCTAATAAAAAAATAAACAGTGCCTGGTTGCTATATCTTTAAAATCCAATTTCCAGGAATAGAAAGGAATCTTACATGAGTTCCTCCTGGGTGTATCTAGAGTGCAGCTCACTGCACTTGCTCCAAGATTGGAAGCCATTTAAGGTGCACTGTGCAGTAAAAACAGCTGCTGCAGCAAGCAGAGAAGGTCTGAACTGAAGCATTTTATAATCTAGTAGGCACAGTTCAACCATGAAGAACGATAGGAACTCCAGCTGGTTTAAAATGTTCATTTATCCAATGTTAGAGACATGTAATGAATTCAGTGTGTTTACTTTTATCAGAAATTGTTACTACTGGAAGTGTTGCAGTTTGTTTTCTGGAGTTAAAAGTGAATTCTTTTTTAGAGACTATTGCAGTAAAAAGTACCCAAAAAAAGAATGTTAATTTTTTTTTTTTTTTTTGCATTTTTGGCAAACTATACTGAGTCTGATTTTGAACTCTTTTTTGTGAACAGTAAATTTGAAACTTACATAAAATTGATTTTCTTTTACCTTCTTATAACATTGAGCTGCTAAAAGAAACCTCTTCATGAAAACATATGGTGTAGGCACCGACATGTTGAACTGCAAAGTATTAAGCATCAAACTCTCCTGCAATTTAGTCATTTATTTGTTAGTGACAGTCATTTGTGGTATCAAATAATTACAAAAACCTTCATAAGCACTATTGTATTTAATTTAACCTGTTATGGTACTATATCAATCAGGGTCATACTAATTCTGTAACAAATATGTACCAGAAAGGACAAATGCCTCATCTTTTAGTGACAGTCATTCGTGCTATCAAATAATCACAAAAACCTTCATAAGCATAATTGGGTATTTAATTTAACATGTACTGGTACTAAATCAATCAGGGTCATACTAATTCCGTGACAAATCTGTGCCAGAAATGGCAATTGCCCCATATATTATTATTACTTTTCATTTTAAGAAAAAAGCAATTCAGCTGAAAGAAGTAGCCTTACCATTTGTAGCAAGTCAGTCCTTGTATAGGCACCATCACAGACGAATATCAAATCTCCCACAAACGGTACAGTCACATCCTCATACTTGCATGCGAGCAGCAATGCAGTAACTCCAACCAGTTGAAGCCTTTTCCTCGTCACAACATGAAGTGCCAAAAACCGGTCGATGAGATTGACTGTAAGGAACAGGGTTTTCTCTCGTAGCTCAAATATGTGGTGTACCTGAAAATAGTAAAAGAAAAACAACAAATTCATTAGTAATTTTAAATTTTAGGAAGAAAATTTTCAGAGAAACCATGGAGAACCAAAAGCATCAGCTGATGTACACTTAAAACATTAGAAAGTTTTAGATGATTCTCACAGAAATTTTCATGGGTAACCCTAGAAATGTCCTCTACAGAAAACAAGAGAAACTTTGACATCACTCCTGTTTCCTATTATCTTCAAAACGCTTAAACCAATTATTTGTAATTACCTTGATTAGCCAGTCAATCAGAATACCCCGCATTCTTTCATTGATGTCAGATTGGTTTGACATGTAATTCGGATCCACACAGCTCAGATCCTGAAAAAGTAAAAATAAGATTAAAATGATTTTTTTCCATGCTTACCGCCACTTCCCAGTAATAACTCACAGCATAATACATCATAATTTAGTGAATGAATCTATTTTTTCTGTGCCAACCATAAAAAAGAAAGAAAAAAGAACCTATGTTTTTCATAAAAGGGAAAATTTCATGTGCAACTCTAATTGAGATATCACCATAATCATAATCAGTAAAACCCTAAACCCTAAATCAGTGGTATCATCCAAGAAAAATTTCACATATACAATCACACATATCACCATACCATTAATTGATCGAAGCGAGAAATGTCCTTACCTCAGATCTCCGGTAAAAGTCGATATCCTCCACATATTCAACCACAGCCAGAGGATATTTCAAGTCTGGAATGTCAATATCTGGAAATATTTCTTCTTTTTCTTCTTCTTCTTCTTCTTCTTTTTCATCATCATCATCATCTTCTTCTTCTTCTAAATCATCTTTAGCATCTTCCATTTCTACATCGGTAGCTTCTGATTTGGAAATCTCCTAAAATTCATAGTAAGTAATAGAAAAATTAGATTAAATGTCTCTAGCTTGAAATTAAGACAAATTCATGGAGCCTAACATAGCAATAGGTTTACCTAGAAGTTTGAATTTTGTATGACTGTGTTTATGCTCTTATACCTTCAATGTTAAAACTTATATTGTAATAATAATTAGATCTAATGCTTGAGAAATCAATGGGGGGGATATACTTTTTACCCAGACTTCAAAATTCTGTTTATAACACCTTGGCCCTTAATGCAGTATTTGAAAACCCGCTGCTTTGCAGTTCACATAGCAAATCCAGGGAATGGAAACAAGTACTTCTAAAGACATCTTCATGTCAACCCTATGGAATTAAACCTTGTTTTTGCTCAAATTTAATTGTCAAAAGGCTATAACTTGAAAAAGAAAAGAGAGATTGGTTAAGATTTGTTGCCTTTTCTTTTTGGTCAAAATCCCTAAAACCGGGGTTATGACTTCTTACCCCCATTTCCACGTCAGGAGCCATTAGTAATGGCGCAATGACTTCCATCGGTGCGGTACAGCTGGAGTCATCATCAACTAGATTTTCTGCAACTGTGATTGCTGCTCTCTTCTTCTGCCTCTCAATTGGCTGTTCATCAAATTACAATAGATTATTTGTTCAAAATTAACAAAGGTAAATTAAAGAAATAAAAGGCCGGTACAAATTGTTGTTATTTAAATGAAATTCCATTTTACACCTAAAAAAAAACCTTAAATTAATATTTAAATTTCCCTTCAAATATAAAAAATTTATTCCCAACAATGGTTACTTTTTCCATTCAGGCAAGGGAGTTAATTAAGGAGAACTGGTGGATTTTCTTTTTTCCTTTTTATGTTGTTGGATTTGGGGAGTAGATTATTTTATTTCATTTTTCTCCTAATTTGGGCAACTGTTGTAGAACTACACCAGAAAATTTTCTAATATTTAATAGGAAGAATTTAATTACCAGATAAATAGATGAGAGTGGCGTCTGACTCCCCATAGCTGCAGAAAATTGTCTGTAGAAAAAACAAAAAATAGATTATAATAAACCTTACCAAAATTAACCAAAATCTTTGGAAAATTTACAAAAAACTTAGGCGGGGACTGGATATGCGCCAAAAATTCGAAAATATTTCAAATATAAAATAAAAGGAATTGGAGGATAAAAATAAACATTTTGAAACCCAAAATTAACCAAAAACTTTGGAAAATTTACAAAAAAAATTACGCGGGGACAGAAAATGCGCCAATAATTTGAAAAGTTCCGAAAATAAAAATAAAAGGAATTGGTGGTTAAAAATAAACATTTTGAAATCCAAAGACCAAAATTAACCAAAATCTTCTGAAAAATTTACAAAAAAGACTTTGGCGGGGAATGAAAATGCGCCAACAATTCAATTTTTTTCTTTTTCCAAAATTAAAATAAAAGTAACTGGAGGTAAGAAAATAAACATTTGAATCCAAATAAAATCAAACCTGGTCTTTGAGCGGTGGCCACAGCTCTTTGAAATAATCACCTCAATCCTGAAAATACGAGTATAGAAAAAAAAAATGAAAAAAATGTCCACGAAAATTCCAAATTGAAGAGATAATGGGTAATAAGGGTTAAGCGGAATTACTCTTGCGATGGACGACTGCCGATTACTTGTGCTGACCTGGACCCACCGATAATATGGTTCTCTATACCTCGAAGTACTGTCCTGTTAGCATCCATCAATGCAGGGTACTGCACTCCTTCCATCGGTGATCCTTTCAAGATCCAAATTTTGAACAACGGAATAGATCAGATGTGAAAAATCGTACAAATTAAGAACAATTTTGGATTGAGAAGAGAAATTCGCTACCTCTAATTGACGATGCATCCGTCATCGGGCTAATGGAATTCTCGTCACTTCTTTCCATCTCCCTTTAATTGACAGCTATGGAATCTCGCAATTAAAAGGAAATGCTTGAGTAGGAAGAAGACGAAATTACCAAGAAAAGCTCTCTTTCTTCCACTCTGTTGCTCTATCTGAAGACAAGAAGAGAAGCAATTGCAAGAGACGGAGTAATGTATAGAAGAAACCACGTTCTCTACAAGGAAAAGATAAAATCCAAAAATAAGACCCACGTTCTCACTCCGGAGTGATTCTCCTCTGAGGTAACTCATATTTTGAGTGACCGACGTGTCCGGTTCCTATTTGGTATTAGTGCGGGGCCAGTATTATTTGCGCTTTGTGATTCGTGTAGAACATATTTAAACAGTTGAGATTTTCAAATAAAAGACGCAAAACATGAGTTATCTCAGAGGAAACGAGAGGAGTCCGTATACCTAAGATGCCTGAGGTGCAATATATCAAACGTACGGTTCAGATTAATTTTATCCGGTGCCTATGAAAACAATAGGGTCCGTTTTGAGATTCGAGCCTTTTAAAGGAACGGTTCAGATTTAGTTGTTGCACCTGGGGCATCCGAATTCCTTCGGGAAAGCTAAAAATAGTACCCACGTTTATATCTTAGATCGTGTTTTAACCCAACGGTCGATGAGTTATAGCCGTTGGATCAAATCATAAGATGCTCGTTTCACGTGAGCTCTGGTTGAGCCATAGTACTGGATCCACCTCCGGTAGCCACAGTGCTGCGAATTTTTATTAATAACCTATAAAATAAATAAATAAATAAAAATAAACATGATTTTCAACAAATTTTCAGAATTAATCTTACTACTGGACTATTACTCGTACCATTGAATATCAAATTATTACACTACATGTCTAGCTAAAATAGGATTTTCCTTTTTTTTTTTTAATTCAAATTCAGTTATCCGCTGTTATAGAATTTGATTTCTTGTTTTATTTAGATAGAATATATTTTGTATTCTTACCTTTTCTCTATTGAAATATTAGAAGTATTTTAATATCTCTTGAAAGATAGATACAATACCATAAAATTAAATTTACTACAATGACTGCGATAAATAACTCGGATTAATATTTCTCAAACAAAACTTTTTGCAGCTATAAAAAAATTAAAATATTTCTTTATATGTTACTAGAAAAAATAATAATATTTTGGATCTGAGTTATTGATTGTTGGACTATGCAATAATCTACTTAGTCTATTTGACTGGATTTGCAAAATGTATATTTGTTGAATTTTACAGTTTCTTGTCTTGAGATATTGTGTAGGTTCATAACGATATAAATTGCCACACACATCAAGGATACAAGTGAAATTGCTATACATATCAATGATGAGTCATGATAAACTGAAGAATGGACTGAGAAAAATCAGCTCAAGATTAGGATTAATTAGAAATATGTAAAACTGGTAAAGTAAGCTTGAGATTGAGGTAATTTACATCAAGCGTTGCAACGGAAGATTAGGCGTTGCAACAGAACAATTAAAACACCAAATTCCACAGCATAATCGATTTATTTCATTACAACGACTATTTGAGCATTGGAATAAATCAATTTGGACTCCAAAAATCTCCAAAGAGTTCCGTTGTAGCATATGTTGTAACGCTTAACAAGCGTTAGGGTTTCCAACGCAGTAAAACCCGTTAACTGGGGAACACATCCTTCAACCCGTTGCAACACTTATTCTTCCGTTGCAACGGATAACGCCGGTTGAATATATAAATTATCAAGTTAATATTTAAAATTGGGTTAATTTCTTGTATACCCTCACATACTCTTCTAATTTCTTATTTACCTCTAAAGACTTTAATTTATCTAATTTATTCCTTAACTCCACAAACTCTTTCTTTTTTATGCATTAGATAGTAACTATAGAGTTAACCATAGTTAAATCCCTAATTAAAATAATAAAAGACAAAAATACCCTTTTCTATTTTATTTTATTTTTTCTTTTTAGATTTCATCAGTCTCTTCATTCATGAACTTCCGTTTTAGAGTTCATCAAATATTGTTATACATGAGATTATTAAATGGACTTTCTATTTCATCTCCAACTAGAGACGCATCCCCAGCAAATTTAATCTCTTCATTGGTTTTCAAATTCGAATTGAATTAGATCACAAGTATCTCCCTAAAATGTCTAGAGACACATTTGGAACAATTTTAAGCATATGAGGTAAAACCATAAAATCTTAATTCGAAATTAAGAAAATAGTATTGAACCAAGAGTTGTAGAGCGTTAGTTCACGTTAAACTTCAAAAATTACCATCATCTAAAAAATATTTTATTCAAATTCGTTTGCTTGATTAATTCAATTGATTGATATGATCATCAGAGTCGAAAAGGAGATCCATTTTTATTTAAATTTTCTTGTATATATTGATATATGCATGACAATTATGAACAAATTATCACACATATATATATATAGTTTGAATTCTTACTTAGAGATCAACAAAATGATAAGAAGAAAAGATGAACTGTCTTGATAACAAACTTCGTTTAGTGGGGAGAATGTTGTTCGATAATATTTATGGAGGATCGAGATAAAAGAATAACTCAAGTTCATTGAAATCTAATTTTAAACCTTTCAGGAATTTGGCAGAAAGGGACTTTTAGTTTCCTATTTTAAGCCATTTTCAAAGATTCAAAGTTTCAAACTACTGAAAGGATTGAAAGCAACTTGTGAAAAATCGTAATGAAATGGACATCTCTCCTGACTTTGACCCATGGTTCTATGAGTAAGCTCTATCCTTGTTTGTTTTTGGGAAATTTGAACTACGCCATAAATTAGATTTTGACCCAAATTTGAAAATTAGAAAATTTGAACTCTATGGCACAAATGTGCTTTCATCATAGGACCCACGCAGGGGTAATCAAATAATTTGATTGCTTAATTAGAGGGTTCACACAAGGGTACAATGGAAAAATATATATTTTGACACTATTTTTTTAAAATTTCAAACTATTTTTTTAAACCAAACTTTGCACATGCAGATTACAAAATATTCAGAAACTACGTACAGTATATAATTAATCAAAATCAAAATCTAGCTGACTAATAATCCAACATACCGAATTAGAACAATCTATTTGTATTTGTAAGCAACAATTAAGTTGCACATAGGGAAAAGATAAACGTACTCGTCTCATAATACAAAAAAAGTTAAGATCTACCGATTTCTTCGAGATTTCAGAGAGAGCAAAAGAAAAAAAAAAATGTTAGTTGTCCCGACAATTTTTTTTTTTTTTTTAAATAGATCTGATACACAATTATTTAATAGAAGTTACAAAAATAGACTTCACTGAGACACTGTCTAGGTGGTGGAGTGAACAGTGTAAAAATGTTGTATGCAAAAGCATACACAATTCTCCCCTCTGTAAAAGCATACACAATTCACCATACAACAATTAATTTTCTCTTGTATGGTGCTTGTTCTATTAAATGGTACGTGTTGTATCAAGTCTATTTTAAAAAAAAAAAAAAATCTGTCCCGACTGTAACCCGATAACACGTCAGCTCAATGTAGTCTTCCTTGAGGATGTAGCGTCTGTACCAGCACTTCTGAGTCAGTAAAAAATTGACAGTCTTGGATACCAATTGCCATCGCAGCCTCCATTGAGCTGAGCAATGCTCATGCCTCCATCTGGAGAGGTGTTATGCTTTATTGCAATGCACAATTTCGTACCGGATTAGTTTCCCTTGATGTTCAGAGGCATACCGGACGCAAATTTAAGAAGTGCACTAGAGATTGATATGCAGATTGATCAGACAGCCTTTCAAATACATACTTGAATGATCTGTTATGCACTGGTATCATGATTTTGTAGTCTCAGGGGTAGTTTAGGGAATTTGTTAATTTTTATTATGTTTTTAGATGATATGTTATGTAATGTTATTTTGTATTTTGTAGTTCCTAGGGTAGATTAGAAAAGGTGCTAGTATAGAAAAGCTTTTTATCATGTTGTTGTGATCTGCTTGTACTCCAAACTTTATGTTTTAGTCTAATTTGATAATAAAATTTTGTCAAGACCTTACTGGTATTTTACTGGTACATCTTGCAACATTTTGTTATTATTTCGTTTTTTGTCTTTTTTTTTTTCAGTTTTGTTATGTATCAATCAGAAAAGAATCAAAAGTTTATGTTATAATATATTTTTTTTATTGGTTATGTAATAAAAAGTTTTTTTTTTCATTTTTATTAAATGCTAGTAATGTAATTTTACATATATTACTATATACTAATGAGTAAATAATTCTTTTGATCAGTTATAATATTAAATTTTTACACTCATATGATTGAAACGAATTAAATATATTATTTGATTCAATTTCTAATTTGATTGATTCAATAATTTGATTGGTTTGACTTATATTTATGCGAACTAAATAAGTTTTTTTGGCCAATATTTACTTAATAATTTTAGGAGTAGTGAAGGCATGTCTCGATAGCCATTGCAATAGTAATATATGTGCGAACCAAACATGATAATAACACATTTTCTGAAATGCTGAAGCGATAACTATGTGCGAACCAAACATGGTAATATATAGCATATCCTAGAATGAGATTTCTTGGCATCACATTCCCTGGAATGACCTATAATGCGAACCAAACACCCTAGAGATCTAGTCAAATGCTACCATCAGACGGTCAATAGAATGCGCCCGAAAGACCAGATCAATGGATTGATCGTGTGACCTCTAGTCTCTAGAGTTGTCAATAACAGGAGGGCGTCCAGTTCGAGAGATGAAAACTATTTTTATTGTATTTAGTTTTGAAATTTATTCTGTTGATTGAAATGAAAGTTTGTAAAGCAATGAGGATTATTTTTATCATTTTTGTATATATTTTGTTAACATCATGTTAGTTTCTCCTAATATCTTATCTAAGTTACGGTACATAACATAATAAATACTTCTTTTTTAAATTATGATTATTAAAAAAAATTTGTTATGCATTTATTTTCACGACATTTCAAAGTTAAAAAGGTTATAATTTATAAGAATATAGAGTTTATATATAATATATGTATTAATACATGCAACACCAACTTGTTAGTCACACGAAACAGATCAAAATAATAACAAATTAATAACAGAGAATATATTTTAATTGTTATATTTATAAAAATAACTCTAGTGAAATAACATATCCAATAATTACTAATTGCTAGAGAAGGAAATTGAAAATTTCTATGTTTATGTGAACTAGAAGATGACCTCGAAGCTATTCTAATTTAGGTTTCCACAATGAAATAGCAAATAATATGTTACCCTTCCAACCCCAAAGGAACCAATTGCAATCTTCTTCAATAAAAAATGCCTCGTTATAATCATCCCTAACCATTTTACGGCATTTTTCCACTACACGTGGATCTAATGGAAGCTGTTCAAAGCCGGTATGCAAATTTCGAATATCCCACTGCTTGTAGGACTCCTGTCTAACAACCAAATCTGACCCTTCACATGCTATCAAATTAACTATAGAAGGGCCCAACATTTTTCTTTCCATTAATTGCCTATGCTTGTTGTCTCGTGGGACCAACGTGTCAAGGAAGTCGAAGAAGCAGGAGTAATGCAACAAAACCATTCTAAACCGTGGGATGAAGAAGGGACTGAAGGGTAAGTTGATTATTCCTTGAATGAAAACCTTCGGTTTGATCTCTTGAATCAGGTCGAAGAGTTTATTCCTAGGATTATTCCTATGATCTAGCAAAGGATCGTCCTTGTCCCTCACTCTACCCAAGTTATACATACTATTAACTATAAGCACTTCATCATCATTGATACTTAGATCATCAATGCAAACGGAGTCCCACTGTGAGGTGATCCCTTGATACTCGAAAGGAACTTCAAAACTTCGAGCATAATCTTCCAACCTCCTTCCTGTTTCTTTAATTCTTTTATCAGGGTGAAAGCCAGGCTGAGGCAAATCTATCCCAGTAATTCGAAGTTTTGGGGGCCCATCTTTTCTTTTTGCAAGTGATTGAATTAGAGATGGCCATTGGAATCCAAAAGCAATGCCAAAATCAACTACATGGATTTTCGTTGCATTACCTGTGGCACTGAGAATAGTCTCATTAGCAAAATAATATGAAAGTCTGGGACCAGGTGATACCCTCCAGCACATATAATCGACCTTCAATTGGTCGATAGTGCGTACTTGCCCTGTGAAATATTGACGATAGGCCACACTTTCTGTACCAGCCAAGCGAGCCTCTAGCCCATCAACAAGAATACATGCAAGCCTTTGGAACCCATCTCCAATAGGAGATGCTTTCTTTCTTATTTGTTTTATAAGTTCACCAGCAATTTTATAATCATTCATAGATATCGCCTTTGCACAAGAGATGAGGTGTGTTTTGAGATTGATATGGTCGTGTTGGTTTTGATTCTCACTATATGAGTTTGCTTTGAGCTCATTGATTTCTCTTAGGTTGGCTATTTCTTCTCTTGAACAGGTCCCCCCCTGGTATAGTAGTGCTTTATCAAACACCTCATCTCTAATTGTTTCCTCATTGGATACCATGGGTATTTTGCAATTTCGCCCCTCCAAAAGGCCCAAATCTGCATCATTTGTATTCTTTTTACCCTTAGACTTATTTAGCAAATTACTTCGTTTCTCTTCCCCTGATCTAATCTCTAGAGAGTTGGTGTCACGTTTCTGTGTTGGATTAAGGGAAAGATTTATCACTTGCAAATTAATCGGCAATCTATTGTGATTTGGAAGGAACTTCAATCCTTCTTCTACACCTCTCTGAAATTCATTAGACATCAAGTTCGCTATACTCGGGTGTTGTTCCAAACTCTCACTAAAGGTTGGACTTACTTGATCTTTTAATTCAGAAGTTGTAAAATCAGGATTTACCTTTGATTGGTTTGATACCAATTGATTATCTTGTGGAGGTGGATACTTCTTCCCAAGAATATCATAAAAGGGTTTCTCCATTTCCCAAAGAGCTGCCTCTTGATAACCATTAATCTTTTCATCTATTTCTTCCTCTAATAAATACCGGCTTATGTAGTCTAGTGTTGGGTCTAACATTATCTTAGACATCTCTTGTTGGTTCAGAGAAAGGTTGTTGTACTTCTATAGGTGTTTTTTGGGGATACTTTTTGAGAAGTTTGTGTGATTACAATTATCAATGGTACCGTGCAGTTTGTTCGACTTGAAACACCATGAGTGGTTCTCTTTCGACTTGAAACACCATGAGTTGTTCTCTTTCGACAAAGCTATGTTACTTGCTGCTTCAAAAATTTGATCTCGAAATTACATAAATGAACCCAATTAGTGAAGTGAAACTGTTGAATGATATTATTCATTGTAAGTTTTGTAGGGCAGAAGTGACAATTTACATATTTTTCAATGATACAAAATGATGCTGGAACTTTGAAACTATGAAATTATATATAGATCCCCTTGTTAATAGAAGGATATTCCATGAAATTAATTAGTAGGACCAGTGTGCAGATCTTTTTCCAAAGAAACATTATAAATTCTTCAAGTTTTTGCTCTAAAGATTGTGAGTCATGCATGCACAAAGTAAAGCATACAATTGCGAAATAGCATTTTGTCGAATAAAAATGTTAAATGGTTTAATTGTAGAGAGAATTTTCCAGCATACCTCAAAAGAGCATCAGTAGTTAGGTTTGTAGAGCGGTAGAGCCTAGAGGCTTGAGGAAGAAGCTCCTTTAATTAGATATGTCTATTTGAACTGACATACAATTACCAGTCTTAGACGTTATTGATGAAATGTCTATTTGAACTGACACCATTGACAGCTAGCCCTGTAGAGTTTTCAGGGTTCTCTGTTGACCTTAGGTATGTACGTGGTCATCGATCTCAAACTACCACCACATGCCATTCAGTTGCAATCAAGAATGAATGGGATTCTGGAAGTGATTTCTTGTGCCTTTCCTCGATACCAACGCAATGAAAATATTAATTTCTCTTCTGCAATATGGAAATGTTTAATCAACCCAACAAAATTAACCAGCCCAGTAGATCCGTTGAAGAGATGAGATAATCTTCACTTTTGATATCCAAACTAGATAGATAAGTGGACAAATCTTTATTATTTATTTTGTTCAAAATTAAATCAGGAACCATGAATGAGAGACTCTTTTGAGGAAAAAAAGAAAAAAGAATGAGAGACTCTTTTTAATTTGTAAGGTACTAATTAAATTCTCGAGTCAGAAACACCATTATTAGTGTATCTAGAATAACTGATTAAATTTGAGCTTTTAAAACAAACTTTTTTGGGTTGTTGAACAAGTTCAAGTGCAAGTTCCTTCCCTTTTCCCACTTACCTAACATTCAAAGAAATCCCATTGCTGTCTTTTTGGCAGTAGCAAATGTGTTCTTTTCAAGAGTTATTTTTTTTTCCAATCAAACAGTATAATCATTGAAAAAGTGTCACCACTTGTAGTTTAGAAGGACAAGAATTAACGCCAACTTTAATCAAACACTTTGTTTTTTTTAAAGAAGAGTTTCTTGTTGGAATTTGACCTCCATTTTTACACGTGCAATTGATGTTTCAAAAATACATGTGGTAGCTAGTTGAGGAAATTCTGCTGATCTTATAGTAAATATATATTGATCTTCATATTTTGCACTGTTAATACTAATAATTAACTAAGTAAATGTGAAATTAATTAGTTCGTCTGTTGGATAAACCAAAATTTTATTTGGATAGAGAGTTTCGTGCCTTTTAATATGTGGATTGATAATTTTTCCTCTCTATGTTATTAAAGCATAAGATCTGCTTAGCAGTAATAATCTTATGCTTCTATTGCAAATTTCTTAAGTGTGATGTTATTTTGAATTTATATATGCAGTTATTAAAAATAAACAAAAGTCAATTTGAATTTGTTAAACAAAAAATGATATGTTATGTAGTAAAATTTATGTTTATATTACTCATATCAACTAAATATATTGGAACAAAAAGGACCGAAATACATGTTTAACGAAAGTTCAAATCATTATTGTACAGTACAACAAAGATGTATGGGTTAATATTCATTTTTAATTGTTTTTTCAAATTAGATGAAGATCTAACAATGAAGAATATATAGTAATTTATAAATGAAATTCTCGTCATCGGGCTAATGAAATTCTGGTCACTTCTTTCCATGTCCCTCGAATTGACAGCGAAGGAATCTCACAATTAAAAGCAAATGCTTTAGGAAGGAGACGAAATTACCAAGCAAAGCTCTCTCTGTTGCTCTATTTGAAGATCGACAAGGATAGAGAAGCAATTGCAAGAGACGGAGTAATGTATAGAAGAAACCACGTTCTCTACAAGGAATTTGTTTTTCTCTGAGTTACCTCAAATTTTGAGTTAAGGTCTCTTAACCGTACGATTTAAATCGGCACTGATATTTATGGACCAGATTGGCCCGTATTATCATCACACGGCCGGAAAAAGTATCACAAATGTTGCGTTAATGCAGAGGATAAAATCCAAAAATAGGACCGACGTTCTCTGGGAGTCCGTATCCCCAAAGATGAGGTGAAATATATCAAATGGACGGTCCAGATTAATTCTAGTTGGACCAAACTCAATCCGGTGCCTACGAAAACAATGGGGTTCGTTTTGAGATTCGAGCCTTGTTAAAGGAACGGTCCAGATTTAGTTATTGCACCTGGGGGATCCGAATTCGTTCGGGAAACTAAAAATAGGACCCAGTCTTATATGAATTCGTATCCTCTGAGATATCTCAAACTTTACGTGACTTTATGGAAAATCTCAACCGTTTAAATACGCTCTGCACGAATCTCAAAGCACACATAATACTGATCCCCTACATCACCCCGAATAGGCACCGGACACGTCGGTCACGCAAAAATTGAGATATCTTAGAGGATACGCACTCGTCTTATATCGTGTTTTAACCCAACGGTCGATGAGTTATAGCCGTTGGATCAAATCATAAGATGCTCGTTTGACGCGTAGCCACATTACTGCGAATTTTTATTAATAACCTATAAAATAAATAAACATGATTTTCAACAAATTTTCAGAATTAATCTTACTACTGGACTATTACTGGTACCATTGAATATCAAATTATTACACTACATTTCCAGCTAAAATAGGCTCTCTTTTTTTAATTCAAATTCGGTTATTCGCTGTTATAGAATTTTATTTCTTGTTTTAATTGAATGGAAGATATTTTGATTTTCTTATTTATTTATTAAAAAAAGTATCATAGTCGTTCTAGTAAAATTAAATTCTAAGATACTCTATCTATTTCTCTACAAGAAATTGTAGGAAAATATTAAAAATATAAATTAGCTTCTAGAGAAATAGATGGAGTACTTTTAAATTTAAATTTACTAGAATGACCATGATAATTTTTTTATTTACTCATAACTCATAAGTGAATTTTGAGCCGGGATCAATAACTGGATTCTAACACATTTAATTCTTTTTATAGCAACAATATAAGAAATTTTTTAATTTTTTTACAGTTGAAAAAAATCTCGCCTAAAAAATATTTTGTAGTCCTTCTAGTATATTCAAATTCTAAGTCTCTCCATTCATTTTTAAAAATTAATTAAAAAAGTATATTCAAATAGCAAAAACGACAAAACCATGTTATTTTCAAAACCGCTGGATTATCTAGCAGTAAAGTTAGTTCTGAAAATTTGTTGAAAACCATATTACTTTTAAATTAATTTATTTTTTTATAGGTTATTAATAAAAATTTCGGCGATTTTGTATCCATCTTGGACTTCTTTGAATGTTCTGACCAATAATCAACCAAATAAACAATAAGCATAATAATAGATTTGACAGTTTTAATATGTGCTGCATTAAAACAAACTTTATTTATGTGTTTCCAATTTTTATAGTGTCCAGAAAAAAGGCAAAAATAGTAAACACCAATAGAAAAACTGTTGTAAAAAATTAAAAGATGTCAGAACAGGATTGTCAATATTTAAAATATTTTTGACTCTTGTCTGGCCAGAATCAATATATTGAGTTATTCTGCAATGTAAGAATAAATGATCAACAGATTTTGTCTGAGTTTAGACTGAGTTTAGATGGGAAAATATCTAATTTTGACAGGGAGGAACTTTTAAGGAACAAATGCACAAATAAAATAATAACTTTTATTTGCTGAAATTCAAATATGTCAGCTTCTCAAACAATCACAAAAACCACATCTATCTATGACCCAAGTAAACAAAAGCCTATATAAGTTAAACACATCCCATACATAAACATCCCACACATAAACAAATTAACATGTCGCATACACAAGGCTTATAAAAGTTAAGCACTTAGCATCCCAAAATAAAATTATTACATGCCCACATACACAAAAGAAATCCCCAATTTGGGGTGAGAGTCATCATGTTTGGTTTGGCACTTCTGAGTTAGAAGTTGGTTTCTTCTACATTGGTTCTTCAAGAAGAAACAGTGCTGGTTCACATTTTGAGGCATACCCGTATTTGGGAGTGCTAAATTTCCTGTGCACACCTGTTAGCTTCCCAGCCGCCGCTGTGTGGTGCATCTGAACCATTATCCTAGAGCATTCCCTGAAAAATCCAAAAAGAAAGGAAAATTAACAGAGGAATAAAGAACAAAACTAATGTTTTTTCAATACACTACTGGATATACCCCCCCCCCTCCAGTAGTGAAACTAATTTACCAGCCTGGCAAGCATTGAACTGGTATTTTTCCTACTGGTACATGCCTGTATACCTCCATCCCTCTCCTACTGTGCCATTTTGGTGAATTATCAGGAAATGGTAGAAAATACAGATTTGTTTTGTACCAGCTGGCAAACATTGTTTTGTTCATTTTTATTAGATATTAAGCAGGTATGCTCACATTCCTGGCACAATACATACAAGTAGGAAAGGGGTATCACACTAGAAAAGTACCGGCTTGCTAGTTTTTAAAAAATTCAATTTCCAGGAATAACAGGAAATACAAAACGAGTGTAGGTTTTGATTTTCCAATAACAGGCCTGTTATAAATAAAAAAATCTGGCTGTTCTTGGGTGTATGTGGATTTTTATAAATTAACAAAACGGCGTGCAGCTCACACCTCCTAAAATTATCTAATAAAAAATAAACAAAACAGTGCCTGCTTGCTATATCTTTAAAATCCAATTTCCAGGAATAGAATCTTACATGAGTTCCTCCTGGGTGTATCTAGAGTGCAGCTCACTGCACTTGCTCCAAGATTGGAAGCCATTTAAGGTGCACTGTGCAGTAAAAACAGCTGCTGCGGCAAGCAGAGAAGGTCTGAACTGAAGCATTTTGTAATCCACTAGGCACAGTTCAACCATGAAGAACGATAGCAACTCCAGCTGGTTTAAAATGTTCATTTATCCAATGTTAGAGACATGTAATGAATTTAGTGTGTTTACTTTTATCAGAAATTGTTACTGCTGGGAGTGGTTGCAGTTTGTTTTCTGGAGTTAAAAGTGAATTCTTTTTATAGAAACTATTGCAGTAAAAAGTACCCAAAACAATAATGTTATTTTTTTTAATGAGGCTATGGTACTATGCATAGCACAGATTGTCCGTACTAGGAATCATTTTTTTTTGTTTTCAAAACTCTAACCGTCGATCCGAACCGTTCAATATGGTCTTCATATGAATATAAAATATGTACATGTAAACTAAGTTACACATTTTTTTAGAATTTGTTTACTATTTTTTCAGATAGATAGAAAATCACTATTTTTGTATGGTTCACAATTTGCAGATCAAATGATTTTCTACCCCCATCTAAAAAAATAGTAACAATATTCTAAAAAATGTAAAATTTAGTTTACAAGTACATATTCATATGAAGATCATGTTGAATGGTTCGGATCGATCGTGGGCCAACATGCACTATGCTACCATAGCCTCACTCATCTTTTGCATTTTTGACAAACTATACTGTCTGATTTCAAACTCTTTTTTATGAATAGTAAATTAACTTGTATAAAATTGATTTTCTTTTACCTTCTTATCAGATTGAGCTGCTTTAAGAAACCTCTTCATGAAAACATAAGGTGTAGGCACCGACATGTTGAATTGCAGAGTATTGACCATCAATCTCTCCTGCAATTCAGTAATTTATTTGTTGGTGACAGTCATTTGTGCTATCAAATAATCACAAAAACCTTCATAAGCATAATTGTATTTCATTTAACATCTGTGCCAGCAAGGACAAGTGCCCATCTATTATTACTTTTCATTTTTCAAACAGAGCAATTCAGCTGAAAGAAGTAGCCTTACCATTTGTAGCAAGTCAGTCCTTGTATAGGCACGATCGCAGATAATTATCAAGTCTTCAACAACCGGTACAGTCACCTCCTCATACTTACATGCGAGTAGCAATGCAGTAACTCCAACTAGTTGAAGCTTTTTCCTCATGACATCATGAAGTGCCAAAAACCGGTCGATGAGATTCACTGTCAGAAAAAGGGTTTCGTCTAGCAGTTCTAGTTTGTAATGCACCTGAAAATAGGAAAAGAAAAACAACAAATTCATTAGTAATTGTTAAATTTTAGAAGGAAAATTTTTCAGAGAAACCATGGAGAACCAAAAGTATCATCAGAGGTACACTTCAAACATTAGAGAGTTTTGAATGATTCTCACAGAAATTTTCATGTACCTAGAAATGTCCTCTACAGAAAACAAGAAATCTTCAAAATGCTTAAACCAATCATCAGAGGTACACTTCAAACATTAGAGAGTTTTGAATGATTCTCACAGAAATTTTCATGTATAACCCTAGAAATGTCCTCTACAGAAAACAAGAAATCTTCAAAATGCTTAAACCAATTATTTGTAATTACCTCGATTAGCCAGTCAATCAGAATACCCCGCATTCTTTCATTGATGTCAGATTGGTTTGACATGTAATTCGGATCCACACAGCTCAGATCCTGAAAAAGTAAAAATAAGTTTAAAATGATGTTTGGCAAATAATACAGGTAATGGTCTTAAATCCTTTTCTATTTATTTCCAGATCCCAGTTTCCATGCTTACCACCCCCACTTCCCAGTAATAAATCATAGAAAACAATACATCATAATTTAGTGAATGAATCTATGTTTTTCATAAAAGGGAAAATTTCATGTGTAACCCTAATTGAGATATCACCGTAATCATAGTCAGTAAAATCAGTGGTATCATCCAAGGAAAATTTCACCTATACAATCACACATATCACCATACAATTAATTGGTAAGAAATATAATCCATACTCTTGCAACTAGAAAAGTAATGAATTTCCTGATCTAAGCAAGAAATGTCCTTACCTCAGACCTCCAGTAAAAGTCATGAATTTCCTCAACATATTCAACCACGGCCAGAGGATTTTTCAAGTCTGGGATGTCAATATCTGGAATTATTTCTTCTATTTCTTCTTCATCATCTTCATCTTCTTCTATATCTTCCATATCTTCCATTTCAACTTCGATAGCTTTTAATTCGGAAATCTCCTAAAATTTATAATAAGTAATAAAAAAAATTAGATTAAATGTCTCTAGCTTGAGATTAAGACAAATTTATGGAGCCTAACATAGCAATAGAAGTTTGAATTTTGCATGACTGTGTTTATGCTCTTATACTTAAATGTTAAACTTAAATTGTAATAATAATTAAATCTAATGCTTGAGAAATCAATGAAAGTACACCTTATTCTAAATTTGACGTGTAATCAGAGGGCTCCCTTTTGATGAACTTTATGATACATCAATTGAAAATAATTTATTCAAAAAATGGGGGAAATGATTTTTACCCAGACTTCAAAATTCTGTTTTTAATGCCTTGGCATTTAATGCAGTATTTGAAAACCCACTGCTTTGCATGTTCACATAGCAAATCTAGTGAATTAGATTGGAAACAAGTTACATCTAAAGACATCTTCATTAAACCTTGTTTTTTTCTCAAACTTAATTGTCAAAAGGCTGTAACTTGAAAAGAAAAAAAAGATTGGTTAAGATTTGTTGCTTTTTCTTAGAGTTTCAGCAAAGGCAAAAAATGCATCTATTTCCTGGAAAGAAAGAATAAAAGAAAAGAAAATGAAATTTCTAACTTTGGGTAAAAAATGACTCAACATTTGGACATGGGCAGCACCTGGAAATCATGCATATCAATTTGGGTTCCTATGTGTAAAACACCTCTTGTTTTATTTGACCTATCAAGTTAAAAATTAAATACAGGAATTGGGTATTGTCCAATAGCTTTGCACAAAATGTATTCAAAGCCAGATTTAAACCATCTGATTTGCATTAAGATTCTTGCAAACAATTTATAACTAAATAAATTTAAAAGACGCCATGAATCTAAATCGTTTGCACAAACTATTGGCACCGATCGGACAGTTGAGATCTGGCTTTGGATAATACTTTGTCCAAAGCCCTTGTTGTTCAAAAATCCTAGAACTGGGCTCATGACTTCTTACCCCCATTTCCACTTCAGGAGCCATTAGTAATGGCGCAATGACTTCCATCGGTGCGGTACAGCTGGAGTCATCATCAACTGGATTTTCTGTAACTGTGATTGCTGCTCTTTTCTGCTGCCTCTCAATTGGCTGTTCATCAAATTACAATAAATTATTTGTTCAAAATTAACAAAGGTAATTAAAAGAAATAAAAGGCCGGTACAAATTGTTGTTATTTAAAAGAAATTCCATCTTACACCTAAAAAAAATCCTTAAATTAATATTAAAAAATCCCTTAAAATACGAAAAATTTCTTCCCAACAATCTCCACGGTTACCTTTTCCCTCAAATTACAGTAAATTATTTGGGGAACTGTTGCTGGATTACAACAGAAAAATTCCTAATTTCTAAAAGGAAGAATTTAATTACCAGAGAAGTAGATGAGGATGGCCTCTGGCTCCCTAGAGTAGCAGATAATTGTCTGTGGAAAAAACAAATAATAGATTATAAGAAACCTTACCAAAAAAAATAAACATTTGAAAATAAGGAACTGGAGGTAAGAAAATAAACATTTGAAATCCAAAAAATAAAATTAAACCTGGTCATTGGACGTTGAGCACAGCTCTTCGGAACCATCACCTTACTTCTGAAAATACGAGTATAGAAAAAAAAAAACCAAAATTGAAAATAATGGCTATGAAAATTCCAAATTGAAGAGACAATGGATGAATTAGGGTTAAGCGGAATTACTCTTGCAATGGACGCTTGCCGATTGTGATTACTTGTGCGGGCCCACCGATCAGGTTATCAATACCTCTAAGTGCTCTCCTGTTAGTATTTCGCAATAATGCCGGGTACTTCACTCCTTCCATCGGTTCTCCTTTTCAGATCCAAAATTTGAACAACAGAATAGATCAGACGTGAAAAATCGTACAAATTAAGAACAATTTTGATTTGAGAAGAGAAATTCGTTACCTTGAATTGATCCTCCCCTCATCGTGCTAATAGAATTCTCGTCACTTCTTTCCATATCCCTTGAATCTACAGCTAACTGATCTCTCAATTAAAAGCAAATGCTTGCTTGAGTAGGAAGGAGTCCAAGTTACCAAGAGCTCTCTCCCCACTCTCTTTCCCTCTCTCTCTCTCTCTCTCTCTCTCTCTCTCTCTCTCTCTCTCTCTCTCTCTCTCTCTCTCTGCTCTATCTGAAGACAAGGAGAGAAGAAGCGCAATTACAAGAGAACGAGTATAAATGAAATTAGAAACCTCTTTAAAAAAAAAAAAAAAATTAGGAACCACGTTCTGTAGGAGTCCGTATCCCCCAAGGTACCTGAGATATAAACGGACGGTCCAGATTTTAGAGGATTTGTTTTGAGATTCGTGCTAGATTAAAAGAACGGTCCAGATTTAATTATTGCACCTGGGGTATCCGAATTTGTTCTGTAGAAAGGCAAAACTAAAAATAGGAACCACGTTCTCTAGAAAGAAAAGGCTATAGGACCAAACAACGGACACATTTTAGGTCTCAGATCGTGTTTTCACCCAACGGTCCATGAATAATAACCGTTTGATGAGAATCATAAGATGGGGGTTTCACGTGAGCTCTCAACGGCTATATTATTCCTGCGTTCAAATTTCTACTATGTGTGCACTTTGGGGTGACGATACATTTCAGAGGGAATGTCAGCTTTTTTTTAATGCGGCGGTGTATTCCTTCCTTCCTGAATTCACTATTTCTGATACCCCATCCTCTCCATTTTCCATAAGTAGCCAAACCTCAACGGTCAAAATGTTTTGTTTCCATTATTAAAATTATCTCTTTTTTTTACTAAAGATTTTCTTTACTGAGATCAAAATTTCTTTCAATAAATAGTATTCACAAAATTTAAAATTGCTAGATGTAACCTGATTATTTAATGTATTTTCTATATTATTTAGGTGAAAGAAAAAATTAACCAAAAAAAATTTAAACAAAATGAAATGGCCATATGTTACATTTTAAAATGTAACATAACATGGAGATGAATTAGCTCAAAGCCTCTAATTTTCTGCTATATTCCTAAATGATTATCAAAATTGTTCTTTTTCCATTTTGTTTTGTCTTATTTTAACTTTGTAGTGTAATATGGATAGACTAACTTTTAATATTCCTTCTATAATTTTATTTTACTTTCAATTTAAAATAATATAAACATTATAAAAGAATGACAATAAATATAAATATCATACAATTCTTATGTACAAGTATGATCTAGTTAACTAGTTAATTAATTTATCTAATAATTCTAAACTTAAAAAGTATCTATGTCTTCCATATATGAGTTTTGATTTCAATTTCTTATAATTTTTCTATTAGAGAAATCTCTCTCTCTCTTTCTCTTTTTTCCTTCAATTTTTTTAATAGAAATAATATGCTAGAATGTGAAATAATTAATGTCAATAACAGTACATTTCATGATACCTAGCAATTGGAACTTTTTTTATAAACCATAATTAGATCAAAGATTTTTATGAAACCAACATAACATGATTACTTCTTCTTTTTTTTTTTACAAAAACTATAAGAACCGAAATGTCATTTCGGTCCCGTATTTTTTTTTTGAGACCGAAATAGCAATTTGGTCCCAGGTATTTTCATAATTTGTCAACATATTTTTTTCTCAAAATATGTGAAAATGGCTGGGACCAAAATGACAATTCGGTCAAAAAAAAAAAAAGGGGACCGAAATGACATTTCAGTTCTTATAATTTTTGTAAAAAAACAAAGAGTTTGGGGTTTAGGAAAAAAAAAATATATATATATTTATGGTTTCTAAAAAAAATTCTGCAATTGTGTTGCATTATTACTTTTGTAAAATTTGGACAAATCAGACATAAAATTATCTCAGTGATGACTTTGTTGATTAGTTGATTAACACCTGTGCAAGATGAAATGGACATCTCCGTTGAAACCACAATGGAGAAGTTATATGGGGATTAATCTTGGTCCCCCCACACGTTGTCCAGAAATTGAACCGTTATCCTGCGCATTGCTTTTTGTTCCCTGCTTCAGTGGAGCGTAATAATGTAATCATGAATTGGGTTATTTAACAAAATTAATACGAGGTTGGTATCAAATATCAACCAATCAAGTATTCAAGTGTAATTACGCTGATTTATGGTCTGGAATCTAAGATCAAAGGCACAGCTTTCTTCTCTTCAAATTCAATGAAATGATTTAGAACGCATCTTTAATGAAATTTTAGAAGGGGCTATCGAATTATTAATATTAAAAAAAAAAAATTTGAGCAAGGCTATGGACCTATGGTAATATGAATGTTACATATCAAATTGTTCTGTGAATTTATATCTCTTTTTTTTTTAAAACCGTTAAACACTATTTTAATATTAAAATGTAATTGTGAACCAAATTATATATATATTTTTTATAATTTTTTTACTTTCTTATAGATAGATGGAAAATCGTTGTTTTTGGATGGTTCAGAATTTTCAAATCAAGTGATTTTCTACCTATCTAAAAGAAAGTAAGAAAATTCTTAAAAATATAAAATTTAATTTACAAGTGTATTTCCATATGAAGATTGTGTTGAACGGTTTAGATTGATTCTTTGAATTTTGAAAATAGAGATATGACTCTGTAGTGCGGACTGTTTGTGTAATATGCATATTACTATAGCCTCACTCAAATAATTTTTATATTTGAGAATTATAGATTTAGATGGGATCAAATAGTAAGAGTAGCCTTGTGTTGCTAAAATAAAAATAAAAAAAAAGTTTGGCCGATATTACTAAGTTTTGTCCTTGCAAACACCGATAGAAGAGTGAGGTTCAATGGTTATATATCAAATAATAAAAAATTAATTAAATTGACATTCCATCCATTAGAACATAAGATCTTATTCAAATAAAATGAATTTTATAGAAGCATATTTATTAATTAAAAATAAATTTGAAAAATAATATTTTTTTTTTGTACGCGTATCGATAATATTAGAGGATTAAAATTACGCTTAATGAAATTACAATTTGAACATAGTGATAGAACTACAGGATTATTAAATATTAGAAGAATTGAAAAAAAAAAATCTTGTAAAAAAATCAGGAAGATTGTGGGTATAATTTAATAATATTTAAAAGATAAAAAAAAACTTTAATTTCACAAAACCAGAAAAAATAATCATAAAAATTACACCCTATTTTTTATTTTAAAATGATTGTTGAGGTGCTATTGTGCTCTAGTAGCTTTAAATTATTTGTCTTGCTAGCATTAGAAGGATGCACATTTCTTTGTTGGATGATATTATTTGAAAGAGAAGGGTTCAAATATCTTATATTTTCAATGTCATATTGTATCTTATATGTTTTCTTTTTATTTTTAAAATTCAAACGGTCAATTCAAACCGATCAACATGATAACCTTTTCAAAATGTGCCTGAAGACAATTTTTTTTTTTTTAGAATTCTTTTACAAATTTTTGCGATAGATACAAAATCGCTATTTTTTAATAGTCCAAAATTAGTGAATATGTACCTATCTAAAAAAAATAGAATATTAAAAATATAAAATTCAGCTTCTAAAAACTTTTAATATGAAGAATATGTTGATAGGTTTGAATCTACTATTTAAATTTTATAAATAAAGATAAAATATATGAGCCACAATGAGAAGACATGTTTCAACCCTCTATTTGAAATGATGAGAGTGTACTTTATTATTGTTGTATAATTGTATTCTTTATCACCAGATCTTATAAAAAAAAAAAAAAAAAAAACATGTTTGATCTTACGCGCTTTTAAGAAAGCTCATAAATTATGTCTGCATTATCATTGATTGAGGAGAGAGGAAGTAGCACGGACAGAAATGAAGGCGAATAAAACAAAATGTAGAAATAAAAGGATGAGAGAGAGAGAACGTGTCAGAGATGGTTTTTTTTTTTTTTCCAACAATCACAATTTTTTTTTTATCTGGAAATTATTTTCTTTTTAAATATTAAGAAAATATTGTTAGAAAATTATCAAATTAAAATACTGTAATATATAAACTCGCTTTGCTTATCATATAGTAATAAGAACAAAAGATGTTAAAGAAAGATGTTTAACATTTGAGTTCAAAATACTTATGAAACCGATTTAAATTTTCTTTATCTTAAAAGCACCTTAAATTATTTTACACACTTCCGTTTAATACTTAAAATATTTTTAAGCATATAAATCATTGCAAAGTACTTACAAATATTTCAATGAGGACGGATCCACTTAAGTCCTTTTTTAGGGACACCGAATTATACTCTACATTTTCAAAGATTTCAAGTTCAAACAGTCGATCCAAATCGTTCAACATGATAGATATATTAAAATGTGCTTGCATATCAAATTTTACATTTTTTTTTTTTTACTATTTATCAAGTATTACAAAATCGTTGTTTTCAAACCATTGAATTGTTGTACTCATCTTAATAAATAGTAAAAAAATTATAAAAATGTAAAATTTGATCTGCAAGCACATAATTTTAATATATCTATCATGTTGAACGGTTTAGATCGACTGTTTGAATTTTGAAAATGCAAGATATAATTGGATCCCTTCTCTATTTCAAATCAAGTTTGTTTGATAGTTAATGATGGATTATATACATGAGGAGGGTTCAAATGCCTCCATGTTTTTGTGCCTCCATCATGCCTCCATCTCTCTCCATCATTTTCAAAGTTCAAACAGTCGATCCGAACCGCTCAACTTAACCTCCATACTAAAATATGTTTGGAGACCAAATTTTATATTTTTAGGAATTTTTTTACTATTTTTTTAGATAGGTACAAAAATATTGTTTTTAGATGGTTCAGATTTACTGATTTTGTACCTATCTAAAAAAATAGTAAAAAAATTCCTAAAAATATAAAATTTGGTCTCCAAACATATTTTAGTATGGAGGTTAGGTTGAACGATTTGGATCGACTGTTTGAACTTTGAAAATGATAGAGAGAGATAGAGGCACGATAAAGGCACAAAAACATGGAGGCATTTGAACCCTCCTCTATATACATTTATACAAATTTGGATTTGAATCAAATTTAGATCGTTTCAGTACAATTTGCCAGTTGAAAGCTAGCAGGACCCTACTGAGACTTGTTAATTTAATGGCAGATCTAGACTTTGAACACACTATTTATCGAGTCTTGAGCCTGACCTGAAGTTTACGGTAATAGCAAGCATAAAATAAAATTATTAAATTAATATATCTTTAGTGGGTCCACCAATTTGAAAAGAGTCAAAGACAGCTGTCCAAAGGGATTTCATCTCTGTTCAAAATTCCAGATGTCAAAAAACAATTGGCACATTGAATTTAGAGACAGTGGTGTCAAGCATTCACATCCTCTCCATTACTGGATAGAAAAATCTTTTACGATTAGTGAATCCGGACCGTTCTTTTTAATTTGGCACGAATCTCAAAGTCCAATAATAGTATCCCTGTGCTAACTCAAATTCCAAAGCGACTGAGATTATTTAAGGTACCTGAGAGGATACAGATCTATAGTGTCAATGGTGAATGGATCCGTATTCTCCCAGGTACCTGACTGAAATGAACGGCTTAGATTTACTTTCAGCTGGTGATTACTCGGGATGACGTAGGGGGCAATATTATTTGTGCTTTGAGATTCGTGCCAATTTAAAATTTTGAAGTAAAAGTAAATTTGGACCGTCTGTTTCGGTCAGGTTCAGCCAGGTACATGGGAGGATGTGAATTCAATGGTGAATTCGGACTCTCTCATGTATTATAAAAGATAATCTTTTCGGTCCTGTTCGGCGGGCTCAAAGGAATGAGAATAGGAATGGGTAGTGAAAATTTTGAACTGAATTTTACTGTTCACGTAGGGAAAAAAAATTCAGTCATTTTGTTTTCCCACATGAACAGTAAAAGTTGGAGCTGCTGCCGAACAGGGCCTTATAGTTAGTGGTTCCGAACCATTCCTTTTAACTTAGCATGAATTTCAAAGCACAAATAATACTGGCCCTTTAAATGATAAAACCATAACTGAGTACAAATAACACTGGCTCTTGAATGATAAAAACCATAACCTTTTTTTTTTAAATGTCATTTTTAGTTTCCTAAATGCGTGAACAAAATTTAATAAGTTAATATGTAATTAGGAGTAGAACTGAGGTGTTATGCGTTTACGTGTAAAAAAAAATAATTTAGAAATTAATTTTGCATATAGTTAAGTGGTAAAAAAAGGTTAAAAAAATGAATGTATTAAAATTAATTTATTAATGACTACCTGACTTTATACTAAATTAATTCAAATGTTTAAAATTTTTATATGTAGACGCATCACTCATAAGGTAGGTGAGTTTAACTATTCGAATTCGTTGAAATCGATTTAATAAAATTTAAACTTAAATTCACCAAGGGGAATTTACAACCAACATGACATTTTAATTGAGCCCAAACAATTTGCTATAGCTTACATCATATGATTTGGGCCAACAACTTTTCAAGCCTGTTAATTAACATGTTAGAGGACTAAGTTTGAGGCCATTCATTAAAAATTATTAACTGTTAGCTGAATATTCAGAAAGTCTGTGGGAATCATCTTGGGGTCGGCACAAGGTATTGGTTAAGGAGCCGAAACGGGTATGGATGACTCGTATTATGGCTGTTCTTTGAGGAGTGTTGAAGTAGTGAAATGCATGTATTTTTAGTCGACAGTGGAAACCTCCGTGGTTGCTAGCACGAGATATCAAAGCAGAAACAGAAATGTGACTTAAATGTTGTAAAGGCTCAGTTCGTTTTTGTTGAGAGAAGAGTGTTTATTTTTAGCTTTTTGAAGTTGTAAACACATCTACTATTGTTAGCTAAATATACTTTGTTGTTGGATTGAGCTATTGAGTTCGCATCTGAACCGTTCAGCAGACAAGCAGGACATGGAGCTCAGGAAAAAAAAAATATTAACAATAATATTTTAACTTCATACAATATATTTATAATAGAATTAAAATAATATATATATATATATATATTTTTAAATTAAAAATGATGAAAAAAGATTAATATTGTGGTAAGACCACAAAGGTAGTTTTTTTTTGCAAGGCAATAGTTATTTTCAACGGAGTATTAGCGTGGGTACTCACGTTCAGTGGCGGAGCTATCATGTAACAAGAGTAAGCAATTGTCTACCTCTGAAATTTTTAAAATCGGATAAGAAGTAGTATAAATATGTTAGTCTGCCTATTTCTGAAAATTAGAATATTGCCTACTCCTGTACTTTGAGAATTCAATACTGCAATTCAATCGAATAAATTAAATTGCAAATTGCGACTGATAATTGACTAAAATAGTTGAGTAATATTAATGTTTTTCCTAATTTCTGTTTAAATCTGATTTAGAATTTGGTGAGATTGAATGATTCAAGTATATAAGTTAATTTTGTCCACTGACTCAATAATTTGAAATTTTTTATCCACTCTGTTTTAAATCCAGGCTATGCCACTTATTATGTTTTGTTTGATTGAACGGGAATAAAAAGATTAATCATTTTTGTTAACTTTTTGAAAAAAAATACGGATTTAAAAATTTGTTTAATTTGGTCTAATCAGTTTTAAACGAAATCAAATAATATATTACGTCGTAAATTTTGAATATTTTTAAATGTTTGATTCGGACGGAGGACTGGTTTTAAAATTTTCGGTTCAGCTTGATCTACTGATTTTGCAAAGTTCTAAACTGAGTTGAATCGAACTATTAAACCGATTTAATAAAATAAACTGAACCGATCTATTTACCAGAAAAAACCGAACCGTTTTATCCTAGCCAGCCATAACTTTAATGGGCGCAAAGAAACAGATAATTTTAAATCCAATCAGAAGCGTATATATGAATCATGGCTACCTAACTAATTATTCAAGATAGAATAACTGAATAAGGTAAGCTAGGAGGCGTGAAGCGTTGCATGCGAATGCATGCTAGGTTCTACTTGACAGCTGACAGGTGTCAAGTTTATACCATATCTCTTAAACCAGCACACACATATATATAACTGCCTCTAACAAGGCAACAAACAAATTATAGCACTTGCCACCTTTAAAAACGCTAAGCGTGCTCCCCCACGGGAAGGAGAGAAACACATGTGACCGCTGCTTGCATTGATCTTATGCATCAAGATTAGTGTGTCTGATAATTAAACAGTTAGAAATTCGGAATTTAACAATAATTAGATAAGGCATAATTTGAATAATATGAATATGATTAAAAAATAATTTATTTTTTATGTTACGTGTAATATATATATAATTTTTTTGAACTTTTAAGAAAGTATATAATTAAATTATGTGGATAATTTGGAGCCGTAGTGTAACCAATTGGTTTTTCGATTTTCAAAGTCCAAACAGTTGATTCAAACCATTATATGTGATCTCTATATTAAAATGTGCTTGGAGACTAAATTTTATATTTTTTTGGAATTTGTTTACTATATATTAAGCCAATTTTAAAATCACTAATTTTAATAAATACTAAAAATTTTTGGATCATTGGAAACATCGATTTAAAACTGACATAATGAATAGTAAAAACATATCAAAATATGTAAAATTTGGTCTCCAAGCACATTTTAATATAGATTGAATGTTGAACGGTTTGAATCGACCGTTTGGACATTGAAAATGTAAAAACCGAAGCGTTTGTTCCACGGCCTATAAACAAATGTTTTGATATTAGCTAGTCTCTCTTTGTCTCTCTCTCTCCAATTACACCATTTTTTTGTGACACCAGATTACACTCTATATTTTTAAATTCATGTACCATGTATGCATGAAATCCTTTTGTTGCATGCTTATATTGTTCTTGATTTCATGCATACATGTTTTATTTTACACACTAATTAGAAGAATTGTTAAAATTTGGAAATAAATCAGCTGTTATTCCTCTCTGTTATTCCGATCCCAACCATTTCAATTTTTCAATGTGTAAATCTCAATGGATAATAAATTTGTTCATGAGCGAATCTTAACAAAGATCAACGGTTGTGATCAAAATAACAGGTTCATGTTATTCCATTAGAATAAGAGTTGATTTATTTCCTGGTAATTTAATGACATTAAATGCCACTCTAGTCTCTAGGAGATGCCAAAGGTGTATATATAATCACTTGATCGAATACAACTTCAATTTAATTCAAGGTTCTAAATAGCGATTATAGTGCTATAGCTTTTAAAGTCCGAAAAAGCTATAACGCAATCATAGCTAGCTATTTAGAATCATTATAAAAGAAAAGTGGTTAATAGTATTATAGCTTTTGAGGTCTAAAAAAATTATAGCGCAGCTATTGCGTAGCTATAGTATGCGCGCCGTACATATAGGCCTAACAAAGTGCAAATAATTTTCTAACGAGATGGTACAGAAGTTTGAAAAGCAATTAGCTCTCATGTAAATTCTTTGAATTGCATTTAATTAATTTCCTCATAAAACGACTCAAAAGAGAATTAGGTGGATAATTTAAATTAATACCGCTTCATTAAGCAGAAGCCATAATATGTAAATGTAAGTAGTCTTTAGTGCAAATTACAGTTAGGATATATACCACCGGAAATTAATTAAATTCAATATAATTGTGCAAAAATATATATTCATGAACCTTTACGGCTGTAATTGTTTAACATAACTGAGAGTACAAGTTTTACACTTTGTACCATGCATGCATGAAATCAAGAACTATATAAGCACAATTAAGGTTCGCATAAAATAAAACATAAATCAGGGAGAGAACAATCTAATTAACCAAACAAACAACAACAAAAGAAGAAGAACATACAAAAAAACCCTAAAATAATAATACTTTCCCAGGTATAGTGCAATATAGGCAATTAAAAGGGCCTCTCCTATTTCCATGTTAGGCTACTCATCATAACCTAACTAATTTTGTTATTTAACCCCAATTTCAATCTATCTTGTTAACCTTTTCATGCATCATCTTCCTCGTCTTCCTCCTCCTCAGGCGGCGGAAGGTTCAAATCCACAATCCGCAAACCTTGCGCTGATCCATCTCTCCCATTACCGCCGCCTCCATTGTTTCTCATCCCTGCATTGTTGTTGTTGTTATTATTATTATTATTGTTGTTGTTATTAATACTTGCACCACGAAGAAGATTCGCTAATCCCTCTCTGGCCAACATGTAACATCCCTTCTTGCTCTTATGGCTGGCACGGTGTCCCCCTAGTGCTTGCTTCGTTCTGAAGTTGGCACCACAATCCCGGCACCTGAATGGCCATTCAATGCTACCGCTACCAGATGCTTCACCTCCACTTGCGCTACCAGCTACCATCTTTGCTCCTCTGACATGTGGGTCACATTGTTCAGGAGGCACCATTCCACGCCAAGCCCGGTCGGGGTGACAGCGCATGTGACCATGTAGGGCTTTGGAGGATTTGAAAGATCTCTGACAAATGGGACAAGGTCCAAATTGACCCGGATCAGCTGGATAATTGCGTTTGATCTTCTTTGCTTGTGCGCTTTGATCGGTCTCTCTTTGTTCTTCTCGGTAGGGATTCTGATCACTTGGTACGTCGGCTTCGTGGGATGATTTGAGCCGGTATGGGTTTCTATGGGGGTCTTCATCCCCACCTCCGGCCCCAGCAGAGGTGGCTGAGTGGAGGTAGAAAGGAAGCATGTCGGGATAAGGGGCGCTCATAATTGCTTTTTGTAGTTTGTGAAGCTTGTTTTTAGAAGGTTTTAATGGATGGAAGGTGAAAGAGAGAGAGAAGAGATGGTGCTGGTGAAGAGAATTTGGTCGTTTGTCTGAGAGGCGCTTGGAACCTTGGAAGCAAGTGAAAACGCTACGTCGACTTCTATAGGTCATAAAAGGAGAATTTTCGGATTTAGTGTTTCTGTAATTTGTGTAGCAGTCTGTGGAATAAGTTTGAAATCAGTTACTTTTCATACTTGATACACAGAAGATTGTATTGTAAAGAGTAGAGACATATTTGCTCATGAAGTACTGTTCTTGCTACTCAAATTCTCACCATTTTTTATCCAAATTGAGATGTCCATTACTTTATTTGTCCTACCATGTTGAACTTTTGCTGAAATAAACGATGGAGATTGATGAAATTAGATAAGATTTAAATAATTTGGCCGTTGAATTTTTTCACAAGACTAAAAAAGAAGTTTTAGCTCAAGTAAATTGATTCTCGTTTTTTCCAAAATGGAGATGATAGACATTAAGTATAGATACACTCTCTCGAAAAAATTCTCTAAAAATTGAAAACGTGATGCGGTTAACCGGTGAACTAATACACACGACATGAATTTGTATAGTGAAATTCTTAACGTGTTGATTCAGTCCAATATTTAGTGAGGATTATTTTTTATACAATCTTACACCTGGTCCAGATAAATTTTAGTCGTTTAACTAGTGTACTATATCAGTAAAGACATTATATAAGATTTTGAATTCTCCAGTTTTATAATTACTCCATACCATATTGAATTTGTCCATTACTTTATTTGTCCTGTCATGTTGAACTTTTGCTGAAATAAACGATGGAGATTGATGAAATTAGAGAAGATTTAAATAATCCGTCCGTTGAACTTTTTCACAAAACGAAAAGGGAAGTTGTAGCTCAAGTAAATTGACTCTCGTATTTTTCTTAAATGGAGATGATAGACATTGAGTATAGATATACTATCCCGAAAAAGTTCTCTCAAAAATGAAAACGTGGTGCGGTTAACCGATGAACTAATACACACGACATGAATTTGTTTAGTGGAATTCTTAACATGTGGATCCAGTTCAATATTTAGTGAGGATTATTTTTTATACAATCTTACACCTGGTCTAAATCAATTTTAGCCGTTTAACTAGTGTACTATACCAGTAAAGACAAATTATATAAGATTTTGAATTCTCAAGTTTTATAATTACTGCATACCATATTAGCCTATAATTATTGCATTATCAATGCTTATATAGTACTTAAAATGTGCTAAACAGATCATTTCAATGCCTGACAAGCTTAATTAAAGTAGTAATTATTTCAGGAAGCTAATCAGTATAGTTGGACTGGAGGTGTCCTTTTCTGTCAAAAATTGAGAGGATTAGAACGGCAGTTAATTTTATTTGGGGAAACGATATTGCCTAGAACACTTATCTCAGCACTCAATGTGTGAAACTGGCTTTTCAATGCCCCTAACAATTTAGCTAAATGCACCCGGTTAGAAAATAAAAAAAATATTATTTTTTGAGTATATCTTCATTTAATAACGGTAATGGTTGATTATTTAGTATATATGATTTACTATTTAAGAAAATTAAGGCCATAGGTAATGATATGGTAGGACAAGTTGCTGTGGGCGATAATAATTCAGAAAGGTTCAAATTCGTAAAAATAGATACAGTGTGCATAAAATTATAGAGAAATATTAAAATAATTAGCTTTTAATAATACAAGATAAATCAAAACGATGATTTCCTTTGCATATATATATTGTGCACTGTATCTATTTTTAATAATACAAAAAATATGCAAATAATTCGCTTTTAAAATTAAGTAGATACAAGTTCAAATTGCTGTGGGTCTTGCATTTACTTTTCCTTTTCATATATTTTGTGTTTTATTACTTTTGGCTCAATTATTTTGAGCACATTGTTATTTCCTTTTACTGTTACATCACTTATGTAATAGACAAAATTTTGAATGAAATAGGGTCTAGATCCATATTTTTCTTAAAAAAAAAACGATGATTATCGTATGTCTATAAATAAAAAATTAAAATAGTCAATATCCATTTCGTTAATTCATCTAGTGACTAGTGTTTTCAAATATATATATATAGGGATAAGTTACCATACATTGCAATACAAAAGTCATCTTGTGCATTGAGTTTTGGTCCCTTGGATCTCCATCAAAAATCGTGTAAACTCAATCCGATCAGATCTAATTTTTTCGCTGGAAATGAATTTTTTATGGTTTGAAAGTCGCTGTTTTTTTATGGTGCAGAATTTTAATAAAAATAACGATTTTCAAACCATCTTAACAAATAGTAACAAAATTTCAAAAAATATAAAATTTTGTCTCCAAGCACATTTTAATATAGATTAAACATCTAACGGTTTGGATCGGCCGTTTAAACTTCGGAAATCGGAGAATTGAGTCGTTTGTTCCTGAGTCCAAGAACAAACGATTTGAGCTTAACCATTCTCTCTCTCTCTCTCTCTCTCTCTCTATATATATATATATATATATATATATATTGTATAATTAAAGGCTTATTTAACGAAAGAAATAAATATTGTTTATAATATTTGTTAAGAAAAAACATTTATGAAAATTCTTGTAATTCAAGAAAAAGCCAATTTATACATAATTTTTTCGTCCTGCCACGGCCGGCCTAAGAAACTTGTTTTGAGATAAAAGAACCGGGTACGTACGTACACAGGTAACTAAATTCGCTCTTATATTTAAGTATTTTTAAAATGTTGACTGTGTTATGAATTCTTTTTATAAATATGATTTGTACATATATAGTACCGATTTTTTTATTTATATCCAAAAATTAAATTAAATTTCAAAAACTAACCGAACCGGCTGTCAAATTTTAAATCTACCCAAACCGGTTAACCGTTAACCGGACCCTTTGAAATGGTTCGGTTAACCGTTAACCGGACCCAAACCATGGGTCCGGTTAACGGTTAACCGGATTCGTTGGTTCGCTGAACCGTTAACCGAACCCAAATTTTTTTTTTTTTTTTTTTTTTTACTTTTTTTTAAAACAGAAAATTTTAAACTTTTTTTATTTTTCTATTGAAAATATACATGAAAATTCGTATTTAGATTTATCAAATTTACACCAAAAAATTTTGTAAATCAAATATGAAATTTAAAATTATAGAAAAATACACATACACATACACATACACATACACATACACATACACATACACATACACATATACATATACATATACATAAATAATATACGGTTACCAATTTTTTTTTTTTTTACTTTTTTTTAAAACAGAAAATTTTAAAATTTTTTATTTTTCTATTGAAAATATACATGAAATTCGTATTTAGATTTATCAAATTTACACCAAAAATTTTTGTAAATCAAATATGAAATTTAAAATTATAGAAAAATACACATACACATATACATACACATATACATATACATATACATATACATATACATAAATAATATACGGTTACCAAATTTTTTTTTTTTTTTTTACTTTTTTTAAAAAAAATTTTAAAAGAGAAAATTTTAATAAATCTAAATACGAATTTTCATGTCTATTTTCAATAGAAAAATCAAAAATATTAAAATTTTCTGTTTTAAAAAAAAGTAAAAAAAAAAAAAAAAAATTGGTAACCGTATATTATTTATGTATATGTATATGTATATGTATATGTGTATGTGTATGTGTATGTGTATTTTTCTATAATTTTAAATTTCATATTTGATTTACAAAAATATTTGGTGTAAATTTGATAAATCTAAATACGAATTTTCATGTATATTTTCAATAGAAAAATAAAAAAATTTAAAATTTTCTGTTTTAAAAAAAAGTAAAAAAAAAAAAAAAAAATTGGTAACCGTATATTATTTATGTATATGTATATGTATATGTATATGTATATGTATATGTATATGTATATGTATATGTATATGTATATGTATATGTATATGTATATGTATATGTATATGTATATGTATATGTATATGTATATGTATATGTATATGTATATGTATATGTATATGTATATGTATATGTATATGTGTATGTGTATTTTTCTATAATTTTAAATTTCATATTTGATTTACAAAAAATTTTGGTGTAAATTTGATAAATCTAAATACGAATTTTCATGTATATTTTCAATAGAAAAATAAAAAAAATTAAAATTTTCTGTTTTAAAAAAAAAGTAAAAAAAAAAAAAAAAATTGGTAACCGTATATTATTTATGTAGAGTAAAGCTAGCGTGTGACATGCTCACCAAGAAAGTTTGGTGAGCATAACTCCAAAAGTATATCGGATCGACGTCAAATGCCAAATCCAAACCGTTGAAATCCATGTACTTCATGAGTGATGCATATATATGCAAAATTTTGAAAGTTTCGAGTTTATTTGCTACACGGTCAAGTGGTCAAAGAAATGAACATTTTATTATAAGTTATTTTATATATTCAATTTTTATTATTTCTTTGACCACTTGACCGTGTAGCAAATAAACTCGAAACTTTTAAAATTTTGCATGTATATGCATCACTCATGAAGTACATGGATTTCAACGGTTTGGATTTGGCATTTGACGTCGATCCGATATACTTTTGGAGTTATGCTCACCAAACTTTCTTGGTGAGCATGTCACACGCTAGATTTACTCTATTTATGTATATGTATATGTGTATGTGTATGTGTATGTGTATTTTTCTATAATTTTAAATTTCATATTTGATTTACAAAAATTTTTGGTGTAAATTTGATAAATCTAAATAGGAATTTTCATGTATATTTTCAATAGAAAAAAAAAAAATTTAAAATTTTCTGTTTTAAAAAAAAAGTAAAAAAAGTATATAAAAAAAAAAAAAAAAAAAAATTTGGGTTCGGTTAACGGTTCAGCGAACCAACGAATCCGGTTAACCGTTAACCGAACCATTTCAAAGGGTCCGGTTAACCGTTAACCGGAAATTTGGTCCGGTTAACGGTTAACCGGTTTGGGTAGATTTAAAATTTGACAGCCGGTTCTGTTAGTTTTTGAAATTTAATTTAATTTTTGGATATAAATAAAAAAATCGGTATATAGTACGTAGAAGGGAGAGCATCCTTTGATCTAGCAATTGAGCAGTCCTACTAATATACATATTAAATTAATTAAACATACAACTAGCTTAATATTGGATAATTAGTGGCATTGTTGTCTCTAATTAGTATGCTAATTTGTACAAGATATGACCTCGTTAATTGTGCAATCAATACTAAATACGGTATGCATCATATATTTATGTGACATGCATATGCTTATGGGATAGCAAGCTAGCTAGATGCATAGAGTAGCTAGATAAGGCATATAAAAATGAAAAATTATAATTTTTCAAAATTTGTATCTGATTAGACATATAAAAAGGTTGCTAGTAGGTACCTGTTAGGAATGTTGTTTGACTCTATGAACTGAACTCTAGTCATATCGCATAGGGAGACTTTGTAAGTTACCGGTTTCAAATATATGAAACGGGCTTTTGCCTTTTTTAAAAAAAAAAAATTAGACATAAAAGAGAATTTTTTTTATTAGTTGATCATTATATTTATACTAATATTTAATATGTTACTTGACTACTAATAATTTTTGTTACTCCGCTTGCAGTACTAGAAGCGTAAGAAGCCCACTTAATTTGTTTTGGATAAATTTTGATTATGTTCCCATTCAAGAGCGAGCTCAAAAATATATAGCTAGTCATCAGCTGCCAAAATTTCTCTGGAAATTTTTGTTCTAGCTAGTTAATTTCAAGAAAACATTCATGGAAATTTTATTTCAAGGTCGCAATGGGATGCCAAAGGTGTACTTAAATTAATTTTCTTATACAACTTCAGTTTAATTAATCACGTTAATCAATTTCATAAATGAAAAAAAAAATATTTGTTGACAAATTAATTATACACGCGGTACATATGCGCCTAACAAAATGCAAACAATTTTTCTGACAAGATGGTAGAAGTTTGAAAAGCAATTAATTATCTCTCATGTAAATTTTTTGAATTGTATTTAATTTCCTCATTAAACTCAAAAGAGAATTAGGTGCATAATAAATTATTTAAGATCATTACGGCTGTAATTCATTAATTAATTACATAACTGATAATACAGATTCAACAGTACTTATTAATTACCGCTCTCTCAACTTCATTGGATAAAAATGGTTAATTTTTTAGTATACATGAAATCAAGAAATCAAGAACTATATGAGCACAATTAAGATTCGCATAATACATAACATAAATCAGGGAAAGAACAAACAACAATCAAAGAAGAACAAGATACAACAAAAACAAACCCTAAAAGGAAGTTCACCATTAATTTCCACATCAGACACATCAAAACTCAAAAAGAATATACTTGCACCAGGTTCTCCTATTTCCATGTTAGGCTACTCATCACAATTTAACTAATTTTGTTAGTTAACCCCAATTTCAATCTATCTAGTTAAACCCTTTCATTCATCATCCTCCTCCTCGATCTGGCAGCGGAAGGTTCAAATCTAAAGTCCGCAAACCTTGCGCTGATCCATCTCTACTATTATTATTATCATTGTTAATACTTGCACCACGTACACTAAGAAGATGCTCTATGCAACCTGTTACATCCTTTCTTGTGTCCCCCAAGCGCTGATCCAGTTGGGAATTTGGCACCACAGTTATGACACTTGAATCGCAACTCAATAACACCACCACCACCAGATGCCTCAGCTGCACTTGCACTACCAGCTCCCATCTGGCCCCCTCTGATATGTGGGTCACATTACTCAGGAGGCATAATTACATGCCCAGCCCAGTAATGGCGGAAGCGGATGTGACCAAGTAGGGCTTCGGTGGATAAGAATGATTTCAGACAAATGGGACATGCTCGTTCTGGGGATTTGCGATTGATCCTCTTTGCTTGTGCGCTTTGATCATTCTCTGTTTCTTCTCGGTAGGGATTCTGGTCGTCTGGTACGTCGGCTTCGTGGGATGATTTGAGCCGGTATGGGTTTCTGTGCGGGTCTTCATCCCCACCTCCGGCTCCGGCAGAGGTGGCTGAGTGGAGATAAAAAGAAAGCATGTCGGGATAAGGGTCGCTCATAATTGCTTTTTGTAGTTTCTGAAGCTTGTTTGGAGAAGGTTTCAATGGATAGGAGGTGAACGAGAGAGAAGAGGCGGTACTAGTGAAGAGAATTTGGTTATAAAAGGAGAATTTTATGATTCAAAGCTGTATTATCTGTGTAACAATCAGTGTAATGGGTTTTAAATCTATTACTTTTTACACTTGATACACAGAACGCTGTACTGTAAAGAAGAGAGATATTTTGGTTCATGAAGAACTGTTCTTGCTGCTAAAAATTGAATTTTTGTCAATTTTTATTATTATTATTATTATTATTATATTTTTTTTTAAGATGGTAACAGAAAAAAGAAAAAAAAAAAAGTTCGGCATAATCCAGTCTCTGAAATGAATCTCAATGGAAACATGGGGCAATTAAACTAAAACTGAATAAAATAAAATGGAATTAAAAATCTGAACAAACTTCGTTGATAGAGCTAAGAACCAAATCTCTGTGCAAAGAACTTTTGTATTCACCAACTGGAATGGGACAACAGCGTTTTCTCGGTAACAGTGCGGTTTTGGATCAGGCTTTCGCATTTTGAAGGAAAAGCCCAATATATAAATGAAGAGCCCAAATTTCTCAAGAAAAAAATGTATCCCAATTTTAAAAGCCCAGTATATAAATGAAGGGCATAAATTGCTCAACAAAAAAGATAGATCCGTATTTTAAAAGCCCAATATACAAAATGAAGAGCATTATCAGGTCAACAAAAAAGATAGATCCTTATTTCTTATAAGCCCAATAAAAGCCCAATATACAAAATGAAGAGCATTAATTGCTCAACAAAGAGATAGATCCCAATTAAAAAAGCCCAAGTCCAACATAACAGATCCCCATGTTGTTTCGGAATTTTGTGAAAAAGATTTATATATCAAACCAAATATAGAAATGAATAATCCCAACTTTATTATTTGATAAATGTAAAATTTTAAATTAAATATTTAAGAAAATATGAAAAGATATTATAGATGTAGAGGGTTAAAACACGAAATTCGAGCCATACACCTTTTTATTTAAAAGTAAGTATGTCAATATTATCTGAGGTAGGGGCAGAGTCAAACCTTCAAACTATGGGGGTCAAAACATAAATGAAAGGTCAAGTATATAAAATTTTTATATTACGAATGGGAGTCAATTTGACAGTTTCATAATATTTTTTATTAAATTTAAAGAAATTTATTAGTAAATATAATTTTTCTAAAAATAAATGGAGGTTAATTGACCCCATTTATACTTAGTACCTCCGCCTCTGCTCTGAGATAACAATATACTTTTGTTTAGTTAATCCGGTTAGTTTTAAGTTAAATAATTTTAACACAGTTGAGAATTTTGTAAATTTTGTACATTCAGGATACAATGACTTTTAAGAGTTAGTAAACAATTGCTCAAATTTATGATAATTACTATCACCAAAATTATTCGGAAAATAGCATTTGCAAATTTGCGGCAAACAAAGGCTAGGAAGTCAGCAAAGCAAACTATGCAGACATGAAAGTAGCAGCAAAAAATGAGGAGCCCTAACGCTGGATGCTCCATTCGAAGCCTCACCTTTCTCGAGCTCGGATCCCTTGAAGTAACCCAAATTTTGAGTTTCGAGCTGGACCGTCCGATCATTCTGGCACGGATATTAAAGGGATCTTTTGATCGGACGGTTCAGATCCAAAATCAAAGGTTGCTCCATATTTTAGGGGATCTGGACCCACCATTCTTTCCAAGAGTTTGTCGTTTCTAGCGCGACGCCGCCTCCCGCCTCCCACCTCCGACTTTCCTCAGTATCGTCGACCTCCCGCCTCCGTGAATTTGGCCCCACGTTTCCTCCTCTCTTCGCTAACTTCTCTTGTGAGATTCGCTAACTTTCCTGTTTAATTGAGGCTTTAGGTAGAATCCGTATCACCCCAGGTACCTGAGGTGCAAGTGGTCAATCTGGACCGTCATCTCACTTGGCACGAATCTCAAAGAAGATCCCCTACAGCCTCAACAGGCACCGGATTAAGTTTAGTCCGAATGGGTTTAGGGTTTAGGGTTTAGGGCTCCTCATTTACCATCAACAGCCAAGGCATAACTGAGGTTTACCATGTCACTCCATCCAAAACTTAATCTTCATGTTTTGTCAGACATTTTGGGTTTTTATGGAAGTGAAACTGTTGGTTATTGAATATGAAACAGTAAATAGATCAAATAATTAGTTCTTAATCTTAAATCTATAATTTTGCCTTGTAGATGGTAATCTGGCCAGCTCTTATGCTATTATTGGTTTTAATTCTAATGTAAGAATTACTGAATTACCATTCTGTAAAATTGAATCTGGCTCAGCCTAGTTTAGTTCGACATTTCACTTGGAACCCAGTAAGACCATTCATACAGTTCGATGGCTGTGTTTAGAAATTAATTCCTTCTATTATGTTCTGACTTATTAGTCATAAACAGACTATTGTGTCTTTATCCGTCCCTTATATAATTGAAGGTGGGTGTTTGGTATTTATGTACTTTTATTGAGGGTTAATTTAGGCTAAATTGATTGAGCCTAATGTGGTGGTCCGGTTGCATAAACATTTTTAATCACATTTTTGACATTGTTATTCAACCATGACTGCTTGAGTGGTTCTGGCCAAATCTGAGTTTGAGTTTTTTTTTTTTTTTTTTTCAATTCTATTGGAGTGGGGAAGGCTTCGAGCTAAAGCCTGTCCATTAGTAGCCCTATCTTGTATGCATTGTGACCTGGTCCAGAACCAGTATTGGCTTCTCAGAAGGCCCACAGAATTCATATACCAAATGGGTCTTGAATGAACTGAGGTGAATTAATTAATACTATTCTCCTTTTCGAGTATCTACCTTCCCTTGGAACCAAAAACGAAATTAAATGCCCATTATTTACCTTGCCGCTCCTCTCACTTGCGCTCCTTTCCGAGAATGTTTTGTTGGAGGTGATACCCTAAAAAACTAAACTGAAAACCCCCTTTTGGTACTAACTAACTACATTTAATTGTTTCCTCCAAAAATCAGATGGCTAAGCGAAATACTAAAAGCTCTACGACGAGAGAACGAAGCGGTACCGATGGCATCCTAAGCCATGAAAGAAATTGGTCTGAACTTCCACAAGAAATTCTCCATCTCTTCTCCAAAAAGCTCCCTGATATCTCCGATTTCATACGCTTCCGTGCTGTGTGCAAGACGTGGCAGATATCAGCCCCAGTCAACGATCCTCCCCCACAACTCCCCTGGCTTCTAGAGCTCCGCCATGAAGAAGACATTGAAAACGCCATTATACGCTTCTACTGCCTCTCGTCTAATAAAGTTCATACTATCACCTGTCCAGATTCCCGCCGTGCTTGGCTCAGGGGCCTCGGATGCCGCTACTTGCTTGCTTCTCACTTGAGAAATTCCGAGATGTATCTCCTTAATCCTCTTACTCGTGATCAGATCCATCTCCCTTTTGTTAATGACCTTGGGGTCCCAGACTATATTGGTCCAGATCCAATTCAAGGTGGCGATATTGTCGTTGTAGCGGGAATCTATTTGAATCCCCCATCCTATGTGATGGCTTTTTGGCAACATAAGGCTGACAATTGGGTCTATGTAGAAGGGGCCGTTGATTGTAGTAATGCATTTTGTATGGGAGAATATTTCAGTAACAACAGAGAAACTAACATTACAAATGTTATTGATATAGCAACCAAAAAATTGGCTTATCAAATCGCACCACCGGAGGGCACAAACCCTCTTTTAAAGGGTTGGACATTTATGGTCGAGTCAGGGGGAAAGATCCTAAGGTTGTTCCGGTATTACAAGGATGAGCAGTGCCACTTTGATATACACTGTCTTTATTTCGGTGATGGTGAACCGAAACCTTATTGGGTGAAAATCACTGATATAGGTGACCAAATGTTGTTTCTGCAAAGAAGTTCTGGTTTATCTATCTGTGCAAGTAACTTTGCTGGATTCAAAGGGAATTGCATTTACTTCGGGAAATACTGGCGATATCTTTGTAGATATGACATAGGAGATGGTACAACTGAGGTGCTGCCTTGCCCTTTTGATCCAATGGGCTATTGGTTTGTGCCTAGTCTGGTATAACTCTCAGATATCAATTATGCACTAAGAGCAAGTAAGTTTAACTCTCAGATATCAATTATGCACTAAGAGCAAGTAAGTTTAACTCTCAGATATCAATTATGCACTAAGAGCAAGTAAGTTTAACTCTCCGATATCAATTATGCACTAAGAGCAAGTAAGTTTAACTGAGTATTAATTTAGATTTTTGTTTAATTCGTTAGAAATTTAGTTCTTTTGTTCTAATCGTACTGTTTTTCTAACACTTTTAGTGGCCAGTGCTTTTGTAAATTAATTTTAGTATTACAAATACGCCTCCTGACTGATATTTAATACCACCGCTTGAACTTTACAAAATTAAGGGTTGATACTGTACTAAGAATCTTTTGCTCACATGTTTTCACTTATGTTGGTTTCAGGTACACAAGAGTCAAGGCCAGATTTGAGGTGCGTTTCCGCATATTAAGATATGAGATCACTTAAATATAGATCGTTATTGCTGCCACTTGGGTTAATTTTAAATCCCACTCAGGGTTATTATATTAGGATTTATTTTGATTCCAACTAATATTCAAATATGTTGAAATTTGATATCTTGTAATCATTCACCATGTTGGGTATTTATTTCCATTTTATATATCTAAATTATGGCATTGATATGCTGTATGACCGGCTATGATAACCTTCAAACAATAGATAGTATTAACTCAGACAATTTTGTTTGGATGGGAAGAAGCCAAGATTATTTCCAAGAGTAGCATTCAATTTCTGACATAATAGAGTTTGCTTATACTTTGCCTAATTTGAAAGGAATATAAGAGCCTTTTTAATGATGATGAGTGCAGTTTGTTGGTGTGTTTGATAACACAGGAATGAGTTTATATTTTCAAGCACCGCTAAAAATAAAACTAATAAGATTTTGATTATCATGATAATGGCAATGATTTCTTATTGGACAGGTAGTAGTAGTACCAAGCGGGCTGTGCAGGAGGGTTTCAGAAGTTTTTTGGGTCTAAAAGGAAATAGCAAGTTACTAGTTGTATAAAAACATATATTATTCCTCTAAGATATATAATTGTAGTAGCAAGTAAACATTTTAACAAAAGATGGAGTATGTTTAGCTAAGTAGATCAAATAAGGGACACTGTCGGAAGTAATAGTGGGAGTTACGGACAGTGTCCGCTAGGTAAAAACTGACTATTCGCAAGGTATATTAACATAAAGGTGTTTTTTCTATTAGCGACGGTAGTATTCGTGATAGTATACCGGCAGTGTCCCTCGCGGATACTATCTCATTCTTGTAGATAATATATAAGGTCCTGGACTATCAATTGCTTGAATGAAACGGGCATATCTTCTTTTTTTCATACAAAAATATTTGGGATTTTCTTGTTGTCCATTAGATGAATTATTTTGTACAATTTGATATAAGATAAATGAAATATTATCTGATATTAACTTATTACTATACAAGAACGAATAAGAAAGATTATATTTACCATTCATATCTGTTTGTGGAATTTTTTTTGAATTATATTCTGTTATTTGGCCCTGGCGAAATAAGGTGCAAAATAATCAATAAAAATTCCAGGACCCAAATTGGTATAAACAACAAACTCAATTATTTTTATGTAATGAGATATCATTGTCAATTTTATACAGTTGAAGGATTGTCATAACTGGTTGTGATTTCTCAATTTTATACATGTCTTGACCTAATATTTTTCCTAAATATGCTTATGTTACTATATATACTTTTTTGGAAACAAAAAAAAAAATGCAATTATAAAACATACTGCTTGTTGAAATAATTACAAAGTCATATTCCATTCTATTTTGCCGTGAATTACATGGTAAAATAGGATAAATATAGCAATATGATACCAGTAGTGAAAACGAGTCAATTTATGATTTTCTCCGAAATTTGTGCTGCTGCTTTATTTTTTAACTCTTTTTTTTTTTTAGTTTGGAAAATAACACTTTTTTTTTTTTATCTCTTTTACAATTGTTCTCCAAATTCGGAAATTTTTTTGAGTTTCCTCGAAACTCTCTAGAGCAAATTGTGCATCAAACCGAAAAGAATTCTTAGACGAGCCTAAATAATCGGATTCAAATCAGCTCATTTTGAGAAAAGAAGCAGTCTCCTATTCTTCCACCTGAGCTGTTCAAAATCGATCACACGGCTTTAATTACATCTGATTCATTTTAATAAATTATATAAATATAAAAGAAAAAAGTAATTGAAACGGTGTGATCGATTTTGAATGGCTCGGATGGAAAAATAGAAGGATGTTCATTTTCTCAAGAAAATGAGTAGATTTGAATCATAAATAACCTACTACACAATTGAAGCCATGTGATCGATTTTAAATGACTCAGATGGAAGAATAGAAGGATGCTCCTTTTCTCAAGAAAAAATAACAGATTTGAATCCTAAATAACCTACTGCACAATCACTAAAATGTGAAGTCTTAGAGTGGTTACAATTGCTTTTTGAAGATGTATGTTATATTTCAAAATCATAAGTAATTTACTGCTTCGCGTTTTTTACATGAATGTGGAATTGGAGGGAATAATCCATCAATTCTTACTTGAGATTATTTTATTTTGGTTAATTTGTAAGACTAACTTGGATCACATAAACTGAAACAATTATTTCCAATTTCGGATATTGACATTTTTTATGATTTTAAAATTTTTCGTAAATAAGATATATTTTTGTCATTTTTTTTTTTCTGCAAATAAATCACTTCCATAGTTACATGCATAGTGCATTTTTTTAGTCCAATAGATTTCAAGTCTGTCCGATCTACTTTAAGATCCGTGCACACAAATATTAAAGCTGACACACTTATTAAAATAGTACATATAAATCTTAAAGTGAATCAGACGGACGTAGTAACTGGTTATTCATTTAAAAATTAATGAGAGAATTTATTATCAATGAATTAATTTAAGACTTTAGATAAAAAATAATTACCTATACCAACTTTTTGGGAATAAAGTGTAATTAGACACTATGTATAGCTGCATGTATTGTAATTTTTTATGTTTAGCGGCACAAATTGCTCAAGAAAAAGATAGATCCCCATTTTAAAGCCCAGTATATAAATGAAGAGAGCGTAAGAAGAGGAAACGAAGAGTCCTTGAAGGAGATAATCCGTACCGTAAATCTTGAATGAGATGTACGGTTCAAGATTGAGAGTAAATGGGAGCATGAATTTTTTGGGTGTATTGGAACCCTCCTAATATATATCTACTATTCGGATACGGATAATTAAAATTTAAAACCATATCCGTATTCATATCCGCATATATATTCGGATATCAAATATTTATAACAAATTTTCGGATGCGGATCCAAATACGGTCAGATATTATCCGATCCGTTTGTACCCTTATTATAAAGTCTTTTCTACATTGTTGTTTATTTCTTTAATTGATCATCTCTTGTTAAAGTTTATGTACCAGTAGAATCCGCTTGTGGTTGCTATTGAGCCTATTGTATTGTTGAACAATTAGGCCTATAAAAATTGGGCCTGAACGACCTCTTCAATTGGGCTTCATAAATGGAACATTTATTTCAAAATACGTGGTAGAGGCTACCAACTTTATTTCTCTTGATGACAGGTTTTTTTATCACCTAAAAGGTGGCAAGGTACCTCAAATTCTAGCGGGGGGTGGGGATCCGGAAGAATTCACATCCTCTCCAATACCTGATAAGGGAATCTGTTACAATTACTAGATCTGAACCGGTCTTTTTAACTTGGCACGAATCTCAAAGCACAAAAATATTGCCTCCTATTGCGACCCGAATCCCAAACCGGTTGAGATTTAATCTCAAACCGTAAAGTGAGAGTGATCCTCTGCAATACCGGAGAGGATACAGATTCGGTCCGGAATTCATCTCACCTAAGGTATCTCAAATTTTGATTTTAGATCCAGACCGTTCAATACGTTTTAGCATGAATATTAAGAGGACCCAGTGCATTTTATCTCGAATTGGATTAGCACGGATTCTAATTGGATGACTTTAATCCTGAATTGGATTAACTTTAATCCTGCACTTTCTTTTTACTATGTAATAACTTCTTTACCTACCTTTCTACCTGAAAACAACTTCTTTACCTACTTTCACCTTCTTATAATAACTTCTCCAAGTACTTGCCAAAGTTTCTTACATGCTTTTAGCATTGTCTTCATTTTAAAACTTAAAGAAGAGTGAAAAGTGTGGAAGTTACTGAGAAAATGAGACAGAGACCTGTAAGTCTTTCCATATATATATATATTTTTTTAAAATTAAGTCTTGACATATTTGTACTATTGACCCAGTATGTAGTTGTTTTCTCCGGATCTGTTCTTGGATTCTTTCCGTGTAAAAGCAACCAAAGTTCAGTATTCTCTTCAGTGATGGATTTCTGACTCAGTAGCATCTGTTCTTTCTTTTTGTCTGGCTTCATAGAGAAGGAAGACATTACCCCATAGTCTATGATAATATGCGTATTACACAACGGCTCACGTTATGGATTCATATTGTAATTTTTGAAGTCTAAAAAGTTAATCTGATCAACTGTTAACATGATTTTTATATGAAAATTAATGTACTACAAATCAAATTTTATATTTTTTAAATTTTGTACTATTTTTTTCAAGGTTCTAAATAGTGATTATAGCGGCATAGCGGGGAGACAAAAAAAAAACTATTGCGAATAGCGTAGCTATAGCGGAAGCCATCATACATAGCGATTTTCCCTTTTCAAATTTTAAATTCTATATTTCTACTAATTATCAACATAATCAATATTAGAGAATTAATGTAACAACTAATCTAAGTCTATACTTTTTATCAATTATGCAAATAAGAAGGAAAAAAAAATCTAAAAAGTAACATTATTTAATAGTTTATACTTCATGGTATTACATATTATAATAGACAAAGAGCAATTAATTTTATAAGGTAAATGAAGTCAATATACATATTTAAACATTTTATAATTATAATAATAATCAAAATCAGCTTTCAATTGAAACGAACGATAATAATTTTACAAATGAATACTATAAAAAAAGTAATCAAAATGAAGAATTAGTATTTGAATATTTCTCGATATAGAATGATAGAATAAATCACAAATAAAAATAGAAGCATATAATTTGGTTTAGTATACTTATCGTAGAAGACCATGTAGCATTAGAAATAAGAATAGAAGTACAGAAGTCCATATAAATTGCAAAAAAAAAAACCATGTAGCATAGCGGTAGCTATAGCGGGTCTCATATAACGGTAATAGCGGTCAGCTATTATAGCTATAGCGGTCGTAGTTGAGTTAGCGCAATTTTATCTCATAGCTTAGCGTTTATGGTCCGGAAAAGCTATAGCTAGCTATTTAGAACCCTGATTTTTTTTAGATAGACCGAAAATCACTTGATATAAAAATTCGAGACAGAAATACATATGAAAATCATGTTAAAAGTACATATGGTAAGAAGTTATCAAATAAGAAGGGGCATGTGATAAAAAAGAAGTTTATCTAACTTATATTATCTGAAATAAATAAATAACTAAATGAAAGACTAATAATTACAACGAGCACCTAATTAACTTCTCCAACGAGGCAGCATCCGACGAAACGGCTTCTTATTAACTGGTATAAACTTGATCAACCATCCAAGAGGCCAAGTAATTGCTGCTATACCAACACAAATACTCCATTGCTCCCAATTCAACATTTGTGTACCAGCAAACCGCCTCAACACTTCCACCATCAATACTTGTAGCAGTATTGTCACCGCAATTATTGCCAGAAACATTTTGTTCCTTAAGATACCCTCAAATACATTTTTCTTCTCTAACTTTCTTGAATTGAACTCATTAAACACTTGGCAGAAAACAAATGTGTTGAAAATGATCGTGTTGTTTACCTTTTCAGTGACGCCAAACATCTGCTTACCTTTGAATTGGAATACCAACAACACTACAACCTGAAACAGAGCTTGAGGCAACAAGTTTCTCCACATTATACGTGTAATTAGCGGCTCGGTTCGACCGACTGGTTTTCTCTTCATTAGCTCCTTTGTTGGTCGGTCTGTGGCTAAAGCAAGTGCACCCATTGTATCCATGATTAAATTAACCCATAATAATTGCACGGTGGTTAGAGGCACTTTACCGGATATGATAACCGAAATGAAGTTTATGACCAATGCCGCTACATTAACCGTCAGTTGGAACTGAATGAACTTTTGAATATTGTTGTAGACACATCTGCCCCAACTCATGACGGTGACAACGGTGTTAAAATTATCGTCTAGGATAACAATGTCAGAGCTCTCTTTAGCCACTTCAGTACCTTGTATGCCCATAGAAAGACCCACATCTGCTTCTTTGAGTGCCGGGGCATCGTTCGTGCCGTCTCCTGTTACAGCTACAACATGGCCCTTCTTCTTGAGGCACTGGACGAGTAATAGCTTGTCAAAGGGAGATGACCTTGCCATGACCCGTATTTTATCTGCAATCTCCAATTGTTTATCTGGCGAGTAGTTACGGAATTGCTGACCTTCTACTACAACGTCTACTTCGCTGTTCTCGTTTATGATCCCACATTCTTTTGCAATAGCACGAGCAGTAAAAACATTGTCACCTGTGACCATTTTGACCGTGACACCAGCACGCTTGCATGCTTCAATGGCTGCTTTTACTTCAGGCCGGCATGGATCTTTTAGGCCAACCAACCCCAAAAGAATAAGACCTTCATCATCAATCTTAGGTGCCTCTCCTTCATTGGTTTGAGACATTTCTTCGATATTCTTGCATGCGAAGGCAATGCACCGAAGGCTCGAGGCAGCCATGTCTTTGATTATCCTCTCAAAATGTGACTTTTGGTCAAAATCCATGTTGTAGACCGAACCATCATTGTTGTAATAACTTGTGCACCGATCCAATATCATCTCTGCTGCACCTTTCCAATGGGCTACAAATTTTCCATTCTCATTCTCTGAAATTAGAACTCCACTGCGTTTTTTCTCTGAATTGAATGCCTCGACATGAACAACTTTGCTACACCTCTTCAATGCATCGGTATCCATACCAAGACTCGACACTGCCCAATAAAGCAATGCTTTCTCTGTCGGGCTGCCAGATATCTCTGGCACAGATAAAGAATTATTCTGATACACACTACCAGTGGTGTTTAACCCAACTCCTTGACACAACAAGTTAATAACTCTTGTATCAACCGACTCAACCACACCGTCTGTCTTGACTGGCTCTTTACCAACCCAAAACTGTGTAACAGTCATACGGTTTAAGGTCAATGTACCAGTTTTATCGGTACAAATAGTTGTAACCGAACCCATAGTTTCACATGCCGAGAGATTTCTGACCAAGGCATTATCCTTCATCATTCTCTTCATTGAAAATGCAAGAGTGAGATTAACAGCCAAGGGTAATCCCTCTGGTATGGCAACCACAATTATTGTCACCGCTTGTTGGAATATATTTACCAGTCCGCTAATAATATTATTAGCTGAAACCTTATGCTTGTTGAATTCTTGCACGCCATTCTCATCCTTTGTATTTCCAGTGAAGTATCGTATGGCCAACACAGTAAACACTAATGCTGCCACGGTGATGCCGATTTTGCCAATGTTTGATGTAAGACCCTGGAGGCGCTCTTGAAGAGGTGTCGCTTCATTGTTGTCATGAGTTATGGTTTTCATCATCTCGCCCCATTCTGTGTCTGTGCCGACAGCTGTTACCAGCATGCGCGCGTAACCGTCAACCACCTTAACACCTGAGGTGAGAAATGGTTCCCTTTCAGAAATGTCAATCGGATGTGTCTCTCCAGTCATACTAGATTCATCCACCTGTATATCCACAATTAAAATTTAAAACAACAATCATTATTTCGGGTAGAATTTTAAAAATATTAATTGTCTCACCTTTTGGCAAGAAAGTTAATTATTACTACGATTTTTCATTTAAAAATATCATAATTAAATTAATTTCTAATTGTATATTGTATGACGACATTTTAACTTGAAAACTAAGAAGTTATTTTTTATTATAAATTTCATGATTAAATCTTGAAGGGTCATCACATGTGCCAAATCTTAGTTTCCATGTGTCATGACTCATATGAAGTCATTCAATTACATCACCACTCTAAGCACTAGGACATTAATTTGAATATTAAAATAATAATTATAAGTGATAATATGGATGTGCCCTTATGCATCTAAAATAAGTCTCCTACATGCAGTAAATTCTGATTGTACCTAATAAAAGAGACAGATATGTATACCGAATTGTTTGGCAATTGAGTAAAATTTTAAAGTGTCAGTTTTAAGTTTCAATAACAGAGTCCAGAACATATCCACTCTGTAGTTCGGTCTGATACTAGCTAGGATATTCTAATATCAGTAATGAACTACTGATCAATGCCAAACTGGAAAATTTATACTGGCCAAACTTGAAAGATATATACATCAAGCTGGCAATTCTAGATGTGTGAAATTGTATTGTGTCGTTTGGGGATAAAATTCCTTAATTTCAAGTTTTGAAGTGAATGTTAAATTTAATGTAATTAACAATGAGAAATAATGTAAACTTTAATATCATTTTTTTTAAAGGATACAAATGCATGCCATTAATAGAGTACTATTATTTATTTGTCTAGTTATTTCAACAACTAGATAATTATGAGCAAAAAGGAAAATTGGAAATTGGAAATTGGATATCCAGCCTGTCAATTTACACCAGAAAACTTAAATTGTACATTAATAGGCAATAATGATGAAGTTGTTTTTCTTATATATATTACCTGCAAGGAGTGCCCTTCAATGAAGACTCCGTCTGCCGGTACCTGATCGCCGATATTCAATAGCACAACATCTCCGACCACCACGTCGAATATCGATATCTCTTGTCTCCTGCTCTCTCTGACAACGGTCACTGTGATGTTATCACACTCGCTCGCTAGCTTGTCGAACCGTTTCGATTGCTTGAAATTACTGACAGCTGATACAACAGTGACCAGAAACACCGCAAGGAAGATGCTCACTCCGTCGTACCAGCCATTCTTGATACCGTGCTCCTTTATACCAAATCCAAGGGAAACTGCGGCACAACCGGCTAGGAGCAACAAAAAGGGGTCACTTAATGCTTCCCAGACATGAACAAAGAACCCCTTGGGTTTCTTTTTGGGGTATGTGTTGGTACCGAATGTCTCCTTGCGTGTGCGTATTTCATCATTGTCGGAAGATATACCATTGTTTGAGTCAGAATTTAGTTTTGCGATCAGACCGGATGCTCCACCGAGCTCGTGTAGATCCTCGGCACGCTTTTCCTTGACTAGGTGGTGGAAAGGTTTATGATCAATCCCTTTCAATGAGAGGAATGATTTGGGAGGAATGTCAATCGACACGTACCTGTTCTGTTTCCGCGATAATGTGCGGCATGTGATGATTACGGTCAACGCAAAGCGCCACCGTTTCTGTGGCAGGGTGAAGCTCAAGCTACCTGTTCGAGCTAGCAAAACAGATGCATAATCCATTAAAAATGGCTGATGTGGAAGAAGAGATGATGAAGTTGTGAAAGTTATAACAAAGCTACGACAGATTCAACGAGATGTACAATTGGTCACGAATCTATATACTGGAATGAATGGAATTTGATTGTTTGAGAGATCTGTTCCTTTTATATAACAATTATAACGAATCTACTATGAAGCTTCCGAGTACCTACAGTTTAAAAAAGAATATAGAGAAAAAAAAGTTAAAAAAAGGAAGACAGCACTAAAGTATGAATATTTTACGCGGTCAAATAATTTAGGGATACTTCTAAAATTTCGTGCTTATTTTTTTGTTGTGGGAAATTTTAGACGAAAATTCACGGAAATAACAGTGAGTTTTTTTTGGCAATGAGCAAGGAACCGTGTTTTATATGTTTCTTACAGTGTTATTAAAACCGGACCGGACCGGGCGGTCCGGCTGGAATAAACCGGAACCGAATGGGGCTACGGTTTGGTTCTTTAGAATGACCGTGTATGTACTTGAACCGGTCAAGATTGGTTAAACCTACCGGTTGTTTTTATAAAAACTGCGAACCATGCAGCTAAAAAACCCGATCTTTTGCCAATTCAATTCGTTTGTTCTTTTCTTCCAATCTCTTTCTTCATGCGTCGTTCGCCCTGAATTCGTATCTTTGCTTCCCTTATTCGGTGCTGCTGAATAACAATCGATCTTTGTTTATAATCTCCTGTTATAGTGTTGATCAATTCCTTTTCCTGTTGCTCTATTGAGGTGATCACAAAATACTTAATCACGTTATGAATTTTTGAGCTTGCATTGATTTTCTGTTTTTCCCTTTATTCTTGTTTTTCACACTGTTTTGGTGCCTATTTTCCTTTTACTTTTGCTTTTACTCTTTTCTTTTTACTGTGCTCAACTATTTCTAACTATTTTTCAGTGAATCACCTTAAGGCAACTCAACCTTCATTTCGAACTATTTTTCAGTCAAACTCATTATAGTAGGGATAAGGCTGTTGGTAATCTCATTAATTGGTGATTTTTGTTTGTATGTAACACTTGGAACTTTATTTGACTAATATTTCATTTTGGGGTATTCAACAATTGAAATGCACTCTAAGTGTTTGATGAAATGCTTAAGTCAAAACTAATCAAGTAATAAGCAACCCAACAGCACAAACCAAGCTCGATGTTCGTAAGGAATGACTTCAACTGCATCAAATCTTGCTTTGCACATTTCTTTAATTTAGTTTGAGCTTTACCTCTAATATATATGACTGTTATATATATTTTTAAAAACCAACAATTGAACCGGTAGAACCATCAGTCTGACCAGTGAACCGTTGAACCGGAGCTTTAGCGGTTCGATGTCTGATCCGGTTCTGATAACATTGGTTTCTTACTTAGTAAGTCAGCTGTGGTTTTGTGTTTACTTTTGTAAATTTAGATGACTTGTGGGATATAGGTGTTTGTCTACAGGATGATAATTTGGTTATGATGATTATAGGTGCAGTCTTGTGGACTGTCTAACTCGAGAGAAATAGAGAAATAGGTTAATTTTTAAAGGGGTTGCAAAAAGTTCCCAAACTTTAGGTACACAAATAATTGCGTTTGTTAAATTATGGTGTTCCCTTCAGAAATATGATGCGCGCTCTATAGAAACTAACCTATATGTTCCCTCGTGATGTAAAGGACCCGTTAGGGGTTTTACCTGCTATTCATACGGAGGATACTCAGGTTATAATTCCTATGCTTAGGACAGGAAGCATTATGGAGGCTGGTGCTACATATGGAGGGTGAAGATGTAGAAGCTGGTTTATGTGTTTTTTGTTACATCAGGGTCCTTTTAGCATAATTTGTATTAGATTCAACTTCATATGTCTATTTGGTATGTTTTGATTGGTTGTTGTCTATACTGTTACTTTTGTTGGAGTGTTGGTATTATCAATGAAATATTGTAAAAGGTTTTCGTTATATCAATGAAAATCGGTGAGATTGATCCCACTTGTCTCAAAAACAACAAAAAAAAAGTGAAATATTTAAATCCAAGAATAGGATTACAGTTGAACTCCTTACTCCTTAGTGCTATTAATATAAACAAAAATAAATTTCCGGAACATGAAAATCTGTCATATCATTATTCAAAAGATTATCGCTCCTACCGACCTAAATTATATTTATAAAGTGTTAAAATGATTGATTATCTCTCAGAAATTCGACAAGTAAAATTTCAAATCTGATAAGGACACTACACATTGATATATAGTAAATATTTAAGTCCGATATCTTAACCAACTGATAGTTATTTTAATTTGATTTTATGTATGAGATCATAATTAAGTTCAAACTGGGCCTATTCATCAGGTCGGTACTCGGTAAGTACCTTGAGAAATGGGCCGGGCCGGGCTTTGATTCGGTGAACTTCTACAGAGGAGCCAGGTTGCTTAGCCGTGTTGACCACTACAATACCTTCGTCCGAAAGTTCTATTGAACCAAAAGCGTAATTAAATGCCCATTATTTACCTTCGTCCGAAAGTTCTATTGCATGTTTTGTTGGAGGTGATACCCTAAAAAACTAAACTGAAAACCCCCTTTTGGTACTAACTAACTACATTTAATTGTTTCCTCCAAAAATCAGATGCCCAAGCGAAAGACTAAAAGCTCTACGACGAGAGAACGAAGCGGTACCGATGGCATCCTAAGCCATGAAAGAAATTGGTCTGAACTTCCACAAGAAATTCTCCATCTCTTCTCCAAAAAGCTCCCTGATATCTCCGATTTCATACGCTTCCGTGCTGTGTGCAAGACGTGGCAGTTATCAGCCCCAGTCAATGATCCTCCCCCACAACTCCCCTGGCTTCTAGAGCTCCGCCGTGAAGAAGGCCGTGAAAACGCCATTATACGTTTCTACTGCCTCTCGTCTAATAAAGTTCATACTATCACCTGTCCAGGTTCCCGCTGTGCCTGGCTCAGGGGCCCTGGATGGCGCTACTTACTTGCCTACTTGAGAAATTCCGAGATGTATCTCCTTAATCCTCTTACTGGTGATCAGATCCATCTCCCTTTTTTTGATGGCCGTGGGGTCCCAGACTATATTGGTCCTGATCCAATTCAAGGCGGCGATATTGTCGTTGTATCGGGAATAATGCCAAATTTGAATCCCCCATCCTATCTGATGGCTTTTTGGCGACATAAGGCTGACAATTGGGTCTATGTAGAAGGGGTCAGTGATTTTGGTAATGCATTTTGTATGGGAAAATATTTCAGTAATGACAGAGAAACTAGCATTACAAATGTTATTGATATTGCAACCAAAAAATTGGCTTATCAAATCGCACCACCGGAGGACACAAACCCTCCTTTAAAGGGTTGGACATTTATGGTCGAGTCAGGGGGAAAGATCCTAAGGTTGTTCCAGCATTACCAGACTGTGCAGTGCCACTTTGATATACACTGTCTTTATTTCGGTGATGGAGAACCGAAACCTTATTGGGTGAAAATAACTGATATCGGTGACCAAATGTTGTTTCTGCAAGGAAGTTCTGGTTTATCTTTCTGTGCAAGTAACTTTGTTGGATTCAAAGGGAATTGCATTTACTTCGGGAACGACTGGCATTATCTTTGTAGATATGACATAGGAGATGGTACAACTGAGGTGCTGCCTTGCCCTTTTGATGCAATAATGGGCTCTTGGTTTGTGCCTAGTCTGGTTTAACTCTCAGATATCAATTCAACTAAGAGCAAGTAAGTTTAACTCTCTGATATCAATTATGCACTGAGAGCAAGTAAGTTTAACTGAGTATTAATTTAGATTTTTGTTTAATTCGTTAGAAATTTAGTTCTGTTGTTCTAATCGGACTGTTTTCTAACAGTACTTTTAGTGGCCAGTGCTTTTGTAAATTAATTTTAGTATTACAAATATGCCTCCTGACTGATATTTAATACCACCGCTTGAACTTTACAAAATTAAGGGTTGATACTGTACTAAGAATCTTTTGCTCACGTGTTTTCACTTATGTTGGTTTCGGGTACACAAGAGTCAAGGCCAGATTTGAGGTGCGTTTCCGCATATTAAGATATGAGATCACTTAAATATAGATCGTTATTGCTGCCACTTGGGTTAATTTTAAATCCCACTCAGGGTTATTATATTAGGATTTATTTTGATTCCAACTAATATTCGAATATGTTGAAATTTGATATCTTGTGATCATTCACCATGTTGGGTATTTATTTCCATTTTATATATCTAAATTATGACATTGATATGTTGTATGACCGGCTATGATAACCTTCAAACAAAGGGTTGCATAGTAGACTTGGCATGTCCATTTTGTGTGCAGGTAGAGACAATATATAGTATTAACTCAGACAATTTGGTTTTGGATGGGATGAAGCCAATATTATTTCCAAGAGTAGCATTCAATCTCTGACATAATTTAGATATAAGGGTTTAGGGTTTAACATAATTTATTTTGATTCCAAGAGTTTGCTTATACTTTGCCTAATTGAAAAGAATATAAGAGCCTTTTTAATGATGATGAGTGCAGTTTGTTGGTGTATTTGATTACACAGGAATGAGTTTATATTTTCAAGCACCGCAAAAAATAAAACTAATAAGATTTTGATTATCATGATAATGGCAATGATTTCTTATTGAACAGGTAGTACCAAGCAGGCTGTGCAGGAGGGTTTCAGAAGTTTTTTGGGTCTAAAAGGAAATAGCAAGTTACTAGTTGTATAAAAACATATATTATTCCTCTAAGATATATATATAGTTGTAGTAGCAAGTAAACATTTTAACAAAAGGTGGAGTATGTTTAGCTAAGTAGATTAAAGAAGGGCAAAATTTTGGATATGATAGAGGCCGTAGTAGTTTGTGGTTCCTGATAATATTTGTGTTTGCATTGCATGCGGTTATATTTTGTGTCGGAAGTAAATAGTGGACTATCAATTGCTTGAATGAAACGGGCATATCCTTTTTCTTTTCTTTTTTCATACAAAAATATTTGGGATTTTCTTGTTGTCCATTAGATGAATTATTGTGTACAATTTGATATAAGATAAATGAAATATTAGAGTAGATCAACTAGGGTATTCTTAAGTTTACTAAGCCTTTTGGTGAACTCAAGTCTAAAATCCATCAAATTGGCTTCAAATTATGAATCCGAACTGTTGAAATTCACCTACCTTATGAGTGATGCCTTTACATGTAAATTTTTTTTTTTTGCATAGATTCAAAAGTTCAAAAAATGTTCAAAAAATAAATGCATTAAAATTAATTTATTAACCTTCTAATTTTGACCACTCGACTTTATACTAAATTAATTCGAATGTTAAAAAATTTCTTATGTAGATGCATCACTCGTAAGTAGGGCTGTAAATGAGCCGAGTTTGAGCGAGTTACCCCCAACTCGAACTCGGCTCGTTTAATAAACGAGCGAGCCAACTCAAGTTGAGATGGTAATAACGAGTTGTAGAGCCAACTCGAACTCGGCTCGTTATCAACTCGAGTTGGCTCACAACTCGTTTATAACTCATTTAACCAGTGATAGTATTACAACACAAGTTCAAACTCAGCTCGTTATCAACTCGAGTTGGCTCACAACTCGTTTAACTAGTGATAGTATTACAACACAAGTTTAAATATATTTTGCACGAATCTCAAAGCACAAATAACAGTCTAGAGATTCGAGTTTGATTATTTTGGGATTTATTGTGACCAATACTATGTAACTCGAGTTATAAATGAGCGAGTTGGGGCCAACTCGAACTCAGCTCATTTATTAAACGAGTTGGCCAACTCGAGTTGTAAATGAGTCGAGTTAAACGAGTTGTAAATGAGCGAGTTACGAGTTTGAGCTATTTTGCCCAGCCCTACTCGTAAGGTAGGCGAATTTCAACAATTCGGATTCGTCATTTGAAGCCGATTTAACATATTTTAGACTTGAATTGAACTTAAGAACACCCTAGTTCTACTCAAAATATTATCAGACATTAACTAATTACTATACACGAACGAATAAGAAAAATCATATTTACCATTCATATCTGTTTGTGGAATTTTTTTTAATTATATTCGGTTACTTGACCCTGGTGAAATAAGGTGCAAAATAATCAATAAAAATTCCAGGACCCCAATTGGTATAAACAACAAACTCAATTATTTTTATGTAATGAGATATCATTGTCAATTTTATACAGTTGGAGGATTGTCATAACTGGTTGTGATTTCTCAATTTTATACATGTCTTGACCTAATATTTATATGCTTATGTTACTATATATACTTTTTTTGGAAACAATTTTTTTTTGCAATTATAAAACATACTGGTGGTTGAAATAATTACAAAGTTATATTCCATATTTTGCCGTGTTACGTGGTAAAATAGGATCAATATAGCAATATGATACCAGAAGTGAAAACGAGTCAATTTATGATTTTCTCCGAATATGTGCTGCTTCTTTATTCTTAACTCTATTTTTTTTTAGTTTCGAAAAGAACACCTTTTTTTTTTTCCTCTTTTACAATTGTTCTCCAAATTCGGAATTTTTTTTGAGTTTCCTCGAAACTCTCTATAGCAAATTGTGCATCAAACCGAAAAGAATGTTCAGACGAGCCTAAATAACCGGATTCAAATCAGCTTTTTTTTCTTGAGAAAAGGAGCACTCTCCTATTCTTTTATCTGAGCCGTGCAAAATCGATCACGCGGCTTCAATTACATCTGATTCATTTTAATAGATTATGTTAATATAAAAGAAAAAAATAATTGAAGCCATGTGATCGATTTTAAATGGCTCAGATGGAAGAATATAATGATGCTCCTTTTCTCAAGAAAAAAGAACAGATTTGAATCCTAAATAACCTAGTGCACAATCACTAAAATGTGAAGTCTTAGAGTGGTTACAATTTGCTTTTTGAAGATGTATGTTATATTTCAAAATCATAAGTAATTTACTGCTTCGCGTTTTTTACATGAATGTGGAATTGGAGGGAATAATCCATCAATTCTTACTTGAGATTATTTTATTTTGGTTAATTTGTAAGACTAACTTGGATCACATAAACTGAAACAATTATTTCCAATTTCGGATATTGACATTTTTTATGATTTTAAAATTTTTCGTAAATAAGATATATTTTTGTCATCTTTTTTTTTTCTGCAAATAAATCACTTACATAGTTACATGCATAGTGCATTTTTTTTTTAGTCCAATAGATTTCAAGTTTGTCAGATCCGTTTTAAGATCCGTGCATGCAAATATTAAAGCTGACACACTTATTAAAGCAGTTTACATGGATTTTAAAGTGAATCAGACATACGTAGTATCTGTTTATTCATTTAAAAAGTAATGAGAGAATTTATTATCAATGAATTAATTTAAGACTTTAGATAATAAAAAAAATTACCTGTACCAACTTTTTGGGGATAAAGTGTAATTAGACACTATGTCTAGCTGCATGTATTGTAATTTTCTATGTTTAGCTGCACAAATTGCTCAAGAAAGAGATAGATCCCCATTTTAAAGCCCAGTATATAAATGAAGAGCATAAATTACAGTACATAAATGAAGGGAATATATTGCTAAAGAAAAAGATAGATCCCCATTTTAAAAGCCCAGTATATAAATGAAGGGCATGAATTGCTCAACAAAAATATAGATCCCATATTCTCATAAATTAAAAAAAAAAATGATAGATCCCACTTAAAAAGCCCAAGTCCAACATAACAGATCCCCATGTCGTTTCGGAATTTTGTTAAAAAAAATATTATTAACAAACCAAATATAGGAATGAATAATCCGAATATTTTATTTGAGAAATGTAAAATCTTAAATTAAATAGTTAGGAAAATATAACAAAAAATGAAAATATGGTCATTCAGTGGAAGAAACTTAAAATTTTTATGTCAGTTAACAAAATATTTCTGTTTAGATAATCCGGTTGTTTTTCAAGTTATATGATTTGAAATTTTCAACACAGCTGAGTTATGTAAATTTTATATATTCAACATACAATGATCTTTCAGAGAAATCCGTATCACCCAGGTACCTGAGGTGCAAGTTATAAATCTAAACCGTTCTTTTCATGTGGCATGAATCTCAAAGCAGACTCCCTAAAGTCCCAACTGGTTCCAGATTGAGTTTGTTTCAGCTAAGTTAATCTGAACCGTCCATTTTTTAAAAATTGTACCTCAGGTACCTGAAGGACACAGACTCCTTTCAGAGTGAGTAAACAATTGTTCAAATTTATGATAATTATTATTATTATTATTATCAAAATCATTATCAACATAATGTAATATTTCATCTAAATTATCATTATTATTAATGTCCAACCAATTATTATATTCCAAATAAATTTTAACATTACAACTATCAAGTACATTTTTATTCTCATCTTCACAATCATAATCAACAATTTTACTAATACTAGTTTCAAATTTCAAGATGAAATACACATAACCTCTTTAAAACTGACCTGGATTCTGATCAATCCGGATCTAAACAAAATTATGTTTCCTTTTAACTGATGTGAATTTAGGGATGTAAACGGTCGGATACGGATACAGTTACGGATAGTCTCGGATACATATATGGATCGGATATCGGACAGATACGGATATTAGATCTAATTTTCATAATAAGTTTGTTGATTACAAAACATATATCATATTATCAAAACATCAGTCACTAATTATAGTGTTATATTATTTATCAAAATATTTATATATATGCAGTTTAATAAATCATTGGTATGAATATGTACTTTAATAAATCAATTTAAGAACACATAGTATATTTGTTGTAATTTTTCAGATACAAATTAAATAGTTTAAGTACTTTTTCGAAAATCCCCACTAAATTGAATAATATCCGATCCATTTACCCCCCCCCCCCCCCCCCCCCCCCCCCCCCCCCCGAACCCGTATCCTCTCAGGTATTGCACAATTATTGCAGAGGATGACTTACTTAACGGTTTGAGATTAAATCTCAACCGGCTTGGGATTCGGGTCACTGTAGGGGGCCCCATTTTTGGGCTTTGAGATTCGTGCCAAGTTAAAAAGTACGGTTCAGATCTAGTAATTGTAAAAGATTCCCTTATCAGGTATTGGAGAGGATATATTTCCCCCCCCCCCCCCACCCCACACACACACACACACACACACGTGAATTCCTTTCCGTCTTGGATAAGATTTTTTAAGTCCAACTCTTCTAGGAATCTGAATTTTTTGTCCATTTCAAGATAGGAGTTTAAAAGTTCGATGTTAGGGATAATTAATATATTTTTTTCTCATTTATGTACGGAAAATAGAGAGAAGGGCCAAAAATTTTAATTCAGTAATTCCAGCCCTCATAAACTCTAATTTTTTATTACGAAGTTAATATAATTTTTTACATATAGATAAAAAAAATTTGGAATGAATAAACTTGAAATTATTAATATTCTCGTTTTAAGAAAAGAAGAAATTTGTTCTGCATAAATCCCTGACCTGTATACAAGCTCTCTCTTTCAGCGTTAAGTTGCCAAATTTTTCTAAGTTATTTGAGAGAAGTTTAAAAGTTAAAATTATATACTTTTCTTTTAGGTTAAATCAAAGCTTAAAATTGAAATTTTAGCTAAAAAGTATTCCGAGCTATCTTGACTTCATGTAACATATAATTAATAAAAAAATGAAAAAAAAAATATGATTAATACATTGCGTGCAGCTAAAATAGCTCTGTTAATATATATTTATCCTAAAAATACAGGAACTAAAACTAAGCGTGACGTGTCTATAGGTCTTTATCACCTTTTTTTATTTTATTTGAGTATTAAGTATAAACCCGTAGGTAGTCTTTATCAGCTGCTACCAGTTTTATGTTTCCTGCCCAGGTATGGTGTTGGATTTTATCCAAAGGGCTTTGGACAGAATCTCATCCAAAGTGATCCTTACCCTTTAATATACTTTAGGATTCGTACCAACATAACTAAAACTTAATAATCTAAGATCGGACGGTTTACATCTGAATTTGGATGAGATTTTGTCCAAAGCCCTTTGGAATAAACTCCAACCATATTTATGAAGTGCCTGACGGATAGGAATTTGCATCCTCTGAGATATCTCATATTTTGCGTGACTTTTTGGAAACTCTCAACCGTTGCATTACGTTATACGCGAATCTCAAAGCTCAAATAATACTGGCCCCCCAACGTCACCTCCGAATAGGCACCGGACACGTCGGTCACGCAAAATATGAGATATCTCAGAGGATACGCACTCGACGGATAGGACCAGCCTGCCTGACGAACAAAGGCTGGGACCCACCACACATTAAAAAACGGCGGCAACAACTCTCGTTTTTCGTTTGCGTATAAAATCGAGATCGTCTTTACTTAGGATTCTTCGTTTCGCTTCGTGCTTATCCACGAGAGAGAGAGAGATCGGGAGAGAGGACTGAGGAGAGAGAAGCCATGGATCCCTACACGGTACGGTCTTCTAATTTTCTACCTTTAATCTTCGTTGATACAATTAATCTAGGGTTTAGCTCCGGAATCAGGGTGGTTTGATCGCTTTAATTGCAAAGAATGATACAATTTTGCTATTTTTTTTTGGATTTAGTGATTAAATTTGTGCCTTATTCGTTTGTTTGTTGTTTGATGGTGTCAGCATCGACCATCGAGTGCCCACAACTCCGCTTTTTGGACCACCAATTCCGGTGCTCCTGTTTGGAATAACAATTCATCCTTGACCGTTGGATCTCGAGGTAAATTAAATTAAAAAATATTTCTCTCCTGTTAAATATTTCCTTATCAGTTCGCTTTCTATTGCGACCCAATTTTGATTTTGGTTTTTTTTCTTTTTTTTTTTCAGAATAGTGGTTTTACTAAATTATTTTATTTTATTTTATTTCTTGCTTAAAAGTTCAATCAACAAAGAGTACTGTTTGCTACAGGAATACTAGGAGAAAATTAGATAAAATATGAAAATTAGCTCAGTTAATTAGCAAAATTAATTTCCAATCAATGAAGCAGTAATCAAAAGCCATAATCAACAAGTTAAAAAATTTAAGGTGATATTATATTATCTGCAATCTATAATATGTTAAAATAAAAAGCCTTGTACAAAGTTTAAGGTGATATTATATTACCCTATGGAATTGCATCATATAGTGATGTGAATAATGAGACATTTTTGCCAATTCAGGGCCAATACTACTAGAAGACTACCACTTGTTGGAGAAGTTGGCACAGTTTGACAGGGAGCGGATACCAGAGAGAGTGGTACACGCGAGGGGAGCAAGCGCAAAGGGCTTCTTTGAAGTCACCCATGACGTCTCCCACCTGACCTGTGCGGATTTCCTGCGTGCCCCCGGCGTCCAGACCCCCCTTATCGTGCGCTTCTCTACTGTCATCCATGAAAGGGGCAGCCCTGAGACTCTACGTGACCCCCGTGGCTTCGCTGTCAAGTTTTATACCAGAGAGGTATCATGGTTGTGTGCTTGTTTGTTTTTAGGTATCATGACAAAATCTATCAGATTGACTTCTAATGACAAATCTAAACCGTTTAAACCGATCTACTTCACGAATTATGCTCATACACGTCAAATTTATAAAATTTTGAATTAATTTAGTATAAAGTCAAGCGTTCAAAAAAAGAAGGTTTAATAAGTTAATTTTAATGTGTTCATTTTTCATCATTTTTTTACCGCTCGACTTTATACTAAATTTATTTGAATTTTTTTTAATTTGACTTGTAAATTCATTACTCGTGTAGTAGATCACGGTTTGGATTTGTCATTTGAAGTCAATTCTATAGATTTTTTAAGTTGAGCTCACCAAACTCTTGGTGAGCTTTAGAACAACTTAGTTCTACTCGTGGTAAAATATCTCTGGTTATCACCATGCTTAGGTAGTGGTTGTCTTTTATTGGTTGAGTCATCAGATATCCTGGACTATTCAGTTTGATTGAGTTATATGTGGGTCAATTTTACTTCATATTTTTTGTTAGAATTAGTTCTATTAATAATCCATATTTAGAAGTTCCCCAAACAACCAATAGAATTGCGTGGATTCTCCTAAATGATCAGCCAAATACCCTTATCCCAGATGGCATTTCTTCTGACATTATTCCCACCTTTTTTTTATACTGCCAAGGTTGCAATTCTTCAATTTGTTTCATCCATTTTCTTTGTCAGGGAAACTTTGATCTGGTTGGAAATAACTTCCCAGTATTCTTTGTGCGTGATGGGATGAAGTTCCCTGACATGGTTCATGCACTCAAACCAAACCCGAAGACCCATATCCAGGAAAACTGGCGCATTGTCGACTTCTTCTCTCATCACCCTGAAAGTCTCCACATGTTCAGCTTCCTCTTTGATGATGTTGGCATCCCATTAAACTACAGGTATTTAAACACTAGTCTTTTTTAAGGTCAATTCGTTGAGTCAAATGGGTCAGGTCTGGATTCCCTTGGTTTGGTCAGAATTGACATTTTATTTGTGTTTGAGGAAGAAAAAGTTGATGTAAACATATCATGCGTTTCATAATTTTTTCCATGGTGGTTAAATGTAATAGTTTTTCAATGATGTAGTCTTGTGGTGTATCTTAGTTTCAAAAAGGATGATAGGATAATATTCCAAACTTGGAAGGATAATTTTCATTCAAGTTTTGTGCGTCTTCGAGTTTCCTTCCTGCTATTTTTATTTATTTTTTTATTTTTGTGAGGAACAAGTAGGAGGAAGCGAGTGACCTATCTTCACTTGATCAGTGAGGGAAAAATGACCATGTTGAAATCTTGGCTAAACTATATATTACATTACTGATACATAACAGGCACATGGACGGATTTGGTGTCAACACGTACAGCCTGATAAACAAAGAAGGTAAAACCCACTATGTGAAGTTCCACTGGAGACCTACTTGTGGTGTAAAATCCTTGCTGGATGATGAGGCAATCCAAGTTGGGGGTTCTAACCATAGCCACGCTACAAAGGATCTCACCGATTCTATAGCTTCTGGAAACTTCCCTGAATGGAAGCTTTACATCCAGACCATAGACCCGGAGCATGAAGATAAGTTTGACTTTGACCTGCTTGATGTAACTAAGATCTGGCCTGAGGATCTGATTCCACTCCAGCCAGTAGGCCGCATGGTCTTGAATAAAAATATTGATAATTTCTTTGCGGAGAATGAGATGCTTGCATTCTGTCCTGCTATTGTCGTGCCTGGGATTTATTACTCTGATGATAAGCTGCTCCAAACTAGGGTTTTTTCATATTCTGATACCCAGAGGCACCGGCTGGGGCCAAACTATTTGATGCTACCTGTGAATGCTCCCAAATGTGCACACCATAACAACCATCATGAGGGTTCCATGAACTTCATGCACCGGGATGAGGAGGTACTCGTGTTATTTTCTTCACAGCAACCTAGACTATGCACTTACAGACTTTAAAATCTGATACCCTGAGGAGGAGAAATTTCTCTTTTAAAATATATGGGATCAGGAATATCATTGTATGCTAAAAGAAAGGTACTGTCAGTGCCTCCCCACCATCCATTTTCTTGAAAAGATAACCAAACTACCTCCCTCTATATTCTTGAAATACACACATGAGGGAGAACAAATGAAGTTTTTGCTTATTTTTTCAAGAGACTGGAAGATATTCGAGGATATCACATGTCGTGGTTGTACGAGAATTTTTTTTTTTAAAAAGGGTTATAGATGATAACTTATTGGGGGGCATAAATGAATTAAGACATGATTGTTTGAAGTTTCAGAGGGGCAATATGTATATTTCTCCATTATGTTTAGTTTTCACTCTGATACCAGTAGGGAGCATTTATGATTTAACGCTTGATGTTGTTTCTTTCTTAGGTTAACTATTTCCCATCAAGATTTGATCCTGTTCGCCATTCTGAAACAGTTCCAATCCCTCCCCGTGTTTTTACCGCAAAACGTGAAAAAGTAAGTTTATACTTTTCGCCTTCTATGTCTGTATATATTATGTATTAAAATTTAAAACTAATATCTGCATTTAAAACACTTTTTTGCAGTGTATGATAGAGAAGGAGAACAACTTTAAGCAACCAGGTGAGAGGTACAGGTCCTTCGATCCTGCCAGGTTTGTGTTCTTTTTTTTGTTATAATTTATCTTTCAGTTACAAAGGAACTATATGGAAGCACAATTTTAACTTTGTATTTTGTACAAAAAAAAAAAAATTAGGCAAGAGCGATTTGTTCAGAGGTGGGTTGAAGCATTGTCAGATCCACGTGTCACGCATGAACTCCGAAGTATTTGGGTGTCATACTGGACCCAGGTACTATTCCCTTCCTATGCCTTGATAATATACCCTTTGACGAACAGATCATTTTATAACTTAAAATTTAGATTTTTAATGCAAATATATAATTGTGTTTATTGTTGTAGTGCGATGAATGGCTGGGGCAGAAATTGGGGACTCGACTATCAGTTAAACCAAGCATGTAGAGTTGCAGTGTGGAAAAGAATAAACATGAAAGAGATGTGTGAAATTGGGGACTCGACTATCAGTTACTATTCACATGATCTTGAGTAAAAAAAATAAAAATAAATGAAATATCAAAATCATGTGATAGTTACTTTTATTTTGACATGTCCGTGTGAAATGCTGTTGCTTGTTTTTAAACGATGTGTCGGTTATGTTTTATTTATATGTGAAGTGATGTTTCTTGTGAAGTTGCAACATCTGTTGTGCTGTATGTTTTGTTTATATTTCCTCAATTTTTAGCTTTGTTCAATGTGCACCTCCAGTTTTTAGTGTATTTTTTTTTTCTCCATTTAGTAAATTTTGGAATTAACACTTCTGCTCGAAATTAAGTAATCAAAACAATATTCATGATCTTTCGGTTATATTTAGGCTTTCAATCTTTTTTCCATTACATTCAACAGTCCTAAAAGTTTGTGAGCTTAACTCTAAATATATCAGATTAGTTTCAAACGACAAATTTAAATGGTAAAAAATGATTTACTTCACAAGTGATGTATTTATATATATGAAATTTATAAATTTGTAGATTAATTTAGTATAGAGTTAAACAATTCAAAATATTTTAATGATTTTTGAATTAAGATCGTCGCAAAACTTGGTGAGCTTAATAACACCCTCTATCTACTACATAGAATACATTCATTTTTGCTCTCTTCCTCTTTGCATATTTTTCTCTATAGACAACTAAAGAAGAAAATAACAAATACAAAGTACAACAGTCTAGTCTATCTCAATTGCAAATTCATCTTTGCAAATCCACTTCATACACCAATGAATAAACTGTACCACGGAGTATATCCTCTCCATTACTTCACTTTATGGTTTGAGATTAATTCCCAGCTGCTTTGGAATTTGGGCTAGAGCAGGAGGCAGTATTATTGGACTTTGAGATTCGTGCCAAGTTAAAAAGAACGGTCTAGATTCAGTAATTGTAAAAGAATCCCTATTACGGTACCGGGGAGGATCCGAATTCGTACATTTCTGTACTCTCGGGATGTGACCCATCATGGGAAACAAAATTATGAGCTTCTTGGCCGATATGCACTGAGCTATAGCCGCTCATGACCTTCATCCCTTTCTCTCTTATAAGCGACCTCAATTTAGCCGTTTCATCAACTAATCCATGCTTTGCATACATGTTCGAGGCCATTAAATACCCGGCTGAGTTTGAAGGCTCCAGTTGAATAACCCGTGTTACAGCCTCTGGGCCAACTTCACAATCCTCATAACTCCTACATGCACTCAGTAATGCACCCCATGCCGGTGCATTGGCTTGCACTGTTTCGGGCAGTTTCTCTATGAAGCTTATTGCGCCTTTGAGGTCTCCTGCTCTTCCTAACATATCGACTACACAAGAGTAATGCTCCATTTGAGGCTGAAATGAAATTTCGTTTACCATTTTATCAAAAAATGCCAGACCTTCCTTCACTAGACCGGCATGGCTGCATGCTGACAGAACCGTCAGCACAGTAACTCCATTAGGTTCTAATCCGTTTGATTTCATCTCCTCTAAGAGAGTAAGGGACTCCATTCCACGTCCATTCATTCCTAGTGCACCTATCATTGCATTATATGTTAAAATATTTCTTTTGGGCATTTCATCGAACACCTCCCTAGCAGAAACTAAATCTCCACATTTGCCATATGCATCTACAAGCCCTGTGCCAACAGCCAAGCCATTAATAAAACCATTCTTGACTGCCATTCCATGAGCACAATTGGAGAAAATCACCTCAGCCAAGCAAACACAAGCTTCTAGAAGGCCGAGCATGGTCACTGAATTAGGGCTACCAAGCTCTCTTTGTGCCTCCACAAAGAAGGTTATTGCTTCATTAGGTTTACCACAACTCGCAAAGCCTGAAACCATAGTGTTCCAAGTGAACAGGTTTCTCTCTTCCATGTTGTCAAACAGTTGCAAGGCCAACTCCATGAGGTCACACTTTGCATATGCATCCAATAGGGAATTCATCAAAATTATATTAGAGAACCGTACTCTTCGAATGATCACTGCATGAACACACTTGCACCACATCGGTTGCTTTTGTTTTTTGCAAAGTTGCAATAAGGAGACTAATGTGACATCATCTCCTCTAATTCCACAGTTAATCATGGAATCAAACATTGTGAGTGCTTCTACACACCTCTCAGCATGGACCAGACCTGAAAAGATACTATTCCACGAAACCAAGTTCCTTTCAGGCATTTGAACAAACACCTTGTAGGCAGATTCCATGTCAAAGGACTTGGAGTACATATCAATTAGTGAATTTGCCACAAAAACATCATTCTCAAAGCCCCAAGAAACCACAAGCCCATGTAACATTGTTCCATTACACATGTTCCCAATATTACAACAAGCTTGTATGACACTGACAACAGAAAGCCCATCTAAATCAACAAAAGCACCATTGAACATGTTTCTAAACAACAAAATCGCATTCACAGCATGGTCAGTTTGTGCATAGGCACTAATTAGTGCACTCCATGAGATGACATCTATCTTGAGCATTTCATCAAATAACTTTTGTGCACAGATCAATTCCTGGATTTTTCCATACATTGTTAATAAAGAGTTTGCAACTGACAAGTCCCTAATAAACCCAATCTTTAAAACATACCCATGCAGGTTCAATCCTTCTTTATACTCTTGAAGTTTCCAACAAGCCTGTATCGAGACAACCAATGTGGAAAGATTTGGCTTGAAGAAATCACAAACCCTAGCCTCTTTCCAATGACTCAACCCATTCAAGTAGTCACCATTGCTCATGAAACCATGTATTAAAGCATTCCAGGACACAGAGTTTTTATTCACTGAACTGTTAAACTGTGTAAAGGCTGAAGCGAACATGTTGCTTTTGAGGTAGAAGCTAGTGATGGAATTGGAGGTGGAAGGGAAAAGTTGGAGACCAGTTTTGATTGCATCTGCATGGAGACACATGCCGTGATCGAGCCACTGAACTGCCGCGAGAGATTTAAAGATGGAAGGGAGGAGTTCAGGCGGTATGGTGAAACTGAGACCTGTGGCCCTAGCATGGCGATAATGGTGCAAGAGATTCATGACAAGTGCTGAGAATTTTTGCAAATTGATCTCGCTTCCTTTTCAGGGCTGTTTTGTTTGCTATGACGGGGATCCGTATCCTCCCAGGTACCTGACTCAACACAATTGAAATGGACGGCCCAGATTTAATTTCAGTTGGTCGGTGATCAGAATGGCAGTATTATTTGTGCTTTGAGATGCGTGCCAAGTTAAAAATTATATCTTCAGATCGTCCGATTCAATTCTTCTAACCTGAGGGGATACAAATTCCTATGACGGGGAGGCGCGGAGCGAATTCACATCCCCTCAGGTTACCGGACTGAGTACAATTGAATCAGACAGTTCAAAATTGTTCTATTTAACTTGACACGAATCTCAAAGAAAATATAATAGTGCCCCCTCTGTCATTCTGATCAAGGACCGACTGAGAGTAAATCTGACCCGTCCGTTTCATTTGTGTTGAGTCAGGTACCTTGCAGTTGGAATTCACATCCCCTCAGGTTACCTGACTGAGTACAATTAAATCGGACGGTCCAAAATTGTTCTTTTTAAATTGGTACGAATCTCAAAGCATAAATAATACTGTCCCTCTGCACCATCCCGAGCTAGTATTGGCTGGTACCTGGGAGGATACCAAATCCATTTGAACATATTTTCTTCTCTGTGTGTTATTTTTGTTTTTTTTCAATTAAGCACTTCTTTAAAAATAAACCTAAACCCTAGTACTAGGTCACTTTTAATGACCCCAAAATAATAAAAAATAATTTATATGCATACAATTTAGTATTATACTGCATCTTTTTTTTTTGCCAAAAAGTTTCTTTCGAATTACTCTAATAATAAGTTGTGAAAGCTTTAAATATTATTTAGAGCATAACGTTGAGTTTTGGTGATTTAATAACTAAAACATGTCAAGAATTAAACAAACACATCTAATATACATGCAATTTGTTGTAAATGTTTTACTATAACTTTTGTCTGCGTAAAACTTAATGTACTCTTACGGAATTGCTTGATTAATAATTAGTGAAAGTATTAGATAATATTTGAGGCATAACTGTCAATTTTAATCGTCAAAAGTATTATTAGAGTAAATTCAAAATAGTTCAATTTTGTGGTTTAACTATGAATGCACATAAATCGTATTTTATAGATAAATTTCTAGAGGGTTTCCATTTGGCACAATATATTTCCAAACGGTTCATTATTTTTCCAAATGTAAAACATGTATAAATTTAATCCTACATGGTCTGTTCTGCAACTAAAGTGCAAATCTTACATTAGTTGATGCAAATAAAATGCAAAATATGTATAAAAAAGTTTCATCTCTTAGGGAATTAGTTTGATGTTTCAGAAAAAAAAAATCCCCTTTTTCTTATCTGGCAGCCTCTGTCGGTATTTTTTTTTAAAAAAGTATGAATAAAGTTGGAACCATGAGTTAATCAGTACAAAAAAAAATATATAAGAATTGTGTACAAATTTGTGCAAAAAAAAAAAGATCATTTCATGAGCTAGAATGCAAAATGTCTCAACAGTACATAATTTATGTGCTTAAAGGAATCTGACGGCTGTATTTTTTATTTAACCAAACTCAAGCCTCCATTTGTATTTTTGACTTTTGAGAACACCCTATCCACTTGTTCTGACATATAGCTTACACACAACTAACAACCCTTAATGGTTGGCGAAACCAGAACTGTGATTAGAAGATCTCATATAAAATATTTCGGTACATGTATATTCATAGAATAGTTTCATGTTTACTTTAAAATATATATATTGTGAACGAACGTACTGGAAAAATGGGAAATATATTTGTAGGAAGTATGTACTGGAGCAACTTAACCTAGACAAAAACCTCCCTCATTTTTTAAGTCTTTTTAAAGTCTCTCTCTCACTCTAGATTAACATTCAAACAAAGCACTAACAAATACATAAAAAACGCACAAAACATACAAACAAGTAACTAGTGTAATGGCATTGGAATTCTTTCTTTTTTATAGCAATTAACTCGTGAGCATTGGCAGTCCCTTTATTGCCAGAAATATACCATTTACATGTCGTATAATACCACCGGCTCTTGCCCTCTATCTTATCTTGCTTTTCTGACAATTCTATCCTATTGTCTCAATGTCACGACTTGCATGCTAACAAATGTTGCAAGATTATAGGATTAATTAAGGACTAGATCGTAAGCCGGTATTCATGCTATACAAAAGAATGATTCAAAGAAAAGAAATAAGTATGAAAAGGGAATAAGTCGAAGCCAAAATTGGTGATGCCATCAATCATTCATGAAACAGTGCTGGATGTAGGGGTTATCAAATCTGACATAATTGGACCAGTACTGCTTGTACTTGGCAATTGCAAGATCAAGCCATGGCTTGTAGTTTCCATTGTAATGCACCACAGCTGCACTCTCTATCTCTTTTGGGTCTACTGCCGGGTCGTACCCAAGACCAAGCACGTGCCAGGTGCGATTGAGTGGGAATGTTAGGTTGTAAAAGGTGATCAGGCCAGGTGGCAGTGATCCCAGCTTCCATAGCTTTCTGTCCTCATTCTGAAAAAAAATGCAAAGTACTTGTATTTTAGTATTTAGAAAATTAGAAAATGAACAATATTCATGATATAGCATTAAAACATATTAAATAGAAATGCAGACATTGCTGAGGGCTAAGGAGGCAGGGTATTTTGGTCACAAAAATTCAACAAAGAATGACTGGAACAGGCCAGTAGGTACTGGGAATACCATATTACCTCAACAACTACTAACAATACCATGCACCAACCTTGGCCCCAAAAGTAATTAAATAAAAAGAATATAAATTTGTATGTCGTACCAAATCTTGCCAATAGTGATAAATCCCAGTAATGTTCCTTTTCTTCCACTCCTTCAGATCAAACATATTCATCCCAAAGGCCCATCCACAGGCCCGTGGATCAAAATTATCTGAAATTTTTGGGTTTGAAAAATTCAAATACGTGTCAAACCGGTGAAAGCTCTCCTTGCATGTTTCAACCGCCCCATTCACCATTCCTTTCAAATTTACTGACCAGAGAGGAGTCAGGTCCCGTTGCACCACCACATCATCGTCCAAAAATAATATTTTATTTAATTTTGGGTACACCTCTGGCATGTAAAACCTCAAGTGGTTCAGCATAGAAAGGTACTTGGGGTTCCGGTATTTCAAATTCTCATGCCCAGCCGAAAGGGATGAGGGATGGTTAAATTTGAAATAATATTCTTTAATCCTCGCTGATTCAAGTTGGCGAAGAACTGAACAGTATGAAGAATTTAGCCATTTGAACTTGTCTATGTTTTGCACCTCGATTGTTGCATGGTTAGGCGGGTGCATCATGAACCACATTTTCATGGCTGGGAAATTTAATCTATCAGTTACTATGTGAAACACGTGTTTATGCGGCTCATTGGCATGTGTAACAGTTGAATTGATAACAACTGACGTTGCAAGCACATTGTCAGAGAAGACGGCATAATGGTAAAGAGAGGAATCTTCAAGTTTGGACTTCTCTTCTTCGAATTTTTCTTCCTTGTAGTAATTATAGTAATCATTGGTTAGTTGTAAATGAAGACAGTGTATGGGTTTTGGCACAGTTTTGGCTGCATGTTGAACTAGGAAGGTGTTTTGTTTTTTGGCTGAGTTGATTTTTTCTTCTGACAATTGAAGAATGGCCCGTATCTTTCTCTCAATCTCTTCTGATTTATGAAGTTTGTCTTTTGCTGAGGTTAAGGCATGGCCCATTGCTTTAGCCTGCTCAAGGGCACTGGAATAGAGAAAAAGAACAAAAAGATGTAATAACAGAGGAAGATGATTAGAAACAGAAAGCAACACATGCCACCATTATAATAGCAGGCACATAATTTGCATTATCCCTCCCTTCTTTTCCAGTATTACAAGAGTCTTGGAACTTCAAACAGTTTGATCCTGTAAAACCTCAAAGCATATTGGATAACCTCAAAGCATAATGAATTCTGTAGAAGCAGACATGAACTCCAATTGAAGTATCGTGAATTCTATTTAACATTATGCTGACATAAGGGAATGATGGGATCAAAAAAGAATTTCTAAAATCAAAACCATTAGAAAAGACATCAACAGATAGCAGTCAAAATCTAAGGTGTCATCCAGAAAACCTTAAATTGTAATGTTGACAAGAGAGGAGGTTTAAGATAAAATCTTCACAATCATCACTAACATACCTCTCATGTAGTTCATTGTCTGAGCTGGCATCTCCAATGGCATCTTGGTTCTCTTTGATTCGCATGATAAGCAATTGGTAAAGATCAAGCTCTTTCTTGGAATAAAATATGCTAGCATAAACCTTGGCCATTATTATCTGATCTTTCATGAGCATCAGTACGGAGTCTGACATGGGATTCTGGTATAGTACTCTCCATATACTGTACCTATCTTGTACCTTGTTCACAAAATTTTTGGTACGGTTTATCGCTGCATTTTGTATCTTGGTTTCATTTTCTTGGCTCATATGGATAAGATCCATTGTTCGTTTTTCCCTTCTCTTCTGCCTCAGCAGCTGAAGTTAAATTTTACAATCTCATTACATACAAATCAGAATAGAAAATTCATGTGCAAATCCAGTTTTTTTGTCTAAAATTTGATCAGCTTGCATAGGGCTGTATCAGCAAGTTCAATGTCACTTCATTCTGATGCTTTTCTACAGATTTATTAATAATTAAGACAATATAGACCTAATCAAGCAGGTCGTCAGCTTGGTCAAATATGGTCAAATACCAGTCTGGTTCACAATGAGTATGTTGGTGTCACAGGCCTTGATCTGAGAAGCTAGTTCATCCATTTAAATTGCCGCCTAGAAACAAATAAGAAGGAAACAAAAAAGGTAAGACACTGACCTCACGCTTACGTTTGATTGGGTCAATTGGTTCATCATTTTGAATTTGAGATCTAGTTTGATCATTTGCTTCCAATCTACTTGTCAAACTCAGCTCTGATCTGTTCACAAGAAGTTCGTTTGAAATGTGTCCCTGTTCAAAATTTACAGCTTTAAAAGTGCAGGCTAACTAGGCTGCAAAATTTGTATCGTAAAAACACTGCCAAACATATTTGTGCATCCTTTTCTTTTAAGAACAACAATAACGTGCCACATCTTCCAACTAAACCAAACAATTACTCATTCTGTAATTAAAATGCAACATATTAGGAGCTGTTTGCAAATGATATCCAATTATTGAAACCAAGAAATTAAACAAAGTTTTATAAATTGCCTCTTAACTTTCTTGTATTATTCAAATCATATCATCACTAATTTCCATACATTTGGCATGGAATAATCAGGTAATGGTGACCAGATTTTAGCTCAAACATGTTCTTCAATAGGGAGGCTTGTTAGAGTTAGGAGCGGAATAATCAAATTCATTAGAGTACACCTCTTCCATCACATAACTTAACATGATGGCATTAGTTGCAAGTATCTTAGAAAATGTAAGGTTTTAGTTGCGACATCAAATATTTTAGGTGTCATCACACGAATACTAATGTTATTAGTATCATTTGTAAAAAAAAAAAAACCCAGTAATTATCAGAATAAATAGAAGAAACAATAAGTACCAATCCAGCTGTTTCTTTAGTCTGATTCAGAGAAGAGAGCTCCTTGAAGTTTATTTTAAATGTTCTAATAGCACCTGAGGGATTGGTGTAGGCAACTGTTATTGATTCCTGACAAGTACTTCAAAAAATGTAATCAGAATAAAAATATTCTAATTATACAAGGGACAACAGTAATGATTTAAAAAATGTAAAACCCTATCATTGCTTTTGATAGGCCTATAATCAAGATGAAAAGGAATTATAGTAATTAACATGTAATAACTTGTGTACAAAACATAATGATAACTTTAGGACTCTACAAAGTTTCATGATTTTTTTAGCATCAAATGCAGCTGCTAATTAACTTTTCAGCATCAAAAACAGTGCAATCCATATGCTTGTCCCACTCTTAATCCTAACTGTGGTTCTTACAGTCCTACACAGCTTCAGGGCTCTTGACATGAGTTTGATCTAATTTGCAACAGCTAAAGCTTAATAAATTTCAGCCTACAGCTTTACTGCTAATGACAAGTGAATTGAGGAAAAGATTGGATCATTAATAGTTGGTACCAATCATAACAGGTACTGCATGATCCCAATTGGTACCCTATTCATTCATACCTGCTCATCATGGCAGTTTGTACAAGGTTGTTTACGGCCATCTCCACCATTTCCTTCATGTCTGAGAACTCATAAGTTTAAAAAAAAAGGGACAAAGGAAAATTGATTTACTCATGTAATATCATATATAATTAAAGTGAAGTTATGACTTGTAAATGCAAGAAAAGAAGAACAAACAATTGAGCCCACTAACCGGTTGGAAAAGGAGAACTTCCTCAAAAAAGAAAACTCTGATTGGGCAGATGAAACAATAATCGTCCCCTAAATAAAAAAGTTTATTTAAACAATTAAAAAGATAATATTTTGCAAAGTGAAAAGTTTGTGCATTATTGTCCACTACTAATCCTCCCTTATCAGTATAAGAGAAGGATATAAATAAAAGCTTTCACTTTGTATGAGGCTAGGAACAATACAGACACAATTCCAAGCATTGTCGTACTGGCTGATATATATAATGGTTAACATTATCTACCTGTCTAATTACCAGGGCTGTAGTATCATCAATCATTCAAATGCTATGAATTTTTAAAGAAAAATAGAATTAAGCTCACTAGGTCGAAAATGTGCCTGGTACTAAAACAGATACTACTACTAATCAAAATAAGAGAAATGTCCAAATTGTAAGGAAATTAAGCACCGCAGAGATTAGAAAAATAGAAATTGAAAGAAAGAAATATTACCTGAAATAAGAAGAAGATAATTAAAATTGAACGTCTAATCTCCATCTCGCATCAAGTAAGAGCAAGGGATGGAGAAAGTACTGAAGCGAAGGGAATATCGGGACGGGCTGTGGTTACCCAGTGTTGGAAGTGATTAGCGACCCGCATTCGCCAAATACTTCCTCAGTGATCGAGTTGCTGGACAGCACCACCTTTGGCCTCGTTCCGATTTGGTCTCGGTGGAGCGCCACCGCTAACGATTCTCGCCAAATCCGATCGATCTGGAGAGGATTTTCTATCGCGATTTGGCCTCCTTCAAATCCCGTCGACTGAAATCGCTTCTCGTTTCCGATCAGACACACGCCGCGAAATCCATTTCCAATTCTGATTTCTCTGTTTTGCTCCGCGTTCCGATCAGAGGGTTTAGTGTGATTGCTCCAGTTCGGATATGGAATTTATTTACCTAAGGTAACTCAAATTGTAATTTTAGATCTGGACCGTTCGATCTACTTTGGCAGCCATATTGAAGGATTCCGTGCATTCCAGCTCGGACCAGATTGGCACGAATTCTGATAAAACGGTCGTGATCTAAAACGTAAATATTGCATTACCTCAGAGAATCTGGACTCCATTAAATGTATGTCTTTGATGAGAGATTCATGATAAACGAAGTGTGGTTCTTCTGCTTCATGAGCGGTGTGTGCGTTCATGCTTCAGCTTCATTTTTAAGATTTTAAATTTCTTTTACTCAATAGAATAGAAAGCTTCATCTTTATTTTTTTATATTTAAATCGTTCGGTAATTTGATTTTGATAGTTGAAATTTAACTATATATTGCTATCCTTCTTTTTCTAATTTTAATATTTATCATTTTGACGTGGTCTCTGTTTTAATAATGTTATCCAATAATGAGGATGTTTTTAATTTTTTAGCAAGTTTAACAACAAATTTGAATTAATTAAAAATAAAGAAGAAATAAAGTCAACTCAAATATATAATTTTGTAATATAAAATAGTATGTCTTACATTAAATTTTTAAAAATATGTGTGTTTGAAACCGGAGGCAATATTTAAATAATATAAATTGTGTATATCACATTATTGCTTTTCCATTTACAGGTATAGTGACAAATTAATTATTCGGGTACGATGCGGCGAGGTCAAAAATTCATGATTCGAGAATAATTCGAGAATAATTCGGAATTATCCGGATCAGATATCTCAGTTCTATAAGAGAGCAAAACAAAAAACCAAAAATAAATGTTCTAGGAAAATTCGGGAAAAATTCATAAAATTAGCAAATTATTCGGGTTTAATTCGCGAATAATTTGTGAATCTTTTGACTATGTTTACAAGGGGGTGCTGACCCGCTTCACATGGACAACGCCAATAATTGACCATTTTAAACCTAAGATCCAACAAATGTATATAAAATCACAAAAGGAATTATGACGGTACATTTTGCATTTTGCATCAAGAATGTCTTTAAAAATTTCTTAGAAACGTGGGACTAAAGAAAACAAATCTCAGTATCCTCTATATCTAAATATTAAAACAAAAATATCATCAATACTTAGAAATACACACTACCTCTTGTTAAAGAGTTCCCTTATTAATTAATTATCAATTATCAGTAGAAAGCACCTGACACACCAAAAAATTGATCATCCAGAGAAAAACAAAATTAGGCAAAATGTACAAATCTGAGCAACAGAATTAATGAAAATCATGAGCCATGACAGTACAATTCCATCATCTTCCTTGTTGAGATCTATTGCTCGTACCAGCACCGGTACGACCCAGTGAGTTTGAACTGAGACGAATATCTTTCGACCTTCTCTTAATAGCCTCAACCTGCTCTAAAGTTTCCAAAACCTCCTTCATCGACGGTCTCTTTTTAGGGTCTTCATTGAGGCATTTTAAGCTTAGTTGTGCAGCTTTGAAGGCCCCCCTGGTGCTGTATTGTCCCTCGATCCGATGGTCCATAATATGCGATAACTTTCTCCGATCAGCTAAGAATGGCTTCGCATACTTCACTAAATTTTGTTGTTCATGCGGTCGATGTGGGTCTAATGCTCTCAGACCTGTTAGCATTTCTAACAGTACTACTCCAAACCCGTAAACATCGCTTTTCACATATAAATGACCTATAATTGATAACAAAATTTCACATGAAAATGACCTACAACTGAAGAGCAATTTGTGTAACAGGTCACTACACTGCAAAGGCTGACTAGGGCTTTACATGAGCCGGATGATGCGGGACGAGTAACGCAGAATGCCGCACCTCCAGGGACACAAGAGAACCCGAGATAAAAATTCGGATTGACTTTGGATGATTTAAGTGCCAAATCCACAAATATCTTGGAAGAATCAAAATGATTTGATGTTCATTTCTTTTTAATTATTTCAATAATCAATAATGCTTTTGTTGAAAGGGTGAAAGAGATAATTCCCTCCAACCAAAGGCACCAAAAGATATTTGAATTTTGACCACTATTTGAGATAGGCCACTTGATTTCTATTTCCATTAACAAAAGAAAAATCTTATGGTCCCCTACATAGGGGCCTACCTCCTAAATGCTAACATATCATTATGGTAGGCAACATTGATTAGTACCCAATTAAATTTATTTTTAATAAAGGGCAATTAATAAATTGCTTTTGATTAGTACCACAAGATATCCTTACCCCTCTATGATATGCACATGAGCACACATCCTTTGAATTTTACCTTAAAAAATTGACCTTCAATACAATTTGGTTCTACCAAAAGCAACAGGAAACACACAAGTTGATCTAAAGAGAGAGATGAAGAAGCTTATGTATGACCCTTCCTAAGGAATATAACAAAAACTTAAAAATAGCTGAAGATATTATAAGAACTTATATATAAATAAATAATATAATTGATATTTCATACCAGTAGCAACATATTCTGGAGCAGCGTAACCGAAAGTGCCCATGACCCTTGTCGTCACATGCGATTCACCGCTATCAGGGCCATGTTTTGCCAGACCAAAATCAGAGAGCTTTGCATTGTAATTCTACAAAAGAAGATAATTTCCCCACAATAATTCCTGGTAAATAAATAGTCAGAAATTGACTTTTTTACTGGTAATATTTTGAAAGGAAGGTGTTTACTTACAGAGTCCAAGAGGATATTTGAGGCCTTGAAGTCTCTGTAGATGACTTGTCTCTCTGACGAGTGAAGAAAGGCGAGGCCACGAGCCGCGCCTATTACAATTTTTAGTCTAAGATCCCAAGATAATGTATCGTTGGTTGTTCCTCCTATCAGAAGCAAATTACCAGAAAATTAATCCAACTTCACAGAGAGAAAATTTTGAAGATGATTTAATTAATTGAAGTTCATGCCTCTCCTATTGTTCTCAAAATAAGACAAACTTATTATGCATGAAAGAAAAAGACATGTCACATATTTGCATAGTGTCCCCACCAATTAAAAAAAAAGGAACATAAATAACATACTAATAAATTAAAAAGGAGTTCAAATCAGAAGAAGATATTTATTAAAGGACAAGTAAATCTAACCACATCAGAAAGAATTTGTATCCTCTGCATTAACTCAAAAGAGAATCTTTTGAGTTAATGAATCTCAGCCGTCCAATATGCTTTAAGATTTGTGTAAATTAGATCACACTAATATTAAAGAGCCTCCTATGTTATAAGTAGGATCCGGATTGGATCCGTTTAAAATCAAACGATTGAGATTAATTAACTCAAAAAGATTTCCTTTTGAGTTAATGCAGAGGATACACATTCCATCAGAAAAAGACATCAATCACTAGAGGCTGATACAGTCCTTGTCAGATATTAAATAATTTTGCAAAGCAATTAATAAGTTGGCAAATGGACACATATCAATCTCAAGTTCTCAACAAAACATTATCATCTCTGAAATTGCATGTACCTTCCAAGCAAAGGACAAAATATGTACCGTACTATTCAATTTTATAATGTAATGAGGTTGACTAGTTGGTATAAAGCATCCACCGCTGTATTGCACTACAAATTCAACCTTTTCTCATTTCTTGTCACTTGCATAAATTGCTAAACCTAATTTCTCATAAGAAACAAAAGAAAAGAAAATGATGAGATTCTCACTTCGAAAGAGATGGTTTTCTAAGCTGCCTTTGGCCATGAACTCATAAACCAGCAAAAGCTCCTTATCTTCCCAACAGTACCCCAACAGTTTCACCAGGTTTGGATGAGTCAACCTCCCTAGAAAATTCACCTCTGACTACAAAATTTACAAACAAAAAATAAAAAATATTGTTTACCATTTAAAATTTTAAACGAACTATATATATATGTCAACCGACAAGTAGTACTTGTCAACTTGATATAGTAAAGCAATATATAACTAACAAATTTTCTCTGGAAAAGGACTCAAATATAGGGTAAATTTTAACAGAGGAGTTTCGGCTTCATGCAGCGCACATACTATACAATAAAACAAGGCCATATATGGTTCGTGCACTGCATGAAGTCAAAACTACTCTGTTAAAATATTTACCCCAAATATATCCTAATTATTGAACCCACATAATCTAAGCACTTAAAAAGTACAAGTGATACCTGCCATTCTTCGATACCTTGCACGCTCTCGGGATTGAGTTTCTTCACGGCAATGACCATTCCGATCCCGCTCTTACTCGGATTCAATGTTTTTTCTTCAACCCATCCCTTGTACACCCTCCCAAACCCGCCTTCTCCAAGCACTGTCTCAGGTTTAAAATTTCTCGTGGCGCCTTTCAGCTCCGCAAATGTGAAAATTCTGAGGTTTGGTGTCTCGAGGATGTGTCCGTCAGGGTAAACTAAGGTGGGGTCATCTAAACTGACACGGCTACTACCGGTAGATTGGCCAAAAGTGCTGCTGCTTATGGTTGAGATCTCGGTCATGGACGTGCTGCTACTCGCCTTCGACGTCAAGCGACCTGTGCATTTTGTCAAGAGTTATTGGTACTAGTTTATGCTATATGACCGTTCCTGATTAGTGGTACTATCAGTAACGCCTGAGTCAGTATCACCCGTAGGTCCGTTTCTAATGTCTAGTTCTCCACTAGTGACTCTTACCAATAGCATGCCTACTGGTTTGATTAATTACCAGTACTGGTTTATTTAGTCATTCTTGGATTTTCTTTTCCTTTTTAATTTGAGTTTCCACCATCTTATATATGCAATGCTTAAGCGTTTGTGAAACCAGCAGATTTGAGAAAATATAATATAATTGTTAAGCGTTTGAATGCTATTGTGTTTGGACTTTGGAGGGTTCATCATGCATGGTTTTTTAATATGAAAGATGCCAAATGTGCAACACATTGAAATATTAAAATTAATCAGACTAAAATATGCCGGCTTTGGAAAGGAACATTATTGAAGTTATTGCGTAACACACTTATATATAAGAAGGGTTCAAATGCCTCCATTTTTTGTATCTCCATCATGCCTCTATTTTTTAAAACTTCAATAACTCAAGATTTAAAACTTAAAAGTCAAAATAAAACCGTTAGATGTGATATATGTTATTTTCTCTATGTACTCATAAAAAATTATCAAAAATTATCACATTTCAATTTTGTTTTTATGTGAATCAATAAGTTCAAAAATCAACGCCTAAAAATCATCCAAATTAGTGCATTTTTTACAAGCTCTTGATGACAATCAAAATAAAATTGAAATGTCATAATTTTTTACATCTGCATAGATAAAATGATGTAGATCATATCCAACGGTTTTATTTTAATTTGTAAGTTTTAAATTTTAAATTATTAAAGTTTTAAAAAATGAAGGCACGGTGGAGACACAAAAAATGAAGGTATTTGAACCCTCCTTGTATATATATATATATATTCCGATTAAATGAAAGTAGTGCAGTATCGTCCTGTTTGTTTCTTTGATATTGAGGTTCAAGTGTGTACCAAAGAAAGGTTGGTGTGGGAATTACCAAACAAGTTCAAACCATTCATATACATACATATAGATAGATAGATAGATAGATAGATAGATAGATAGATAGATAGACAGGCTAATGTGCTTTCGGTAGCATATGGGTCGAAATACACGGTTCAAATTTGAAATTTCAAAATTCAAAAAGTCGATCTGAACCGTTCATCTTATTCTCCATATTAATATGTGCTTGGAGACCAAATTTTACATTTTTCTGAATTTTTTTTACTATTTATTAAGCCACTTGGAAAATTGCTGATCCAACGGTGGCTTAACAAAACAGTAAAACCGTTGGATTAGCAATTTTCAAAGTACCTTAATAAATAGTAAAAAAATTCAGAAAAATATAAAATTTGGTTTCCAAGCACATATTAATATGGAGAACAAGATGAACGGTTCAGGTCAACTTTTTGAATTTTGAAATTTCAAATTTGAATTGTGTGTATTTCGGAAGCACATTAGCCTCTCTCTCTATATATATATATAGAGAGAGAGAGTAAAGCTAATATACACTTAAGTGTACTGTACACTTAACTTTATGATCGTCAGATTTCTTTAAAAGTCGTGTAGATTCTTTAAAAGTCGTGGTAGCACGACTTTTAAAGAAATCTGATGACCCTAAGGTTAAGTGTACGGAACACTTAAGTGTATATTAGCTTTACTCTATATATATATTCAAGTGAGGCCTCTCTGACATTTATTATTAAAGTTATAGTAAAATGAAACTTGGATTATATTGCAGAACTGATCTCACTTAATTGAAAGAAACTTGAATGAAGTGCTATTTGCAAATTATTAAATCCTTCGGTTTTCAAATATAGCTGAAAAACATACACAAATTAATCCTTCAAAATTTCCACTGGCTAAAAACAAAAGGGAAAATAAAATATATATATATATACTACTCAGTTTTATATATTACATGAGAAAAAAAAATTAAAAATTCCAAGTATATGAAATTATGAACTAACCTATAATGGCTGATGGTCTATTAGTCACTGAAGTGCAAGATTTCCATGGCATCCCAAGGCAATTCCCCATCTTTCTCTCCTGCTCTCTCTCTCTCTCTCTCTCTCTCTATCTGCCAACAACTAAATGCTGAGAAATATAAAGCTAGTTAACTGAAGGAAAGATATGAAGAGAGGAAATTATGAAGCAAGTGATGCGTCAACGAGGAAAGAGAAAGGAAAGAAGAGCAAGTTAGAGAGAGAGAGAGAGAGAGAGAGAGGTGATTATTATGATTTTTTTCCCAATACTTTCCTCTGTGGTTTCTAAGTCAGCAAGGTCAACCATTTCTCATGTTTTCACATTCCCTGCGTCTAATTCTTATTCCCAATATCAACGCTCCGGGTTTGCTGCGGCCTCTCAGTTCTGTATAGATGTGTGGCGAGTCTCTGCAAAAAATTAAGGCCTATACATTTTGTAGTTGGGAAACATTTAATAGCTAAATTGACAAGAATATAGACTGATCTTAATATATACAACATAGTGCTTAGGCATCCATATGTTTTTAAAAATAATTAATTATATATAATAAAATTTAATTAATTTTTTTTCAGCCTTCCTCATAAAATATTAAATGTATGTTTACAGCGTAGTAATTAAAATTTTACATTGTAGTTAATTTTGAAGATTTTAATTCAAATTTTATCTACACATTAAATATTTTTACAATTTAATTACCTTTTAGCATCTCCAATCTAAATTTTCTAGTTCTGCTTCAGAACATGGACACAATTTTTTCCTTTGTACCTTATTTGAACCAAATTGTATTTTTTTTTCAAAAAAAAAAAATCTGATATAGCATGTTGATTATACCTCTTTTTAGACTTGAAGTAAAAGTTTATTTTTTATTTGGTGATTTTTCATGATAATTCTAGTAGAAATAGGGGTGATATTATCCGACCGTATCCGACTCCGTATCCGAAAATTTAATACGGATATCCGATATCCGAATATCCGTGCAGATACGGATACAGATATGGTTTTGAATTTTAATTATCCGTATCCGAATAGTAGATATATATTATATAATTTAATATGAATTATGAAAAAAATTATGTTATTCACTATTATAAAAAACGAATATCCGTATCCGTATCCGGTTAATATCCAATCCATATCCGTCTAATATCCGATCCGTATCCGGAAAATAAAAACGGATACGGATATGATTTTACCACTATCCGATCCGTTTGCACCCCTAAGTAGGAAAAATTATAACGTTCGCTTTAAAACTTCTATTCATTCAAAATATGTATAGTAATTAAAATTATGAGATTTGCTCCAATAATATACACCATATCATACTGAAAATAAATTTGAAATTTATTTTCACCATCAAACTCGAAAGACAATATATATCAGAATACTAAAAATAATCGATTACAGTTTTGTTAATAATAAATCTGAAATTTAAATTATGATATCTGAAAATGCTATTTAAATACTTTTTAAACACTTATTAGAGAAATTTTTTTTGAATAATTTGTACATAATTCACATATGTGGAAGAATTTCACCCGTCGGCGAACCTGAGACGATTTTTCTCTAGACAATTGTTAACATGTGCAAAAACAACCCCTATTTTGTTGCTGAGAGCTGCTGGTTCTCCAGCTTGAGTGCAATGAAAAAGAACAAAGATTTTTGTATAGATCCGAGTTTAGGATCCTTATTTTACCTTAGCCCTATTATATGTGGCTTAGTATTAAGTTGATGTTTTGTTATGATTGTTTTTTGGTGGATTGTTAAAAGCAGAGCCTGTGTTTTGCTCTGCGTTAGTGCTTTATAGTTTTTCTTAACTGAGTTTTAAACTCTTTTTTTTTTGTAAGTTAACTATGATTTCATGCTAATAAAATGGACAATCTTGCCTTTTATCAAAAAAAAAAAAAAAAAATTGTTAACATGCTTCTTAAATAAAATGAGAACAAAAAACATTTCGTGCTTAGCCATGGTTGAATCTTGCTTAAATATTGTGGATAATATTTAATTATCTATGTCAGACAACGTCCTGATCAAGTAGCAATCATTCAAGGTGGTTGTTTTTTTCTTGCACGGAGACCCTAAAAATTCAACCATCTTTTGATGTTTATGCTTCTTCTTTTTTTCCAAAAAAAGTATATGCTTAAACTTTTTGTGAAAAGAAATCTATTTTTAACTAAAAAGAGAATGATGTAACGATATTATTAGAAAGACGCCAAACAAAGTTTGGTGGTACACAACTGCAAGTTTCAGTTCACATAAGTGCTGCACAAAAAGAAAGTTCGTAGTCTGTGATTCGATTTGAGTTTGATTTGAAAAAAGTTCACAATTAATTCGATTAGAAATTAGTTCGTTCTGAAACAAATTAAATCAGTTTGGTTTGAATCTTATTCAAATCAAATTCAAATTGGCTATGATTAGTTTGAAATTGATTCGCGAACTATTTAGGTTCGAATCTCAAATAATGCAACTAATGAAGTCAACCATCGATCTTTATAATGCAGGAACCAAGCTTATATCATAGCTCAAATTGTTAATATAATGATAACTTATAATAGGAAAATGTTTCAGCAATGTAACAAATTAACAATGGAATAAGTTTCATTTGACTAGGTCCATGTCGTGATTTTAATCAATCCAACAGCGTAAATGATAAGAGAATCTTGAGCTGGCCCATAATCTATCACTGTGAATTCGTGAAAGGTAAAAGGAAACCGTATGAATTTTGTTCCGTGCGAATTAAATTAAAGCATAAACTACTGGTATAACTAGAGATGCCAAACAAATTTGTAGTTCGTAATTCGATTGACTTTGATTCGAAAAACTTGTAGTTCACAATTAATTCAATTCGAAATTAGTTAGTTATGAAACAAATCAAAGCAATTCAGTTTAAATCTTATTCAAACTCAAATTCAAACTCAAACCGAAGTAAGTTCGATTCGTTTGCAGTTCTAGTTTACATAGCTATTAGTTAGTTTAATTTGTCTAACAATATTCATTTTTCAAGTCATAAAAAAGCAACCTATACTTGTCAACTCTTTAGGTACTAAAATTTTGGTGATTATTTTATTAATCTTAGTTGTGAGTTACCTGTTATGGGATTCTAAAATTGACGCACACTACTAGAGAATCTAAAGAAATAATCTAAGCAAAATAATTCATAACTAGCCACTTACCGCAAAATAGGAATTCTTAAAACACCGTAATTTGAATGGAAGCTATAGTAGTTAGAATAGTGAAATTTGAGAATAGCAATTTTTAAATTAGTGTGAAATTGGTACTATTCGGATTAGTAAAAATATTGTTTGGATTGTACATTTGGAATAGTGAATAACTGTGACCGATAAAAAATAGTGTTAATAATGTGCTAATTAAGAAGAAAAATAGATAAGTAGGGTCTCAAATGAATTGTCACGTCGTGGAGATAGCATAAGTGATGTCAATTATACATTTCATTTCGATGGAAATCAAAGAACGTTTTTTTTTTCTCTCTCTTTACATTTTCTGAATAGTAGTTATTCTAACATTTACAATGAATAGAGAATAACAACTATTATAGCTATTCCGAATACCAAAAATATTATTTGAATACACATTGCTATTCCAAATAAACTCTATTCTAAAATAGCTCATATTCTTGACACATCCAAACATACCCTTATTTAACATGTGTGTGATCAAAGTGGAAGCTATAGCAAAGCTACTGATTCACAATAAATACAATGAACCAGATCCATCCAGTAATTTATCTTGCAATCTACTGTTAACTGAACAAAATCTTGAGCGGTCTTTTTTTTGTTTTTTCTGATTAATATCTTGAGTTGCTTCAGTGGTGGGTTTTGCCTACTTAGTAGTGACAAAGTGCATGCTTTATTGACAGGATTAGGCTCAATCAGCCATTCAGATTTCGCCACGTAGCAGCTATCAGCAGCCCCTAACTTGTAAGATACAGCAGATCTAGACGCCTATGGGGGGTTTTAATTAATTAATTCACCAATTACTGGGAGGTCTGGTCTAAAAGAGGAGTAAGGAAATCATCATTAAAAAAAGGTACGCACTTATAGAAAAGATATTTGAAATAACAGATAGATAAAAAGGCGATACCGACATGAATGAAAAAACATATTAATGCTAAATAAAATAGAGTGAGGCTATCCTACATTGTAATTGGGATATAGGTATGTGGTATGAATTTATATTTATACTTTAAAAATTTAAATAGTCGATTCAAACAGTTAAACATAATTTTTATTTAAAATGGTATTTGAACATTAAACTTTATATTTTTTAATATTTCCTTTCACTATTTTTTAAATAAGTAGAAAAAATCACCGGATCTAAAGATTATGGACCATCCGAAAATAGTGATTTTCTAGTCAAATAAAAAATATATATATAATTTGGTTGTAAGTACATTTTCATATGAAGATCATATTGAACGGCTCAGATTGATTGTTTGAACTTTGAAAATCGAGATATAGATCCTTAACACATACCCATATTTGCATTGCAAAAGAGCATAGTCTCAATTTGATCCTTTAGTAATTGCAATCAAAACTTAAAAAGGTACAAAAGATTACTCTCTTTTTATCCAGTAGCCAGCATTTTGGATGGAAGTGATCAGAGAAGGCATTACATATGTGATATGTACATGGATTATATCATTGCAGCAAGTATCATTGATGATATAATTTTTTTTTCAATTTCGTAATATACATGGTATATGCACTTATGTTGTGCTCTTTGTTTCAGTGATTTTCCAATTTTTATACCTACAAGACATATATACTTCCAGTGAGAGATAAATGCCAAAACTTGTGTCAGCATTTTCTCATATTAGAAACAGCATATATGCATAACTGCCAGTACTTAGCCAATACTATTTGGACACATATACAAAAAATACCCACGAAAGTCGCAAAATTTGGTTTCTTTCTGTTAGTTTCAGCGCAGAGTAATGCTGTTGTTCTTTTGAACTCTAGGTTTCGAGCTTGAGGCTGATGCGACGTTGGGCTGAGCCTGAGATACAACATGCTCAAGTGCTGATGTTAAGTCACACGTGCTGGGCCGCATATGGGGTTGTTCCTTGAGACAGAGTGAGATGATCTCAGCTAATTGGTATAGTGAACGCTTCGGGTAGCACCCGTTAAGCAACGGATCTGCTAGGTGCATGTATCCTCTGCTGTTAAGGAAAGGACGGGACTGCAGAGGAATAAATTAAACAGTAATTGCTGTTAAATGAGGAAAACATGTGGTTTGGGTATACAAGTTTATAATCATAATATCACGTTTGAGTACTCCACTGGAATTTGGTTTTGAATTAAATTTATATGCCCCTTTTCAGTCATTGTACTTATTTTAGTTATTTTGTCTTTATCCAACTATACCAAGTGTTTACAGGTGATTAGGATTAATAAAGTCCATCAAATCTGAGCCAAAAACTCCATTTAAAAACCCTAAATTCAATTACAGAATTCATGTGCTTTTGGTCAGAGTAAACATGATAACAAGTTGAGGTAGAAAATAACCACAAACTTGCCATTTGTTTATACATTCTCTAGAGGTCTTGTATTGAAAGCCTTTCTTTTCTTGGTTTAATAAAAGATTAAAGTAACCATTGACAGTTGACCTACTTCTAAGAAAACCCAAAAACCTTAAGAAGAAGATACTTTTAAACAAAACCAAAGTTCCAGTGCCCGACCTAGTGAATCACTCATTTAAAAAATTCTCAAAATAACAAGTACTAGTGAGAATAAAAACAAATGTAAATTATCATTTTCAGAAAAAGAAAAACCTACCCAACGTATCAGACTCCGCTCGCCTTCTTCCCTTGACATGTCATATGCCTTTCTGCCAGAGATCAGCTCAAGGAGAACAACACCAAAGCTATACACATCAGACTTGACACTGAGCTTCCCACTCATGTAATAATCGGGTGCACAGTACCCATATGTGCCCATGACCCGTGTAGACACGTGCGTGCTATCCCCTGTGGGTCCCAGCTTGGCCAGGCCGAAGTCTGACAGCTTGGGGTTGAATTCATTGTCCAGTAATATGTTTGATGATTTCAAGTCCCGGTATATGACAGGTGGATTGACTTCGTGCAAGTACTGCAAGCCACGGGCTGCACCAGTAGCAATCTTGAGTCGAGTGCTCCAGTCGAGGGGCTTTCTGTTAGGTGGAAGATCTAGGAGCAAGGCGAAATGTAATGAGTTAATAGAGAACACTACAAGTCAATTAAAATTGCACAACTAGAGCCAGCACTAACCAACTAGTGATTTAACCCAACATCCATTTTAATTTACTTTTGTAGTACTTAATACTGCTTTCTAGTGACAACTGTATACATACACATGTTATGCAAGAATTTTTTCAGGGAGAAAACTTAGTCATATAAGGCCTTGTGAGAACTGACCTCAAGGACTCCTGTTATAATCTATTTTAAACAAACAAACTGTTCCAAAAGCTTAATCTCATGGTACAATGAAGGTTACATTTCATTGTTTCTATTCTAAACTAAATTTCAGATACATTACATTAAATCTTGCCAATTGCAAGGGCCTTTTTTTTTTTTTGCCAATGAACCAATTTGTTATCCCTTCCTAAAGGGGGAATTGGATACTAAAAATTATAGCACACTGCACCGAATATCAAACTGAGAACGGTAATATGCGAAAAGGTAAGTAAAGTGAGGAGAAGGAACCAACCGAAAAGGTGGTTTTCAAGGCTACCCTGAGACATATGCTCGTAAACCAAGATACGCTGGTCACCCTCGGCACAGTAGCCTATCAAGTTGACGAGATTCGGGTGGTGAAGCAAGAGAAGCATCAGGCACTCTACCACAAATTCATGCGTGCCCTCCATTCCTGCCTTCTTCAGCTGCTTGATCGCCACCGTCTACTCCCCGCAATATACCAATTCTTACATCAGATCAAAATAAACAAAATGTGCAAAATAAAAAGGAATTGAGTACTGTTCAGTAATATATATCAATCCAGTATTAGTAACCCACCCCTCCCCCTTTACAACCCCCTGCTATTATTTAAAACTTGGTATAGGTTGGGTTAGTACAATAATCAAGTAGTAGAAAAATGTGACTACCTGGCCACAAACCAACTGACCCTTGTAAACCAGACCGAACCCACCTTCGCCAATCAAGTTAGCCTCAGCAAAGTTGCTGGTGGCAGCCACCATCTGGCTCAGCGTGTATTTATTTGCATTTTTTGGATCAGGACAAACGCCTTTCTCGTCGAACTCAGTATAACCTAAGGGGCAGAAATAATTATTTAAGCCAGCAAAAAGGGGATAAATAAAGGTGTTATCAACTTTTGCACAAGGGATCCTGTAAGGTGTAAAATTGCATTTGCCACTCTTAAAATATATAAATTTGGTTTATGCTTAGAACATGATTTAACTCCGCCTGTGTAGTGCCTATGTAGTTTCTACACAGCCTGTCCCAAGTCAGGAAAAAGGAGGAGGGTTCGTGATAGAGCCAGCGGTAAAGAAAAACAGTCTCTTTATGGAAATGAAACCCTCACAAATTGGGGCAGGAGTAGTACTAGGATGGGCGACCTCTTGGAAAGTTCTTGTGCTGCTGATTTTGGTTGGGTTTCATTTCTAACCTACCCCAACTTGTTTGGAAATAAAGGCTTTGAAAAAGAAGAAGATGCTTAGAACATGATTTGCATCTTTTTTTTGTTCCTTCCTTTGAATGGTTGTATCCATGGTATCCAAGAATTGAATCCAAAAACTAAGAATTCTTCATTACTAACTATTTATGGGAGCATATGACTTTTACAACATGAACACAACTTGTACAAAATACAATTAAGAAAGGGCAATAAAGATTCACTTAGGCATTTATACAAACATGAACAGTGCGAACCAGAGAGCGATCAAAACCTATGGAATCAACAAGACGGGAAAGAGTTCTGGAGCTGGCCGCAGCGCCATTGCTCCGGCGTCGCCGCAGGTCTCTTGACCTCGGGCTGCAAGAGAAGCAACTCATCTCCTCTCTTGTCTCTTTCTACGCTACATTCCTTTGCTGACACATAGGGCTAGGAATCAGTTCCATAAACCAATCAGGAGAAACCAAAGGTGCATTCTAATCTCCCTAGAAAGAAGAAAAGAGGAGATTCTATAATTAGGTGAGTTACTTCTCTCTTGCTGTAGAGGTAATTGTTTCGCCATTTTTAGCAGATTTGCTGTAGAGGTAACGAATTCAGCTCCAATTTAGTGATGGAACTGGTATAGAATTCACATCCCTCGGGTTATCGGACTGAGTACAATTGAATCAGACCGTCTAAAATTATTCTATTTAACTTGGCACGAATCTTAAAGCACAAATAATACTGCCCCCCTGTCATCCCGAGCAAGGACCGGCTGAGAGTAAATCTGAACCGTCAGTTTCAATTGTATTGAGTCAGGTACCTGGGAGGATACGGATCCACTGGTATAAGCATTAGCTCAACGATAACGGTAACCTCTCTGGCTATTGCTACGACTACTACGAGGAGCCCACCGGGGGAGTACCACAAGTGCCACAGAAAATCACTGAAACGGAATAACAAAACACGGATTAAGTTAAGCCTTATTAAAAGAACACGGTCCATGCCAGATATTCTACACCGTCATTCTGACAGTGGTTATAATAAAAAGAATAATTATAACAAACCCCCTACTCTCATCCCCCCATTTTCCCCGCACTCTCTCTCTCTTCCTTAACTGCCATATATCCCCCACTAATTTCCCTAAAAGTTTCCTTTTATCCCCCCACTAATTATAAGAAACCCCCCACTCCCATCCCCGCATTAATTATGCATTCCTCTAATAACAATTCTCGCATTAATTATTGCTTTAAAAACAATCTGCGCATTAATTATACTGTTATCTAATAACAATCACTGTTAATAAATGCTTATCTGTTAATTGATGTTCAAAAAAGTATTTATCATTATTTCTGATAAGTATTTACCCTTATAACATATAGTTTTTATCCATGTAACATAGAGTATTTATCATTATGTCTGAAAGTATTTATCATTGATGTTTTACTGTAAGTTGCAATTATGTCTGAGAAGTATTTATCTATGCAATACAAAGTATTTATCCATGTAACATAAAGTATTTATCATTATGCATGAGAGTATTTATCATTGATGTTTTACTGAAAGTTGCAAGTATGCCTGAGAAGTATTTATCTATGTAACATAAAGTATTTATTCATATAATGTAAAGTATTTACCCATGTAACATAAAGTATTTATCATTATGTCTCAGAGTATTTATCATTGGGTGAAAGGATTGTTTATTTAATGGTCTCCAGTTGTGCGGGGACGATTCAAAAAAAAAGAAATTTTGTGCGGGAACAATTAATGGATTGATTTATTCTTTCATAAATAGATATCATTGCATAGGGTTTAATACCTGATAAATTCAAGTTAAATACTTTGATGCTTCAAGTTAAATACTAACAGTTTTTTAAACGCTCATTAATGATTGAGCGGTCCCCCCATATTTAATGGTCCCCAGTTGTGCGGGGACGATTCAAAAAAAAAGGAAATTTTGTGCGGGAACAATTAATGGATTGATTTATTCTTTCATAAATAGAGATCATTGCATAGGGTTTAATACCTCGCAAATTCAAGGTAAATACTTTAATGCTTCAAGTTAAATACCCGCAGTTTTTTAAACGTTCATTAATGATTGAGCGGTCCCCCCATGTTTTTTTTGGCAGTATCTGCGGGGATAAATGTGGGGATAAACCTGCGGGGATTGTTATCACTGTCTTAATAAAAATCTTATTTAAAACCTGAATGTATAAACTATAAACACAGGAGGCTGCTATTTTCACTTTTCAGAGCATAAATTTAACTATTCAGTAAATAGAGAACCTTTTTTCGTCTCTATATTAATTTTGTCCTTTTTGAAAACCTTCTTATTTTTTTTTCTTTTAATTAAATTATGTTATTTATAACCAATAAAGTTCATAACCCGTTACAAGTTGAAAAAATTGGTGACTCTGACCCATTCGAGATAGAAATTTAGCTCTTAGCTAAATATATTTTTATTTTATTATCTTATGTTGTTTTTTTTTTGTTCTATATTCATTCTAATATTAAAATCTATTGTTTCTCTTTTGTAAACAAGAACAAAATTGAATCAAATATTCAAAATATAGAGGAATTGTGTGATTTTCAAGTACTTCTAAATTCTTCTCACAAAACACTCAAAGACTCAGACTTTGCACAAAAGAAAAGGTAACAAAAGTTAATCAAATTGAATCTACGATACTCATAAAATGATTGTTCTAAGTGTCCACACTGTAAGTTATTCGTCTGATTTGATGAATTAAATTTATAAATTAATTTCTTTGCAAAAATAAAAAATTACAATATAATTTCTAAAATGAGTTAAAAAAGGATAAAAAAATCTTAGTGGTGAAATTTATATCTTACAAAAAAAAAAATGATCCTATCAAATATATTTTCAAGCGACGATAAGTTTTATACTTCTAAATATGTAAACAGTACCAACTGCTATTAATTTTCTAATTATGATTTTTTTTATTAGAAGCAGAAAATAAAAATGATATTTAAGAATGAGCAAAAGAGAAATAAATATATAAGAAGGATAAAATTGTATTTATACCGAAAAAGATATCTCCGCGCCGAATAGTTCAAATTATGTCCTGAAAATAGCTGCTTCCATAAAACATATTTTAGGATTTAAACCGCGCCTACGTTAATAGAAAATCGAACGACGGGTACAGCTGAGATTCTCTAATCCAGCGTAACAATTGGACCACTTACGAATTTCTACTTTTACCTACGATTCACAAAGCAAGCATCTTCACTCCCGTAATTTCCCTACTGTAAAAAAGTCGTACATTACTGTGTAAGAATAAAAACACCGCCTTCGTTCCCACTTTCCATCTTTGCTTCACTTGAGCTTTCCTTTTAAATCCCACCATGCGCTTCTCACCTCAAGAAAGAAAAGAAAGAAAAGAAAGAAGAATGAAGAAGCGCTCGAAGTTGCCGCCATTATTAGGCACCATTCTTAGCTTCTTCCTCCTCTTATTCATCTTCCATTTACCTCACAAATCAACCACTAGACTCCACCTCCCGAAGCCCTCGCTCCGTCTCTCTATTCGACCGAATCCGAACCCCCGTCTCCAACACACCGCCTCAGTACTCCTCCAAGATTGGCAAATTCTTGTTTTCCAATTTTACCCCTCTGTGGAAGCTTCTAGAAGGATGTCGTGCTTGTTCCGTGATAATTCAGTTACTCCCGCGCGGGCAACCTCCTTTAGCAATGCTTTCGTCTGCCCGCTGCCCCGCCGCCTCCGTGTCCGCCGCCCCTTCTACTCACCCCTCACAGTAGCATCCGATAACCCGGTAAGGAAGCAGTATATCAATACATTCCCTCTTATGCTACGGTGGAATTGGATTGTCTATGAATCCCTCTCTACTGCCAAAGATGTGATTGTATTTGCCAAGGGGGTTAACACAAAGCAAGGCATAAACCGACCGGCTAGAGAATTAACTTGTTTGTTCTACTCCTCTGACATCCGGGCCCCGTTCTACACTACGGCTGTCACCAGCTCATCTCATGAGGTATTTCGTTGCCACCATCCTGACCTCAATGCAATACCTGAATCTACCAATCAGATTTTTGTCTCTCTTAGAATTGGCAATTCTGACGAGTCATCTGACCCACTACCATCGGTTGCAATTTACACACCACCCAGTACTCAACAGCAAGCTTTGCACCAGAAAATGAAAATTTGTGCATGTACAATGGTCTATAATTCAGCAAAGTTTCTACCCGAATGGGTCAGGTATCACTCGGCCATTGGTGTAGAGAAGTTCTTCTTATATGACAATGGTAGCGATGACCGGTTAAACTTGACCGTGAACCGGCTCCAATCCAACCGGTACAACATATCGACCCGGTTCTGGCCATGGCCAAAAAGCCAGGAGGCTGCATTCTCTCATTGCGCCGCAATAAATCGTGACACGTGTGAATGGATGGTTTTCATTGATGTTGATGAGTTTGTTTACTCGCCATCCTGGTCTAATTCGTCCCGACCGGGCAGGTCCATGCTCGGTTCAGTTCTGCCGGTTCAGCCAACAGTCGGTCAGGTTTCCATTGGATGCTATGAATTTAGCCCATCAGGTCACAGGTACCACCCGAAGAAAGGGGTCATACAGGGCTATACGTGCCGTAGGCATGCTGAAGAGAGGCACAAGTCATTGGTCCGGCTTGATGCTGTGGACCGGTCATTGGTGAACTCGGTGCACCATTTCAGATTGAGGGATGAGTTTGAGTGGAAGAAAGTCGGGTGGGCAAGGGTTAACCATTACAAGTACCAAGCATGGGATGAGTTTAAGGTGAAGTTTCGTCGAAGGGCCTCAGCATTTGTGCCAGACTGGATGGATCGGGTTAACCCGGCATCTAAAGATCGGACTCCTGGGCTAGGGTTTGAGCCGGTTGAGCCGGCTGGTTGGGCTTGGAAGTTTTGTGAGGTGAATGATACGCGTCTAGGGGATTTAACCAGAAGGTGGTTTCATAGAGGTTAATTCTGGTTCAATTCCTTCAGCTGTAATTAATTGGTTTAGGTTTTTCTAGTTAATTCTTGGTTAACTGTGATTAGACCTTATAGAAAGAAATGAAACAGAGAAAACAATTAAATCACTAGATAATAAATATACATAGGAAAGGAGCGTCATGGAAATTTAGCTAGGCCTGATTTTCTTTTTACCCCTCCATTTTCTGGTGACTATTGTTTTGTTATATCTTAGTTTTAGTTCATACTGTTCATTAATTCATTGATTTGTTTGTGGTTTAGCTTTCTTGAGAAGACATTATATGAAATGATACAAGTTTAGAATAACCTTTTTTTTTTTCCATTTATTGAAAGGTAGTAGTTGTAATTTTCATTTGTGTATGTTTGCTATGAATAAAATCTATGCAACTGTTAGAAAGGGAGGCGTTATTTTGAAGCAACAATTAAATAATTGTGTACTGAGAAAATTTTCTAAATTCATATATATCCAATAAATATAATTGATTTATATGTTAAAAAAACGCTGAAAAAAATAAATTAAAATTATACAAAAGAAAATCATATATGTATTGAACAAAAAGTAATATTAACGTTTAGAGAAAGAATAAATTGAATAAATTTTGTTGCAAATGTGAAAACATTGTCTATATGAAAAATGTAATTTTTATCTATAACATATTTAACATTTGATATCAAATTCTAGCTTCGTGTAGTGAATTTTATTGAAATCTTATAGCATAAATAGAATAAATTAAATGAATTTAGATATTGCCAGCTTTTCCTCCATGTGGCATTATATTTAGTTAATGATAAAGTTCAAGGCGTACTGTACTGGCATAGAACTTGGAGATTCTTCACTTAGATTATTCTTTTTTTCAAAGTTCCTTCTAAGAAGCAATTGACACGCGTCTAATCAGAATTGGTCCCGGTTGTCAAGCAATAATTGGTGTTTTTAAAAATACCTACAGACAAAAAAATTGAATTAATAGTTATTGACATCCCATCCGAGGAAGAAAGGTATTGTGTGGCGTGAAGGCTTGAATATCCTAAGCATTAGCATGTGTTCTGCCAGTAAAGAATTTTTTATTTATAGAAAATGTTATAAAATAAAAGAGAGAAAGAGAAAGAACATCTTTATATTTTTATGTATAGAAGAATATGTAAAATTTTCATCTAAAAAAAATTATACCAATCCAACAGTCGCAGATTTATTAAGGAAGTATGGGACCCATTAATTTTCCAAATTTATGTGCATATACATGATTTCATATATAATTCAGAATAAAATGTTATGGATACTATAAAATTGACCTCTATACTTTGCAAGAAATTTTTATAAGATTGATCACATTCATATTTGACCCTCATATCTTGAAAGTCTAACTCTGTCCTTGCAATTCAAAGTTTTTATTTCTAATATTTTCTGCTGCTTGAAGAGACTTAAGGCAGTCAACATGATTTAAAAATATATTTTGTGATACTTTTTAATTACTTCTCATGTAATAAACTAGTATAGTACTCAAAGCGACTTGTTAAAGTGCGTAATGCATAATAAATATTACAAAGAAACACAAAAAGGAGATGACCGGAAAAAAAATATTAGAAGACAGCCGAAAAAAAAGACTTTAATTAAATCGGTAAAATTTTTGCTGATCCAAAATTTAAATTGGAAAAAAAAGACACCAATCCTTCTATTTATTGAAAAACTATGCACTTTTTCTCTTGCTCTATATTATTTATGAATAAAAAAATATCCTGCCAGTAGGTAATCAGTAGCCAAACTTGAGCAACGCGCCAACGCGCAAATGAGGTGCACATGTGCTAATCCTACATTCTTACTTGGCTGGCTATTCGTTGGAAAATTCCAAACATTTCCTGGTACTTTTGTATATGCCAAAAGCCTGTGACTGTCTCTGGAATCTGGACCCCACTCGCAGCTAATAAGTTTCAAATTATAAAATTGACGGGTCGACTAAACTGTGCCCTCGCCATACAACTGTTATCCAATTATGTTTTTTAGTTTTTATATATTTCTTTCTTTCTTTTCTTTTCTTTTCTTTTCTTTTTGTTTGTTCTATGCGCTCTGCTCTGGCATGCCTCTTTGGTGATATCTGTTATATATGGTGCTGTTTTCTCTCCAGTACTGTGCATTTTGGTGAACTTTCAAAAGAGTTCTAATGGTACTGTTCTTTTGGAGCATTATAAATTGTTCTTTCTTTTTAGGTTAATTCGCGAGTTGGCAAGTCAGCTCGGTCCAAGCATGAATTTGTGTGAATTTAGTATGCACGAATTTATTTTGTAAATTATGTTTGTATGAATTTAGAGATTTAGTATTTTAGTATGTATAAATTTAATTACAAACTTAATTTATAGTAGTTGGCTTTATAATACATTATCTAATATATTTAGGCTTTTGGTCCACGAGCTGGCTCGGCTAACTCGTTGTCAAAACAAGCAAGCCATAGGTCACTTTTTCAGTTCAGATTCGAATGTTGGCTAGCTCATGACTAGCTCGTTGCTAAAACGAGCAAGCCATAAGCTTGATCTAACTCGGACCGAGCCGACTCGTTGCCAGCCCTTATTAGTTAATCGACATGAAACAACCTAGTGACAATTAATTAAATTAAGCGAACAATTCGAGAAGTAATATTGTGTTTAGTATTAATTAGAAGGATGTCTAGTGTTGACATTTTGAATTAGGTTATTGCATGTGCTTCATCTGATGCATTGAAATTCTGGAACATTTTGTTTAATGAAGCCCCCTTTAATTATTGAACATGGGACAATTAATTAATCAAGACCTCAATTGTTTTGGTTTAATTAATACCTTAATACTTTTAGAATTAGTTCAATTCAGCTCTTAATTAGTTGGTTGCTTGGTTAACGATCAAATTGCTATTATATATTATGTGACATTTACAATTATCATAAGTTTCTAGTGTTTTTAAGTCATAATTAATTATATTATCTAATTAACAATATGATTAAATCGGTTCTTTATGCAAGCATGAATTTGTTTGTGCTAAATCAAACACTTACATTAAATAGTATACATAAATTTCTGCCATAATTAACACATTATGTGCATTAATTTATTCATATTTTTATGCAATTGAGGCCACATTAGAGTTTTTAAAATAGCAAAACTGATTCTTAGAAAAAATAATTAAAAAAATAATTATAACTTATAGTAATTACATGTGCATAGAATTTATTTGTATCAAATGAAGTACAAACATCAAATTTGAGCCCACTGAAATTACAAAACATCTTCCTAAAATTAAGACTTTGTACACAGAATTTATTGTAAATTTTTTATGATCCCTTCTAGCTCGAACAAGGGTGAAACTAGAAAATTTTGATAGAGGTGGTTGAAAATTAAAATGTACAATTGTAGTGAGTGGGATTTGAACCCAAGGCATCTCAACTATAAAATAAAGATTTAACCACTAGACTACAATTAAACATATGTCATTTATTGATAGTAGCTAGGCTATATAAAAAGTTAAAAATAAAATAAAATTCAACTAAATTCCTATACATATAATTCAAATTTTAAAATCATAGGGGTAGCTTAACCACCTTTAACTAAGTCTTAGATCCGTCTCTGAGCTCGAACATGTATCTTCTGCATTAACTGAGAACTTGAGTTAATGTATCTTGGTCGTCCAATTAGGATCTGACTAATTCGATCTGAGGTGAACTGCACGGGGCCCCTTAATATTTGTGCCAATATGGATCGAACCGTCTAGATTCATTTTGCATGAACTCAAATTTTGAGTTAATGTAGGCGATACGAATTCCCCCCCCCCCCCCCCCCCCCCCCCCCCCACACACACACACACACAAAAAACAAAGGTAAAATATGTCAATATGTGCATTTGTGATTGGTGATTGAAGGCGATCAGTACTAAGTGCTAATTATGTTATATTAGTTTGTCAGCTGTGACAATTAAAGTTGAAAGTTCAATTCTATTTATATTTCAAAAAAGATAAACAATTTATTGAGTCAAAACCTTTATAAAATTGCACCTTATTAGAGAACATGCAACTGGAGCCACTCTGAAGCAATATGACCGAGAAACTAAACAAATGATGATAATTTAGTAGGAATTTTTTTTTTATAAACCATAATTAGAAAAAAGATTTTTATGAAACTAATAACACGATTCTTTTATTTTATTTTTATAAAAAACATAAGAACTAAAATGCCATTTTGGTTCTCTTTTTTTGTTTTTTTTTTGGAACCGAATTGTCATTTCAATCCCGACTGTTTTCACATATTTTGAGGAAAAAATACGTTAAAAAATTGTAAAAATACCTGGGACTAAATTGCCATTTCGGTCCCGAAAAAGAAAAAAAATTCGGGACCGAAATGACATTTCAGTTCTTATGGTTTTTTGTTTAAAAAAAAAAGTAATCATGTTAGTTTCACAAAAATATTTTTTTGAATTATGGTTTATTAATAAAAATATTTGGTAGTGTCTGTTGATTTTTCTGGTCCTAATTATCATCAAAACAATGTTGAAGTATTATACATTTGTGTGTATAAGAAAGTAACAGGATCACATCAAATTAAATTTATTTTGTTTTTCTGTTTTGAAAAAAAATAGTTATATATATATTTTTTTTGTTAACAATCCGTAGGCTTAGAAAAATATAACCGAAGAAAATGAATATTATTTAATAAAGGCATGAAGAAAATAAACTGAGACCTCCTTTTAATCATTTGTTTTATTACCATAATCAATACCAAAGCCGAAAAATAACCAAAGTCCCCGACTCCCTCTACGATGAATCCGTATCCTCTCTCAGGTACTGCAGAGGATTATGCTCACTTTACAGTTTGAGGTTAAATCTCAACTGATTTAGGATTCGGATCACCATAGGAGCAGTATTATTGAGCTTTGAGATTCGTGCCAAGTTAAAAAAACGGTCCAGATCTAGTAATTATAAAAGATTCCCTTATCAGGTATTGGAGAGGATGTGATTTCCGACATTTTTATTTTTACCCATTAAAAAATTATTTTAATAATAATAACCAAAGTTTAGCAAAGTTTTTAAAATACCCCACCTGTGGAAATTTTTCACGGACTGGAATTTTAATTCCCATTTTTTTTTTAAAACAAAAATTTGTTTTTATTTTTTATTTTTTGTATTGAAATATTAGAAATGTTGGATATATTTCTTTGAAAATAGATGGAATACAATATAATTTGATTTATTAGAAAGACTGTAACAAATAACCCGGATCAATATTTTTCAGGTCGAATTTTTCGCGGCTGTAAGAAAAATTAATATATTTCTGTATGTGTTATTGGAAAAAAATAAAAATGTTTAGATTCTGAGTTATTGATCCCGGTTCAAAAGTCACTTCTATGTAATCTAGAAAATATTGTGATCCTTCTAGGACATTTAATTTATAAAAAGTTGTATCTATTTTGAGAATTCTTTTTGAATAATAATTATTAAATAACTTAAAGTTTTTGTTTTTTTCTAAAATAGATACAACTTTCCATAAATTAAATGTCCTAAAAGGATCACAATATTTTCTAGATTACATAGAAGTGACTTTTGAAACGGGATCAATAACTCAGAATCTAAGGCATTTTTATTTTTTTCCAATAACACATACAGAAATATATTAATTTTTCTTACAGCCGCGAAAAATCCGACCTGAAAAATATTGATCCGGGTTATTTGTTACAGTCTTTCTAATAAATCAAATTATATTGTATTTCATCTATTTTCAAAGAAATATATCCAACATTTCTAATATTTCAATACAAAAAATAAAAATAAATTTCTGTTTTATAAAAAAAAAAAAATTGGAATTAAAATTCCAGCCCGTGGAAAATTTCTACGGGTGGGATATTTTTAAAACTTTTGCTAAACTTTGGTTATTATTATTAAAATAATTTTTTAATGGGGTAAAATAAAAATGTCGGATGTGATTTCCTCTACGACAATAGGAATAAATTCGGATCCAGAGAGTTTAACGGGTTTTGTGCGGATCTGATAATCCCCATTTGCACACGTGGACCTTGTTTTGCCGCTAGCCAGCTTAAAGCCTTAAATGTTTGGTCCAAATTATTTTTTGGGCCCAAAATTTGGAGATTGAATCCTCTGCCCCGAGGGCAGGAAATTTCTGCCCCTAGAGTCACTGTTAGTAAATTCCAATTTCAAAAATTAATAGTGACCGGTCCTAGCTGCAATGACTGAGGGGGCAGGATTTTCCTGCACCCGGGGGGCAGTTGATCTGCTTTCCAAAATTTGAGGTAGTATGACACTATCTTTTTTTTTCGGTTGGTTTATGGTTCTAATTTTAGAGGGGAACAGTTTGTTTGGGTCCGACGAGTTCAATGGATTTTCAGTACATTTGATCCGTTTTAAAATCTGTGCACACTAAATTTTGCTAAAATTTACACATTAGAAAACTCAGAATTTTCATTTAGGGCCTATTTGACCTCTAATTGGAAATGGGCATGGACACAGGAATTGAACTGAAAAGTACTGTTCTCGTGGGAAAAAAAAATTCAATTAAATTTTCTTTTTCCCATGAGAACAGTAACGCGGCCGAACATGGCATTAATATGTTTGCATACAAATACAATCTCCGATTGATTGATCAGTACATGATAATAAAGAAGGGTTCAAATGTCTTTATTTTTTGTGCCTCCATCATATCTCTATTTTTAAAAATTTCAATAATTAAAAATTTTAAAGTCAAAATGAAACCATTGGATAGGATCTACATCATTTTATCTATGCATATGTAAAAAAATTATGACATTTTAATTTTATTTTGGTTGTCATCAAGAACTTGTAAAAACATACTAATACGGATAATTTCTAGACGTTGATTTTTCAACTTATTTTTTTACATAAAAAATTGAAATGTGATAATTTTTTATGAGCACATAGAGAAAATAACATAAATCACATCTAACGGTTTTATTTTGACTTTTAAGTTTTAAATTTTGAGTATTTAAAGTTTAAAAAAATAGAGGTACGGTGGAGACAAAAAAATTAGAGGCATTTGAACCCTCTCATGATAATATTAAATCATTTTATTTTGATATTACCGTTGAAATCAATTGATTAATTGTTATTAGATATCATTGACTGTCATTTTTTCATTAAATTTGAGTAACAACTTTTCATTAAAAGAATTATCCGTTATTGCACCGTTTCTATGATGACATCCGTCAATGAGTTGGCATCTGATCATTTCTCTCATACTTTGATTCGCTGATTAATTTAACTCTCTGATTTCTATTTCTCTCACACTTTTTCGCTAGTTAATTAAGAAAGTTCATTCTACTACACAGAGAATAACGATTTTTTTTTTAAAATATAACTGGCTTTAATTATTTTAACGTAACAAGTACTGTTTGTGGTAAAGTTATAAAAAAAGACTCCACCAATTATAGGGATCAGTTACTTTTACGGCGTGTCTAAAGAGTAATAACTCTGAATTATTTTAGTTGCGGTTTCATCTTATACGATGAGACGGAATACGTTTAAGAACAATGTTTCGTAGGGCTGCTAATGATTAAAGTTCGGCTCAAACTCGGTTCGGCTCAATGAGAGAAGCAAAATGATTTGGCTCGATTTTGAAAGAAAAAGCTCGGCTTTGCTCATGTAAACACTTGGCTCGACTCGGCTTGGCTCGCAAGCCAGCTCATATTTTAACTTATTGAGTTGAATATTGTTGTCAAGACTCAAGAGGACTGGTGCACTCTGGAATATTTTTTGATGGAAATTTTGTCAACAGGATCATCCAACTAACTACGATTTTTTAAGGATCATATTCAAATTTCAATTTTTTTTTTCAAATTTCAAACTTTTTCAAATTTCAACTTTTTTTCAAATTTCAATTTTTTTTCAAATTGTTTCGTACACAATCCGGATAACATTATTTCAATTTGATTTATTGATTTATTTATTTATTGTCAAAATTGTTTTAAAAATTTATCCCAACAAATCTGCACAAATATTGAAGTGGACGTGCATAAATATTAAAATAAAGCACACGGATCTTAAAGCGGATCAGAAGAACTGAAAACCCATCTAATTTGCTCCCTAGCTTTAGTAATAGTCTTACAAGCAGCTATCATACTTCTTTACACATTGCCAAAAAAAAAAAAAACTTATCTTTCTAAAGAACAAATGTGAATATCAAGTAAATAATAGAGGCTGTAGGATTTAGTTAGTTACAAGGGTTGACTAAGTCAACACCTTCATTATAAACGTGTAACAAGAATTAGTTAAGCACTACATTGCTTTATTCTCCAATCGTATTGCAATATTTTTATTTTTTATTTTAAAGTCTAAATAAAAGATTTGAATCGCTCAACATGGTATCCACGTTAACATATGCTTAGAGTTTAAATTTTATACTTTTTGAAATTTTTTTACTATCTTTTAAGATAGATACAAAAACATTGTTTTTGAATGATCCACGATCTTCTGAAAAATATTGATTTTGTACCTATCTTAAAAATATTAAAATAAATTAAAAATATATATAAAATTTGATCTCTAAGTACATTTTAACGTAAATATTATTTTGAACAGTTCATATCTTTTGTTTGAACTTTGAAATTAAAAATAAAGATATTAGAGTACGATTGGAGCATAAAGAAATGAGGTATTTGAGCCCTCCTCTTTATTTAATAAGGCCATATTTGGTTGCCAAGTGAGAATGAGAATGGATTTGAATTTGAATTCAATTTGAATGACTGAAGTACTGTGTGCGTAGAAAAAAAAAATTGGACACAATACTCAGCTGAACAGGACCAAAAAAATATTTGAATTTGAATATGAACTAGTTGCATCATTGTTGCGGCTACGCCGCAACCTTTTTTTTTGTGTATGTTGGCATACTCAATTTGTTTTTTCATTTTTTCGTGGTGACATTTTCTTCTCATTCTTCTGTATGGTAACAATAGTAAGAGTCAAATGACAATAATAGGAGTTAAATGTACACAGCGATCAGCGATCGATTGTTCGATGTTTAATTCTCTATCACTAATTATATCAGGACTATCAGCTGAATACATCTTTCCTAGTCACTAAGAACAAAATAGTAAATTTTCATTCGTTGTACCAAATTAATGCATTTCTTCTCATCACAAATGCAGCAACATAGTTAAGAGAACAAAATATATCATCGATTTTTTTATGAATAAGTAAACCAAACGTATCGTAACCTTGAGCAATTCCATAACAATACTATTATGTTAATTTTCCCTACCTAAATATGACATCCACAAATTCACACTTTTGATTGTATTTAGCATTTGTATTACAAAAAATAGCAGCTTTCTTATTGTTTCACTATACCTTTCTCGGATCAAAGGATTTCTGCACAACTATGAAGGCTTCTTCAGGAAACATCACAACGAACTAAATCAACATAAATCCCTCATAATTAAATTTCATTCAATAAAATAACTAATTCAAAGTTTCTCGAAATAATGCCAAACATTTTATAAAAACACTCAATAATTTACTTCTTTCAAAAGACCAAGGCAGGCTAGAATGTGCTGCAGTTTGGGAATTATACTATATCCTGCCAGTAACTTTTATTTGCAAAGAACACCTTCAAACTAATAGGTTGAAAAGATATATTTAATTAAATGGAACAATTTCAGCTCTACCTTCAATGTGTCATGCTCCTGGATTTTCTCCCAATCGAAATAATAAAGTTGAAACCAAATACAGAATATTCCTACATTTGGTTCCAAGCTTCTATGAGATGACAGCATCAAGAGCAATATAGTCAGTTTCTAAACTCAAACTTCTATGATGTGGGTATAACATATTTGGTTGGGTCTGAGATGACAAAATCAGGGGGTAATTTAATCAATTTTGCTTTCAAGGAAGAACAATCATGATATGTGCAGCTCAAGCAGATGGAAATAATTAAACCAAGAAAAAATCTAGGAGATGTGCAATTGATTCCAACTGCAAGACAATTCTGGCAAGAATCAACAATTGAACCGCAATATTCCAAAAAATCGCCACTCAGTACATACACCCCATCCTTTAAGTTAATGGCAAACTATGATGGTATATCTATTCCGCATTCCTTCAACAGTTCCACATATGGCTAAAATTGCATAGAACAAATTGAAATTTACATAATTAAAAATATTCCTAATTTAGTTACCATAGAAAAGACATCAAGATGCACTCCAAGTGTTACCTGTCTCTGTTTTGTTAGGAATTGTTCCAAATGCAATGAAGTCGAGACTTGCTTTAGCCTTAACCTGAAGCCTTCGCAATTTTCTGAAGCAAAATCCAAATATTTCTTCTTGCTAATAACAATCAATGAAAAAGTAATTCAATTTAAAAATAAAAAGCACAAAAGAACAGTAATATACCTTTGTGCTGGAGATAGACAGCTGGAACCATCGCCAGTAATCAGTCTTGCATTTAACTCGGTGACGTACCATGTATCTATCATACTACAAAGTGTCTTTTTTTTATGAAACTTAATTTATTTTTGCATTCTGACAGTGGCAGGTGAATTATGCTCAACTTGAAAAGTTATCCTTTTTTACTATATAGTGATGTACCAGGTGAATTATGCTAAACTTGAGCGTAATTTAGTTTTAAATTGCATCCATTGCGTAATTGAATACAACTTTATGGTATCCCTTTATGTTCGATAAATTGTTTACAGTTAAGGAGTGAACAGTAAATTATGGAAGCCTTCCTTGACTGTGGATTTGGCTATTTAACCCCAGCTATAAATACAGTTATGGTCAAACCTGCTATGTACAATTTAACGGGAGAACGACTCTTATTTTAAACCTCTCCTATCATACTCATCCACCTATGAGAAGGACATAAATAATTTCATAAAATCTAACCTGGTGTAATCTAAAATCCAGTATCTAAGTCCGCATGGAAGTGAACTTAAGATACTACTCAAGGTTAAATATCATACCTACAAAACTTTGGTCATCGTTAACTGATTCAGCCAAGCCACGGGCTTCATAAATCGCACATATTAACTCTCAAGTATTCAGAATAATAAAATTCAAGCCCCTTTCCGATTTATAACCCTAAATTAGCTATAGAAATTTGATACTAGAAGAGAGAGAGGTACAGAGAGGGTTCATATTCAAGCCAAAGGAGTCAATGTCATAGTTATGATGAATATATATAGGATGAAGACTACACAGCATGGATGTCAAACTAATACAAATTTAAGAGAAGAAATTAAATCATTCCAATCTTTCCTAGAAAACCTTTAATTGGCCTTGAAATTCATTTTCACTACTTTCAATTCACATGCCAACACTAATATGAAGTATGCATCACATAAAACCAGGTCTTCTTTTATGAAGTGAACATGCAATTTTTTTTACTAAAGAAAAAATACAGTGGTAAAATTTAGAAATCTTACCAAAATAGTATCGAAAATCTCAATTGTATAAAAAATTACTGATAGCTAGTTCCATGTACAGGAACAGATCATAATAAGAATCGCTGCCAGCACATTAAATCTAATCTCAATAACTGATACACAAAATAGGAAAAAATGGAAAAGCCGAGGAAAGTATGAATTAAATGTTTTGAATCGAGCCCGGTTAATTAACAGGAAAATAAAAGAACAAAATTAATATCTGCATAAGTGAAACATACCAAATGACGGATAGTCTCATCAGCGCCAAGCATGCAAACCACCCGACACAGTTTGGTTGCTTGTCGGCATCTGCGCCAACACATCTCAAAGTAGTCAAAAGTGCCCTTTTGCGTGTCCTAGTAAATGGTTCCATCTCTATGCTGGTGTCCACCACCTTGTCAGACTACCTACAGCTTGCGACCATCACCTTTAACCAATCCCCCAAATTTACCTATATCCCCCCATCAGGAAAAAGATAGACACACGACAAAAAAAGAAAAACATCAGTGAGAAAGAAAACAATGAAGAAAATATTTAATTAATTACAACACCTTTTTTTATGTCTCGGCTATGGCAGAAGGAACACTCACAACAGCAACCGATTGCTGTCTTCCATCAGAATACGAAGATTATTCAAAGGGCGCTCAAAATCTGGCATAATAACTCTTTTGGGGTGTTAGAAAAAAGATTGCAAGAATGCAAAGATGCAATTTTGGCATTTGATGTTCTGGAAGAACAGAGGCCTCTAGCGGATGCTGAATTTCGGGCTAGGATCCAACAGAGAGAAATGGCCTTCGAGTTAGCAAATAATATAGAGTCTTCGTGGAGACAACGCTCCAGAATTCAGTGGCTCAAAGAGGGTGACAGAAACACCAAAGCCTTTCATGCCTACGCGTCTTCAAGGTTGAGAAGAAACTGGATTGCCTCAATCCAAGACAACGGAGTCACAATTTCAGATCAACCTGGAATTATTCATCTATTCTACCAATCAATGAAGGATATCCTTGGGCAATCAGCCACTGTGCTGCCCCTGGATGCTCGGGCTTTATACCTGCAAAACAGCTCGGACCCGGATCTGAAATTCCTAGAAAACCCGATTACAGAAGGGGAAATTGAAAGTGCAGTGTTCCAATTGGCCAAGAATAAAGCATCGGGGCCCGATGGGTTGCCTAATGAATTTATTCAAAAATATTGGGTTCATCTCAAAGGGCAAGTTGGGGAGATCATAAAAGATTTCTATGAGGGAACTTTGGACCTTCTACCTTACAATGAGGGAAATATAGTTATGATCCCCAAGACGGAAGCTCCCACAGAGACGGGTCAGTTCCGACCCATCAGCATTCTTAACCTAATTCCAAAGCTGATCTCCAAAATTCTCTCCAACAGACTGAGTAGGGTCCTACCTAACCTTATATCAGTCAATCAAACTGCATTTGTAAAGGGAAGACAAATCGCAGACAATTTCGTCACAACTAGAGAGATGCTACAGCATATTGCTCAGACCAAGAACTCGGCAATTTTGGTGAAGATCGATTTCCGAAAAGCTTTTGATTCTGTAGAGTGGCCTTTTCTGATTAGGGTCATGCAAGCGAGGAACTTTCCAAGTAGATGGATAAGGTGGATGGAGCTGATCTGGACCACCTCCTCATCCAAAGTATGCATTAATGGTGACTACTCTGAGTCTTTCATGCACAAGCGGGGCCTTCGTCAAGGTGATCCGCTGTCACCGATGATGTTTAATCTGGCAGCGGATGTTTTTCAGCGTATGGTACAACACCTAAACTCCATTCTGACAAGACCCCTAACCAACAAGATTGACAACTCCATTGTAGCGCATCAGTATGCGGACGATACAGCGGTTATTGCCAGAGCTGATGTCACTTCACTGATATCGCTAAAACTGGTCCTTTGCCTTTACACCTCAGTTTCGGGGTTGCAGATTAATTTTAATAAAAGCATCTTCATCCCCATAAATGTACCCAACAATCAAATTGAGGTGGTCAAGGCCATTATTGGCTGTCAGCAATCACAATTCCCTACAATTTACCTTGGAATGCCTCTCACTATCAAGAAGCCGGTAAAAGAGCTATTTATCCCGCTTATTGAGAAGGTTGAAAAGCGTTTGACGGGTTGGCAAGCCAAGATGATATCTAGGGCTGGGCGCCTTCAACTCGTGCAATCAGTCATGTCAACCATTCCGGTCTACTACATGATTTGTTTTAGGCTCCCGAAATGGGTAATATGCAGAATTGATAGAGCTAGGAGACGCTGTTTATGGGGTACCTATGGGAAACAAGGAAATGGTATATCCTTGTGCAATTGGAGCATGGTAATATTGCCTAAAAAATGGGTAGGGCTTGGATTGCCGGATCTCAATTTAAGGAACATCTCCTTGATTTTAAGATGGTGGTGGAAGCCATATGAAGAACCTAACTCAATGTGGGCGATTTGCGTCTCAAAATTGAGAACCATTATTGTACAAAGGCCGGGACTACTCATATGGGCAAAAAAAGGATCCTTTTTCTGGAACCAATTGCAAGCAGTAAAGGGGATTTTTGATTGGTCAACCACCTGGGTAATAGGAGATGGCTACCGAATTGCTTACTGGTTCGATGATTGGGGTCAAGGGATTCTAGCCAATTCTGAAAATCAGATTATATTTAGGAAATTCTCCTTAGGTGATGCGGTTGAAACACGGTTACTACCGGTTCATGGAGCAACTCTCACACTGAGGGATGACATGCTGGCATGGAGATGGTCGGCTACTGGCATATACAGTGCGATCTCTGTTTACAAAATCATGATCGGGGCAGGGAAAATCAGATGGCCATTTGCTGGAATCTGGAAACTCAAATTACCACCAACGGTTAAGGCTTTCCTGTTCTTGTTCATCAAAGGGAAAATCCTCACCAGAGAGGTATTGAGAAGAAGGAATTTTCAATGCGAGCTCCAATGTGAAATGTGCAATGACCAGCAGGTGGAATCGGCACATCACCTCTTTTTCCGTTGTAGACATGCTCAAGCAATCTGGAGTAGCTTGGGACTCAGGGTCGGTAATCAGTACCAAACGGTGGGAGAGAGTTGGAAAGAGGTCGCTGACAAGGATTCTATTCTAGCTTCAAGTGCGATTTGGGCAATTTGGAAAAGCAGGAACATGGCTATCTTTGACAACAAGAAGGCAGCAATAGATGTCACTGTGCAATGGATAATACATGAAGCGACGCTATGGAGGAAGTTTTGTTAAAGGTGAATGGCGAATGGCGAATGGCAAAATGCTAAAAGCCAAGGGATTAAATTGTAAATTTATAATTTAAATCAAGGTGACTTTGTTTGGTTTGGGGCGTAGATGAGGAGGAGAAAGAGGACTAATTAGTTTTTGGTTCTGGGTGAAATGCATAGTGGATGTAGTTTATGCAATCTCCTCCTCATTATTTTGTATTTTGTGATGTACGCCCTATGCTTTTATTAATACATTATCTGGCAGCATCTGTCAGTTCATTCAAAAAATAATTACAACACCTTTAGCACAGGATTAAGTAGAGTCTGACTCGATCCATAGTTGTGAGTATAGGAAACTGCATAGCATTAGAACTAACTAAAACCTTAAAGTCATCTAGGTAGAGTTGGGCAAAGGTGTATGTTATTTTAAAATTGTAAAGATTTAAATTTTTTACTGTTAAAGTCATCTGTTTCAGATTCTTTTGTGGGGAGGAACCCACGTGAAGTTCAGGGAAGAAAGATTAATAAACAGATTCTTTTTCGTAAAGGTAAAATGAGTATCTCGTTAATTAAAAATAATTTTTAATAGGAAAAATAATAAAATGGGTAAATTTCTCAGCAATTCATACCGGCGGAAGCAATTCGTACCGGCAGAAGCAACCCAAGTGAGATTGACGGAGGAGAAAATTGAGCTAAACGAAAGAGGAAATAGATGAGCAGTACAATCAATTGACTAAAAGGAGGTACACCGATCAAAGAAGAAGCTGGTAGGCGTGGATCGCGGGAGAAGCAACACGTAGATGGAGGAAGGCAACGTGGCGACTTTGCAAGGAAAGGAAGCGGCAGCTGGATCTTATGGATTTTGGGGCAAAATCGTGGGTGCCGCGTTTTTTTCTGAGGCAAAATCGCAGGTGCCGCGGAGCTTTGTTCGGTGGTTTGGAGGTGATGCAATGGAGCGTCAGCCAAAATGAATCTGCCCCGTCGAAGCCGCAACGGATGGAGATGAGATGGATAGGCACTGTTCATTGATGGCGTCATCGAACATCCAAAATTAAGGTTTTATAATAATATCCGGAACCTATAATTTCTAGCCCATAGCCGCCATATTCCTCTTTCCTCTCGCCACTCTTTTGGGACTAAACCAAGCATTCGGACCATCCGGTTAGCACTTTTAAATACTGGTTTTTGTTCTTTAGTAATTTAGTAAATGCTTGTGCAAATATGCAGCCATTGCTCATTAGCAAAAACATACTTGTAGTAGGCCTGGTTGGGTAAAAGTAAAAGCTTGTTTCTTCGTCAGCCCATTAAGTAATAAAAGATTAGTGTTTGTGATAATTGATAAATTTAATTTATTGGTTAACGAAATACAAATTCCTTACAAGTTTTTTCTTTTTAAAATTACATATCCCATATTTAATTATTCATTCATTTCCATATTTAAATTATGTTAATCAGTATTTGTATCTTAAAGTTCACATGACATAATTATCCCACAATTATTTATTATTATATATCTGTATTAAATGTGCTTTTTTTTTATGCTTAAATGGGCCGTGGGCCTAAATGGGCCTCTTTTGTTGGATCACTATTGTATGAATATAAATTCTTTCATGTAGATTTGATGAATGAGAAAGAGAATATCATGTAGAAAGAATGATAACTGCATGAGTTGTTATATAAATTCAACAATAATTTATTACTACCTACGGATGAACTTCTATTATCAGCTATTTTCTAATTTATTATTAAAATAATATTAAGTTAGAAGTGTAAGTAACACTTAATTTTTTTTTTAAATGCAATTTTGATTTATAGATATTAGATGAAATCTGCAATTTTTACTCGATTTAATTTGTAATGCTTGGTATCCATTTGCAAGTATCTATCAGACTTCAATTACATGTGGTAGATTTCGCGAGACACTCGAAAAGTTTTTATCTCTATTGACAATTGCATAATAAATATATGAATAAGTGATTATTACCTATTAGTTATTTATCAAATTATCAATCATATATATATATATATATGTTTGTATTCAACATTTTTTATTTTGATATGGTTTATTAAATTAAATCATTTTTTTTTGTTAGCCAACATATATAAGTACAAATTGACTAACACAAATTACCACAGTCTAAAAAGTTACATATCCATAATCAGACAATTTATTGTTTTTTAAAATTTTGCTTCCCATGATACTGTTTAATTGCAATTTCTTAAATAAAGAATAATTATAAGTATTTAAATTTACATATTTACTATTGTAAATATTATATTGGTTTAAATTTATTTTAGAAATATATGAATTAAATTTATTTTAAAAATAGTGGTGTAAATTTACATATCTATTTCATTTATATTACAAAATAGGTGGGTCAGAGTTGATCTTAATTTAGTTCAATGCGCTGTGTAACTCAACAGAAGAGATATCAAATGTCATTATTTTTTGGTGCCTCATCCTATTATAATTTTTAAATTTTTAAATTTTTTGAATTATAAATTATTAACATGTAATATAAAATCATGACGGAGAGTTGCATCAGAGCCCTTCTCTTAATTGCTTACGTTAGTAGGTACTTATGTTGACTTAGGTTGGTTAGAGAATTTAATTTTAAATCTATTTGATTGACTTTAACGATATATTTTTTTTTTGAGAACGATATTTATTAATTTTTTAATTGATTTTATACTAAATAAATTTAATTAATTAAGCATATAAGTAAATTACTCATTAATTTAGTAAATCAATTTTAATGATTTGAATTTCATTTTTTATAACTAATTCAATATATTTTAAAGTAAACTCATCAACTATTTTAGTAACCTTAAATACATTTTTTTTTTTTTGAAAATCAGTGGCTTTAATGACAACTAATAATTTGATTGATAAAAATATATTTATAACGAGTCAAACAACTCTAATTTGTAAATTCTAAACTTATTTATTCTCATTAATATCTAAGCTACTCTTATAATCTAATTCTACTTATTTACACTTTAAAACACTCTAATATATCATTTTCTAATCTTCTTCACGATTAAATTTGCTTTTGTCCGATAGCCGCCACGCTTAGACGACCGGATCTACTCATCACTACCCTCGATGCCGCACTCCGATAGTCGGATTTATTCATCGCCACGCTTTGACACTCACCGTTGCGCTCCGACGGCCAGAGCTACTTATTGCCTCGTTCCGTCGAGATGGACAGAGACTCTACACTCCAAACTCTAACGATACCGCATTCTCGCTTCGATCAGCTCGACTCTCTCCCCTCTCTATCATTCTCTTCTCCGCTCGAGGAGGTAGAGATGAGAGGGAGGAGATAATATCAATGTGTTAGATTGGGACCTAGAAAAGATGGGAGGAATGGAAGGATCCGTATCCTCCACAGTACTGTAGACGATTTTTCTCACTTTACAGTTTGAGATTAAATATCAGTTACTATGGGATTCGGACTAGCGCAGGGGCAGTATTATTAGGCTTTGAGATTCGTGCCAAATTAAAAAAAAACGGTCTGAATCCACTAATTATAAAAGATTATTTTTTGAAGTAACAGAGAGGATGTGAATTCGAAATGGAATGGAGGGGTAGAGAAAGGAATTCACATCCTCTCCAATACCTGATAAGGGAATCTTTTACAATTACTAGATCTGAACCATACTTTTTAACTTGGCACGAATCTCAAAGCCCAAAAATGGGGCCCCCTACAGTGACCCGAATCTCAAGCCGGTTGAGATTTAATCTCAAACCGTAAAGTAAGTGATCCTCTACAATAATTGTGCAATACCTGAGAGGATACGGGTTCTAGAGAAAGGGACGGCTAGGTTGCTAGAATCTCCCCCTTTTTTTTAAGGGAAAATTTTCATGATGAAGCTATTCAATGTCAATGGTATATCTATCACACATTACTTTTATTCATAGTTTAAAAATATAGTTAATCTTTCTTCACAAGATAACAAAAAGAAGCTTCTACTAGTAATAAAGAATCGCCACAGAGGATCTCAAGTTACTTTGATGCGCTATGTATTTCAAAAAATAAGCATCAATATTTTACAAGAGAACAAAAAGAAGTTTTAATAAAAAATAAAAATAAATATAAAAGAAGAGAGCGTAACCACAACAGCAACCATACAATGCACCAACTTTATTTTTGTTGAACTTATATCAATCCTTATGTGCTGCTAAATAAGTTGCAACCCATTGTTGACTTCACAGTTGGTTGTATTATTTCATTTAACTTAAAAGGAAAACAATGTCTTTTTTAAATATATCACAAGACAAAGCAGCTTTTATTTGCTTATGCCCACTAAATAAGGTGAATTTGCATTTATTTTATGAAATGTTCTGAACCGGCCCGGTCTTTAAATCGGGCCGGTTTATTTTCTTGTTTTAGTACAATTGTATTTCACCGTCAATTTTGCAATTTATTGTTCTAGCTCATGATGCGTTTCAATTTCTTCATTTTTTTTAATTTGATTTTTCAATCTTTTTTAAATGATAAGGCTCATAAGTAGAATGTATAATTTTCTCTTCATGAAGTTTGATGTATTTTTATTTTTATTATAATTTTTTTCGTAAATTAATCTCTTTTCTACATTTAAATTTATTTTTATTTTATGTGTGTAGATTACTCATAGAATATTACATAGGTGTTCAAAATCTGTTTTCTTTAATTGTTTTGCACCAGTTGAATCTATTTCTGGTTTTATCAATTTTAATATAAAAAAATAATACCGAAAGGTTGAAAATTAAGTACTAGCTAATTAATAATTAATATCATGGAAAACAACGGTTAATACTTAATGCTATGGGAATAGAACTATAGATATCTTTGAAATGCATTAAAATAATATGAATTAGTGTAGCCGTCTGTTGACTCTGTTCTTTGTTTTTCCTTCAAAGAAAATCTGTTTTGCAGGGATTAGAATCCAAAATTACTGTGGCAGTTGCACAAGGAACCATCCATGTGTCAAACTTCTGACAGAAGGCAATATATATCTCATGCAAAATATTGTTGGCTCAAAATAAAAAAAATTCAACATCAGCTACAACTTTTACCGTTCGATCGGAACCGTCTGATCTTCTTTGGATTCTTATCGAACGGTCCATATCTAAACTCAGATTCTGAGTTACATTGGATCCGGGTCCTCGCCACAGAGGATCCCAACTATGGCCTGTTTGGCACCCTCTATCTATTTCCTTATTCAGAAGATAAACATCACAAAAAGATAAGCATGAGAAGCTTACAAGGGAACCAAAGAATTTTATAAGAGGAAATAATCAATGTAGTTAGTGGAATTAATTTCTTATAATAAGAAAAGAAGAGAGATTATGTGTACGGCTGAGTGCATAAGCATACAATTTAGGTACTTATCTTCAGGGCATATTTAAGGCTTAATCAAAGATAGGTAAGCCACTTTTATAATTTTAAAATTTTAATTATACGTATAGAAATTTAATTAAACTTATTTTTTTTAAACTCTTTATATAGTCTAGCCATTCTCAATAAATGATAAATGTTTAGTTGTAGTCTACTGGTTAAAGCTCTATTTTGTAGTTGAGATGTTTTCAATTCAAATCTCACCCACTACAATTGTATATTTTAATTTTCAGTAATTTTTATTAAAATTTACTAGTTCCGCTCCTGCTTATCTCTAACTTGTATATATACGTATATGAATTTTTCATTCATTTCTAATTTTTTATTGTGTTGATGCACACTTAATTGTAATTGTTGATAGAATTGTTACGTAATTTTAATCAAGACAAAATACATTTTGACAATTGTTGTTGAGAATCTTAATCTTTTTTTTTTTTTCAAATTTCTTAAAATACACACTTCAGTTTTACATTAATACAAAATAAAACGTCTAACTTATTTATTAAATTCTTTTTAAAAGTTTGTAGAACAATAATTGAAGGTTGTTTAGAATGTGCTTCAGAATCGCCTCATTAAAGACAAAAAAAAAAAATGAAAAGGAACGTGAGAAAGGCAATGACTTCACCTCCTTTACACTCTGATTTAGAAATTACAAAATTGTTAGTTTTGCATTTAATTTTTCAGCATAACTTACTTTTGTTCTTCTTCTCTTCGATCCCTTCGCTCACCTCCAAATTTTACGGTTCTAAACAAGTAACCAGTTACATTCAGATCCGGTCATGCCTAAACTTACCTCTGATCAGTTCCCTGCTTCTCGACGACCCTTAGTGGTGAATTGAAAGATACATATAATATATTAAGAAAAACAAATTAAGGAGATAACTATAAAGAATATAAAAAGTTAAATTACTATCTACTCTAGAAAATTAACCTCAATTAATGCTAACGTAGTATTAGAGTAATAGGTATAACTTAATCTTGCCAGATTTCTATTATAGAATAATGACCTTCCTTTAATAGTGTTGCACATGATAAATCAATGAACAAAGTCACAAACCACGCACCACACATAAAAAAGAAGTGTTGAGAATAAAAAAAAAATGGTCATCTATTTTGGTAAGCATTTAAGACAAATGGTTGGTTAACAACAATTTCATACAAATTTATCATGAAATTATTAGCAAACCTCAAAAAGTGCTTCATAGATATATATTTTCCCGCTAATTAATACCAAGCACGAGGCGAAGCTAACCGCCTCTATTGTGCGATTGCGTATCCTCTGAGATATCTCAACTTTTGCGTGACCGACGTGTCCGATGCCTATTCGGGGGTGATGTAGGTATTGTATGTGCTTTGAGATTCGTGCGGAGCGTATTTAAACGGTTGGGATTTTCTATAAAGTCACGCAAAGTTTGAGATATCTCAGAGGATACGAATTCCTATTGTGCGCGAATAAGAACCGGATTTACTGTGACGGTTACACAATCTCCAATCCGTGTACCAAACTTATGATGAAAGTAATAAGTCATATTGGAAACCATAGTGACAAGGTACCCGAATTATACCCGTTTAATTCTTTTTTGGAGTGATACCGAACTGAACACCGAATTATTCGGTTGACTGAACTTTGACCGAATTAAACTTGAATAATTCCCGAATTTTACGAATTATTCACGAATTTTTCCTGAATTTTTCTGAGAACAATTATTTTTTTGCTCCCTTGCAGGACTGAGATTTCTGGTCCGGATAATTCCGAATCATTCCCGAATTATACCCGAATTATACCCGAATCACGAATTTTTGATCTCGCCGAACCGAACCCAAATAATTCATTTGTCACTATGTTGGAAACTATATTCAGATCAGAGATCTCAGTCTTGCAAGAGAAAAAATTATGAGAAAAATTTGGAAAAAAATTCGTGAATAATTTGTAAAATTCAGAAAAATTTCATAAAATTCGCGAATTATTCGGGTTTAATTATGTCAAAGTTTGGTCAACCGAATAATTTGGCGTTCGGTTCAGCACCACAAAAAAAAAGAATTATTCGGGTATAATTCGGGTTTAATTCGCGAATTTTTTGACTCTGGTCATTATCTTTTTTCTGTCAATAACTGCCACACCTTCTCGCAGTTCGCAATCTGTCACAGAAGATCCCAACTGGAACCTGCTTGCCGCTCTATATGTATTCACAATTTAAAAGATAAGCACCAAAAATATACAAGAGAGCAAAAGAGAAAGCTTAGAGAACGAAAAGATGTGTATAGCTGCGTGGATATGGCAAGCAGATCCAGTGTACCCTTTCCTTCTCTTGGTCAACCGAGATGAGTTCCATGACAGGTATTATTATTATTATTATTATTATTATTATTATTATTATTATTATTATTATTATTATTATTTTAAATATTGATTTTGATGAGAAACCATGAATATTATCTGGTGTTTGCAATTGTATCTTCATGCAAATGGTGAAGCAGAGCTCTTCGTTTGATCGATGAATTCCAAAATAAAGCTGTAATTCAATGAAACTTCTTGTCAATTATGTTAATTAAGGTTTAAGATAGAAACTAGAAACCTCAAAGATAAAAAAATGTGCTCTGATTTCCAGTGGAACCAGAACAATGATAAAGTTTACTGTTTACATGTGCCAGTACTTTTTATCTAATATATCAGTGTTAAATTGAAAAAAAAAAAAAAATTCCCTTGTTAGCAAAATAAAATGTAAAATTTCAGACCAACAAAACCGGCCGACTGGTGGGGAGAGGGAGCAATAAAAATACTTGGAGGCCGAGATGTGGTCGGTGGTGGTACGTGGCTCGGTTGTACCAAAGACGGGAAATTGGCCTTCTTGACTAATGTTCTTGAGCCCAACGGGGACCCCACGGCACGCACTAGAGGCGACCTACCTGTACGATTTCTTCAGGTAATATAACAGAGGCAGACACCCTGATTAAATATCACATTGATTTAAGATTATAAAGGGAGCAAAATGCATGATGCCATGCCACAATTGGCAATGAGAATATATGAAAATGAAATGTTAAGCCAAAAGTGAAAATTATGTCATCTAAAACCTCAACATTTCTGAACTTCCAAATCAAGGCCTCAAATTATGAAGAATTTTTTTAATAATCCCCTGGACAAGAGTATATTGGTATATGATTTCCTGCTCTAGAATAGTGATAAATCTGGCAAAATTGGACTACTAGACTCTCATTTTCTGATTTCCATGATATCAATAGCGTTTTATATTGACATAGCAATTAAATTTATGGTTTTTTTTTTAATAATTGTTAGTATAATTATCTGATTACAATTGACAATAATTTTGGGGCTTATGTGACATTTTTGCCATTTTGAAGAGCAAATTTCTCATTTCCATCATCTTATTAGTCTAGACAATAAAATTAAGGGCTTCTGTGACATTTTTGCCCTTTTGAAGGGCAAATATTGAATTTCTGTGACTTGAAGGGATCCAGACTTTGACAGGCATCTTAATTTTTTACTGGTAGGGGAAGAAGAGCCCACTAGATTATGCAAATGAGGTTGCAAAGGAAGCAGGAGAGTACAATGGATTCAACCTAATATTAGCTGATTTGTGCAAAAGGGAGATGGTTTATGTGTCAAACCGGCCGAAAGGACGGCCAACTGCTATTCAAGTTGTTCCTCCGGGTCTTCATGTGCTTACCAATGCAACAATAGATAGCCCCTGGCAAAAGGTAGTTCTTTTTTCTTATGTTTAATTACAATTTTACTTGGCTCCAATTTATTTCTATTCTTTGCTGACTAACCTGTATTCAAAAAGTTCGAAAAGCTTGATTGATGCTAAAACATCAACTTCGTAACTGCGGTGTACGATTTTGGTTTTTTGAAATTGTTTTATTTTATCTGGAAAACATGTACTTGTACATCTCTCTAACCCAACAGTTTGTTTTCTCTTGTATACAGGCAGCATGTCTTCGTACGAGTTTTAAGGAATTACTGTTGAAGCATGGTGACAAAGAAATAGTTGCAAAGGATTTAGTTGAGAAGCTCATGACAGACAGGACTAAAGCTGATAAGAGCATGCTGCCTAACACTGGTTGTGATATCGACTATGAGCTCAATTTAAGCGCCATTTTTGTCGAGATCAAAACCAACAAAGTAAGTTAAGAGAAGCAACAGTAGTTGTTTTCATTGCAATAAAATGAAGTACAATAAGCAAAAAGAAATTTGTCCTTGACATATTATCTAAAATATAAAATATTGTTCTATATGAAGGGTATTTATGGAACTCGAAGCACCGCAGTTCTGTCGATGAAAGAAAATGGCAATGTGAGCTTCTATGAGAAGTACATTGAGGCCGGAATTTGGAAGGATCATACTTTGGAGTACCGTATCGAGGAGTCTCAGTAGAAGACAGTACCAGTAAATAAGGATACACAATCCAACAACACTCGTTGTTTGATTAGAATTGTTACATTATATGTCATGTAGCAGAGAGTACCAGTGTTATTACAGAGCTACTTTACATGTAATTATCAGATTTTCAGACCCCACCATCAAATCTTATAAGATGATAGCCGTATTGTATATTTTGGTAATTAATCTATGACAGGATTTGTAAAGTACCAGCAGAATGCCGCGCGATGCTGATAACTGACATATATTTTGGAACATTTACTGGTTCTATTAATCAAGCAACTGATAACTGATATATTAGATATTACCCATACTTCTAAAGAAAATTATCATTGTTTACCAAACATTTAATGGGTCATTAATCAAGTATAAAATCATAAATCAAAGGAAAGATAAAAAGTTAAAAAACACATGAGACCATTAAAGGGATCCCAATGGTACAAAAATCACATAAATATAAAATTAAACACATAGCTTACCTGACAAAAAGCCTGATAACCCATAGATATCCTCAAAAACCATAATTAAGAGATAAACATACAAAAATGGCATCAATATATATTTTAATTTCTTTTCATCTTATTTACTCTACAAAGAAAATGGAATGTAGATATCCAACATAGGACCAGCAACAGCTATAGGGGATGACACTTACCTCCAGACATAGTGTGAATGACATGAAACCAAGGACGGACCCATGTGGAGCCACGAGGGGGCAGCCGCCCCCCTCCCCCCCACCCTTGACTTTAAGTTTTAGTAGTGATTTATCTGTTCCGATTGATTTTGTCCCTTTCTGAAATTTTTTTCCCTCTCGATGCTTAATTTGTAATTCGGATTAAATTTAGTGTTAAAATCAAAATAAATTTTTTGAATTATGATTGGTAATTAGAATTATAAGTTAGAATATCAGAAATTACAAGTCAGAGTGGTTCTGAGTTCTGACTTGGACATAAGTCATTGATGATTTTGGATGCCTAATTGATATTTAGGTTCATGATAGAACGATTTAGCGAAACTAAAACTGAAGTCATTGATGATCCACATGGTAGTTTTGTGTACTAAGTTCTAACATTTCACTTTTTTTAGGTTCATGATAAAAAAAAAAAGCATATACTTTTTTTTTTAATCTTAATATATATTGTCAGCTCCCTCCTGGCCAACTGACCTTCAAAAATAATAATATAAGGTTTAAAATTTGTAAAACGATATGCATATATTAAGGGATATTTAATTGGGTTCGAACATATAAGAATATAATGTGATATCTAACTGTGCTAATTAATTGCAGCTTTCAATTATAAATCATTTTCAAGCTGATTTTAGTTAATATTTAGTTGCATGGAAAATATTGGAATGGAATAAAAATTATGATGAGTGCGGATGGGCGCCATAGTAAAGAAATAATGTAAATATTTTGAGTCCTGAAATGAAAATGGTTATCAGTTGGTAGCTACTATTAAGCCTTTAAAAAAAATAAAAAAAATAAATGAAGTATTACCTGTTGTTAGAATATACACCATGACACGATCACAGAATATTAGAAGATGATTGACAAACAAGGCATAAGATTGCGGAATATTTGTTTACCTTCAATGTAATATTTAGACAATCTTATGTTAAGAAAATAATGTGGAGAAGGAAATATGTTATTAAAAAAATATGTATATATTAGCAAACATTCAATTTAAATAGAATAAATTAGCAATTAGATTATACATGAGGGGGTGCTGACCAGAAAAACATATATGAAAATACTATGTAATTCTATTCTGAATTAATGAAAACAAAGAGAGAAAAGGAAGTTTCATAAGAGTGATTGTGTTCCTTATTCTTTGTTATATTATTCTAATAATTTTGACACCTGTTTTCTTATATATTTATGTTATCTTGTTTATTTTGCAAATCTGTACGGATAAGGGCAGTCATCTTGGTCATGATTCATGAGAGAAGATTACCTAGCTAGCAAGTAGCAACACATTAAAAGTTATTGAGGTATCATCGAAGTCAAAATTGGATCAATACATGTGTAAAATTGAATACTATAGGGTACACCTGTCCCGCAAACTACCAAATTAGCTAGATTTTGAAAATAATGAAACTATGATAAGAACTGGGGTGCAAATTAGTCAAAAATGGAAGACTTTAACAGTATACGTGGAGGTTATAGCAGATTAATTCCCAACGACTTGGCATTGAATGTTTCAACCTAGTGTTATTTTCATTAAATATTCCGTCTAGAATCCGTCATCCGTTTATTGATTCGTACTATATTCGATAAAATGGACTAGAGTAAGATATTTTTCTCATGAGCAGATATTTTTTTATAGTAATAATATAGAATAATTATATTGCTCCCCTCACGTCCATCTCCGCATTTTCTCCGCACTCTCTCTCTTCCTTAACTGCCATATATTTCCTCACTTATTTCGCTAAAAATTTTCATTTATCCCCGCATTAAATTAGACTGTCATTTAATACCAATTCCCGCATTAATTATGCTTTCCTCTAATAACAATTCCCGCATTAATTATTTCTTTAAAAATAATCCCCGCATTAATTATACTGTTATCTAATAACAATCTCCGTTAATAAATATTTATTTGTTATTTCTGAGAAGTATTTATCCATGTAACATAAAATATTTATCATTATGTCTGAGAGTATTTATCATTGATGTTTTACTGTAAGTTGCAATTATGTTTGAGAAGTATTTATCTATGTAGCATAAAATATTTATCCATGTAACATAAAGTATTTATCATTATGTCTAAGAGTATTTATCATTGATATTTTTGTTAGTTTGTAATAATCTAGAAGTCAATAATACGATAATTTTATCACAAAGCTTTGTTCATGAATTTGATGATTAATATCATTTTGTTGCCTTGAGTATTATTGCATTTATGAATCATTTCGAGTTCATGACTGAAATTGTAAAACTTCATAATATAGATTATATATACTCTAAAAGTCACTGACCGAGATAATTAGCAGGAACACTAATTACCACGACAAGGTTAGTATGTGGATTAAATGATGGTCAAGTTTTACAGACCATAGACAATGAGTTGTCATTTTAATCACATAGATATATGTTCCAGGAACATGATATCTGACAGACCCCGAATGAAACATTATACGGAATTGTGTTCGTGTCATTAATGCTTTCATTCAGTGTTAAGTTCTAAAGTATGAGGTATTCATCTTTCCTACATAAGAGATGTATCTGTGACTGTTACCTAACGCTATCTGTAAAAAGTAGCTATAACGGTAGCTCTTCGGTATACATAACTTATGCTGAGGAAGTGATGGTCTACCAAAAGTACTATTGTTCCTCGTATTTATTATACGACTTATAGTGTCACTGGGCCCCTTGATAGAGTAAGATTATCAGCGCGCGGTATGATTACAAGAGTAATCATATTTGATAATCTGCTCAAGATCAAGAAAAGATTAAGTTTACAAGGATGACACACACCTACCTTGAAACTAATCTGATAGCTATGAGACAAAAGAATTAACATGAGTAAATTATTTACTGGATTGTGATATTGTACTGTACAGCATCATCTGTGTAATTAGATGGTCATGATGCGTTTTGCCAGATGCCTCTCATAATTATAGAAGTTAAAACAGTTTTAATTCTATTTACCAACATAACACAGATCCTATTGGGTCACACCATATAGGAGCTACTCGGAGAATCTTGTTGATTAATTATAAATTGATTATGATTAATAATAAGATGGTTATAATTAATTATACGTGTTATAATTAAATTATAAATGTCATATAAGATGACAAACAAAAAACACTGGTTAATTTATAAACGTACACGTTACGTTGTATAAAAGTTATCGAAACAACAACCGCAAGCAATGTTATCAGAACCAGACCGGACCAGTTGGTTGGACCGGAAAAAACCGAAATCGGTCACCTGTCCGGTTCAGTTCTTTAATACTATCGCTTCAGCTATTGTATCGCTTAAAATCGATTTTATCGGCCGGTTCGTATTGAAAATTCGCTGGAGAAAACCATGTAAAACCGCGGTTCAATCAGATTTCTTTTATCTTGCTGACTTGCTCTCGCTGCGATCTGATTTGCGTATCAGAAATTGGCTCTCCTTTCTCCTTCGATTTGGTCTTCTTCTTCAATCTTCTTATATTTATTGTTGTGTACTGCACATAGACTCAATCTCAGTCTGAAGGCTATATGTGAAAAAAAAAATCATCAAAGAACTAGCATCAAATACTGTAAGTAATCTCCTTCAATCGTTAAATTCGAATTTGTAGAATAGCACTCGAAAAGAAATAATTTTTGAGTTTATTGCATTGAATAGATGGATGCATTAAAGGTGTTCGATCAAATGCTCAAACCTAAATAAGATTTAGATGAGAGTGATGGAGTTGTGTCTAAGTGTCAAGTAATAAGTCTATACATGTTTCTCTCCCAATCAAGTACTCGCGAGTACAATTTTTTACTGGAAATTGACAGTAAGCATGACTTAACCATTTCTGATGACATGCCAGTAAGGCAGTAGGCGTCACCAAACTTATGGTTTATTCTTTAGAAGAAAGGTAAGTATTGGTAAAGAGGAGAAAACATATATTTTAATTTAGACTATCTAACCTACAACAAATGCACCAAATCAACTTTCTGGCATCATCAAAGACCAAATTCTAAATAATGAATAAAATAATTTATTCATCATAGAACATGCTTATTAACCTTCAAGCTGGTAAGATATTTTTATATTCCTATTACTTGCTTTTCAACTTAGAAATGTATTACAGTTAAATATCAAATTTGTAACTATGAGGCACCAAAACCCCTTAATTGTTCTGTAAGAATGATGAGCAGTTTGCCAGCTTATATGTTCTTTAAAAGTTAGGTTTAAATGTGTATGGTTTATTAACCAGCTTATACTTGTAAGGAATTGATTGCATCCAAGTCGTCTCATGCAAAGGTGTGCTACACTTTACAAATAGAGGCCACTGCCCTCAGAGAAGCTATCAAATATGCGGCAACAAGGAGTATAAAGAAATACAATTTCTGCAATGACAGCAAAGAACTGGCAGACCTAGCCTTACAACTGCAACTGCCGACTGGTACTGACTGGAGGGAGTTAGAGAGTGCTACGATGTGTGGAAAATGTTAAAACAGAACTCTGCTTTCAACTGTGTGCTGATACCACAAAGCCAAGATGACATGGGCAGAGCAACTAAGAAGGAACATAGCGGGGATACCAACTGGTAAAATCAACTGTTGGGATTGAGTAGAAGAACCATGATGGATACCAGACAGGTACTGGGGCCTTCTGGTACGAAGAGGAGAAGCTTCAGGGGTCTTTGGTTGCAAATTTCACAACTTCAAAATATTGCTTTCTTTATGGTCTAATTTTCCCATTTTACTTTATTTCATTTTTTTTATACTATTTTAAGCATTTTTCAATACTTTTTGTTCATAGATATAAAATTTGTAGTCTCAATCTTCAATTAAATATGAACATGATTCTGATAATAAATTATATATATTTTAAAAAACCAACAATTGAACCGGTTGAACCACCGGTCCGACCACTGAACCGTTAAACCGAAGCTTTAACGGTTTGATGTCCGGTCCAGTTTTGATAACACTGACCGCAAGAAATATAATTGTTCAGAATAATTATATGGATATTATCTGAATTTGGGCCGAGGGCATTTTGGTCTTTTCACATGTCATCCTTATCCACATGACACGTCATTGATCTTATCCACATGACATGTCATTATCCTTATCCATTCAATGACATACCTTGTAAATAGGCATATGTTGAGGGGTATTTCGGTCTTTTGCGAACCTCCTGAAAAGCCTATAAATAGAGGGGTACATGGAGAGAGAAACTTACTAATTCACTCGTATCGTTTCGTGTCGAATCGAATCGGTATTTTCTCTCCCAAATAGTATTTCGGTTGAGAAAAGAAAGTTATACGTATAATCTTGCGGGTTGTTAATTAGTAGATTTACGGGATTGGTGAATAGTGTTTTCCCGAATTTCACGATATTTCAGTTTTGCTTATTTGTGAAACTAAGTAATCGAAAATTCGTGTTTACGGGTTTTCATCTTTTCCCCGTGAATAGTGTTTTTGCATAATTTTGCGGTTTACGGTATTTCTGGCAAAAGAAATAAACCGCTCTCCGATTAGTCCTGGTGGACAACCGATAGAGGCATCATACGTCTGATGCTCCGAGACGAGTCATTCCCAATGTCGCTCTTCTCGCTCGGTCTGCTTTCCAATTTGAATTTGGAAACAAGGTATAAATATATTATATTAATCTATTTAATTTGTTAAATAGATTTAATGTTTTAGAAATCAATTATGGGAGTAGATCCTGAGCTTAAGTTGGCCGTAGAAATTTTTTGTTTTACGGTCATTCCGCAGCTTAAGCACAAAGCTAATTAATCGGTTTGAACTGTCAAAACCGAGCTAATTAAATGGGTTTGAACTGTCAAAAACCCAACAGTTTTACTGTAAGTGCAATTATGTTTGAGAAGTATTTATCTATGTAACATACAAATATTTATCTTTATAATATATAGTATTTATCCATGTAACATAAAGTATTTATCATTATGTCTTAGAGTATTTATCATTGATGTTTTACTGAAAATTGCAATTATGTCTGAGAAGTATTTATCTATGTAACATAAAGTATTTATCCATGTAACATAAAGTATTTATCATTATGCATGAGAGTATTTATCATTGATGTTTTATTGAAAGTTGCAATTATGCCTGAAAAGTATTTATCCATGTAACATAAAGTATTTATCATTATGTGAGGGAATTGTTTATTTAATGGTCCCCAGTTGTGCGGGGACAATCCAAAAAAAAGGAAATTTTGTGCGGGGATAACTGACAAGTATTTATAAGGGGATTGTTTATTTAATGGTCCCCAGTTGTGCGGGGACAATTAATGGATTGATTTATTCAGTCATAAATAGAGATCATTGCATAGGGATTAATACTTTGCAAATTCACGATAAATACTTTGACGCTTCAAGTTAAATACTAACAGTTTTTGCGGAGTATTAATGATTGAGCGGTCCCCCCATGACTTTTTTGGCAGTTTGTGCGGGGTTTTTTTGTGGGTTGAGACTGCGGAGATTGTTATCAGGATCCAATAATATAATGTATATGTGTAAAATAAATAAGTTTTGGTGATCTAGTTATACAATAATAAAATTATTTATTATATAAGTATTTATCATTATTCGTTTGTTATATATCGTTATTCCTTTGATCTGTATCTTCCCCATTAATACCCCTAATTCCGTCATGATGGATGCAACATAAAAGCAAAATAAGAGACATGTATGCATGAATTACGATTATTATGAAATGCAACTTTGGAGTCCAAAACTGAAAATAAGAATTCGAGCATGCTATGTATAGCATAGAGCCCCTCCATGCAACGCTTCGGATTTCGACTTTTCAAAATCCTAACGGTCGATCCGAACCGTTCATCTTGTTCTGCATATTAATATGTGTTTGGGGACCAAATTTTACATTTTTTGGAATTGTTTTACTATTTCTTTAGATTTATTGAAAATCGCTGTTTTCAGCAAATCTGGACCATAAAAAAACAGCGATTTTCAATAAATCTAAAGAAATAGTAAAAAAATTCCAAAAAATGTAAAATTTGGTCCCCAAACACATATTAATATGGAGAACAAGATGAACGGTTCGGATCGACCGTTAGGATTTTGAAAAGTCGAAATCCAAGGCGTTGCATGGAGGGGCTCTATGTTATGCATAGCATGTTAGCATATTCCTATATATATATATATATATATATATATATATATATATATATGAGATAGGCTACGGTGAGTTGCGAAGTAAAGCGACTATTTTACTTCACGCTTATATTTTGCGATTTTAAAGTTCAAAACGTCGATCCGAACCGTTCATCTTGTTCTCCATATTGAAATGTGCTTGGAGACCAAATTTTACATTTTTTGGAATTTTTTTACTATTTATTAAGCAATTTTGAAAGTCGCTGATCTGATGGTCCAGAAAATTTTACTGTTTTCACTGTTCACAGCAAAACAACATTTTTAAAAAATGCTTAATAAATAGTAAACAAATTCCAAAAAATGTAAAATTTGGTCTCCAAGCACATTTCAATATGGATTAAACATCTAACGGTTCAGATTGGTCGTTTGGACTTTCAAAATAAAAATACGGCGTGAAGTAGAAACGCGTTTTACTTCGCAACTCACCGTAGCCCATCTCTCTCTCTCTCTATATATATATATACGAGGGATCAAGTTACAACAAGTTACCACAATCATTTTCTACATTTTAAAAGTCCAAGTCATCGATCCAAACTGTTAGATGTGATCTCTACAATAAAATGTGCTTGGAGACCAAATTTTATATTTTTTGGAATTTTTTTACTATTTATTAAGATGGGTACAAAAACTAATCAAATTCAGACCATTGAATTTTGTACCCATCTTAATAAATAGTAAAAAAAAATTCAAAAAATGTAAAATTTGGTCTCCAAGCAGATTTTATTGTAGATATCACATTTAACGATTTGGATCGACGATTTGGACTTTTAAAATGTAAAAAATGGTTGTGGTAACTCAAAAATTATTGTAACTTGATCCCTCCTCATATATATATATAGGATTTGGCTACGGTGCTATGAGTTGCATAGAGGGCTACGGTGCTACGACTCAATATTCAAGTTTTCAAAATCCTAACAGTCGATCCGAACCGTTCATCTTGTTCTCCATATTAATATGTGTTTGGAGACCAAAATTTACATTTTTTTGAAAAAAATTTACTATTTTTTTAGATTTATTGAAAATCGTTGTTTTTCAGACAAATCTGGACCATAAAAAACAGCGATATTCAATAAATCTTAAAAAATAGTAAAAAATTTCCAAAAAATGTAAAATTTGGTCTCCAAACACATACTAATATGGACAACAAGATGAATGGTTCGGATCGACCATTAGGATTTTGAAAACTCGAATATTGAGCCGTAGCACCGTAGCCCTCTATGCAACCTAGGGGTGATTAATGAGCGAGCATGAGCGAGTTAGGGTATGCTCATGCTCGCTCATTAAGTAAATGAGCGAGTTTAAATGAGCGGATAAATGAGTGAGTTGTAAATGAGCGAGCTTTTAATGAGCAAGTTATGAGCGGCTCACGAGTTATGACTTATGACTCATAACAAAATTATATAGTGTGCCCACACATAACAAAATTTGTTAACAGTCATCATAACAAAATCCAACAAATTGTCATAATTCATTTAAATGAGCGAGTTGTTATGACTATTACTTGTTTTGGGCTTTAGGCGGAGGTTTTGGTTCTGCCGATTTACAAAAAAAAATGAATATGAAACTATGAATATTAGTATATTACACAGGATTAAATGTTACATTGTGCTCACTATATTACACAGGATTAAATATGAAACTATGCTCACTATCTATCAATCTTAATGAGGCAAGGTTGATGTTACACATAATTACATAAGATTAAATGTGACAGGGATTATATGTGGTAAATTCTTAATGAGCGAGTTATGAGCGAGTTGGGTCATGCTCATGCTCGCTCATTAAGTAAATGAGCGAGTTTAAATGAGCGGATAAATGAGCTAGTTTAAACGAGCTTTTAATGAGCGAGTTATGAGCGGCTCACGAGTTATGAGCGATTTACTCACCCCTAATGCAACCCATAGCACCGTAGCCAAATCCTATATTGAATTTGGCTACGGTGCTATGGGTTGCATAGAGGGCTACGGTGCTACGACTCAATATTCGAGTTTTGAAAATCCTAACAGTCGATCCGAACCGTTCATCTTGTTCTCCATATTAATATGTGTTTGGAGACTCAATATAGGTTTTCTTGTACATTGGACTATAACTCATTGTTTTTTACTTAAAAAAAAACTAATTCAAACCGTTCAATTTGATATCCATATCAAAATGTACTTGGAGACCAAAATTTTCATTTTTTGATTTTTTTTTTTGCTATTTTTTTAGAATTTTTGAAAATCACTGTTTTTCTATGGTTCAGAAATTTCTGAAAAACAACAATTTTCAAAAATTCTATAAAAATAGCTAAAATTGTTTCAAAAAAATATAAAATTTGATCTCCAAGCACATTTTGATATGGAGAACATGATGAGCTATTTAGATCGACTATTTGAATCAAGAAGTATTTCTAATTAATTTTTTATTAGTGTGACTACGTGAGATCTATATCATTTGTAGGGGTGAATATGTAGTGAATTCGGAGCAGAGAATGCTAACACCACATTTGTCTTCGCCTTTCAATGAGATGAATACATATAGAAAACGGATGTCAAAATTTAAAACCAAATCCACCTTCAACAAGTACGGATACGGAATGGATAATCCATGAATATGAAATCAAATACATATACAAATACAAAACCAATAATTGTTGGATAATTGAGTTATATAAAATTTATATGATACATATACTAATTAACAAAATTTAAATATTAAAAAAAATTTAAGTTAGTTTATAATTTAAATATCTAAACACAACAAGATGATTTCAGTGACCCATTGCACCTAAATTATGTGCCACAAAAGATCTTTCATCAACTATAGCGTTTCCTGTGGTGGACTGGTTGTGTAGGAACCTCCAAAATAATAATCTTTTTTTTTTATAAATCAGAAATATGTACTTTTTGTGTTAGTCTCACAAGAATAGACTGTGCCGGAGCCAAAACAGTATATAAGGATCTTCAATAAAATTCGGACTTCTTAATCCGTCAGATTTCTATTACATATATAGAGTAATTATTTTTAATGTATAGTGTTGTAAGTGATAAATCAATCAATAATAGGTCACAACTGCCGCACATAAACAGAAGTGTTAAGAATAATTTTTTTTAATGATTATCTAAATTAATCTCCATATTAATCTTTTCTGTCAATAACTGCCACACTTTTCGCATCTGTAAGATCCAAATCCGGATCTGCTTCCCGCCCTATATATATTCGCAATTTAAAACATAAGCACCAAAAATATACAAGAGAGCAAAAGAGAAAGCTTAGAGAACGAAAAGATGTGTATAGCTGCGTGGATATGGCGAGCAGATCCAATGTACCCTTTCCTTCTCTTGCTCAACCGAGACGAGTTCCATGACAGGTATTATTCTTTTTTTTAAAGTTTGTTTTTTTTTGTAAATTGTTTTCTACTTGATTTTATGAGTGGTAGTGATGAGAAACCGTGAATTTTAGCTTGTGTTTGGCATTGTATCTTCATGCAATTGATGAAACAATTCCCTTAGTTTGATCAATGAATTTCAAAATAAGCTGTAGTTCAATGAAATTTAATGTCAATTTTGGATTTGGTAGAAGATAAAACAATGGAACAATGGGGTAGTTATGTTAATTAAGGTTTAAGATAGAAACTAGAAACCTCAAAGAAAACAAAATGTGCAATGATTTTGATTACAAGTGTCAGCACCTTTTTATCTAATAAAACAAAATTGCAAAGAATGAGTCAATACATAACAGAACCTAATTAAAGGGTGATTTAAAGGGTTCAATATATGATATACCAGGGTTAAATTGAAAAATATATGTCCAAAGTTAACAAAATAAAATGTAAAATTTCAGACCGACAAAACCGGCTGACTGGTGGAGAGAGGGAGCAACAAAAATACTCGGAGGCCGAGACATGGTTGGTGGTGGTACGTGGCTCGGTTGTACCAAAGAGGGAAAATTGGCTTTCTTGACTAATGTTCTTGAGACGAGGAGGACCCCACGGCACGCACCAGAGGCAACCTGCCTGTACGATTTCTTCAGGTATGTATGTGGATATTTTTTTCATGAGGGCAAATGCCTTGAGTTTGTGTACCTCTATCATGCCTCCATTTTTAGAATTAAACTTAAAATTTAAATGTCACAATATAACCATTAGATATGATCTATATCATTTTATCTATGTACGCGCAAAAGATCACGGCACGCACCAGAGAGAAAATAATAGGGATCCAGAGTTTGACAGGCATCTTAATTTTTTACTGACGGTTACAAGGCTTGTATAATTGTAGGGGAAGAAGAGCCCTCTAGATTATGCAAATGAGGTTGCAAAGGAAGCAGGAGAGTACAATGGATTCAACCTAATATTAGCTGATTTGCGCAAAAGGGAGATGGTTTATGTGTCAAACCGGCCGAAAGGACAGCCAACTGCTATTCAAGTTGTTCCCCCGGGTCTTCATGTGCTTACCAATGCAACACTAGATAGCCCTTGGCAAAAGGTAGTTCTTTTTTCTTATGTTAATCTTTATTGTTATTTTAGTTTATGCCAATTTATTTCAGATTTGTGTTCTTTATTGCTCGTTGTTGACTTACCTGTTTTAGAAAAGCTTGATTTATGCTAAAACCATCAACTTGGTATATAATCGTTCTTTATTGCTCTTTTAACTGGAAAGCATGTACTTATACATCTCTCTAGCCCAACAGTTTGTTTTCTTTTGTATACAGGCAGTATGGCTTCGTACGAGTTTTAAGGAATTACTGTTGAAGCATGGTGACAAAGAAATAGTTGCAAATGATTTAGTTGAGAAGCTCATGACAAACAGGACTAAAGCTGATAAGAGCATGCTGCCTAACACTGGTTGTGATATCGACTTTGAGCTCAATATAAGCGCCATTTTTGTAGAGATCAAAACCAACAAAGTAAGTTAAGAAATTAAAGTAAAAAGAAATCTGCCCTTACATATTATTTAATATAAAATATTGTTTTATATGAAGGGTATTTATGGAACTCGAAGCACTGCAGTTCTGTCGATGAAAGAAAACGGCAACGTGAGCTTCTATGAGAAATACATTGAGGCAGGAATTTGGAAGGATCATACTTTAGAATACTGTATTGAGCAGTCTCAGAAAAAGAGAGTAACAGAAATTAAGGATTCGGGATCCAACAATACTTATTGTTCGATTCGAGTCGTTACTTAATTTATATGCCATGTAGAAGAGAGTAATGTTGGATCATGATCTCATTTAAGGGCTTATTCACAAATTATGTTGGTTCTGTAATATATGTATTTTGTTTGGACCTCTTTGTAATTTGTGTAGAACAAATAAACTTTGTGTAATTTACTTTTGAACTAAGAGAAAAGTCAGAAAATTGGATTAGGCCTCCAAAGTCCAAACTGTGTCATCCTCTTTCGCATTGTGTGTGCGCTCTAACTCTCACAAGTGATATTAGAGCTAACTGGGAACTTTTTTGAATGCCCTCTATACTGTAAGCTAAATTGCACCAATCCTTTTCTGAATGCCCTCTATACTGTAAACTAAATTGCACTGATCCTTTTCTAATTGCCCTCTAAAAATTATTTTAAAATTTAAATTGATCAATTTTATTTTTAAAATAATTGATAAACTGTTAAATAGTTAAAAGATGATAGAAAAAAGAATGATAAATTTGGATGGAGATATTAAATATTATGGTGTTTTAATGATAAAATTAGCTATTTAAAAAATTTAGATAGGTACACTAGAAATTTGAACTTGAAAAAAATATTCATTTGTGATAAAAATTTCTCCATGCAAATATTTTTTTGGAGCGTAGTCCGAAAAATATGTGGACCACAGTTGGGGAATGTAAGATTAGCAAGGGACTGAAGGATGGGGACCACTTGTCGGGTTAAAAGCATCCGTTAAGAAAAAAATTGAGATGGTAGGGGGACCCTTGGTGACAGGAGATAACCGAGAAGAGGGGGCAATAGCACATCTTGTTTAATGAGCTGACAACTGTTTAAGGGATAAATTGAGAGGAGCAGCACTGGAGAAGAAGATAGTGCTGAGGTCGTTAAGTCGTTAGAGTGAATTTCTTCTAATTTTATTTCTCTTTCGCTGAATTTACCAGCCAATAAAAGGGATTTGTAGCCAGTAAGAATGACATTGATGATTGGATAAATAATTTTATCAGTTTTATTTTTATCCTTCTAATTTTCTCTTTCCTTCATCCTTTGTTTGTCAGACCAAACTCGATAGAGATCAGTAGAAAGTGTGTGTGGGTATTGTCATGTGCTTGATCTGAGAGAGAAACAGACTCGAGACGACCAAAAGGCACATATAACTTGCGCCAAAGAGAGATATTCTCTGTAGATTATATGATACTGGTTTCACTTGAGTTAACCTGACACGTAGTTGAAATAAAGTGCGGCCAATGACTGGCACAGAAAAATTATTGCAGCATACTTGGATCACAGACTGTCACGGAAAAGAAGTGGAGGTGCAAAATCTGGATAATGCTTTTCTTAAACTAAAGGCATTCCCAATTATAGTTATAAAACTAAGAGAGATTTTAAATTTTAAATTAGAGCTACCTACTTTATTAAGTCTAAAACACGCCAATCCAATCTACTGATACATGAAATGAAAAGAGATTACCAGAGGCAAATCTCTTTTGTCAACCAAAAAAGAAATCATAGATGATGTTAGGATTAGTGATTATAGAAAATCACACTGCAGTGCTCATTTTATTTCTTGTGCATTCTGGATTCTGGTGAGTTCTGGCGAAGAGGCGAGAGCGGCGAAAGAGGTGGCCTTGTCAGATCTGTCCCAGCACTGAAATCTATTGCCTTTCCTGTGGGGCTACTATCTCCTGTCAATCTCATTTTACGCTTTCCCTACATAAGAATGTAAATAAACTTATTGTTTGCAGGATTTGGGTTTTTCATTCAGATGCTCTTTCGATTACAAACTTGTTGATTTCTTTGTTGAAATCCTAGAATATTTTTCACCTATGGCTTCAAAAAAGTAATAAATAAAATAAAAAATGGATTGAGTTTTAGTTCATTTATAAGTTATAACTTAACCTGACCAGGAATACCCCTATAGCAGCTTTTTGAAATTGTCAGAGACTTTGTTTGGGTTGATCCAATCTAACCCGGTGCAATTTAGTTAATTAGTTTGAAGAGAAGGAAACAATTAATAAAAGTTTGCTTACAGTAGTAGAAGCACTAGTTGAGTTCTTTCTTTCAGATCTCTGGTACCGCTCTTTTTCTCTCTCTAGCAGAGCTAGAAGCTTTTTATTACTTTCCTCCAGAATTTTGTTCTCTTCAAACAGTGCATTCACCTTCAAAGGACATAGCACACAAGGAATTATCATTCTTTTTTCTTCTTATTTGTTTACTATTACTTCTATAGTGGAAGCATACATATAATACAAGGAAAACATTCAACAGAACAGAAATCAGGAGATAAGTTCTTTACAGGCTTTTACCTCCTCTTCAGCTCTGCTAAGGTTAAGGTGCAGGTGCTCCTTATCCTTTTGCAACAATTCAATTTGGGCTTTCAGCTCTGCTACCTAGAAGTACCATTAGCAGTATTAGATATATTTCTTGATTAATACAAGCATAATCATGAAGCAGTACACTTTAATTAAACTATTATTTGAATGGTTCAACTTTGAGATACTGAAAAGAAGACAGACAAAGAACATAATATTTCTGAACCAATGGAATCATGTTCTTCTAGAAATTCCATAAAGCAACATGACTGAATAGAGATATTAATTTTTTGTTATACTTAAATTTGAAGCAAAGGTCAGATATGATAAGTTTCCTGGCATATAGCCCGAGTAACTAGGATGTGACCAGAACCTAAAAGGAAGGGTTTGGAAAAAAGAAGAAAGAATTTAGAATGAATTTGAGATGAAATTACAAAATAACCCCTACTGTACCTGGGACTGGTCTACGGACTGTGCACGTAGCTCCTCATTTTCCTTAGCAGACTCGTCAAGGGAGTCCATAAGCCTCTCAAGGTCACGCTCAAAGAGAGAGCACTCTCTCTCCAGCTTAGCACAGTGTGCTGACAGCTGATCATAGCCAGCTTGCACAGCCATCTTTTCCTCCACGCATTTCTTCAGTGCTTTTGCATTCATGCTTGCCTCCGACTGGTATCATTTCCAGAGAAACCATAAGTAGAATGTTCTTGTGTTAGTTTTAAGATCTATTCATTTAAATAAACACAGAGATTGTGGCACATATAGTAGTAATTATTAACAACGGATTCCAATGTCGGATTTTCGGTAGTGGTATTATCAGGTCTTGACAGTTGCAGTGTTATTGGCCCTTGGTCACTAGAGAAGAAAATGTTTAGGTAATATTTTCCTTCACTTGATATCTAAGCATCATTAGAAATGGTATCAATATAAGATTGAGATTGATCAAATCAAACAAAAGGAAGAAATTTTCAGTGATGAAGTCGTGTTTCATAAATGACCAAACAAAATAGTTTTTGCCCTTCTTTATGGTATCTAATTGCAACTTTAGGAAAATGGAGGTTAATATGTGAATTTGAAGTTCAACCAATGAAATAAAACAGTTAAATCTTAAAATCACGAAACCAAGGAATAGCTTTACCAGTTTGACCTTGATATTATAATTTTTATTTTTCTTTGTTTATTTTTATTTTATTATAAATTGCAAACTGTAAGGTTAAATATATTGGTTTAATTTGAGGGGACTCAAAGCTACTGATAATTAGGCACTATTGACGCTTAATTGACAATCTTAGGTGATCAGAGACGTAATATATTATCTGAGGTGTACACAGTATGAAAGGTGAGATAATTTTACTGACTGAACTCCTTTGCATTGTGCAACAGCCAACAGCATGAAAGCAAATTAAACACAAATCAGAATAAAGTTTCTTATTTTAATGTGAAACCTAGAACTTGGAGGTTATGTACAAAATAATCATAATTTCCTGGAAAAAAAACAGGCCTGATGTACCATTTTTTTTATGGGAAACAAAATATTTACCGATTTCAAAGTATTTTTCTGTGAAAGCTAGAACTTTTCTGTGAAAGCTAGAACTAATTCGCCAATTAGTACAAATCAATTTCAAGACAGGACTTACATACCAATAAAAAGGAACACATCTTATCCAATAACCCTGACTCTAAATATTCGATCTATCAATTTCGCCAGATAAAAGCCTCAGAAATAACGGAAATTGACCAAACCAGGAAAGACAAACCTTGTATAGTTCCATTTGGCGAGTGGACTTGCGGAGACGGTCTTCAAGGTGAAAGACCTGATCTTGGAGGCGGTGGCGTGCATCCTCTGACGTAATAAGCCTCAATTGCATGTTCTTTGCAGAGATCTGAAGCCCCAGAGAGCTCTCTATCGTCTCCCTTATGTACTCCTCGGTCTCTGGCGGTATATCCATGCCAGAGAAATTCAGGCGCAAGAAATCAAGATCGAGCGAAAGAGAAGCAGAAACCCTAAATCAGAGAAACCAAGAGAGATGGGGGATACGAATGAACAAAAGATAGCCGTTGGGTTGGAATTTGAATATAAAAACGCTTAGCGATCTTTTTTGAATGAAAGTAATAAATTGCCTCGGGGGATGAGAATTGCTAAATGAATACAATAGTCTACCCAGAAGTGTGTGGTGCGGCGTGACTACGTCTCGGCATCATCTCGGATAAATCTGAACCGTTGCCTTGGTTTGAGACTTGAGACGAGCCCGATCTTGATTCTTGATTCAGACAAAAGGTTCGGATATGCACTTTTGGTTGGGATAGATTGTGGATTTGTGGTGTCTCGCACTGTTTTAACGGACCCAAGAAAGGAACGTCGTTTGAATGCACCTGGTGCACTCCGTAAAAGCTAATGCCAACCCACTAACATATGGGACCCCTCAGCCTCTGGTCAGAATGAGAAAGGATCACGGTTAGTTTAATAACTATGTGTTGCAATAATATACTTTTATAGTCCAATTTTTTAATTTGTATAAAAATTATACTTTTTTTTAAATGACAATGATACATTTTGCTAAATAAAACGGCAGACCGGAGAAGTCTGTTTCATAAAATATAAAATATATATGATATAACTCTAATTTTTTTTCATCTGTTTTTTCAACTGTTGATTTAAATTTCTATGAGACAGCGTATCACCCACACACACCTCTGAGCTGCGCATAACCATAGTCACAAGATTCGCGAATTAAACCCGAATAATTTTTTTTTTTGGTGACCGAACGCCGAATTATTCGGTTGACCGAATTTTGAATTAAACTCGAATAATTCGTGAATTTTACGATTTTTTCCGAATTTTACAAATTATTAGCGAATTTTTCCGAGAACAATTTATTTATTATTATTTTTTTGTTTTCTTGCATGATTGAGATCTTTGATCCGGATAATTCCGAATCATTTCCGAATTATACCTGAATTATTCCCGAATCACGAATTTTTGATCTTGCCAAACCGAACCCGAATAATTCATTTGTCACTGTGCGCATGACCCCCTACAATTTCTGAAAATGTTTAGATCTTATCACGCATGCAGTTCTGAATTGCATATGACTTTAAAACTGCGCATCACCAGTTTGTACCAAACTTTTAAAATTTTAAAACCCACGCAGCTCACCGCAACTTTACCCCAACTTTTAAAATTGGTGGGTCTCATTTGACCAATTTGTATCCTACTTAATTGGTTTTTAATATGATATGTGGGTCTCATTTGAACCTTTTGTCTCAGGAATGAATTGAAATGGTAAAATTAATAAATACGTACGTGCCATTGGAAATTGATAGAAAGGTCGATCATGCACATGACGGCTAGTGTGCAGATTCGAAGTGCACACATGATAGATTTTTAATATCTAAGAGATCGATAGTAATGTTAAATTTTAAAATATTGAGGGGTAGCTAAAATTTTTTTGGAAGCCTGAGCTGTCCTGTGTTCAATTCTATCAAAAACAGAACGCTCTTCCACTTTGTCAATTTAGAAAAACAGTGCCTTGTAAAGTTATGGATTCTAGTGGTGTGAATCTTTATTTGCTTCTGGTTTCACCAATTTTATAGTAAGAGTGAGGGTATGCTATTATGCATAGTGTGGTACAGATTAATATTTTTATTTTCAAAATTCTAATAATATTTGATTCGAACCGTTCAACAAGATCTCCATATGAATATGTACTTGTAAACTAATGTTACTATAATTTATTTACTATTTTGTTACTACTATCCATTTTAAAAAAATAGCAAAAGAAGTTCTAAAAAATATAAAATTTAGTTTACAAGTATATATTCATATGGAGATCGACTATGTTAAACGGTTAAACAGCTCAGATCGATCGTTAAATCTTTCAAAATCCATAGAGCATACCAATATGCACTATGCAACCATAGCCTAATGACTCTTCATAGTATTACTATCATTAATGAGTGAGTCTATGGTACTATGCATATCCTAACGGTCGATCCGAACTGGTCATCTTGTTCTCCATATTAATATGTGTTTGGAGACCAAATTTTACATTTTTTTTGAAAATCACTTGATCTGAAAATTCTGGACCATCCAAAAACAGTGATTTTCAATAAATCTAAAAAAATAGTAAAAAAATTTCAAAAAATGTAAAATTTGGTCTCCAAACACATATTAATATGGAGAACAAGATGAACGGTTCGGATCGACCGTTAGAATTTGAAAACTCGAATATAGAGCCGTAGCACGATAACAAATTGTAATATGCATAGTACCATAGACTCACTCATCATTAATTGCTCCAAATATTTCCTCTTCACATAGCATTTACATTACAAGGGGGAAAGACCATATTTTTACTTTTTGATAATTTGTATATGTTCTATAGCAAACAAATATGCTAAGTTATAATTAAATAATTCTTTGAAATATTTATGTTTATTTTAATAAATTGTAAACGAAAATTAATGTTTTCAGTTTCATACTTAATCTTGCTATAGAGTTAAAATATTTTTCAATTCTGTACGATTTACATATATATCCACAAAAATATATGTACAGTTATTGAAAATTTATTTAAAGATGATTTTCGTGATTTGCATATTTTAATTATATATATTTAAATTGTAAAAATTTATGTCATCATCAATATAATATAAGATAGTTCAGGAAATAACTAAATTATCAATGGCACTCAAAAGCTGAATAAACGAGAACAAATATTGAAATATATATAGGCCTAGATACAAAGAGAGATAACAAGGTGCTCTATCACTTTTTCAATTTAGAAAGAGGAGGGTTCAAATGCCTCCATGTTTTTGTGCCTCCATCATGCCTCCATCTCTCTCAATTATTTTCAAAGTTCAAACAGTCGATTCAAACCGCTCAACCTAACCTCCATACTAAAATATGTTTGGAAACCAAATTTTATATTTTTAGGAATTTTTTTACTATTTTTTTGGATAAGTACAAAATCAGTAAATCTGAACCATCTAAAAACAGTATTTTTGTACCTATCTAAAAAAATAGTAAAAAAATTCCTAAAAGTATAAAATTTGGTCTCCAAACATATTTTAGTATGGAGGTTAGATTGAGCGGTTCGGATCGACTGTTTGAACTTTGAAAATGATGAAGAGAGATGGAGGCATGATGGAGGCATTTGAACCCTTCTCATTTAGAAATTATATTGCACATGAGAAACAGTGATGTGTGAAGTTATGGTTGTGGATTATATATAACAAGCAAAACCTCGATTTTTCTAAGAGATATGTGAAGAATGATTATTTGTTAATTGTATTCGAATTATTTCTTTCCTAAATATGCTAATGATGAGGATCTTATGAGGCTTTCATTCTTTATTTCTCAACAAAGCCCCTTGTAGAAATTCTTTCCTTAATTTACTGCCACAATTAATTCAGACTTCAGAGAGAGCACAATCTGATGAAGTTAAAATAAGAAATTATTAATTAAGGACAAAATTAGGATTAAGATTTTAGAAAGAAATCCTCATCAGCTATCAAAATTAGCGGAGCACTAAAATTAGCACACCACAATTCTTAAACCCCGTCTCTAATTATATAAAGAAATATTAAATCAATACAAAACGCTTTCAAAATGAAAGGTTCCACATCTGAATTTTTCGATTGGGCTGATCTTCCCTCACTAGTGTTGCATTTGATTTCAGAAAAAATTAATTTCATCACGGATTATGTTCGATATCGTGCTGTTTGTTCTTCATGGCGCTTTGCATCCCTTCCGAAGCCACGCCACCTCCCGCCCCAACTTCCGTGGTTGTTTCTTCCGCAAGCCCCATATCTGGACATAAACAGCACAAAGGATGAAGGGATCCGACTGTTTTACGATTTCTGGCAATTCAAGATGCACAAGCATCACCTCCCGGAGACCATCGACAAGATTCACATCCCAGAGATCATTGAAAAAGAACACAAGATTCTCATCCCGGAAACGATCGAGAATATGTGTCTCAGCTCCTATCGTGGCTGGCTCTTGTTTGTGGCCCATGGAGATAAAGAGATTTTCTTACTGAACCCATTAACCCGGGCTCGCATCCAGCTCCCTTCTTTTATTACTACAGTTAATATTATCGGGCCTCACCAGGATACCTCCATCTTTAGCAGCATGTTTAATTCTTGTATTAATTTCCAGAGCACCAAGTTGTCTTTTTCTACGGATCCGACCAACCCAAAGTGTCTGATAATGGTGTTTGTTTGTAATTGCCGACAGATATGCTTCTGCAAGGTCGAGGACCATTGCTGGACAGATGTTGACCTGTCTCCAGTGGTAAGTGATTACCTGGAAGATGTGGTATATAGCAATGAAAGATTCTATTTGCTCCATGATAGATTGATTTCCATTTATGACCCAAAGCAACACAAAGTGCTGGGTACATACTTTTTCAAGCCAGAGTTTCGACCTAATAACAAGTTCTTTTTGGAAGGAACATCTGGGCTGTACGTTGTTGCTATTCATTACAGTGATGAAAGAGGAGAGGTATTAGGAAAGTTTGATCTTAGGAAGGCTTTTAAGCAAACAATTGAGCTGTACCAGATCCCAAAGCAGTGGATTGCTGATGACCGGGACTCGCTTGATCGGGGTTGTACGTACTTGAAGTGCATGGAGAACGTGCAGTTTGTTTGTGTAGCATGTGTTGGTAATGATGGTGATGCAATATCTCGTTGTAGCATCCTTTCTGTCAAGCTGGACGAAGGCAATTCAGAGCTGGTAGCAGAAGGTACTGGCGAGAAGCTGCCGTATTGGAGGCCGTTTTGGATGTTGAGCCTACCAATTCTGTGGTTTCAGCCCAGCTTTGTTTAGTTGTCAGGAAAGAAGACTATTCCAACAGTTTTTTTAGGTATAGAAATCAGTGTCTTTAATTATTAGTTTGGTTCCCAATTGCAACTAAGTACTGTTCAGAAATAGGATAGTTCAACAGTTTTATGGGTCTTTTGAACTGCTTTGGGGTCTATTTGTTTGCGCTTTTATGTATGCTATTTGAGATGTCATTAGATATTATTTACCCCGAGTTATTTTAGAATGTTGGTGTTTATGTTTTTTGTGCCGTGTGTTTTAGAGTCATTAATTAATCAACTTAGATTGTGCGATATTTATATGGCTTAACTAATTTTGTTAATCTGTTCACGTCTAATTTTTATTAATGTTGGTTTGAATGAAATTTCAACAATGATGCAGTAGATTAAACTGACATTATGACAGCGACAAATGTTCGACAAATGTTTTAAAAAAAAAATGAATGCTTTTAGTTTCATACTTAATCTTGCTATAGAGTTAAAAATATTTTTCAATTCTGTACGATTTACATATCCACAAGAATACATGTACAGTTATTGAAAATTTATTTAAAAAGGATTTTCGTTATTTGTATATTTTAATTATATATTCTTCAATTGTAAAAATTTATGTCATCGTCAATATGATATAAAATAGTTCAGGAAATAACTAAATTATCAATGGCACTCAAAAGCTGAATAATCGAGCACAAATATTGAAATATATAGGCGTTGGAGCACACAAAAAATTGCTGTAGCTGACCGCCCCCAGGCAGTTTGGTAAAAAAAAAAAAAAAAAAAAAGAAGAAGAAGAGAAATTAATTGCTCCAACGCGGGGCGGTTTGGTAGAAAAACCTGACCGTTTCACGTTTGGGCGATTAGGACAGATTTGAAGAAAAAAAAAATTAGAGGTCAGATTTGATATTTTTTTATTTTTTAGGATATTAATAAAAAAAATTGGGAGATAACATAACAGAATCGCAACCATTAGGTTAGCATCATCTATGATCTATTGGTACATACTTATCAATTTTTATTTTAAAAATTATTAGAGTGGAATCAATTCAATCTTCATTTCCTATCGTTGTTGAAGTCTGAGATGTCTTGTGTTCAATTCTATCAAGAACAAGGTGCTCTGTCACCTTTTGAATTTAGAAATTATACTGCACATGAGGAACAGTGATCTGTGAAGTTATGGATTCTACTGAGGGAACTGGATCACTTGCCGTCTGTGGGGCAGGAAATTTCTGCCTCTAAAGTTACTGCCCGGTAGATCCAGAATGAGTTTTAACATTTAAATATTTGATATAGTTTTGTCTTGGATCCACCCAGCAGTGACTTTAGAAGTAAGAATTTCCTGACCTTCGAAGGCAGGAGATTTGGTTCCTATAATAAGATAAGTCTTCACTTGCTGCATTTAGCGAAACTAAAATGTAACTATTTCAGAGTGAATAGTCAGTAGAGGTGTTGATGCTTTGACCAAGCTGGCATGAGAATCGAAATTAATTTAAAATTTTAATATTTGCAAATATTTTGGGTGCCATTCCTATTTGTAGAAAAACAAAATGTTATTCCTATTTGTAGGAAAAATAGTTTTGAAGAAGCCTGTTTTGTTAAAGAAAAATAAAAAGAAGATATGCTCGCACTGAAATTGCCTCTATTTTAAATGACAATCCATAAGTTTCGGTTTGTCCCAAACAAACAAGCATGAATTAAACATTTACGGTAGTTGCAAAACAAATATTGCATGACCTAGCTACCAACTATATACAAGGGTTATGTAACTTGTGTTGTTGTTATATTTTTTTGAAACTATTCTTTAACTATCGTTCTAAGTTGCTTAGAATTGAGATCACAACTTATGAATTCATAATTGCACATATATACAAGTAAAAAAAATGAAAGAAATTGGTGGAAATCAAAAGTAAGTGAAGATAATGAATACATCTAAGAGCCTTGGCCTCTCCTTCTTAATAACTGAGACCGTTATCGTTGAGTTTTTCAAAGAGGAATCGACACCCACATCTAATGTGTTATGGCAAAGATCATATTGGTGTGTTGATTTTGCTGAATAAGATGTAAATTATTTATTTGTATTTTGATACATAGTACAAGAAGCTATGTATAAGAAATAAATAATGTTCATCAATCCAAACAAAGGGATTGGTGGTATGCTCTCGTACTCTATTTTCTGAGATGTCCGGGTCTGATGTATGCCATGTGGTAGAATGTTTCTTAATCTGGTGGTTTGTTGTGCCTAATGGTGTGGATTCAGTCTCTTTTCCTAGATGTCCAGGTCTAATATATATACCGCGTAGTTGTGCAGCGAGGTTTAATCGATTTGGGAGTTACCGTTGGTTGTTCGCAATTTGAAGGAGAAGAAGAAGGGGGCAGCCACGCGGTCAGGACAGAAGGGCTGACCATGTTCGCAATTTGCAAAATGGTTTGTTGTGTCAGTGGTTGACTGTGGTGCGGGGGACGTCGGATGGTGATCAGTCGGATCTTGACTGGCTTGTGGGTTGCTCTAGTCAGTAGTCAGATCTTGCAAATCTTCTTGCAGATTCTTGACTGGCTTACAGGTTGCAGTAGTCGGATCTTGACTGTCTTGCAGGGTGTAGTAGTGGGATCTTGTCAATCTTGACTTGCTTGCCGGTTGGAATTGGATGGACGGTTGGTCAGTCTGTCAGTCTGGTCTTTTATCTTGGTGTGGATGGTCCCATGTCTGTAATGTCTGGGCCTATGGTGTATGGTGGTCGCGCATCTGTGATGTACGGGTCTATGGCGTATGGTGGGTCCCGTATCTGTGATGTCTAGGTCTATGGCGTATTGTGGTCCAGTGTCTGTGATGTCCAGCTCTGGTCTATGACCTATGGTGATCTATTATGTCTGGTGTTATAGTCCCGTTTCTCTTACTGTGATCTGTTGTGTTGTGTTGTGTTGTGTTTGGTGTGTAGTTTATGTTTATGAACTGATTATTGAAAAACAGAACTGTTTGAACTTTTAATATTGTAAAAACTGTTTATGGTTCGGTTCTGATAAGGGATTCTGCTCTCAACTTTCTTGCATTATAATCTCTATACCTCTGCTTAACTGCTTTAGTCTCTAAAGTTTATTCTTATATATTTTGTCACTATACTAACATATTTTTCAAGTTTTTAACTCTGCCTGTGTACCAAAGTGATTGGTGTGCAGCTGGTCTCAAGCCCAGAATCAAGGAGGAGAGGAAACTTGAAAAGAAAAGAAAAAAATCTTTATAGAAAACAAAACTGTCATGTACTGTTTGGGGTTGTCTTGTAGATTGTCTGTGAGTATCTTGATTGGTTTTGGGTTTTCGGGTTCGGATCTAGGTCGTAGTGATCCCTTTTTAATTGAGTGTTCATGACTGGTTATTTTGCAATGTCAAGACTATTATGGCATAGTGAATAAAATGAAAATTTTGATCTCTAAATACTTATTTACATCTATTGTTTTGTTCTGATGTCTTTTTATTTTTTTATTTTTAGCAATCTGTTCTCTGGGATTACCTTTTTAACTTTTAACAACAACTGATAATACGCTATTGTTTCAAAAAAGCTCATACTTTCATTTCTTGACCACTTTACTTGAAAGTAATATATTTTATGTTGTTCTCGCCTGAATTCTGAAGTTTGAGCATTTTATTTCCTTTAACTACATAACATCGCAGGTGGATTACTAAACGATCATTAAGAGTTAAATGATTTTGCAGGAATAATAGATTTCGACACTAATCAGAATGCGGCTGTGCCAAAGATTACAACCCCAGGAGTGGTAACTGGTAAGGCCAATGTTCCAACAAGAGGTTATTTCAACTAACATAATGAAAAGAATAATATTTGTTACTAATTTGCCTGGTTAAAATGTAGAGGTACTATTTTCAGGTAAAGCAATGAAATTTTATTTAACCCCCAAATAAGAAATGCAATAGACGTTTCTTCTTCTTTTTTAATTTATTTAGAAAATGTAACTCCCTAGTTCTTTTTTTTCTTTTCTTTTCTTTTGTGAGTCATTGAAAAAGTAGAAAGGAAGCTAAATTATCTGTATTTTTCCTAAATAATATAAAATTTCAATCTAATTTTTATAAGAAGTTACTCTTGCATAGATACAACTACAATGATGGTACACAAATCAATTAATACAGAAGCATTATTCTGTCCTGTCTATGATAAAACAATCTCCATTTCCTGTTGTGTTCTTTAGTCTCGGCTCTGCCTTCTCTACCTGTACATAACCTATCAGTAGTACTTTAGATGCTTCTAGCACCAAATTTAGATGCAGTTTAGACTCATGTCTATGATGCATTATCATGCATCATTTCTCCAAATCTCACAGAATTTGGAGAGGTTAACCTATAGCCAAGGATTCTGGTTTCATACAGGTTACAGTCGGTACATGAACCAACTGGTATCAATATGAACTGTACAGGAAGTTCAATTAAATAATGCTTGATTGTCCTTAATGCTGCATTTAGCAAAACAAAAATGTAAAATTTCAGAGTTGAATGACAGTAGAGGTGTTGATGCATTGACCAGGCTGGCATGGTAAGGTTTTTAGCTGAATCCAGAGATGAAAACCAAACAGCTATATCTATTGTACTGGACACAAGCTAATTTGCTCACGCCTAAGTATTCTTCAGGTAAAATTACCTCTTCGTCCCAGTCGGTTCTGGCAATTTTAATACTGAGTATATATAATGGTTTGTTCTAATACTCCAATAACAACTCCCCAGAATAATCCCTGAAATAAGGCCATATAATTTATTCAGAAAACTTAAAGATGCCTCATTTTTTACCAAAAGCATTGATCACCATATAATTTCGCCATTATGGTACCAGCACCTAAAGGTTGTTCAAAACCAGCCTACTTGTATCTGGTAAGCAATCTTCCTTTATGGGGTTTGTGTTTATTACATTGATAATATATTTTTGTATCAGACTATTGGTTAGGACCAGTATGAGTAGAAATCTGCTCAAAATTGCAAGCACTGGTATAACAGTAAACTAAAACATGAGGGATTAAGCCACGTGCATAAGCTTGGCCCATAAAGGCATTCTCTTCTTCCTGACCAATCACAACTAGTTAGTAAGGTGCCAGAATAATAGAGCATGAATCCAAAGAGGATGGCAACTATGAAGTGAAGCATAAGAGCAATTTGAAGTGTTTTTCCCATGGTGTTGTAGATACTTAATGGCCCCTACATATTGGGAGAGCTGACGGTTGGGGACAGATAGCATTACCATTGTGAATTATACCACCGCATTTATTTTTCTCCATCAAAGTTTCTGAGTTTTGGTTCTTTTCTCGACGGTTACTTCTCCATTTATAGAATATATCCTAACGGCTAAATTAGCCTTGTAAATACTTAAATAGAGAGCATGTACGTTGTAAATATTATGATTTCTATCAATAAAGCAAATAATATAATTATTCAATCAATTCACAAATTGTATTAGTTTTGTATCTATTGGCACCGTAAGCTTGCCCGCAGATTGTTTGAACTACATTTGTCATGCCAAGCTACAATTATTGATTACATGATTGTAATCAAGATTCTAAATAGCGATTATAGCGCTATAGCTTTTAATGTCCAAAAAAGCTATAGCACAGCTATAGCGTAACAATAACTAGCTATTCAGAATTATTATAAAAGAAAATCGGTTAATAGCGTTATAGCTTTTGCAGTCCAAAAAAGCCATAGCCAGCTATTTAGAACCATGTTACTGTTAGTCAGTCACATTTGATTTTGATAGTGCAGCTGTAAATTCAGGCTTACACAGATTATGTTTCTCTCATAAAATATATTTGATAATGAGCATTGCATCGTTGAATCTATACTATAGCAAATCAAACAAGAAATAAGTCGTCAAATTGAGAAACATTCAGCATTTGTGCATCTGAAAAGGGAAACATAATTAGCCAAATGATAATAATAAAAAAAACCCTATTCACGCATAAACTGATGAGATTAGGCTGCCCCCATATTAAACAATATATAATAATTAAGTGATTGCCAATTTGCCACCATTAAAATAAAGCAGAGGAACATATTCACAGATTGTATATAACTTCAATTAAACTCAATCTGACATGCAACTACCTTCATCCAACACAAAAGAAAGGAAATCATATGAGATCATTCAGATTTTGTGCTGATTTGAGGTTCCCATACAATTCTCAAATTCAGCATTCCATCTCCTAAGCTGCATGTGTAGAGAGAGAGAGTATGAGAATTTTACTTACAAAGATCAATAAAGCACTTATTCAGCATCTTACCACATCCAGTGGACCAGATAATTTTTATTTTTTAATATTTTATAGATATTTTAGTGTCAATGAAATTTTGTTTAAATCTAAAACCCAAAATAAATCCAAGAGCGTGGCGTGTTCCATAAGGAAATGTAGCAATATCTCACTGGCCAGGCCCAGTGTTGGCATAAACAGAGAGAGAGACAGAGTCAAGTACCTTTTCAACTGCATCTAGCATGCTTGGCAGATCTTTATTTTTCTTCAATTCGTCTAAGCGACTTCTCATTTCATTATTACTTTTCTTCACCTTAAACAAATAGAAGTCGCAATCACTTATACAAAAACAAAAAAAATGAAATTTGGACCCAAGAAGATTGCAAGATAAGCAAATATTCTAAATTCTGAATATACAAACCTTCTCAAGCAAGTTCTTCAGAGTAGCTATCTCATCCTTCTTCACTGTTATTATCTTCTCTTGCAAGTCCCCAGTATAAGGATAGAGCACATCAAGGGATTGTTCTTCAATTATATGTTCGACCTTACTAAGGATAGAGCCGACCTATGAAAATGTTATGATTCATTTATATATACAAGGATGGTATAACAACATGTGCAAACAATCAGTATGTTAAATTAGATTTCTATTGGCAGAAATCATGGGAAAACCAAACAAGTAACACTGAGAAGTTCCTTGTTTTTTTTTTTGGTGGGTGGGGGGTGGGGGGGTTTGCTTGGTGAGCCCCTATCTAACCTGAAAAAAAAAAGAAAAAAAAGGGGAAAAAAATGTAACCTTTGCAACATCACAGATCTTGTCCAGGGCCCTCTACAATTAAACAAGGATAACATTTAGTTACTTCACTAGGTGCAACATGCGTCCGCATCTGCTGTAATTCCAAGGAGAATTACAGGACCCTGTAATTCTGAATTTCCACCGTTGATTAAAATTGAATGGTCAGGATTAAAAATAAAAGAAATAGACTAATTTATTATGTCTTTCTCTCTCCCAGTGCTGCCCCCATTCTTGCCCGTGTATCATTTCCCAACTCTTTACTAACTAAAATCTAAACACATTGCATAATCCGAATAAGAATCAAAATAAAAAAATTAACAAAAAAGAAAAGAGAATCAAGCTAAATTGGAGTTTTAATAAGAATCAACAAGACTCAATTATGGTTTAGGCATAACAAAATATTTTGACAACTCAAACCTTTACTAACCATAATAAACATATCAAATAGCATGTCAATTGCATAATCCGAGCAAGAATCAAAATAAAAAAAAAACCTATCAAAAAAGAAAGAAAATCAAGCTAATTGGAGTTTCAAATATACCATCATCATTTCATTTTGAAGTGCTGCACCTAGAGCAAATTAAACTCAAATTTTACAAGCTAGTACCAGTGAAGAAATAAAATAAACTATAAATATATTTACAAGGGTTAAGAAGTAAAATAAAACAACAATAACTGAAAAGAAAAAAAAAAATGAAAAAAGAGAACAAATTTAACTATCTTGGACTCCATAAGCTGGTATCAGTGGTGTTTAAAGTCCATTAATTGATTATATGGTACCAGCACCATGTGTACTCCAGGATATATATTTCGACCCGTTAACTCCCAGTAATTGGATCTGACCCGGTTGCAGAGAAGAAGAGAAAGGGAAAGAAAAATAGTGGGAAATCAAAATTATCTTTATAACTCCCACCAAAATGAAAGAGAAAGAGGAGAATACGGAGCAGGAAAGACGGAGCACACAATTGAAATACGAGCAACGGGCAGTGCAGGAAGAAAGAAAGGAGTACTATAAATTAGTCTATTTTCTTTTTTTTAATCTCAACCATCCAATTCTAATAAACGGTGAATATTGAGGATTACAGGGTCCTGTAATTCTCCTTGGAATTTCAGCAGATGCGGTTCCGGTGCAACATAGCACTTACAAGGACAAACAGCTATTAGAAAAAGAATGACATAAAAAAAATTGAAGAATTTAGTAACATACCTCTATGTTGTATGGTAAAGACTCAACAACCTGAAAAGCCAATTAAATGAGGGCAATTCTGTCAAATTAAAATGTAAATAAATATAATATTGGTACTTTTTGCAAACATATGCCAAGAGACTTGGTGAGTAAACAATAGAAAATTAAAAACTTGACAATGTTTTGAAAACATGTAGCTTACAATGTTTTGAAATAGGTGATAAAGGGTATCCTTCTCAGCTTCAGTAAACCCCTCAAAAGCTTTGTTAAAGTCCTGTATTGTGACAACAATTCAAGGTTAATTTCAATCCCATATTTAGATGATACAAGTACAACAAAACTATTGGCCACATCCAAGATAGCAAATTGCTACACTGGAGCACTACACTGACCCGCCACACAAATTGCTACACTGTGCAATACACTGACCCGCCATACAAATTGCTACACTGGAGCAAGAGACAGTGAATATAGCGTCAACAGAGGTGGAAATGCAAAGGAAATGTAAAAGAATAAGAGACAAGGGTTTAAGAGACTTATTCTCACCTCCCGAGAGCTAGGGACGAGCAGACGGCGAACACCTTCGCTCTTGAATAGCTTCTTCAAGATTTGGTGCCTCGCGCTGATTCGCACTGAAGACGAATTTTCGGCCTCCATTGATGCGGATCTGAGGAGATTAGGAGAAAAAACTTGGTCACTGGATTCTTCAAAATTGAAATCAAAATAGCGGGCACAAGGGAAGTAGCTTGGTTCTGATTTTAAAGTCGGATCTCGTCCGGCTTAATGGATCCTGGGCCTGGATCGGTGACACTCAGGCCCAATAAAAGATGTGCTCGAAGACTCATAACAGATCTACATGAAAAGCAAATAATGGTCCGGGCCGGGCCGGGCCGTTGTATAGTTTGAATGGGTTGAATGGGGATTTGATAAGTTCACATAATGTTCAAAATCTAACTAATACTGAAACGGAAAGTTCACATCATGTTACAAGAGATTTTAGATTTAAACTTCAGAAAGTTTCCAACTATGGAGTCACAAAAGTTTTCTGCGTCACTAAAAATATATATATATATATATATGGAGTGACAAAAGTTTCCAACTATGTAGTTTAAAAGAAGCAAATATTGGGTAAAAACACGTATTATATTAGAGCTAATTTGTATTGGTGCATACTTGAAGATATTTACAGCGTACGTCTATGGATGGTGTTTGGTTGTGAACTTTACTAATGAGATCTAACTTGATTATTTCAATTTAGACAAATCTAAATTATTCATGTTTGGTTGATACTTAAAGTTATACATTGACGTAAGTTATTACTTGTTTGGAAAGAATTTGATAGCTTAAGGCATGATTTGATATTACAAATTATTTTATCTTACAAAAATTTTAACATCAATAATAAAACTATTCTTCGTATTTTTTATTCATTTTGATTGAAAAAATTGTACAAGAAAATGAATTATGTATAAATTAATTCTATATCTTAGAGATACACATTGCATTTAGTTAATCTTTTTTAATTAAACTTATATGTATACTAATTTATTTTGTCAAAAATATGTTGGATTACTGAACAAAAAAATATTTATTTGTAGTACAATTTCAAATAAATATTTTATTTAATAATTTTGTAGATTGCATATTTTGTTAATTTAGAAAGTTATGCTATTTTGTAAAGAAAATGTTCATTCCATAATTGATAAAGTTATAAGTTTCACTGTACATTAGTTAAACCACTGATAGGGGTGGCAAAAAATCTCATAGCTCGTGGCTCGATTGTGACTCGCACCTGACTCGCTCGTTACTGGACCTAGTTGTTGATGAGTCAGCTCGCCACTAGCTTAGTTCAAAATTAACGAGTTCAAGCTGGAGCCTAACTTGCTCGGCTAGCCAACAATTTGTAAAAGAGGCAACCGTAATTTGAACAATTTCCAAGAAAACTTACTTTGATTCAGAGGTGCTATCTGTGGAAGAGGCGGCGAGACAGGAGGCAGACTGTCAGAGATTGTGGTGCGAGGAAAAGGTTCGACGAGTTCAACGTGAGGTGGGCACTGAGGATGAGGCTGAGGCTGTGGCGCGATGAGATTCTAGGGCGAGGCCTTCGCCAGTTCGAAAGAGAGAGATGAGTTCAAACGAGAGAGGAAAAAGCGGCGAGACAGGTGGCGAACTGTCAGCGATTGAGGTGTGAGGAAGAGGTTCGTCAAGTGAAAGCATGCGCAGGTGGGAGCACGAGCAGAGAGAAAGCCGCGGAGGGAGAGTGAGAGTGGCGGCTGGAGTAGAAGAGAGAGAAACCTAAGGGAGAAAAAACAAAAGCGGAAAAACTAAAAGACCATTTTGAATTTTGTTGCAAAGGTAACGGGGTCCGTTAGCGCTCTCCGTTCCTCATATTTTCAGATAATCCATCACGAATGTAATAACAGATCTGACGGTTTAAAGTGTTAGAACTTAGAAACATATTGCTGAAGTTCTAGAGAAAGCGTGTTAGCCGTACTTAAATATATAAATATATATAGATGAGTTATGGTGAGTTGCGAAGTAAAACGTGTTTCTACTTCACACTGTATTTTCATTTTGAAAGTTCAAACAATCGATCCGAATCGTTAGATGTGATCTCCATATTGAAATGTGCTTGGAGACCAAATTTTACATTTTTTTTGGAATTTTTTTACTATTTATTAAGCAATTTTGAAAATTGTTATTTTGTTGTGAACAGTAAAAAATGTAAAAATTTCTGGACCATCGAATCAGTGATTTTCAAAATTGCTTAATAAATAGTAAAAAAATTCTAAAAAATGTAAAATTTGGTCTCCAAGCACATTTCAATATGGAGATCATGTTGAGCGGTTCGGATCGGTCGTTTAGATTTTCAAATCGCAAAATATGAATGTGAAGTAAAATAGTCATTTTACTTCGCAACTCACCGTAGCCCATCTCACATACATACATACATACATACATACATACATACATACATATACATATATATATAGAGAGAGAGAGAGATGAGCTATGGTGAGTTGCGAAGTAAAACGCATTTCTACTTCACGCCGTATTTTCATTTTGAAAGTCCAAACGACCAATCCGAACCATTAGATGTGTGCATGATCTCCATATTGAAATTTGCTTGGAGACTAAATTTTACATTTTTTTGAATTTTTTTACTATTTATTAAGCAATTTTGAAAACTGTTATTTTGCTATGAACAGTAAAAACAGTAAAAAATTTGGACCATTAGGATCGTTCTTGATGTGACTTTTAGTATCGGATAAATGACCATTCTTGATTAATGTAACTATCAGTAACGCCTAGGTCAGTGTCGTCTGTAGGTCCGTTCTTGATGTCCTTTTTTTACCGTTACTAATGTCTAATTCTCTAATAGTGCGTAAATTATAGGTAAGTACTATAATTAAGTCATTTGTTTAATTTTTATTTACAGAAATGGCAATTCTTACAAGCCAATTTTGGTAAAGAACAATAAATAGAAGATACTAGATTTCGTACTGATTGCATCTATTTTAAATGACACTCCAAACAAACATGATCCTTTTACGGTAGTTGCAAACCAAACATTGCATGACCTACCAACTATATACAAGGGTTGTGTAACTTGAGTTATTGTTATATTTTTCTTGAAACTATTGTTTAACTATCGCTCTTCTAAGTTCCTTATGAATCCGATCCATAACTGCATACGAGGAAATTTTTTGAAAAGAAATTGGTGGAAATCAAAAGTAAGTGAAGATAATTACTCCATCGAAGGATGTCGACTCTTGACAGGATGTGATTCTCTGATGTGCTCGATTTTAGTGTATCTTGGCCGCCAGATCACTATATTTCCGGGCGCAGTATTTTGGTCTCATGAGAAAACAAGAAACAATGGAGCATACAAAAGTGGAAGACATGGAATATTTACACACAGATATTTTTCTTGTGATAGAAGAACCTTTTGCTAATGACGAAGAGCAGTTTTTCGCATACCATGTTGGTTCAGAAACTATTCCCAGTTGTAGATCAATATTTAATTGATATCTCTGATGACAATGTTATTCAGTTCTTAGTTTTAGTTGAACGGCATATCTGCGAAAATACTTGCTTATGTTATCTTGCTGGGTTTAAAACTTTGGCTTTAGTGATGTTGACGAAGAATTTTTGCAATTAATGATAGATTGCCTTTTAATTTTGGAAGATATAAAGAAGAATATGAGCCATTCAATTGTAGGAACAGCTTAATTTATTAGACCTTCAGAATTCATTTAACCTACCCTCTGATAGCGTATGAATTACAAAATTAGTCATAGTACCCTCAAATTAGGTTTCATGTTAGTTTCCATAAAAGTCTTAGAGTGAGTCTATGGTAATATGCATATCACGATTTGGCACCGTGCTACGGCTCTATATTCGAGTTTTCAAATCCTAACGGCCGATCCGAACCGTTCATCTTGTTTTCCATATTAATATGTGTTTGGAGACCAAATTTTACATTTTTTGAAATTTTTTTACTATTTTTTTAGATTTATTGAAAATCACTGTTTTTGGATGGTCCAGAATTTTCAGATCAAGTGATTTTCTAAATATCTAAAAAAATAGTAAAAAAATTTAAAAAAATGTAAAATTTGGTCTCCAAACACATATTAATATGGAGAACAAGATGAACGGTTCGGATCGACCGTTAGGATTTAAAAACTTGAATATAGAGCCGTAGCACGGTAACAACCCGTGATATGCATATTACCATAGACTCACTCAAAGTCTTATGTATATGTTGTGTCATATATATATATATATATATATATTATAGTTAAATTTTGCTTGAAATTGGTTTGTTTACTGCTTCTTTGGAAGCTATTATCGAACTACGTCGAAAAATTGATGCTTTGGGAAAAAATTAACTCACCTCATGAAAAAGAATATATTCCACGATTTTATAAATTGATCGCATGCGATAAAGCCCTCTGACTTGTTGTCGTCGGATTGGTTAAAAAAAAAAAAATCTAAAATCAAAATAAGGCTACGTATCAATAATTAATATTTACATATAATTATGGTAGTCGTTTTATATGTACGCTATTGGCTGTTTTTATTGAATATCAAACACAGTGACACAAGCACTATTCGGGGGTGTAGATTTTAAGCACAGGATTTTGGTTCAAGGCAGCGAAGAAGTGCGAGAAAAAATTTATTTGTACCATTTTGTCCAAGTTTCAGTAAGTAAAGTAATAAATAAGTTGTTTACTTCTGTAATGAACACCTCATTAATTGAATATAATCAATTTTTGATTCCTTCTTTAATTGAAGACCAATCCTAGTTAGCTTTTTCTAATGAAAAAAGAAAAAAGTTGTACGTAGCTGAAAATAAAATCCTGCTTTGAAATTTCGTGCGCTATTTTTCATTCTTCGACGGAAACATTGCATGACCTACCAACTATATATATACAAGGATTGTTTAACTATGGCTCTTCTAAGTTCTTTACAATTGAGATCACAAATTAATATATGAATCCATAACTGCATATATACAAGGGAAAAATTTGACAAGCTAATTTATGAAATTGGTGGAAATCAAAAGTGAAGATAATTACTTCATCGAAGAATCTCGACTATTAACGGGATGTGATTCCCTTATATTTGGGTTAATAATTTCTTATTTCAAAAGGCTAACATTTAAATTTCATAACAGATGCATGTACGATTTTTATTAATATACACAAGTTTGAAAATATTATGCAATCCTGCTCTACATCGCACACACCAAAGGCGCATTGCCCGCATATGAACAATTATTTTTTCTTTCAAAAGAAAAATAAAATATGGTTCAAGATCATGAACATGGCAGGATACACAATTTCTCTAAACAAAATTGTGTCATCAATAGGAACATCACTTCTATAGTTCTATTTATTTTTCGTTAACAAAATTGGTTTGTATATAAGAATTACCATTTGTGTAAATAAAAATAAAATTAATGACAATAGTACTTAGAATATTTACAAACCAAAGGATAGTCTTAACAAAAGATCTCAAACCCATCCCTCAATATAAACAGAACACATAATTAAATTTTTTACTCTGAAAATGACCATCATGATTTCTTCTAAGGTCTTCAATTTTTTTTTTTTTTTCAGAAAGCTCGTAGGCATTCAAAATTATATATGTGTTAAAGTTAAAACGTATTTATGAAACGGAGTTCTCCTCTCCTCTTTAGGCCCTTGTGACCCATACCTCAGGCCTTAGAATTTAAATGATAATTTGTTCCATGTGCATTAAATAATTTTCAGAACTATGCATTTGTTAATATAAAACAGGGGAAATGAGCAGATTATTTTATAAAAAAAGTACTTATCATTCTTTTTTTTTTTATGTACACAAATGGTAATTCCTATTTCTTAGAAGCCAGTTTTGTTAAAGAAAAATAAAAAGAAGGTATATGTTCCTACTGATTGCCTCTAATTTAAATGACAACCCATAAATTTCGGTTTGTCCCAAACAAACAAGCATGAATTAATTAAGCATTTATGGTAGTTGCAAATCAAATATTGCATGACCTAGCTATCAACTATATACAAGGGTTATGTAACTTGTGTTGTTGTTAATTATATATATTTTTCTGAAACTATTGTTTAAATATCGTTCTAAGTTCCTTAGAATTGAGATCTCACAACTTATGAATTCATACTTGCACATACGAGTAAAAAAAATGAAAAGCTAATTTATGAAATTGGTGGAAATCAAAAGTAAGTGAAGATAATGAATACATCTAAGAGCCTTAGACTCTTGACGGGAGGTGCTCAAATTTCGCAGCCTCTCCTCATTAATAACTGAGACTATTATCGTTGAAGTTTTTCAAAGAGGAATCGACATATTGGTATATTGGTGTGTTGATCGATTTTGCTGAATAAGAAATGAGAAACATGATTGTAAATTGTTTATTGCTTTGTATTTTGATACCTAGTACAAGAGGCTATGTATAAGAAATAAATAACGGTTGCCTATGTCCCTATGCAATGGTTGTAAACTTTCTAATTATGGTATTAATGGTGGAAGCTGATTATATATAATAGGTAGCTCCCTTTATTTTCTATTTTAGCCAATGATAAAAATGCCATATAGCTTTGAGGCTAATTTTTTCTAAACTAATTATATTTCTCAAAATGGGGACTGCAATAATTAGGGTTAACCATTTGTTTTTTCAAAGAGTTAACATTTAAATTGCCAAAGCGGCTTTGTATATATATCCATGTATACGTCTTTTGTTCAGATGAAAATTGAATTTATAGCAGATGCATGTACAATTTAAATTAATATATACAAGTTTGAAAATATTATGCAATCCCGCTCTATAATTCTGGTCTTTTGGGTCCATAATTCCGATGTATCTCATTTGAAGAAATAATTAAATTGCTAAGCCCGTAGGGGTCGTACAAAGGATGTTATTTGGAAACTTTTGTGCCATGAAAATACCATTAATAAGCCCTCTGAAATTTAGTAATAAGTCCCTGAGGAATATTACCATTACAAAAATACCCTTCTGACCTTAACATTACTTAACAGAGAAAAGGAAGAATCACATGACAGAGTAGGTTAATAACTAAACCTATAGATACAGAGAAAGATAAAGGCAGAGAACAGAATCACAACAAAACAAAAAGAAAGAAAAGGAGAGAACGTAGAACAAAAATTGAATCTCAGTCAGCCAACATCTCATCTCACATATATAGTACTAGTCTTATAGTCTAGTCATCCTTCATCAGTTCTTCATGGGGCCGCTTGTTTCGGGGCCGGGGGGGTGGGGACCGCTTGCCTCCAGATATGTAACCACCAGAATTTACCTACAAAGGGATAGATTACTGAACATTAGAACATAACTATATCAAAAGAAAAGAGAAACAGAATGATCAGTTCCAGGTTTGTTTTTCCTGCTAAATTCTCAAATAATAACACCTCACAATTAGATCAAAGTTTACGCCGAGAAAAAAGGCTACCTTTTTGCCTTGGCTCTTTCATAACAACTGGACCAAATTGTTTGATAAATAAATGCTCTACTAACAGACTGCACAAATTTTTTGTGGTTTAAAACATAGAACAACATATATATTAGGCTTTATTTTGTTCTTTTCCGGTTATCAAAAAAACGAACTGGAGTTGTCAATATGTTATTCAAGAGATACAGTTAGAATAATTAATCACCAGAGATATCTTCAAAGAACCTGCAAAACACCAAAAATATATATTGTTTGTAAAACTCTGCAAAATAACATATTTATATTATTCCCAAGAACCTGCAAAATATTACATATAGTTTGCAAAACAATGTAAATAGCAGATCAACTATCAAGAGAAATAAACAGGACCATAATTATACAGCAAAAAAAAAAAGGATGATCACCTTAGCAGCCACAACATTGTGGCAGTCACGCTTCTTGCAAGCAAACAGCTCAATATACCTATGCCCCACATTCTGACGAACCCGCTGCAGTGCCAGCTGTACCTGCATAGGGTTCGAGAACACCACGTATGCTTCCCCGGTAAAACCCCAATTCTTGTTAATAAATAAGCAATCAACAACATCCAGACCCGTAAAAAAACTATAAATGTGACGTTCCTGGCAGTTGAACGGCAACCCACGAATTCGCACCCCAGGGAAATCGTGCAAGCTGGCAGTTGACTCACCACGTCGAATGCCGTTGGTACGAGATGAGTGGGAGAACGTTGTGCCTGTCCCAACATACGGGTCCGGGCCAAAGAACCATGCCCGATTAGATCCGCTAGCTATTGGGGGCATGTTGCACACCTCTGCAAAACCCTGTGCAGGGATGCCTATACCTCCAAAGTAGTAATTGGGTTCGGTAAAGCGTGGCCTCTTTGGTGGTCTCTCGCTGCATCCACCAGCCCAATATGGGAACCCACCAGGCCCCATCATAGCCCTTCAATTTTCATCACCAGAAAAACAAAGAAAAGAAAAAGAGAATGAAACCCTCAAGCTCAGATCCAATTTTCTTTAAATTACCAAATAAGTTAGTACGGACATGAAATATTACTATATTAGGAAATGATTAAAAAAAAAACAGAGATGCAAGTATTCCAAGTTCAGAAATGTTTGGGATGGTGTTAAAATTCTTGGCCAATGAACCCAAATTAAAGGTGGAAGTAGAAGTCTTAAGATTCTAATATTCATTAAACACCTTCTTGAATCTTGTTAAGACAGGATGCTTGTAAAGTACAATTATTAATTAATTACTATTGAAATCAAACCATCAAATAGATTTCAGATGGCATATCAACACTAATATGATTTTTCAATAAAGTTTCAGAATTGGTTCTGTTTAATGTCATATGGTAATGAATAGCTATTATACAGACTAATTAAACTTCAGAATTGTTAAATTGCAACTTCCTTTGACGGCATTAAATACGAATTTTCAATAAACTATAATCGTATATATTAAACAATCTAAGGGATAATCAAATAAAGATGAAGAGATTGAATCGCAAATGTGCATGCTAGGGTTTAACGCATGACTTACTCTCTGAATCCGTACATGGTCGTCGTCAGAAGGATTCCTCAGGTCGAACAAAACAAGGAGTCTACGCTCCAGAGAGAAATGGCGATACGCAAGAAACCTTGATAGAAATTGTTTCTTGCGCTGTCGAAGTGCACGAGGAGCTTCGAGAGGTACCGAAGAAAACTTATCTTGGATTGAAGAGGGAAGTTCTAATTTTGGCGGGTTAGCGACTAGAGAAAATAGTAAGATTGACAAATCCAGGTGTAAGCTATAAATTCATTGTACCGGGTACTTAAAATGGAAAATGCGTCTTGTCTATATGAGACTATGAAAGAATTCCCTATTTTGTGGGTCCCATAAGCAGTCTTTCGGTATACATGAACCGTTGATTCGTGGAACACTCAGGACTCGTGGAAGCGTCTAATGCTGATGTGGACCAACTAAAAGTAAAACCAATGTTCTTGGAGCTGTATAAGGATGTTTTTCAATTTAGTCCTCAACAATGTATATATTACAAAATAATGGCGTAATAAATGTTCCGATCATGTCAAATGAGTTGGTACTTTCTAATTCCAACTGGCTAATTACAGTTAAAGTTATTTATACTTCACAAAATACAATTGACCTTAATTAAACTAATTACTTGGTTCTATTTTCCAGTTTATTAGGAATAAATATATTAATAGTGAAGACTTCATGCAGTGTATGAGTCGTATATGGACTCCCGGCGGATCCACTAATATTGAATGGAATCAATTTATCTCAATTTTTTTTTAAACTATTCATTTATATTAGATTTTCTATAAAATTATCTCCATTCGCAGCATGAAAATTTTACATTATTGATCTTTATTCACGTTTGATCCTCATATTTTGAAAGTCTGACTCCGCCTCTATTTGAAGTAAACCCCTTATTTCATACTTAAGTTGTTAAATAAGGAATTAAATAAAAGTAAGATAAAATAAAATAAAATTTGTTCGGAGTAAGTTACTCCACATATTGGACTCTATATTTACTTCACATTTATTTCGCCCATTGTCATAGAAAAATACTCGTTGCTCAACATTTTATTCCTCCAAACATTTCATTGGTGTGGGACCCATTGTCATAGATAAATACTCGTTGCTCAACATTTTATTCCTCCAAACATTCGTTGGTATAATCCAACTAGTTATTGGTCCCAACTTGTCACTATGTTGCACATTAGGGGCGAATTGTAAAGAGGAAAATAAAAACCACGCTCTTTTTGTAAATTAAAAATTTACAATTTAGTCCATTAAATTTTGTAATTTTTATATGTACCAATATTGTTAAGCTCTCTTTATAAAATGAAATTACACTACACTATATTTTTCAGCCATCCAATTTTCTAGTTCCGGTCTGCAGTAACTGAAAATTATGTAACACTCCAGACAAATCTGAAAAAAATTTACTTGAAATTTAATCAATAGCTTGGGAGTAACTTCAAAATCCTAATTTTTTTTGTACCATTTCAACACTACCATGCCATTCATTACATGATATGTATATCAAGAAAATATAGAATATCTTTAGGCACGATTTTATTTTGGTAATAACTTTTGGGTCTCGAGATTTGCAGATTGACAAACACATAAACATGCAATACAAAATATTATTTTGCTTGTCTTTGAGTCAAAGGCAATTAACACATAATTATTATCTTACAGAGGACCTTACAAATAAACAAGAATTTGCAACCCATCCTTTGACATTACACATTAGACAAGCAATTACCAATATGCTTCAACTAAATAGAGGCACCTCGACTCAAAGACAATTTACCGCCGGGTCCGCCGCCCACGCTCCTCTTATTAAAATAAATTGCAAAAAAAAAATCTCCACAAGCGCAGTTCTTGGCCTAATATTTGAGAATTAGGAATTTCCACACAAGTTCTTTGACAGTTGAAATATCATAATATGCATTCATAAAACATGCGATTCTCTTGGAAGTTCAAATGATAAGCACAACAATAATACCTTGTATTAGAGATGTATCTTTTGAAGAACTAGTAACCACTGAAAACCCCTCTTGTGAGGCTCGAAGGCCTTTCCACATAATTTCTTTGACAGATTTCAAATATAATAATATGCATCTACCAAAAAAAAAAAAATGAGATTTCAATGGAAATTCGAGTGGAGTCGAATATAAGAATCAAATTCATTAGGAAAACACAAGAACAGATATATCTTTTCAAGAACTAGCAACCACTGGAAAATCCTCTTGTGAGGCTCAAAAGCTTTTCACAGACCCTAAAGATGAAAGCACAACCTAAATCAAGACAGAAAAGCTTATCTGCACTTAGATTAATTTGCGGTTTGGTACCTAATCTTTTATATTTGTCAAATGGTTCAACTACTTATAAGTGAATTCTGCAAACTATACCAAACACTGCATCTGAATTTACATTGATTGGTTTTAGGTTCAACAAACTAATCATGTAATGACAATCAACTGAGATTGCATAAACCAAGCTGGAAATGCAAATGTTGGTATCTCAACAACATATTATTACATTCTGAAGACTTCTGTCCGTTTAAACCAGACCTATTTGCACACTGCGATAATCCCCACTGCTCTATTCGTTCTCTAGTCTGTCAGCAAGTGTGCAGCAGTTGGGTCACCTTGTGTACCAGCTTGGTGTCAAGGTAGGAACAGTGGAAATAGAGCAGGGTTTCATTGTTAATGGGTTGTGGATTGGTTATTGGGAGATCCATAATTCAATTTTCAGCTGCTATCAAAAGAAAACTAAAGTTAGTAATTAACTAGTGATGTACTGTAGGAAACGTCAAAATCAGAAAAGTAAGTGCAAATATTACATAAATAAACCTGACAACGAAAGTGTTCCTATTTTATAACAAAAAAATCGTACCTATATATCATGATAAGCCAACTCATTAGTTCATTTGGGAGAAGGTGAAATCAAATTTCAACAGAAAACATGAGCAATTATAAAATTATGATCAAGTACAAATATATATTTAAATTTCAAACCAAAAGAAATAGCATTTTATGGTCATAATCACGACTGGTTTTGACCTTGAATTAAAGCCCAATGATTATACAACTTCATATGACTCAACATACATGCAGATGCATTTCCTCAAACTACCAAAATTTTCCTCACAAATCAAACAGAAGGGACAGACAGTCTACAGGGGCAAAATGGTAATTTGATTTCAACTAAGGATTCAACACTCAAATCAAATTCAGTAATGTAAATTTGTTGACATGATCATTAATTTCAGCTTGAACTCATTTCTCAAGTTCTTCCAACTAATCATTAATTGTTCAACATACTTGTATATGGTCTGAACTGACTTGGAAAGTCTTATATAGCATAATGGCACCAATACAAGTTCAACAAAACCTCAAAAGGGAATAAAAAAGAGCTGAACATGCAAATACAATTTTATGCATTCTAAAGGAAATGAAACCTCGTAATAAGGCTGTGGTGACAACGGGAAGCAATAAGAACTAGATAATTAAAAGGAAAAAATTAGCAAAGCAGTATGTACAATATTTCAGTTAATAGAGCAACTAACCAGCTCACTTGAAGTACAAATAGGTCATTTAATAGTTCAACCCGATTGGGTACTTGAATCATCACACCTATTATCTGCTCACAAATTCTCACCTATCACCAACTCGCCCCATATCTAGGCAGCTAAATTGGGTTTCACCCCTTCTTGCTTCATTCTTCTCAGCATGCACACAGCGATATTCGTCATGACAACAAGACCTAAAAAAATTTAAACCCATATTCCGTCTAACAATCCATCATGACAACAAGAAATAACACACGGAGGTGAAAAATAATTATATTCGTTCCTTCTTGGAAGTGCCATGTTCCTCGAAGTGTTGGAATTGAGGAATCCCGCAATCCCAATAACAATTTTTCCCCTCTAATTAATTGACTTCACCGTCTCATCTCAAAGTTTAGAAATGCCCTCGAGACGGTAAAATCAATTAAATTAGAGGGAAAATGTCAGACTCTAACAAATGAGCAATTCAGGGGTTCTGCTGCCTTGTCAATTTATCCCATCTTACCCAGCTTAGGCATTTTGTCGAGCACTATGGCTGCAGCTTCTCAGATCGTCTTATCCTTACAAAGACCTTTTAGTAATGGATCATGTTATCTATATGTGCAGACATCAGGTTAGATCTGTTTAATTTGGATCAATCGGTTAAAGAGGAAAAAAAAAATAGTTGCGTAATGGTTGGTTAAGTTGTTCAGGCGAACCAGGCCAGCGCTGTGAAGAGATGGTTGAAGAGATAGATGGACGGCGCCGGGTCACTGGTGGCCAGTAGTCGGTCAAACAGGCCAAGTGCTTCAGAGATATTTATAGTGCTCTACAAAATGCCTAAGCTGGGTCGCCATGGCACGGGATAATCAAGTGGTTTGAAGAAAAAGAAAAAAGAGAATGGGAATTCCATATCCTCTGCGGTAACAGAATATTTCTATTTGTATCACGGAAGCTTCAATAATCGTGCGAATTCTAATTGAACGGTGCAGATCCAAAAAGAAATATTATGTTACCTTAGATGACACGAATTTATGTGACCTAGAATCTTATTAGATCGTAACACTATTTGGGCTTGGCCCATAAATTTGCCATCCTACTGAAAAAATGGGCCCATGATTAATTTCCTTCTTACTTTAGGAATATTATTTAGCAACTATTTTTTCCCAACTTAGAAATTTATTTCATAAAGTTTATTGTTAAAACAAAAGGTTTTACCGATATGCGTAAAATTACATTTGCATATGTTATCTTCTTATAACTGGGTTTGACTACAACTCAATTGTCTGACATACTCTATTTTCTTATTGGGATCATTTGACACATAATTTATTATAAAAGTATTAACAATTACAATAAAATAAAATCTAAACAATGAAATTAAATATTAAATAATAACTCTTGATAAATCAACAAACGAAGTTTAAATTGTATGAAATTTAATTGATGAGCTGTCATATCTCCAGCAGCCTACTCAAATTTTTTTTAACTATATTTAAATTACTGTGAAAAATATTGTCTAATATTATTTTCACATAATATCATATTAAAGTGTACAAGACAGATGTATTGCACCGAACAACACGTGTAGTATTTTTGTTTTGATTATTGCTTTTGGACTAATTAAATTAATCATCTCTCAGCAGTATTACGCCAACACAAGAAAATAAACATTACAAAATAGTTGAGTGGTGTATTTAAAATGAAAGAATCAAATTGGGATGGTGCACTCCAAAGGCACTAACTGCAATAATTTGAGGGGGGGTCTCTTGCATTTATGCTCCACTCAGTTTTTATTATAGAAAATAGAAAGTATAGGTTGCAGTTAATGATAAATAATTAAATTAAACTTTTTATTTTGCATTTAATAGCTTAAGTTATGATTTAAATTAATTTGTCTGGTGAAGTAAGATGTTAGAAAATAAATTTTTATTTATGATAACGAATTTTACAGACATGATAAGTGTAGAGTAAGTTAATCACTCTAAAAAGATGGCTTAATTTACTCAGTCGTTACTCTCTTAATTTTTTTTCTTCACTGCGAGTATGTGACAACTTAAGTGTAGAGTAAGGGATTTACTTTAAATTTGATTTCACAACCAAACATGAATCATAAGTTGTGTCTAATTAAAGCAATAAATATGATAATTGGATGTTAATTAATTTTAATTTGGTCTTAATTTTTATTTCAAAGATGTTGGTATGTTTGTAATTCATGTATCATAATGAGTTTCAAGCTTTCAATCAATGTTAAGAAATAACTTATAAAATTAAAACTAATATATATTATTTGTGTGATATTTTATAATCTAAAAACATTAGTCAGGCATAATTAATTTCATATACATTAATTGTTAGTTGAGTTATGCCATCATTTAAAATTCCTATAGATAGGGATCATATTGGTCAACAAATTGAAATGTGAATGTAGGTGTGGTACCAACCCCCCTCTAACAATGAATGCACCGAATGAGTTGCACCAACCAGTTGACCCATACATTTAATAATATTATTTGTATTTTTTTTAACTGAAATTTTTATTTGTAGCAGGAAAAAAAAAAAAAAAAAACAAAACAAAAGACCTAGATTTGAAGGATTTTCATATTTATTCGGGCCGCACAACCAATTTGTGGCTCATTTATGGAGGGTCGCAGATTGGCTTAGAGGTCACTAAAAACACAAAAAATGCACTGTAATATTTAATATATTTAAGTTTTGAAGACCTCTAAGCCAATCTGCGACTCTCCATAAATGGATCGCAGATTAGCTGTGCAGCCCGGGTAATTATGAAAAAACCTCAAATTTAGAGTCTTTGGGTTTATTTTTTTATTATGGTATTTAAAAAAATCGGTTTTTTTTTAATGCGTGGCTTGTATATATACCATTTCTTGCGGTTATAAGTCTAATTATCAAATTAATACTTAAATTTGTTGCTACATAATTCCGGATTTTTTTTCCCCAGCATATGAATCGTACTTCTTGGTCTCAGTAAAAAGTATATTATTTTTTAGGAGGAACTATCATGTTTTTCACACTTCATCAAGCCTTACCTTTTATATCATTGTTTTCAAAGTCTAAAATATCGATTTGAACCGCTCAACATGATATTTATAACCAAATTTTATAATTTTTCAAAAATATTTACTATTATTTTAGATAGATATAAAATCCATGTTTTTGAACGATGCAGGAATAGTTATTTTGTACATATCTTAAAAGATAGTAAAAAAATTTAAAAATTATAAAATTTGTTCCTTAAACATATTTTAGTATGGATATCATTTTTGGATCGACTGTTTAGACTTTGAAAACAAAAATATAAAAAATAAAACATAATGAGGTATGAAATGCATGAGGTATTGAACCATCCTCATTATTTTTTCATGCACACAAAAAATGATAAAGATCAATGTATCTGAACTTTAGACTATCATTAATTCTGTAAAAGTGAAGATACAAAATAGGTATTTGGAGTTTGAAAATTCTTTATTTATGTTTTCTAGAGGGCACTTCGTATTTTTTTTTATATTTGTGAAAATAATGTTCCGCTCTGTTTGTGTCTATTAATTTTTTATCAGGCAAATCCACATAACAAAACACCATTAAAAAATATTGCAGCATAAAATATCATGAGAAATTTACGTTCATGATAATAGAAAATATCATGCTCAACAAAGTTATTATACAGCATAAAACAGCATATAATAGAAAAAATTAAATACAATGAAAGAAAAAACATTATATTGATACTCAATAATAATTCGTTAGAAAATTAAACAAAAGCTGAGCCTAGAGAAGAAGGGAGGTGTATTCGTATCTAATGGAATTAGATCAAGAATAGATAAAAAGTAAAAAAAAAATGTAGATTATATTATATTAAACGAAATTTGTCTATTTAATTGAATTCCTCACGTTTCATTTCATAAAGTTGAAATATGACAGAAGACAAGACACCTACAAAATAAAGTATAATTGAATTTAACATCATATATATCAGTACAGTACCTTGTACGGTCATAACAGTCGATAGCAATAATTAACCTGTTCCTTGATAATTACAAGTCTGAACTATGATTTGTTAAAAAGGACCTTATTGTATAGAATAAAATAAGTGAATTATTGAGCTCAATAATTAGGCATCGTAGTCCTGAAAAAATATATAATTAAAAAAAAATGTGTTTGCGTGAATCTTACAAAAAATGTGCAGCGTAGAGGGTGATGCGGATTCTGGTATTTGATGGTGATCAGTCGCCTTTTAGAAGAGCTGGTTTAAAGCATCTTTCCACATGGCTAACAAAACGACCTGCTTCCGTATGTTTTGTTTTGTTTTGTTTATAAAAGAAATGAGATCGATCGTACTACTGTACTGCACATCAAACCGTTTTATTGTTTCTGATGGATCATTGATTCATTTCTGTCAAAACAAAACAAAACAGAGAACAGGGTTTTAATAAAGGAACCGAATTTCCTGCTCCCGGGTGCAGGAAATTCCTGTCTCCAGAGTCACTGTGAGGTGGAACCGGTTACTGTTAAAGGGTTTAACTACTGTAACTATTTTTAAACGAGGGCCCATCCGCAGTGACTCTGGAGGCAAGAATTTCCTACTCCGGGGGACAGACGATTCAGTCTCTTTAATATATGGGGAGCTTTTATGATGATGAGATGAGATGAGATGAGTGGGTTAAATCTTTGTTTGTTACTACGCAATAATTGCCAACTCATAGTAACTTCATTCATGTACCATTTGTATAGTTAATTAAAAGACATGGATTTATCAATACGCAATCACATATCCAATAAAAAAGCTATCAACTTATTTATTTTTAAAATTAGTGATGCACATATATAGTTTGTCAACTCCTGTGTTGTTACATAATGGATGAAGATTACGAAAAACATTGAAAGGTACAATTTACGTTTTTTTTTTATTTGTAACAAGGGTTGTACGGAGCATTCATCCAATAGATCAGACGGGATCGTACAGTAACAAACAAAGGTAAAAAAATAACCTGACAAAGTATTCTTACAAATAAAATATGTTAACCAGACTTGGCCATGTCAGATCCGTCCACATAACCAAAGCGAATGTCAACGTCCCGACTTCCGAGTCACTCTGACAATTTTACTTGTACAATTCTTGAAAATTGGAAAAGAAAAGGAGACTATCAAAAACTAATTGTAATTTTGTACTAGATACCCAAGGACTACATAAATTAAATATTATGACTTCAAAAAGGGTCAAACATATTTTTACTGCCTTGTAGCCCAAATGAAATAAAGTAACAATAGACAATTCCAGTGGAGTATTATATGCGTGAAAAAGATGATATAACAAAAAATACAATAACATTGTCCACGGGAACATACTGAAGTTGTAATTCTTATTTTGTTCAGATTAAAATCGAAATTCATATAAATTGCACATATAATATAACTATTACGATATTTTCCACCATTTTTAATTAAATTCACACGGATACTAAACGAACCTAAGCGGAAAGCAGGCAGCATTTCTTTTCAGATTGCACAAATTTATGACAGTTAAATTCAAATTTGCTCAAATTATCAAACCCTAACATCAGACAATTCAGCAAAACTAACTTGCAAATAAAACACCCAAAGCTGAATCACAAGAACCAAGAGACATTTGAACTTAAAATCTGCAGTTAGAAATTGGAACCAGAAACTGAACCTACATACAAAGAGATATATACTGGCAGAACAATATCACAGCCAACTTTTATGAAACAACACCTGCCAGCATTTCTCACAGTAGTCATCCATTTATAGCTCTAATGAATTTCACCCATTTCTTTTCCAGAGAGACAAAAAGAAAAAAGAAAAAAGAAAAAGGTAACTACAATACTAGAGGAAGCTATCAACTTCTTAATTGCTCCCACTACTGTTCCACCTACTTCAAATCATTTAATCATCATCTTCCTCCTCCTGCCATAAAGCAACAGTTTAACACATTTTAGACTGTTATGAACATACTTTCATGTCATCAAACTGCAGCAACTTACTACAACCATGTTCTAACCAAATTCCAGTCTCAACTGTATTGACAAAATGCCATTATTATCATTTTAGAAACACCAGACACTATACTAAGAATTAAGTTCAAGAAATGAGAATATGATCAATTACTTGAATGGATAGTTCAAACTTGTTCTGTAAAAATCTATTTTGGTAGGTCAAAATCACAAGGGATGAATCATTACCTCATCATCCTCATCCTCATCTTCATCATCATCATGTACCTCAGATTTTGACTTGTCAGATTCCTCCTCATCATCATCAACAGGCTTCTTCTTAGGCTCAGCCTGTTGTTCAATTAGAAGAAAATAAGCAATAAAATTCATATTTAAGTTGTTAAAAAACAGTTCATATTCCTATTAAGTTATAATCACCTGCTTCTTGTTGTAGGCATTCATCTTGTTGTTGTACTCTGACTTGAGTTTGTTAGCCTTAGCAACAAAAGGAGCTTTCTCCTGTTTCCAATTAAAACAAATTGCACTTGTTAGTTTGCCAAAATAAGAAAGGACATGGTTTAATATTGAAATAAAGAAAAGCTTTAATAGATTGGAAATTTAATAGTACCGCTTCTGACAAGGATTTCCACTTCTCACCACCAGCCTTTCCAACCTAAATTCAATAATTAAAGCAAAACAGATCAAATTTTATTCACTGGAAAAACGATCTAAATTTGATCGACTTCCAAAATATAGAAGTTCAGATTGGTGAATAACACTTACAACAGATACTGATTTGTTGTTAGGATTTGCCTCTTTGAAAGTCTTCCTGAATTCCTCCCTGATATTAAAATTAAAGAGGAAAAAAACAAATACATACTGTCAAAATCTCAATCTATACATATCTTAATTAGAATGCGTTCAAAAATAGTAGACGGATAGCAGAACCGATCTACGAAACTTACATGAAGACGAAGAAGGCGCTAGGAGGCCTTTTAGGCTTGTTCGGATCCTTCGCAGGCTTGCCCTTCTTGACGGGCTTAGGGTTCGCTAATGCCTTCTTCTTCACTGATAACCTTCACGAATAGAGCAAAATTGGAAAATCAGTTCAAACACTATCAGATCCGATCTCAGATCTATATGAAACGATAAAAATCGAGCAATACGAAAATTGATTAAACTCACTTGGCATCGGCTTTCTTTCCCTTCTCAGCACGCGTTCCCTTCATCGCGACTGACTTCAAAAACAAGATCAGATCGGTCAGAAACGATGCAAAACACAAAAAACGAGGTAAGAAAATTGGGGATAATAGTAACCCTGACCTTTAGTGAGGGTTTGGTGTGAAGAGAGAAAGAAAAAGAGATGGATGAGGTCTTTGTTGTTGGAGAGTGGAAGAGACGAGGAAGGAGAAGAAATAAGAAGCCATAGAGAGGAGAGAGAGAAGAAAGAGAGAGGCGGATTTGAAATTTCGGGACAGGGAGGTAAAACGAAACGATAGCCCTTCTTAGGCGGGATTCGTCGAAAAAGTGTAGCCACGTCAGCGATCCGTGTGATCGCGTTTCTCTACGTGCGCGAGTCTATTCCTGGAACAAACGCTGGGTAAGAGATATCTCTCTCTGACAGGGTGGGTCTAATTAATTTCTGTGCAGTGGGGCCCTCGGGTCAGAGGAAGGGTATGTGTTGAAAGAGTTTGTACCAAGAAGAGGTAGTGAATTGAAAGAAGAATGGGCATTGAGGGGGTGTGTTTTCCTCTTGTGCTTTTCTGTATTGCGTTATAATTTATAGAACCTCTTTGCGTCCGCGGATATTTAATAAAGAGATAGGGTCGAGAGGTGTTTTGTAAGAGCGATGGTTTGCACGTGCGCCGCGCGCGCCCCTTCCGCTAAACATAACATGCTCCATTCTAGTTCAATCCTCTCCAGTAATAAAACTGGAGATCTCCATTGTCTTCATATGTTCGATTTTTTTTTTGTTTGTTTTAGATATATGTTCGCTTCTTGTTGAAATAGTCTTCGTTACATTTTTTTAGGTTATTGATCCCGATTTTTAAAAATATTTTGGATTTGAGTTATTGATCTCAATTCAAAAATCACCTACTAGTATATAAAAATATTATCGTGGTTCTTCCAGTACATTCAAATTCTAAGAGCATCTACATCCCTGAAACTCTTTGAGTTTCCAATCTGATGTGGCAGTTTCTAAACCAGTTTCAGAGATGCAGATGGGTTTCTTATTTAGCAACTTTGCTCCAAAGTTTCTTAATAAGAAACCGTTTATAAACTCTGACGTGACCAAATAATTTGCTGAAATTCTTTTCTCTTGTAATTTATTTGCTGATGTGGCAATTAAGAAACTCTAATTTTGAGTTTCAGGGATGTGAGAGTTTATAAACTTTCAGAGATAAAGTTTCTAAAAATTAGTTAACAGTTATTTAGAAACTCTAAAAGTTTCAGGGATGTAGATGCTCTAAGGCAGTACATCTATTTTAATATATTTCTAAAATCACTTCTAGAGAAATAGATGGAGTACTAATATATTCCTAAAATACGAGGTATGATGAGATATGAAAGACACGAGACAGCGAAACTCTCCTCTTATTTCTATCATCACCAAATATTATTCTTCTAGAGCTACCTATAAAGATAACCAAAACTAATTATCAAGATGTCCTAACAAAGGGAATATTACTTCTATAGAATTTATACCTCTAAATTTATAATTAGGAATATTCATTTTATTACGAGTGAGGCTATGATAATATGAATATCACGGATCAATCCACGCTATGAACTTGTATCTTTGTTTTATAAAGCTCAAACAGTCGATCCGAACAATTGAACACGGTCTTCATATTAAAATGTACATCCGTATCAAATTTTACATTTTTAGAATTTTTAACTACCTTTTTAGATAGATAGAAAATCCCTCAATTTGAAATTTTTGATCATTCAAAATCAATAAGTTTTTTCCTATCTAAAAAATAGTAAAATTTTTTTAAAAAAAATGCAAAATTTGGTCGGCAAGTACAATCTAATATGAAAACCGTGTTCAACGGTTCAGATCAACTGTATGAGCTATAAACAAAACATGAATCCATAACATGAACCGATCCGTATTTATTTAATATCTCTTCTAGCGACATAAAATACACTTTGTTTGTATTCTTATACCAACAGTCTAATCTAAATGAACTTTGGGAGGGAGATAATGGAAATAAATATGCTGTTATACTTATCTTTTTTTGAGATTCACATATGAAAAAATTTATTTGTTGAAATTCAAACATAATTTTTTTTAAACGGTTAAGATCAGAATAACAGATTCATGTTATTCATTTGGAATAACAGATTCATGTTATTCATTTGGAATAACAGCATATTTATTTCCAGGAGATGTTTCATGTTTGTATTCTTCCAAGTTTTAAGCCCACACATTGGAAGAGGTTGCATTTTGTTGAAATTCAAACATAATTTTTTTTAAACGGTTAAGATCAGAATAACAGATTCATGTTATTCATTTGGAATAACAGCATATTTATTTCCAGGAGATGTTTCATGTTTGTATTCTTCCAAGTTTTAAGCCCACACATTGGAAGAGGTTGCATCCTTCTGGGCCTCAACAGATCCAAAAAGCCCAAATCCTACAAAATGAATAGTGCGTTTCCTCTGAGATACCTCATATTTTGCGTGACCGACGTGTCCAGTTCCTATTCGGGGATAGCGCGGGGACCAGTATTATTTGAACTTTGAGATTCGTGCAAGATGTATTTGAACATATGAGATATCTCAGTGGAAGAACAAGAGTTATCGCCTACCAATCTATTAACACTAATTTTTCCCCGCCGTGAATTTTCTCTCACCGAGTTTCTGGCTTCTCCTCTCAAACTCGCGCATTCCAAGTAACGACGAGTGTCGTGAATCTAATCTCTAGCATCTCGTCATTGCTTTCGATCGATTTCGCTTAATCGGCCTGAGAGTTCAGGTAATCTCTCCTCTCTCTTCCCCCCGTTATTATTGATTAGGCAATTTTTTTCGGAGAAACGATTCAATTTAGAAATCAGAAATTATGACAGAAAGTATCCGTTTTTTCAAATTTCACAACAGATTCATGACCCTCTAGTTAGAAACGCAGCAATCGATATTCTCACAAAGCACATGACAGAAGTATTCGTTTTTCAATTTAGAAACCCGGACGAAAATCCAAAAGTAGATCTAGTGATAAGAACACTGAACACCAGAATGGTCGTACATTATGATGTAATTGAGATGTGGTCTTGCTGAAGTGTTTTTTTTTTTTTTTTATTGTATTATTGTAGCTTTGTAACACAATTTTTGCACAAACTAGGCTTGCACAACAAATATTGGTTAGATGTGTCTTTTAATTGCTATAATTGATTATTGCCATGAAGAAATGAAATATTGTTGAAGTTTTAGTGGAGCATAATATTTTGTAAATATATGAAAATCCTTGTACCAATTTGCAAACTCCATTTGCATAAAATAGGTCAGCCGCAATAGCTTGCGATTCTAACACAAAAACAAACCATGATGATATGGGTGAGGGGAAGGAAGGACTAGCGGCGCCACCATCGTGGGTTGATGATGGGGCAGAATACTCACCGGCGATGACAGTCGTCCCGTTCAATCCTCCACTTCCTCTCCTACAAGGCCCGGTGGCAGTGGACCCCACCAATGATCCCTCATCGGGCCCGTTTGTTCTCGCTTTCCCAAACAAGAACAGCTGGAGTTCCGCTTATGGAGCTGCTCAGTCTAAAATCATGGCGCAGTGTGAGGTCTCTCTCTTTCCCTCTCCTTTTTCTCTTCCCCTGTTTAACTTCTCTCAAGTACCCATTGTCGGAAGACTTGTGATATCACATCTAGATCGGACTCAAGAGCACAAAAACACAACAGAAGTTAGTTAGGCTGTTTGTTAGGAATTAGAGTTTGTTATACTATATAGAGAATTGTTATCTTATCTTACAGCACAATCTAACTACAATTTAGACTCTTAACTAGAGTTCTAACCATCAACTAATCATAGTGCTAACAATCTCATAACAGTATAACAAACTCTAATTCCTAACAACCAGCCTAACTAACTTCTGTTGTGTCTTTTGTGCTCTTGAGTCTGATCTAGATGTGATACTGTTGCTTGTCTATTAACCTGAAAATATGTCATTTGTTAATTCAATTTGAGGTTTTATTTATCAATGGCATTTTGTTTTGCAACTGGCCGAGCTGGATGGCTCAACTACTGCCATTTAGTAAAGTTTATCAGTTGCATAAATTGAAAATATAAGAGGGCAAAACAACCAGCTCTTCGCTACTTAGTTTTAGTAGACAAGATTGACAATTGCCCCACATCGTAATCTTCAGCTTTCTTATTGTTTTGTATGCAAGAATATTATTGTATCTTAATTCTGTTGATGTCATATTGTGATCTCACATGGTATCAGACTGGTATTGTTGAACTATTTTGCTTTGTTATATCAGAGAAAAATTCAAAAAACACTTTTTTTGCTCATGATAATCCTCTCTTCACAGGCTGGTGCTCGAGTCGGTTGCTCAATATCTGCCTCCAACAAATGCAAACCCCCATGGTGGAGAGGCCTTTTTCAATCTGAACCGTTGGATCTGCGTGATAGAGAAGAGTGCGAGGAGAAAGAGATGATGGCTTGTCTCGCCTTATCTAAAGAGGCTTGTGTCAAGTTCTCAAAGGATAAGTGCCTTGTTCCATTTCTGGATGCTAGGATTGTTATGTCAGGTTTGTTGGATAACTCTGATTTTGTATTTTGGGACCCGAAAAGGGATGGCAAGTTGTTTGATTGTATAATTACAGATGACGAAGTATGTTTGAAGAACATTAGAGGGGATTTTGAAGGGAGTTATTATAGGGGAAGTGCTTTTCTGGATACTAATATTGAAAATGTAGATAGAACTCGTTTTGCCTGATTTATTAATTTGATATTAAAACATTTAAGAGAAGTTCCTTCTTTGTCATGCAAATATCCTCATTTTTCAAGAAAAATAAATAAGAAATTACTTGACAGTTTTGACTGGTTTGCAATTTTCAAATTTTTTTTGAATCTGCTGAGGTGATAATTATGAATACTTATATGGACTGAGTTTTAGAAATGAAAAAAAATGATTATTTTTTTTGGTGGAAAGGCCAGTATGCAATTATTTTAACATAGTATTCATTATATTGGTCTATCCAGAGGTAAATGATTGTATTATCAATTATTTTGGTGGAAAGGTCAGGTATGTAGTGCGGTTTTTGGACATTATATTACATGAAAAACTTATGCATCTGAATATAATACACAAGCTACATACACATTTACCTGACCTTCATGTATAAACCTTGCATTTTATCTATATCTCCATATACAGCAATATACCCAAGGAACCAGCACTGTACCCAAAAGACCATAGCCGCTGACAAAGCCATATATCCTGAAAAACATAGGAGCTCACGGTTTCATCAATCCTTATCAGTATAACCCGAGGCATCCTGAGCAATGCTTGCTAAGTGGTGTGCCTCAACATTTGTTTTACAATGCCATGTCGGATCGCTGCTTGAATTGACTATTGTTATTATGTCGCATAACTGTCAGCTATTGTAGTTATGAGCTATGCATTATAGCGATGATTGTGGTCTGCTATAGCAACTGTAGATGTACATGTTCTTTTGGGCATATTTACAATCTTAGGTATTTAAGAGCCGAAAAGACCATAACACATTGTCTATCTGAATTCATATCACTAAGGTAACAGAATGGATAACCCGATCCAACGGAGTAGAACCTGATTAGAACCTTGCTCCAACGGAGTAGTTCGAGCCTGGATAACCCGGGTTAGAACCTGATCCAACGGAGTAGTTCAAGCCTGGATAACCCGGGTTTGGATTGGTTGTTGTCCAGTTTGCCTTTCCCTTCATTTTGTCCCCTTGCTGTTTCATCCGCTTCTCTTGGTACCAATCAGGGTATCCAATTATTTTGAAACAACATTCTTTTAAATATCCCGTTCCACCACAATGACTGCATTTTAATTTTCCCTTTTCATGTTTAGACAAATACTTGTTTGAAACAGAATTTACCTCAAAGTTTTTGTACCCCTGTGACACCATGGCCATGGAGCTGCCGATTCCTTCCTCTCCCTTTAACATAACCCCTTGCCGTGAAGTCTCTCTCCTGACTATCACGTATGCTTGTTCTACTGAAGGGAAGGATGTCATCTGCAAGACTACAGCTCTCACGTTGTCTAGCCGGTCATCGAGGCCATCTAGGAATGTATAGACCCGAGTTTCTTGAACAAACTCATTGAATTTGGTGATATCCTCTGCATGAATCATAGGATTAGGACGACGATAGTCAATCTCACGCCATAACCCTTGCATCTCATGATAGTACTCTTCTATGGTTCTACCCGACTGTTTGAGTCGAGTTACTCTCTTGTTCAGATTATACACCTGAGCTTTGTCATTCCCATCATAGAATGTAGTGGCGACTGCATCCCATACTTCTTTTGCGGTTGGATACTGAATAAATGTACTCTGTAGTTTTTGGTCTAGAGAATTGATTAACCATCCCTTTACTACAGCATCATCAATATCCCATCTTAAAAATAGTGAATCAGTCGATGGTGGTGGAGGAGGATTGCCGTTGATGTGTTTCATTTTATCACGGCCTTTCACATACATCAGCACTGCTTGGGACCAAAGGGTGTAGTTTGTGTCATTCAACTTTATGGAAATTGGATTTGGATGTATGGGTGCCTCTACTACTGTTGCAGCAGGTGGTAGGGTATTATTTTGTGGTTGCTGTAGGGACATGATCTGATTTTGTTGCATGGTGACGAGTTGGATTAATTTTTCCAGAAGTGCAGCGGTATTTGCTACAGCTTCTACTTCTGAGGTTTTTTTTGGTACTGTCTGAAGTTACCCCAGACATTGTTTTGGTGAAGAGGTTTTCGGTTTTAAGAGAAAAAAACTGCTAAGAAGGAGAAGGCACAGAAAAGAGAGCTTTCTTTGTTACCTCCCAGGATCGAACCTGGGCTCTGATACCATGTTAATTTAACGGAATAAAGATAAAGAACACAGCTCTCCCATGAAACTTCCTTTCCTCCCAATTTTATTTAATGGAATAATAATTCTTGTGTACATTGCTTACAGGAGATATATCAATATATAGAGGAGTAATGCGTAGGAAGGCAACAATCTGCCTTATTCTACTTTCCAAACTTAGCTTGACTAATTCTATGTTTACATAATATTATAATGCAACAAATAATAATCGTATACAGCAAAGATTAATCTCTACCTTGCCTTCCAAATATTGCGCACCAGCTTGCCTTCCAAATATTGCGCACCACCTTCCATTCTGGTATACTCCAGATCTTCTGTGGCACTTCAACAATGCTGACTGGTTTTAAGGAACTCGTGCAAATCCTAGGAGAGTATGACAGCAGCCGTGTGCAAGCGGTACAACATGAAGCTCAGAAAGCAGGGCAACAATAACAACAACAACAACAAAAAGTAGACATAGAGAGGTAGCTGCAACAGTATCATGAGGCACAAGATACTAATAGAGGTAGCAGCTCTAGTGAAGCATAGCTTTCTTTTGGGCGAAAGACTGAGAGGTAGGCAAAATGTTCAAATCTTCATCGCTGTGAGAAAAAGTAGTATTTTCTAAGTATTATTGATGTAATATTTGTAAATGTTTCTATGCTTTGGATTTAATCCTAGGCCCCACATTGTTTCTGATGTGATATTGTATCAGTATATGTACCTTTTGCTGGGTGTGCATTAATTCCATTTGGATTTAGTACTTAATCATCTTTTCTTTATTGTCTGGTATTTTTAGAATTTAGCAAGTAGTTCGTACTAATTTTTATCTGACTTTTTATTTAAATCTTTTTATTATAAATGGGTAGATTAGTGCCTGTCATTTGTCACCTGATCAAGCTTTTAAAAAAAATGCAATTGAACTTGTCATTAAACCGTTTAACTATTTTATTGACACCTATCGTTAGTCTTTAATGATACATCAAATGGCATTTAAATAGCGTTTCTACTGATTTAACCCATTCATATACAATCAAGTTGGACATGTAATCGGCAAATTATCGTATCAACAAACTAATTATATATGCTCCTGTATTAGGTTTGGATATGAGGCCACATTTAAGTCCGATGTCCATCGAATCTACTATGCTTTACACATTTAAATAGGTTTTCCCTGAGCCTTCACTTTTATAGAGTAGAACTAGAGTGTTTTAAGCTCACCAAATTTTTTGTGAGGTTAATTTCAAAGTCCGAGATTTCAAACGACGAATTCAATCGTGAAATCACATGTTGACTCTTGAGATTGCCTGAGAATGACGTGAGCACATATTGAAATTGATAGAGAAAGAATGCTTTTTATGATGACAAATAACTAACTAATTAATTTGATAGAAACTAGATGTCTTTAGATAATTTTTTGGTCAAGTCATCTAGAATTTGATTGATACACATGCAATTTTAGAAAAATGAAGAATACATCTATAATTTAAAATTTCCAATTCAAAAGGTTCTTTCTAAAATATCAAATTTATGGATAATTAGATATACATAAAAGTTGATGCATACTATAATTAAACTTGGGTACAAAAATTTGGGAGGAGAATTTGGTGCTCTTTTCCAATTCTCCTAATTAGAATTAATTAATAGTTTAGTTTTGTAAGTATTAAAGATCGTTAAAATAACTGCTAGATACAACTGTCTTCGTTTGGTAATACTCCTTCAAACAAGGAGAGAGAAAATCCAAATAGATAAGATTTTTGCACCCAATACAAGGCTATAAAATACAGGACCAAAAACAGAGCTCTGCACTCCTGTTCAATTCTCCTTTCTAAAATACACAATCAAGGTGTAGAGAGAGGGAGAGAGAGAGAGAGATGGGTTACAAATTTTTCTGGTTTGCTGTGATCTCATTCTTCCTTTTGAAAGAAAATGCCATAGCTACTGATAAAGTGGTACAGAGTTTAAATCATCCTTTTCTTCATTAATCTCTCCATAATTTAAAAGAGAAATGTATATTATCAAACTTAACCATTTCATTTTACACGTTAATTTCTGATGTAGCCATACATTGTGTATCTTGGCGAACCGCCACGTCTTCTTGCTGGTAGCAACCAGGCATTACATTATGCAAGAGTAGCCAAATCTCACTGTAAGCTCTTAGGATCGATTTTGGGAAGGTAAGCAAATACATCCATACGTTAAAATTTGAACAAAAAAAAAATGCAAAATTAATCTTTTGCTTAATTTAGCAGTTGATGATGTTTGCAAAATTTTAATATGCAGCCCGAAAGCAGCAAAAAAGGCAATATTTTACTCGTATACACAGCACATTAATGGTTTTGCTGCGACAATTGACGAGGAAACTGCAAACAAGATATCAAGTATATATTTCTCCATCCTCATCACTTATTCCTTCATTTTAATAGCTAAACTGTTTAATTTGTTATTTTTTTCTTTGATGTGGAGGGTCCAAAGCACATTCCTCTCAGTAAATCATTATTTGTTTTTCATCAAAATTTTCATCATTTTGGAGATATTCAATGTAAAAAAAATTTCATCAAAATTTTCCGCGACTTTAGAAAAAATAAAAAGTACTCAAAAACAGTGATACTAAATTCTATGTAAAGGATATCTCTTTTCAGGACACAAGATAAAACAGCCCCAGTAATATATTAAAATACAGTAATTTACAGGAAAATAAATAAACAAAAAATAACACCAGAATTGCATAATTTGTTGCAGAGTTACCAGGGGTGGTATCAGTGTTTCCAAGTAGAGAATACGAGCTTCATACTACTAGATCCTGGCAATTTCTAGGTCTAGAAAGTAATGGAAATGTCAATTCAAATTCCCTCTGGAGAAAAGCAGGGTATGGTAAAGACACTATTATTGGAAATCTTGATTCAGGTACCAGTTACATTCCTTTTTCCTTTTTTTTTGTAATTGTTCGGCAATATTAAATATAATTGGATAATGATATGCTCAGCAGTAATTACTCATTTTAAATTCTATATACTAATGAGCATAGTATTATTTACGTTAATGTGTTAATGGACGTCAATGGGTACGATGGGTATGATTCGAATCGGGTGGAAGTATTTTTATATCCATATCTATTAAGTTAATAAAAAAATCTAACAAGCTAAATTTTTTTTTACCAGTACCTGTCTTATAGAATACAATATGAGTCGGCTAATTAAATGGATAAAATGGTGCTATTGATATTCCTTTTTGGGCTTTCAATAAAATATTTTTCAAAACAAGATAAAAGAAGAAAAAATGAATAATGATATGGAGTCATGAAATGATTAATTTTTGTATGGCTCTAATTAATATGGCTTATGAAAATTTGAGAAAGTACCAAACCATAAAGATGTTTAAGATGTCTCATGAAAATTTGGATCAACGGTTGGAAAATGAATAAAAAAAAAACACATTTAGAATTATATCATATTTATATTTGGATCTTGAATAAAACTATACCATGTCATGCCTCATCTCCATATGAAATATATATATATATAGATGGGCTACGGTGAGTTGCGAAGTAAAACGCGTTTCTACTTCACGCCGTATTTTTATTTTGAAAGTCCAAACGACCGTTTCTACTTACCCGTTAGCTTAACGAAAAACTTACTCATATCCATCCCAATAAGCTAACAGAAAAGTTTATTATCCATATGTATCTTATCAATCGAATATGATACAAATCGAATAAACAGACAAAAGGTTGGTAGGCACCCTATACAACACGCATAATAGAAAACCCAACTACATCATGCTACTCAGGAATTGGCCAATTGCCATCCTAGCTGCATCCATATACAACCAAACTAAATAACCATAAAACAGCAAATTCAAAAAAAGACAATTCAACCACCTAACTCTTCATGTACACATATAATATATATAAACTCAAAACTAATGCATCAATAGTTGTATTTTCTTCTCTCTATCCCCCCCCTGTGATAGGGATCTTGTACCAGCAACAATTTTACGTAGACAATATCACAAACAACTGTTGTGCAGCAAACATATCCCGATATCCGTACCTGTACTCTCTTTTCATTATAGAGCTTTCTGGAGAAAATATCAAAAGAGTTCCAAATATCTCTCTTTTACATAATAGACCCACTACTTAACAAAAACATTGATATTGCTCTCTCTACTAAAATAACTCAAAAATAGGGCAAATTGATTAGGCTGAAATGAGAAAGAGCACCCAACAACCTGTTGGCAACTAATGATTAAGGTTCGGCTCAAACTCGGTTCGGCTCAATGAGAGAAGCAAAATGATTCGGCTCTAACTCGGCTCACTTTTAATAGAAAAAAGTTCAGCTCGGCTCGGCTCATGTAAGCACTTGGCTCAACTCGGCTCGTGAGCCGTCTCATATTACATGTTGAAAAAAATGATCATTTAACTATTTTAAAGAAATGATCGAAATGAAATAGAGATATTCTTGTGACTTTAAATTACATGTTGAAAAACTTTGATTATTTTTTAAAGAAAATGATCTAAACAATTTGAAAAAATGATCATTTCTTTAAAATAATTTCAAAATGTCAGCTCATATTACATGTTGAAAAACATTGAAATTTGAAAAAGGAAAAAAATTTGAAAAAATAATCATTTTTTTAAAATAATTTCAAAATGCCAACTCATAATACATGTTGAAAAACATTGAAATTTGAAAAAGAAAAAAACTTTGAAATCTGAAATTTTAAAAAAAAATTGAAATTTGGAAAAAGTTAAAATTCCAAATTTCAAATTTTTTCAGATTTCAAATTTTTCAGATCAAATTTTTTCATATTTCAAATTTTTCAGATTTCAAAATTTTCAGATTTCAAAATTTTTCAGATTTCAAGTTTTTCAGATTTCAAATTTTTCAGTTTTCAAATTTTTTCAGATTTCAAAATTTTTCAGATTTCAAAATTTTTTCAGATTTCAAATTTTTTCATATTTCAAATTGAGCCAAATGTTTACATGAGTCGAGCCGGGCCGAGCCGAGCTTTTTTCTTTCAAACGTGAGCCGAGTCTAGTTGGGGCATTTTTTAGTTTTTAGTTCGATTCGTTATGAAATATTGAGCTGCTCAACTCATTGATTCGCGAGCCGGCTCGACTCATTAGCAGCCCTACCAACAGGCCAACACCCTGAAATATTCTTCTATTCCTTTCTGTTCATAAACGCATAATAAATCTGCCAACAAAGTTTGAACAAAAAAACTAATTGGTCACTTGGCAAAGATAAACAAGCACTTTAGACAATATCTATATCCTGAGCATTAATTAACTTTTATGTTATAACTATAATTATATGCATTAAAGTACCTTAATTATGTCACATAACTATATCAAGAAAATAGATGATTAACATTTTTGCCATCAGTACAGAAAATGCAATTTGGAGAACCTCTTCATTGCTCCTTTAGTAAATTATCCCTATATTCTATTATTGAGTGTAAGGCATAAAAAATGCTGAAGTTTCAAAGACACTTTTAAAATTCATCAATTCCTTGAAATCCAAATGTCAAATTGCACTGTCATCTTCCATATTATTGTTATTGTTATTATTATTATTGTTATTATCATCATCATCATCATCATCATCATCATCATCATCTTTTACATCAATGTAATTAGTTTTTATATAAATCATTTTTTTCTAACTTTTGAAATCAGTGGACCGTTTTATTTTTGTGTGATGATATATTTGTAGGTGTATGGCCAGAATCAAAAAGCTTTGCAGATGATGGAATGGCTGATGTCCCAAGTGAGTGGAAAGGAATTTGCCAGAATGAGTTTGATGCCACCTTCACTTGTAACAAGTCTCTCTCTCTCTCTCTCTCTTTTAAACTTGACAGCAGCTGTCAAGTTCTACATTGAATAAATAAAACTTGTTTTACAGCATTTGAAACATGCCTCACAATCTAGTGTATCAGAACTTAGAAACATCAAAAAGCTGTTAGATAAGCTGAACTCTTAAACTATACCAAAATAAATTTTGTACTACACTCATGCATACAACATACTGAATCCTTAAAAATTTTGTACTACACTCTTAAAAGAATCATTCAAAGACCGTTTTAGTTCCTGTATCCATTATATGTAACCTGGGGTGGTGGAGCCAGACTTTCAAGCTATGGGGGTTAAACATAAATGAGGATCAATTTTACAGTACCAACAACAGGTTACTTTGAATTACATAGAAAATATGTATAATTACAAAAAAATGAAAATGAATGGGGGTCACCCATTTACTTGAACTTGTATTTGCCTCTGTATGTAACGGCTTGCTAGCTGTATATATACATGGTACAACCTTGATGAGGGTTATGATACATATTTTTCTGCAGGAAGTTGATTGGTGCGAGATACTTTAATAAGGGATATGAGGCATTTGTGGGGGCACCACTAAACATATCATTTCAGACACCTCGCGACATTGATGGCCATGGGACTCATACTCTTTCAACAGCTGGTGGAACATTTGTGGCCAATGCGAGTTTCTTTGGCTATGGCAGTGGCACGGCTAAAGGGGGTTCGCCCCATGCTCGTGTCGCAGCTTACAAGGTTTGTTAATTTTGTTTCATTGTTCACATCATACCTTTGGACAAAGATAAACAAAAAAAAAAAAAAAATGGAAACAAGCATGTCTTCCTAAATGCTTCTGTATATGCTTATGTCTGCTCTTACCAATATAGGTATGCTGGCCTACTATATGTTTTGGGGCCGACATCCTTGCAGCTTTTGATGCAGCAATCTCTGATGGTGTTCATGTCATATCTGTGTCGCTGGGTGGGATACCAAGGGATTATTTCAATGACGGGATTGCCATTGGGTCATTTCATGCAGTCAAGAACGGCATAAATGTTGTCTGCTCGGCCGGTAACGACGGCCCTACAGCAGGAACGGTTTTGAATTTGGCACCATGGATATTCACAGTGGCAGCTAGCACAATGGATCGGGAGTTCCCTGCCTATCTGTATTTTGGTAACAAAACCCTGAAGGTAAATGGCAATATGTATGTTTATTCAGATTTTAATTCCATTATGGATATGCTAGTTAAGATACCATAAAAAAGATCTGTCCTTGTGCATTATTAGTTGCAATCAATTAAGTCAATGTCATGATAAATTATTTGATTTCAATTTGGTTTCATAATAGCTTATAATAAATTTAACATTTGTTACTCTTAACCTGGATGCCTTTTTAAAAATTTAGGGTCTGAGTCTCTCATCAACAAGTTTAGCACACGGAAAATACCCAATTATCATGTCAACAGATGCTCGTGCGGTCAATTCAACAGTATTTGATGCGTAAGACTTTTTATTGTTATAGTAATAAATTTTATTAAAATAAAGTACTACATAAAAATTCCAACAAAGCTACTGACAAGCAATACCACCATTCTCCAAAATCAGCAAACATGAATACAAAAGGTTTATACAAAATCAAGCAAATAGAAACAAAAATGAGACTACCAATCATGACATCAGAAGTTGAGATACAGATATATATTACGTGGCAAAATTTTATAAACAGTTATTAACTTGACATATAACTTGAGCATGCAGCTGTTCTCAGTATAGTCTTGATTAACATTATGCTATGTATGAATATTATATGGCAGTCAGGTATGCTTCAATGGTTCGTTAGATTCTGCTAAGGTTAACGGTTCAATAGTGATTTGTGAAAGAGGATATATTCCTTCGATTGAAAAAGGAGAAGTTGTTTTGGAAGCTGGTGGAGTGGGTGTGGTCGTGATTAATACTAACTTCTCTGGCAACGATATCAGTCCTTATGAACACGTTCTTCCGGCCATTGGAATTACCTACTCTGACAGTCAAACTTTGTTATCTTACCTCAAATCAAACAGGTTTGTACATATCATATGAATAGAATGTTGTTAGATTTTACTTGTTAGTTTTGAGGTATAGCACAAAGCATATAACCTCAAATCAATACATACTATATATAGTGATCAGATGTCATCTTGTGTTAATTTTTCTTTAATGAACTAGAATTTTTTTTTTTTTTTTACGGATGGATAAAATAGCCATAAAGCTAACATCGGGCTCACTAAATTACAGTGAGGTACTTGGTTATATAACAAAACCAGAAACTGTACTCAACACAATGCCGGCACCGTATATGGCTTCATTTTCGTCTCAAGGGCCAAATTCAATTACCCCTGGAATCTTGAAGCCTGATATAACGGCCCCAGGTATCACTGTTCTAGCAGCATACACTGAGGCAACTTCACCAACTAATGAGGACTTTGATAAACGCCGAGTAAAATTCAACTTTTTATCTGGTACATCCATGTCATGCCCCCACATATCAGGGATTGTTGGTCTTCTCCACACTCTCTACCCTCATTGGTCCCCAGCAGCCATCCGATCAGCTATTATGACCACTGGTAATACAAAAATTCTGCTATTTTTTTTGTTGGACACAATATGCATTGAGTTATTAGTCTGGTGGGTTTTTGCATGAAAATCCCTTTTCTCACCAAATGGATCATGCCATGCAATGTAGGCACCTATCATTTTTACGATAGTTCTGAAATAAAATTCCTTTGAAATAATAATTTTATTTGAGGTCCTGAGCTATGCTCGAAAGGACCAAACAATCATCCTTGTCAGAAATAATAGATATATACTTTTGTTATCTTCATTTATATTCAAGTGTTTATTTTATAAATTTTATATGGTGGTTTAACTTTCTGCAAAAAACCCTACTTTCCTGTTCTTTTTTTCCCCATTGCTGAAATTGTTATGCTAACCGAAAAATTATATTGATAATTTTTTCCCTTTAGGTGCTTCAATTTATATTACTTACAAAGGGTTATTTTTCTTTAAAAACAAAATATTGCAGCATCAATCAAAGATAATCAGGGAAAGAATATCTTAAACTCATCGTTTATAACTGCCACACCATTCAGCTACGGGTCGGGTCATGTGAACCCAAATGCAGCAGCAGATCCGGGATTGATTTACGACCTCAACTCGACCGACTATTTGAACTTTTTTTGCTCTCTTGGCTACAACTCAACCCAACTATCATTATTCGAGCCGGGCTATCAATGCCCTTCAAATAGTCAAGATATTAAGGACTTCAACTACCCCTCATTTACAATTTATAACCTCACAGGCTCAGTAACAGTAGCCCGCACAGTTAAAAATGTCGGTCCCGCGGGTACATACACTGTAACAGTTGAGGAACCGAGTGGTATTCAAGTCAAGGTGGAGCCTGATTGTTTAAAGTTAGGCGTCGGTGAAGAGATGAAATTTAAGGTAACTTTTCATGTGGATACCCCTAGCTCTGACTACGTATTCGGAAGCATTACTTGGTCAGATGGAATACGGCATGTAAGAAGTCCTGTGGCTGTACTTGTTAAAGATTAAACTCAAATCTGAGACAGATTTTAAGGCTATATGAAATGCGAAGTTGAAGGGGAAAATGGGCAAATAAATTATGTATTTTATGTGTTTTCGAGTTTAGATTCAGATGGTTCAAGTTTCAAGTCGTTTGGAGTTTCCAACAATAAGTTATGGCAGTTTTAGTACCGAAGGGTCAGAATTTACTGTGCTGCTATGTATTCTGTTTTGTTTTAATTACTGTACGAATTTTAAGAGTCATGTCTAAGGCTATAAATAAATAATTGTATCTCAGTTGCAAAGTAAGAGAAGAAAAATTGTTTAAGAGTTTATAAAAAGATAATTGTGTCTTGTTTTTCTCTTCCTCAAAAAGCTCTCTGTTTTTATCAGTACTGACCAGTTCCTAGAGAAACCAAAATTAAATATTTAAGTCTTCTGGTCGATTTTTTTTCGGACTATTCAAAAAGTTTCTTGAATGTTTCATTCATCAACCATTGATCATTGAAGGCATAATTACATCAATTGTTTGTGCCTAAAAAAAAATTCTTTTTGTAAATTTGATTGGCACTGTGCATAATTGAAATAACAAAATAATGAGCACTGTATCAATTTAAGGTCTATATAAATCCAGCTACACCCTTGTAAGATATATAACAGGGTGAGATGAGGCACACGCTCGTATCCACCTTGTTCTCCTTCCAGTCAGATTATGATCACTTTGATTCCATTCTATCTATGAGACTATGAATTTTCTCTCTAAAGCTTCAGTTGGAAATTTAAAGGAAATACTAAAATATTAAATGAATAAAACAGTGAAATTATTACAAATGTTGTAATAATTTCACAACCCGTACATTCATGCAATTGCTTTTACAAAGGGAGAGAAAATAGAGGAGAGAAGAGAGAGACAATGACAACCAATAGGAATTGAATATTTTGTGAGAGCATGAATCTGTGAAAGGATTTCATTTAGTAAAAATCTTTCAAAATTAGCAATTGTACTGCATCGATCAGTGAAAGTGAAATTAAAAGTGCCAACATAGATTTTAAAATTATTATCGCCTTAGTTCAAACACTACACCTAAGGCCCAATCCATTTCTCCTTTCACGGTCCTTCGCTACCGCAAGAAAATATTTTTTGTTATACATATATTAGAGGAGGGATCAAATTACATATTTTTTTGGTGATACTGAATTACACTCTATATTTTCGAAGTTCATACAGTCAATTCAAATCGTTCAAAATGATGGATATGCTAAAATGTGATTGAATATCAAATTTTATATTTTTTTGAATTTTTGTCCTATTTATTAAGATAGGTAAAAAAACTCAATAGTCTAAATATAGCGATTTTGTTAAATACTTAATAGATAGTAAAACAAATTCAAAAAAATATAAAATTTGATCTGCAAGCACATTTTAATATATCCATTATGTTGAACGGTTTGGATCGACTATTTGAACTTTAAAAACTTTAAAAATCTAGAGTGTAATTCGGTGTCACAAAAAAAAAGTGTGATTAGCATCCTCCTCTACATATAATATGGTCAGAATATTTTTTTGTCTACTAGATATATCATGCAATTTTTTTTCCTTTTTTTGCTGGGGGAATACATTGATGTTTGTTATTAAGTATTATTTTGCATTGGCGTGCATGTCTTATAATTCCAGAGTTACCAATTAATCGAGAGAATCCAATTTCTGGTGATACTGAACTGAACGCGAAATTATTTGGATGACTGAATTTTGACCGAATTAAACCCAAATAATTTGCAAATCTTACGATTTTTTCACAAAATTTTTCTAGAACATTTTGGTTTTTTTTTTTTTTTGGCTCTCTTGTAGGACTGAGATCTCTGGTTTGGATAATTCCGAATCATTTATGAATTATTCACGAATCACAAATTTTTGACCTCGCTGAACCAAATCCAAATAATTCATTTGTTATTATGCTTGCATGTACCGCTTGGGTACATTGGATTCATGAGAATAGTATTAATTTATTTCAAAATAATGTTGTTATTTTCATTTTAGAAAGCAATTTGAATGTATATTTTTTAATCTATAAAATAATTTTGGGCTAGTGTTGATTCAACATTTTATGTATGTGTTTGAGTTTTGACAATAGATGTAGTTAAGGGCAGATTTAAATGAAGATAATGGATCAATTGATTCCCTATTTGTTTAAGAAAATTGATGATTTTTATTTAATTTTTTTTAATGTAAATTGAAATGTTTTTTATATATATAATATATAATATAAAATCGTAATACCATTAAATAATCTTAAAATTCTCAACTGAAGTGATTTAGGATGAAGTACAATTCAAGCACCTTATATGCGGTTTAAAGTGAACCCACAAAATCTCTTAACTTTTGACATTGTTACACTCACTATTCTATTTCACTGTTAATATCTTATATGAGAATATGAATATATGATTGTCTTTTATTCAACACTTCATCATTTTACTAATTTTATTACTAACAAACACAATGTTTTAAAGTGATTTACTATCAAACACATTATTTTCTCTCTCCCTTTTTATTTAAATACTTCCAAATTTTGATTGACATATGTACCCCTACATACTATTACCCAACCATTGGAGATATCCATTGATTTGTCAAATGGAGATCATACGTCATCTCCTCAACTCCTTTAATAAACTCAAGTAGATTAATTTGTTATAAGTGCAGTTAATTGTAAACCTTAGTTAAATATCTCATTTAGATTTCTTCATGGGGACTTCAAGTACTTCTCATTGGTTACACTTTTCTTTTTTTATTAATTCGTTAACAATGAGAAGAATGAGAGTCAATTTTACAGTACCGCGATAATATTTTACTCTAAATTATATAAAAACTCGTACCTAAAAAAAAAAATTAAGAAAAAAATAGAGGTCAATTGACCCCCCACTCTCTCTCTCTGACTCCGCCCTTTAATCTCGTAGATTAATTTGTTAATCATATTTTAAATTAGTACACAGAGAAATCTAAATGGATGTCTCTAGTGGTTGTGTAACTATATGCTAGGGCATATTTATCAATTTTATTTTTAAAATAACTGAATAAAAGATTAAACAAATAAAAAGGATAAATAAAATTAAGATGTTAAAGTTTTATGAGGATATTGAATGTTACAATGTTTTCGTGGAAAGTTGACAACACACTATATTTTGTTTCAAAAAAAATATTAATGTATTATATTAAGAAAAGAAAAACAATTTTGAATTTATACAATAAAAACAAACCGAACCGAATTAGTTTGGATCAAACGGTTCGGTTTTTTCTGTTTAATGGTTCGGTTCGGTTTGTTTTTTAGAACTGAATTATAACTTCAGTTTGATTCAGTTTGGAAATTTTCAAAACTAAAATAACTGAACCGACCGAACTTTTATATATTATGAATTTGATCTGGACCACCCCGGTTTATTTCTTAATCAATTGCTTTAAATACTTCGATTTATTTATTAATATTCCGGTTTATTTCTCAATAACCCCTTTGTAGGCTGAGAAAATAAAAGATTGAGAAAAGAAGTGGCGAAGCAAATAACTGAGGCCCGAATTTTTTATTAATATCCAAATTTAATTTTAAATTTCAAAAACTAACCGTATCAGCATTAAATCTCGAAATATACCCTTTCCGTAAAATTTTTTTCCGGAAACAGGCCCCATTTCCGGAAAATTTTTTTACGGAAACCGCCTCTGTTTCCAGAAAATTTTTTTACGGAAACAAGCTATTTCCGGAAATTTTTTTTACGGAAACAGAGTTAACTACAAATGCCGCTGGCTCCTCGTCCCCATCACACTCCATCACTTTCTCCCTTCCGATTTTCAAGGTAATTTTTAATTTATTTAATTTATTTAATTTATTTAATTAATTTAATTTATTTAATTTATTTAATTTATTTAATTTATTTAATTTATTTAATTTATTTAATTTATTTAATTTTAAATGGTTGAAAATAATGTCCAAATAATTTAGGAAATACCGAATGGTCTAGAATAATTTAGAAAATACCAAAATGGTTTAGAATAATTTAGAAAATACCGAAATAGTCTAGAATTGTTTAGAAATTACCGAAATGGTGTAGAATAATTTAAAAAATACCGAAATGGTATAGAATAATTTAGAAAAATACCGAAAAAATGTAGAATAATTTAGAAAAATACCCAAATAGTGTAGAATAATTCAGAAAATACCCAAATAGTGTAGAATAATTTAGAAAATACCGAAATAGTCTAGAATTGTTTAGAAATTACCGAAATGGTGTAAAATAATTTAAAAAATACCAACATAGTCTAGAATAATTTAGAAAATACCAAATGGTGTAGAAAATTTCCTTAGTAATATAGAAAATTGTTCGATTAATTTAAATTTTTTTTAGGAATCTCTTTTCCTTTCGGGTCCCGTTCGGAGCTCTGATTGTCTGATCGATCGGATCTGCGATTCAGGTTTTTACATTTGAATTTTTTTTATTTTAATTTAAAATGTAATTAATGAGTTCATTTTAATGGTTTAGAATATTGTCTGATTAATTTAGAAAATACCAAAATGATGTATAATAATTTAGAAAAATACCAAAATAGTGTAGAATAATTTAAAAAATTCCTAAATGGTGTAGAATAATTTAGAAAATTCCTAAATGGTGTAGAATAATTTAGAAAATACCAAATGGTGTAGAATAATTTAGCAAATACCGAAATAGTCTAGAATTGTTTAGAAATTACCGAAATGGTGTAGAATAATTTTAAAAATATCAAAATGTTGGGAGAAATTTAAAAAATACCAAATGGTGTAGAAAAATTATCTTAGTAATGTAGAAAATTGTTTGATTAATTTAAATTTTTTTTAGGAATCTCTTTTCCTTTCGGGTCCCTTTCGGAGCTCTGATTGTTTGATCGATCGGATCTGCGATTCAGGTTTTTATATTTGTATTTTTTTTAATTTTAATTTAAAATATAATTAATTAGTTCATTTTAATGGTTAAGAATATTGTCTGATTAATTTAGAAAATGCCAAAATGATGTACAATAATTTAGAAAAATAACAAAATGATGTAGAATAATTTGAAAAAATTTAAGGTGATTTACAATATTGTTCGAATTTTGTAGTATGGCAGACCCAGTACTTAAGCATAGATTTAGCCCCCTGTTGTGGATAGTTCACGGTAATCACAGGATATCTGAGGCGTCTAAGGAGGTAAACATTTACTTATTTTTTTTTCATAACTCTGTAAGTAATCAAATAAATATTGTAATTAATTTTTTTCTTATTGTAGAGTACAGAAATTTTATCCGTGAGACATTATCGGCACAAATGCGAGTATAATGAGAGGTACGCACCGTTTTTAATTCGAATGGGCTTATATCAGCTCGCGACATTGCCCGATATCGCCCTCGATGCGGCCCTCATTCATGGACTTGTCGAGCGGTGGCGTCCGGAGACGCACACTTTTCATCTTTCATTCGGAGAGATGACAGGTATTAACTAATTTAAATAATTTTTTTTTTGATTCGTTCCTGACAAGTCAAATATATTACAGTTTCTCTGGAGGATGTGAGTTGTCTCTGGGGTTTGCCTATTACGGGGGAGCCGATAACGGGATTTACAAACTCGGCGAGTTTTCAAGGCCGACTGTATGAGTTGCTGGGGGTGAAAGATGATGAAGTGAAGGGGTTCATGAAGAAGAGGGGGAATGATACGTACGACATGCTTATCGCCAAAAAAGCTGTCCGTGAGCGCTTCAAAACATTACCAACAGATGCGAACGAAGAACAATTGAAATGGTTAGTATTTTTTTATTTACAATCTTATTCGTATTTGATATTTTTTAATAATGTACTCACATTTTAAAATTGACGGTTAGGTATGTCCGTGGATTTCTCCTCGACATGCTAGGGAATACCATGTTTGCTGACAGTAGCGGGGACGGAATACCGCTGTGGTATCTCAGCATGATTGAAAACTTGGACGAGCCGAGAAAGTACAACTGGGGCGGAGCTGTTCTCGCTTATTTATATAGAAATCTATGCCTCGCATCCAGTCCTTCATGCAAAAGCATGCATGGTCCCACCATGCTTCTGCAACACTGGTCGTGGACCCGATTTCAAATTCACCGGCCGTTACCGGGATCTCAACCGAATTGGGGCGCAGAAACAGAAGATACATGTCCATCATTTGCTGACATGTGGAAAGGCCCACACAATTGGGAAAACTCGTCCCATGGTGCAACCTCCGGTCCAGGTATCCCTCGCGACCAGATTCAGAAACTGACGGATAACATGGTCAATTGGCAGCCATATGCATCTGTTTACCACAACCTTTCGAGAACAACCCGGGCGGACCAGGTACATTGTAATAAAGTCATATTCTTTCTTTCATTTATGTCATCACATTTATAATTTGTACCTAACATTACAACTCTAAATTTGTCAGCCGTTCTACTTGTACCGCGGTCCTCTTATTTTTTATTGGATTGTTGAGCATCACAATCCTGATCGCTGCATGCGACAGTTCGGAAGATGGCAACAGATAGAGCCACCGCTTCCCCAGGATCCAGTCGAGCACCAAGAGCTGCACAAGTAATATTCGCAAATCATATGTGGCTTACTTATTTTAAAGTACTTATTTACTTATTTACTTATTTATTCTACTAACCTTGTAAACAGGTTGAAATCGGGCTCAAAGAAAAATGCCAACTGGGCGCAAGTGCACCGTCGGCATGTAAACGATGCAACACATTATGCACATCATGTGTACGAAGTAGGTCGTCCGTGGGATATAAATGACCTCCTAAGATATCGTAAATGGTACCAGGAGACCTGCATGGCATCCGTTTACCTGTTTGGCCAGCACGTGGTGGGGATGGATCGTAATGTTCCAGTTCCAAGAGACGAGCACTCCAAGTCTGGATACATTCCCAGCGGATCGACATTTGTTCGAAATGTAAACATTTCTAACTCTGAATTTTATGATTGGTTTATTATATATGATCTATTATACTCTGAATATACGTGCAGGCTTTGCGTGGGATAGGAGAGTTAGCACATGGCACACGGGCATTTTTCACGAAGGGTCTCCGTGCAATTGGCAAGGGCAAAATGAGACTAGGTTGGTGCCTCTGCAGAGATAATGGTTATGGAGACCGTGCTATTGCCATGCTGGAGGATGCGGGGGTTCCACGTAATTGGGAGGAAATTCCATCCGACGATTCTTATCCCTTGGGAACGGAGCCGATGCCACCAGGCCCTGTATTTGAAGGCCCAGATCCAGTGACGGGCTGGTTATATGATGGCTCACAATGGAGGGATTACATCCGTCCGGGAGAGTTCGCAGGGCATACATAATAAAATAGTTCTCACCACATACATAATAAAATAGTTCTCAACACATACAAATAAAATAAGTCTCAACACATACAAATAAAATAAGTCTCAACACATACAAATGCTAGCCAGACTTTTTTATCTCCCCCAGACGACGTGCTAGCCAGGCTTTTTTATCTACAAAATCATCATCAGATATTTCAACTCGTAAATATTCCTTTATCTGCACACATCTCGGACAGTCTTTTTCATCTCTTCCACAGAATTGACAAATTTTTTTATTTTCCCCGGTCTTTTCTCGATTGTTACTGTCCATCTTGGTGGTCTACAATTTCATAATCAACAACATTATTACATAATAAAATAGTTCTCACCACATACAGATAAGAAAAACACATGTTAATTTCTACGACGCAGACTGAAATGTTGTCCGAGGGTGCGCCAAACGGTTGTACTTGTTCTTGCTGGTTGCTCTGCCGCTGCTTGCGCCTGTCTTGCTGCCTCCTCTACATGTAGTGTAGAGCATGCATTAGATTGTGAATTTAGTTAAAAAAATTAAAAACAGTTGGTTTCTCAGTTATACCTGCAGCATTTCGATCAATTGTCTCACGATGAGCCTGGTGTCCGAGTCTCCGACCACGCATTCTGTCCATCTCCATCGGTATGCGGTCGTGCCGTCTCCTTCCTTTTTTTATCAGTCTCGACTCAGGTTTAATTTTCGGGCCCTCATACGCTGGCCATTCACATTGGTTGCCTTTCGGTTCCCAATGTCCACTCCATGTCTGTGCCACTATTGACATACGGTACAATGGGTTGACGTATAAATTTTCATTATATCTCATTTCACGGACAACGGCCATGAAATGAGAACAAGGTATACCGGTCAATTGAGGCTTCTGACATTCACATTCAACCTTGTTGTTGTCCTTAACAACAACCCTATACCCGAAATCCCTACGAGTATACTCAAGTCTCGGCTGATTACGCCTTGCTGGAATTTTTTCACCCTTAACTAGGACCTCAAAAAGCCCATGACTTCCACGATAAGGAATCACAGTCATGTCCCTTCCTTTTCCGATACGCTTTTGCAATAATTTAGTTACCCTGTCGGACCACACCTGACCATGCTGACATGCCATTTGAGCTTTGTTACATCGTTCAAAAAACCATTTATTTAATTTATAGAACGTATCCTCCACGACCGCTGCAACCGGTAATCGCCGACTCATTTTGAACACGGCGTTCAGTGACTCTGACCCATTTGTTGTCATTATCCCCCATCGGTGGCCTCCGTCCAAAGCTTTATACAACTTCTCTGGACATGGAAGCTCGTCTTCATCGTTAGGGTTCCTCTTACCCACCTTGTTAAGGTAGTCGATAGCCTTCGGACAACCAATTTCAAAGTCTTGTAACATCTCCTGCAACCTCCTAGGTTTGCATTTGTTCACTCCAGCTATGAACCTGTCGCTGACCTCTCTTTTACGGCCCACGTGCTTGTAGAGATTTTCGGAAACATGTTGGGAGCAATACCGATGCACACATTGATCGGTAGACTCATCCCATCCGAGATTTGGATCCTGAAACACGGCTTTAATTCCCAAATGTCTATCTGATATGACACAAAAGAATCGATTATCTCCAATTACTTCCAACCTTAACCATCTCATAAAAAAACCCCAGTTGTCAGCGCTTTCTTTCTCCACAATTGCAAAAGCCACTGGAAGCAATTGGTTTTCAGCATCGTACATACATGCCATTAGCAGCCTACCCTGGTACCGTCCCGACATGAAACATGCATCGATACTAATCACTGGTCTGAGGAACGGTATCGATGCAATACACGCTCCAAATGCCCATGCCGCTCTGTGGAAGTGCCTATCAGTTTCTTTCTCAATCGGTTTCGAGATCACACAATACTTAGTTCCTGGATTGTTTCTCTTGATGGCTTCCAATAGTGGAATAAGCAAGTTGTACGAGTTCTCCCAACTCCCAAATAGATTTGCAATAGCAAGCTCACGGCCTCTCCATAATTTGTTGTACTTGGGGGTTACCTTATCATATTTCATCATGACGATATCTCGAATATGATTTATAGAAGAGCACACGTCCCTTCTAATGGTCTTATCAATCGCAAGGGCAACCATCTCTGCTGTAAGCTGACAATGATCAGTACGTGTTGCCGATACTGTGCACGTATGGGGAAGTGCTTGTTTGGTAATAATCCAAGATTCTGAAAGACCGTTCTGCTTTGCGGACACCTTAAATTTACAAAAAGCATCTCTGCACCCCACCTCGTAACGTTTAGGTTCGCTCCTAATAACCCTGCACTCACAATTATTTTCAAGATGAAACTCATTGATTGCTATCTTTAGAGCCGTTTTCGACTCATAAAATACACCTTTAGCCAATGGATTATCTGTCATTTTTTTTGAGCTGCCGAAAAAATCGACATCCGCAGGCCGAAAACCGGATATGTCATTGAAACTGTCAACCGGATGTGTCATATTTTCTCGACCAGTAATCGGGTACTGTGATTGACGGGATTGTGGTTGTGACTGATTGGGCTGTCCGATATCATCATCGGAACCCGACGGCTCACCGGAGAGCATCTCATCTCCACTCGCCAAACTATCAGAATCAATTGCATCCACAGGTACGTGCGAATAATCGCGTACATGTCTGCGGACTGCACTGGAACTGGGTCAGGATCTCATTGGTATATCCACAGAGTGCCGACCGGTACTAGGTCGGGATCTAACTGGTATTGGGTCTTGATCCACATGATTCTGACTGCTACTGGGTCGGGATATAACTGGTTGATCCACAGAGTTGCTACCGGTACTGGGTCCGGGTCTCATTCTTACATCCACAGAGTACCGACCGGTGCTAGGTCGAGATCTAACTGGTATTGGGTCCGGTTCCACAGGATTCTGACTGGTACTGGGTCGGGATCGAGGTTCAGGAATCTGACTAGTACAGTTCGGTTCCAATTCTACATATAACTCCATAATCTTGAACCTTTGTGAAAAAGACGACACAATTCCTAAAATCATTTCGAATGATTGTTGGTCCATTACCGGTACTAATTGATAGTCACGTTGTCCATCGGTGGACATATTAAACCTGACTTGAATTTCCAGATTTGCTTGACTGGCATTGTACCCAACAAATTTATAAATCTCATTCTGAAGATAATCAAAATTGTGGTTCACGGTTAGCGGTAATGAGTATTTAGCTCGGGTACTGTAATAGACCCCGTCATCATTATATTGGATTTCCCCTCCAGTATAAATTTTCGCACAAATAGTTGTCATTTTTAATTTCGATTGGTCTGACAATTTCAAAAATAACAACATATAATTAATTAAAAATTGTGTTGCCATTGGTAAAAATATTCTAGACAATTTTCAATAATTATTCTACACTATTTTGGAATTTCATAAATTAATATGGCAACATTCTAAACTATATTGGAATTTTTTAAATTATTATAAACCATTTTGGAAGGTTGTAAACAATTCTAAATTTTCTGGACAATATTATGAAAAATAAAAAAAAAATTTGGAATGAAGTAATTAATTATAAATTAAATTAAAAATAACATAAAGAAAATAAAATTACCTCAATCGAAAACCGGTCGATCTGACTGTCAGAGCTCCGTAAGGAATCCGAAAAGCAAAAAGTTCCTAAAACAATTCTAAATCATTTTAGAATTAATCAAAATTATTTCAGAATTAATAAAATTATTTTAGAATTACAAAAACTTTTAAATTTATTCTGCACCATTTTTTATTTTTTTCAATTAATATGACAATATTCAGAATTTAAATAATTTCAAATTAAATAGTTACATATTTAAATAATTACAAATTAAATACTTCTAAATTAAATTTAAATTATAAATAAATGAAATTAAAATTATAAATTAATGAAATTAAAATTATAAATTACTTAAATTTAATATAAATAAATTAAATTAAAAATAATAAATTAATTAAATTTAAATTATAAATAATAAATAATAAATAATAAATTAATTAAATTAAAACTTACTGTGAGAGAGAGAGCGGATGATATGAAAGCGAACCGTAAACACTCTGCGAATTTATAACGAAATTTAATGCATTTCCGGAAAAAAAAATTCCGGAAATTTCGCCTGGTTCCGTAAAAACAATTTCCGGATTCCCATTTCCGGAAAATTTTTTTCCGGAAACAGAGATCCTTTCCGAAGGAATGTTTTCCGGAATTTATCTGTTTCCGGAAAATTTTTTTCCGGAAATGGGGGCTGTTTCCGGAAAATTTTTTTACGGAAAGGGTAAAATTCGAATTGCACTAGCCAAGCGGTTAGTTTTTGAAATTTAATATTAAATTTGGATATTAATAAAAAATTCGGAACTGAGGCTGTAGATGAGGTCATAAGAACATTCACCCAAATGATGCTGACTGGTTTTAAGGAACTCGTGCAAATCCTAGGAGAGTATGACAGCAGCCGTGTGCAAGCGGTACAACATGAAGCTCAGAAAGCAAGGCAACAACAACAACAACAAAAATCAGACATAGAAAGGTAGCTGCAACAGTATCAGGAGGCACAAGATACTAATAGAGGTAGCAGCTCTAGTGAAGCAGAGCTTTCTTTGGGCGAAAGACTGAGAGGTAGACAAAATGTTCAAATCTTCATCTCTGTGAGAAAAAGTAGTATTTTCTAAATATTATTGATGTAATATTTGTAAATGTTTCTATGCTTTGGATTTAATCGTAGGTCACACATTGTTTCTGATGTGATATTGTATCAGTATATGTACTTTTTGCTGGGTGTGCATTAATTCCATTTGGATTTAGTATTTAATCATCTTTTCTTTATTGTCTGGTATTTTTAGAATTTAGCAAGTAGTTCGTACTAATTTTTATCTGATTTTTATTTAAATCTTTTAATTATAAATGGGTAGATTAGTGCCTGTCATTTGTCACCTGATCAAGTGTAACGCCACGTAGATTGAGAAAACGAAATAAAGGTACGATGTTAATAGTCATATATATATATAGATTTTTTTTTCTTTCTAGACTGTTACGATTACTCAAAACCAGAGACTCAGATTTGGCGTATTATTATCTTTGAATAGTCACAATTCATGTAAAGTTAGTTGCTCAAAATAATTAAATTAAATTAAATAGTATATATGTATATAGCAGTATTTAAATAGTATATAAATAGTATATGATTATAACCCGAAATATACAAGACTCAAAGTTTAGTATAATTAGTCGACAGCCACAATACATAGATATATACATATGTAGATACATATATATGTATATACATATATATTTATATACATATACACATCTGATTAATTACTCGAAATAAGAGTCGCAACCGCTCAGAATAGTCGGCACTTAACCCCTGATTCAAGTTAGAATACGCGCTATATATATATGTGATAATAACCGCCTGTTCGCATCTCTCTGTCTTTTTTTTCTGCATCTTCACAGACTCTATATTTTATTTTGTTTCAATTGATTATTCGTTCCTCTGCCATCTTCACAGAGGTGATCAAATACTATATTCATTTGTTTTTACTCCTTAGATTCAATTGTCTAGTCAACGTTTTCAACTGATATTAATTTAATGTTTCTTAGATTTGGATTTCGTCGTTTTATTCTGTCGGATTGGAATTTGATTACTACCTATATATCTATATACTTATCTCCACTTGGATAGATTTTGTCTGTCAGATACCGGAGCTGATTTGGGAATTATCGGGTTCAATTTTGACTCGGTCAATCACCCTATTGAAGGAGATGAGATATTGGGCAGCGCGGTTAAGGTTCAGGGCAGCGATCGTTTGAAAGAGGCATCGCTGAATGATGGGACCCAGTCCAATTAAAGGAAACTGACCGTTATTGTGCAATGGTAGCTGACAGGAGGGCCCAAGTAACAGTAATTGAAGGAATTAGTTAGAGTTAGTTACATCAAATAAGACAGCTGGTTGCTGAGTTGTCAATTCGTGATTCATTTAGCAAATCCGATAAATAGAACGATGTAATTCCTTTTCAGTTTGTTTCGCATATATAAGGCCAATGATTGTAACCGAGTAGATCATGAAATAAAATACCAATTTGTTCCAATTTTATCTTCTTTCTCTCTTTCGCTATTAACTGAGCTAAGCTCAGTTGACAAGCTGTGATAGGAAGATGGAGCGACTACCGAGGCGCCCAGGCGACTCAGAGGCGAATTCAAGGCGAATCAATGGCGATGAGGAAAAAGATGAAGGATGGCAAATCGTTAACAGAAGGAAGGACCGCGCCGAAACCAAAACCAACACCAAAGGCAGAACAAAACCACCAAAGCACGCATCTTGCACTGAATTCAACAGGAATAAGTGTTTTAGGTGCTTGTCTAAGCAACATCGCATAGCGCACTGTAGAGAATCGTTGAGGTGTCATAAATGCTTACAACTGGGCCATTACTCCTACAGCTGCAGTATAAAACTAACCAAACCATCTCCCAGATCAAACACTTACAAACCAACACTCAAAAAACCTGAGATATCATACGCACAAGCCCTAAAAACGAAGATGAACGAAGAGGAATTTGAGCCTTTCCTCAACGTGAGGCCTGAGGAAGAAGACGCCTTCTTACCTCCTCACGAACCACTCAACCCGATTAATCAGTACCTTAACAGAGCAGCATGGATCGGACTGCAGCATGGAGAATACTCACGAAACTTCACAGTACAAGTGCAGAGGACGCTGGCGAGAATCCATGGGGGAAGCCCGGACTCATACGGCATTGAGAACATCGACGATAGCAAACTACTGCTGGTCTGCTCGGACGTCCAACTGAGGGATGACATAGTGCAACAAAGCCCATATGCAATGCCATCACTAGGCGTTCAAGTCTCAATGTATGCATGGCAACCAACAGACGGCATGCAGTTCCACCCTCCGAGATACGAGGCATGGGTCAGATTACTGGGAGTTCCATTATTTATGAGAAATAGTGAAGGCATAAACAGACTCGCGGTCAAGCTAGGGACAGTCAAAGGGATTCAACCATACGGCCTGCATGCAAGGCAGATGCAGCACATAACCATTCAGATCGCCACCAAGCATCCAAGCCACCTGCCCAAATTCCTCAAGACAAAGGTAGGGGATTATGACAAAAGAGTTCGGGTCAAGCTGCTGGCATGGCGCATTGAGGATCCCACCGACTTCCCTCCTCCACCACCACCACCGGGAAGAAGGCAACATACGGTAGAGTCCCAACAACAACAACAACCACAGCAGAGGCAGGACTCACCCAACATCCATAGCTACTCGGGCTCAAGTAGTGCGTCATCTAATGACCATCCATGGGCGGCGTCATCAGACGAGCAGTCCTGGGCAGCGAAGCATCGTAGGCTAATCCAAGGACAGACACATGCTTTCAGTCGGAAGTCAAAAGGGTTATGGATCCCAAAAACAAAGGTAATACCGGTCAAATTGATGAAAAGAGGAGAACAACCATTACAGATATGGAGGGAGAAAGTGGAGACATGGAAGGAGAAGGGGAAGACAGATGTGGAGGAAAACTCAACCACTTTGGCTAAACAGAAAGAGAGACTCAATGTCGAAGAAAATATCGCTACGCTACTACAAACCATGAGACAACCGGAGAAGGTTTACCACCCAGTGGCTCGGCCGTCCAACAAACAGCCAGAGAAGGCTTACCACACGGTGGCCACACGACCAATCACGGTCACAATGGGATCTGATGTAACAGTGAGGAGGGGATCCATTGTGACAGCACGCGTCGCAATGCAAGTACTGAGAGTACTACCTATGGCGTGTTTCCGTTTCATTAAAGGGAACACGATGGATAACGGTCAAAAAAGTACAAGAATCTTGGCGTGGGGGAGAGACATAGAGGTCAAAGTACAGTTGGGACTAGACTGCTCGGCGGACAGGACAGGTAACTACCTCCAGGGGCACAGCACCTGGCAAATCCCTAAGGGGACAGGTACCCGTCTTTTCATGCAGGACAAACGATCTGGGTTGAAAATCAGATTAGAATCAACGCTTCAAGTCCTTCCAAATGGGTCAGATGAAGATGAGCCGACCAAAGATGGGCCGACCAAAGATGGGCTGACCAAAGATGGGCTGTCCAAAGATGGGCCGAAGGAACAATCCCAACTAGACGGGCCAGACTTTCCCCCGGGCTTTGAACCTGGACACACCACATACGAAATATATGGCTCTGGGCCGTCCGAACCAGCTACCCCAAAATTCAATCAGACAGAGAACACAAACAGGCCACTTGCTACACCCAAGAGACTGCAGCGGCTCCCACAGAAGAAGGCCAATAGAACAACAATAGAAGCAAGGCGGAGCCCGAGAATAAAAAGGAAAATGGAAGGCCCGTACATACCTGTTCTGGAAAGGGCGCAAATGGTGAAGGGATACGCAGCGACTAATCCAAGGAAGAAAAACAGCAACAAAACAAAAGGGGCAGACAAGCCAAGCAAGACATACACGCAGACCACCGAGCCGCTGACTGAAACTCAGGCCGAACTTGTGATAGCAGCCGCAGGTATCGAGCTGGACGAGCCACTGCAGGAGAAAGTAAACAAAGAAGTGCACATGCAAGAGGAGATGGAAGGAGGGGCAATTGATGAGGCGGCCACTTAGAGAACAAATGATCAACACCATCTAGTAGTTGCGCACTAAGTTTAATCATGTATTGTGGAAGAAGAGAAGGAAGTATGATGGATATCAAGTTAGGTTGGGTTAGGTTATATTATATTTTGATTAGTAGTAGTATCCTGTTTGGAAGGTGTCGTGTAGGCTGGGAAAAAGGAAGTGGTGAGATTGTTAAGGAAGAAAGGGTATGGCAATGTGACACGGTAGAGAGAGAAGGCACCTGGAGGGTACAAGTTAATTTATTTTGTAAGAGGAGGAGTGCAGGCCTAGTGCCGATGTTGTACCATTCCACCCAATACAAAATCCAAAGTAATTATTATTATCACTCGATGTTCACTGTCTCACAATGAATTACAAATCCAAATTTAAAATCCTGTCATGGAATGTGAGGGGGCTAAATGAAAAGGACAAAAGAATCGCAATCAGACAGACAATTTTATTGGAGAAACCTTCCATTGTATGCCTACAGGAAACAAAGCTCGCACAGTTCACAAATGGACTCCTCAGGGAGACTTGTGGGAAATATCTCAAACAAAGTAAAGTATTGGATGCAAATGGAACCAGAGGAGGGGTGCTCATTGCTTGGGCAAAAGACAAATTTCAAGAGATTAGTACACAGACGAGAAATCACACAGTTACAATCTTGTTCACAAACAACGAAGATCACCAAAATTTTTACCTCACAGGGGCATACGGACCCTCAGTCGCCACACACAGACAAGAGTTCCTAGACGAATTACAAGCAAGCAAGCCTACCGACAACACACCATGGGTAGTATGCGGAGACTTTAATTTCACTATAGACCCAACGGACCGAAACACAGACAGATCATGGGCACAGCCGAACAGATTCAAGCAATTCATATCATCGATAGGATTGATCAACCTGCCACTACAAGGACGGCAATACACATGGGCAAGGGCAAATGGGCAGCACGGAACAGCTATGGCAAGGTTAGATCGCTTTTTGATATCCACCGAATGGAATGCCACATACCCCATATCAAATCAAAAGGCACTTCCAAACACATCATCAGATCACTGCCCTATCCTTTATACGGTTGAAACCTCTTGCAGAAAAACAAATTTTTTTCGATTCGAGAACCTATGGCTAAGGTCACCACAACTCAAGGAAATAGTTATCTCAAATTGGCAAGAAACCACTCAGGCGACAAACCCCGAAGAGTTACATGAAAAACTAAAGTCTCTCACAGGAGCGATCAAAAACTGGGCGAGAGATAAAGTAACACAAATAAAGGATCAAATTGGTGTGTGTAGAGAATATATCGGGTGGATGGACAAGGTGTCAGAAATAAGGGCAAACACAACGAGAGAAAAGATGGTCATGAGGTTAATAAAGGAAAGGTATGCTCACCTAACAGTGCTAGAAGAAGATATCTGGAAACAACGTGCAAAAACAAAATGGGAACTTCAAGGGGACCGGGGCACTAGATATTTTCACGCCATAGCATCGGCTAAACAAAGAAACAGTGGAATACATATCATTGAACACCAAGGAGCGATGCACACTGATCAAAAAACAAAGGCGAAAGCATTCTATCAGTTTTTCATCGGCCTCATGGGAACAACACCAGATACAATGCCGCGAGTACACTGGTCCAACTTATATCGGCACCGAACAGATCTTGAACATGTCGGCACAGCTATCTCGATAGAAGAAATAAAACAAGTCATAAAGGAGTGGCCAAACAACAAGAGCCCGGGTCCAGATGGATTCACGGGAGAATTCTACAAGATGTTCTGTGACATTCTCTTGCCAGATATTCATGCCGTCTTCGCAACAGTCATGACGGATCTCACATCCCTTCATCCTTTAAACTCCTCATACATTGTGCTTATCCCAAAAATAGAACAACCAACAATGCCTCAACACTATAGACCGATAAGCCTAATACACGCCATACAAAGAATTTTCTCAAAGGTTTTGGCAAACAGGATCAAGGAAAACATAGCAGAATTAGTCGAACCGGTGCAAACGGGATTTGTTAAAGATAGACAAATAACGGAGGGATTCCTTTATGCACAACAGGTGCTACACAATGCAGAACAACAGAACATACCAATGGCCATATTCAAGGCAGACATACACAAAGCGTTCGACACGGTCGGTTGGGAGTTCATAATTGAAATAATGAGGCAATTGGGATTCCCAGTAAACTTTCTAGCATGGATACAAGGGGCGGTTTTGCAAGGCACATCACAAGTCATCATAAACGGATTACTGGGCAAGAAAATAACCCTCAAAAGAGGAGTGCGGCAAGGTGACCCGATATCGCCGATTTTGTTCATAATAGCAATGGATTTCCTCAACAAATGGTTCTCCAAGCTGGTACAGTCCGGAGCATGGAGCCTGCCATACCATGACATGAAACCATGCCTATTGTATGCAGATGACGCTCTAATTTTCCTAAAACCAGAGATCAGATCAATACAAATCATCAAAATTGCTTTCACTGTTTTCCAACAGATCTCAGGTTTAGCAATAAACATGCAAAAGTCAGAACTGATAGTAATCAAGGGTCAAAACCGGTTGGGAGAAAGATTGGCGACACATCTCGGATGCAAACTGGGGAAATTACCAATGACATATTTAGGCTTGCCCCTGTCTTCAAAGAAGTTAAACAAAAACGCCTACTTACCTCTCATACAACGCTTCAATAATAGATTGGCGGGTTGGGCAGCCAAGCACCTCACCATTGCGGGAAGAATCGTGCTAATCAACCAAATCTTGTCCTCCCTACCGGTATACTACATGTCATGCTTTAAAATTCCAATTTGGGTGATCCAAGAAATAGACAAAATTAGGAGAAATTTTCTGTGGCACGGAGTAAATGACCATAGAAAGATGAATCTGGTGGATTGGGAGGTGGTATGCACACCGAAGAATTTGGGAGGACTTGGGGTGATGGATTTGAGAGCCTTTAACAACGCATTACTACTCAAGTGGTGTTGGAAGTGGGTCAGACCGGAAACAAACCTCATCAAACCACTACTACAACACATGGAACTAACACAAGATCTCATGCCAAAGCCAATAGCAACACTGACAACAGAAATGAGACAGTTCTGGGCAATCTCAACATCGAGAACAGTGGGGAACGGAACAACAATAAGTTTCTGGCACCATGATTGGGGACATGGCATCATTAGCGCAACATATGCAGAGTTATTCTCATATGCCGAGGATGAAACAGAGACACTGGCACAGGTCCTCAATGCAGACACACCACACTTTGCACTAAGGCAACCTCTATCCACCACGGCTGAAGAACAACAGACGGAGCTAATGATCCACATGGCACAGACGGCTCTAACAAGGGGCCAAGATGGAACTAGTTGGAAATGGACTAACACGAGAACATTCACTGTCAGATCGGCATATGGAGCAATTAAGGATGCACCACACATCTCCAATAACCTGCATCGAATTTGGAAAACAAAAGCACCGCCACGATTCAAGGTGTTTGGGTGGATTATGATACGGAACAGAATCTTGACGATTGATAACCTACAGCGCAAAGGTATGACACTAGTGAACAGGTGTATAATGTGTAAGAAGGCGAATGAAACAGTGAGGCATTTATTTTACCAGTGTGAGCTATCGCTACAAGTATACACAGAGATGCAGACGGAATATCAAATCAGAACACCGGTTTTACAACAAAGCGAACACCCCTTAATCAACACCAAGTTCACAAGGCGCGAAAGATCACTATTTCTGATAGCATGCTTTGTCATATGGAGGGAGCGATGCGCGAGAATATTCAGGGACTCGGATAACGGAGTGATTGAACTTCTGGAACAAATTAGAAATCAGTGGAAGTATAGCTCGGGTGCCATCTGACACAACTGTTTTTAACACAGCTATGAAGCCTCAACGCAATAGACAATTACTCTTTATTGTTTTACATCTATGATTTGATGATAGGGAGAGCTCATCTTGAGCAATCCGTTTGTTTTTATTTCTGTTATTTATCTTTCAAGATATGATTGTAACATGTCTCATGTAACTCTTCATTCTTCAATCAAATAGAGGCTAGACCTCCATTTTCCTCAAAAAAAACTGAGCTAAGCTCAGTTTGTCTCAATTCGTCCAAGCAGCTGACTTTATCGGCTCAATTGCGATTGAAACTTGATCGTCAGACCTAGCATCTGACATTGTCTCTTTTGGATTTTGTTTTTTTTTCTGTTGTCATTCGTTTCGAATCTGATTGTTTTATAATATCGATATATATATAAAGTAGTTTGATAATAAATCCGATATTCAATATTGAGTCAAACAGTCAATTTGGAATTCGATTATTTTATTCGTTTTCATGATCAGAGTTATATAGTCAGATTCATCTAGTTATTTTGAAATTTCAATTGTTATTAAATTATTTTATTCTTTTGGAAATTTGATTATTTTTATTTAATTCATTTATATAAGTCATATTAGATGTTAATTAATATATTTGGTGTATATCTGGAAATACATATATAAGTATTAATTTAGAAACCGTGTTACATGGTCTAGGTCTGAATTCTGAAGTAAAGAGTGACGAAGAAGCGGTAACGAACTACACCACAATAGCAGGTGCGGGTTTCCCGGACTTTGTAAAATTATTACTTACCATTTTGTGTGCATTTATGTTTATATAGTTTAATTATGCATGTTGAATTCGAACGACCGATTGACTTTGTTAGAAAATATTAGGATATGATTTGTTTGATCAACGGACTTATAAAATGTGTGGTGTTGAGTTAATATACATGATGTGAACGGATAAGTAAAGTGAACAGGAGCCGATATGTTCGCATGTCGGGATGTATACATTGGGTCTGGTGTTCGACTGGACCCCTCGTTAACGTGGCGTCGGTTGGACTTCCCGTCACGGGTCAAGACCTAGCGTAGGGTGGACTCCCCGTCTAGTGAGACAACCTCTCATTGTTGGTTGGACTTCCCAGTAAGTTGACAGCCTCCCATTGTTGGTTGGACTTCCCAATGGGTTGGCAACATTCTAATGTTGGTTGGACTTCCCATTAGAATGACAAGATAAATGGACTAACGGAAAACTTGTAAGAAAATGAAAGTGTTTATGATCGTAGGATTGCATGGCATTAGAAACGCATGAGTATTTATTATTTATTTCATTTTCATGCTTTTGAGAATTAAGTTAATTTTATAAAATCCGGGACTGGAACTGAATCCCGCACTGAGAGAATGTTCGAATCTCTCACCCGTTCCACTGTTATGTGGGTTCCAGGTAATGAAGAAGAGGCGCTAGAACAAGGTCGTGAGTAAAAGCAAGCGGGAGGATTCATGTTTATGATTAAATGTCACTTATGTTTGATTTTATTTTATTTTAATTGTTTCATTTCCAGTAAATTGGTACACTTGAACATGCATGGTTTTTGCCATTCCTAACCATGTATGTCGATCGTGACCGCTGTTGAACCACTTTGATTACTATTGTAAGACTATTGTTTGTATATTTAATGTGGCATTTGTGGATGTTATTGATAATGTATGTGATGTGTATACGCCTTACGTATAAATACGTGGCGGGTTGTCTCGGGGTGTGATATTAAGCTTTAAAAAAAATGCAATTGAACTTGTCATTAAACTGTTTAACTATTTTATTGACACCTATCGTTAGTCTTTAATGATACATCAAATGGCATTCAAATATCGTTTCTACTGATTTAACCCATTCATATACAATCAAGTTGGACATGTAATCGGCAAATTATCCTATCAACAAACTAATTATATATGCTCCTGTATTAGGTTTGGATATGAGGCCACATAAAAGTCCGATGTCCATCGAATCTACTATATATGCTTTACACATTTAAATAGGTTTTCCTGAGCCTTCACTTTTATAGAGTAGAACTAGAGTGTTTCACTATTGGAAAAAATAGAATCAGTATCGGTTATATACAGATATCAGTATCGGTTCACAACCGATCCTGATGAGGGCGACACAGATACCAAACAAATCTGTATCGGTTGTTACAACCGATGCAGAAAGGTACCAATCTGCATCGGTTCTAATTAACAACCGATGCAGATTAGTACCTATCTGCATCGGTTCTAATTAACAACCGATGCAGATAGGTACTAATCTGCATCGGTTCTAATTAACAACCGATGCAGATAGGTACTAATCTGCATCGGTTCTAATTAACAACCGATGCAGATAGATTTTGTAAATAGAATTTTTAAAATTCAGGAAAAACTATCAGCATCGGTTCTACTGTACAACCGATACAGATGTATATTTCAAATTATATTTTTTAAATTCAGAAAATAGAGTATCAGCATCGGTTCTGACTGAAAAACCGATACTGATTTGTATTTTAATTAAGAAAATCACTATCAGCATCGGTTCTTAAGTAAGAACCGATGCTGATACTCAATTGAATTTTAAAAAAATATTTTTTATTAAATGGCCAGCTTCCATATTTATTTAGCTGGCCGAAATTTGAAATTATCACAAATCCTAAATTATCAATAAAACACATTCTAAATTAATTTTCAATAAAACACATCCTAAATTAATTATCAATAAAACACATCATAAATTAATTATATATCATACACATCCTAACTTATTACAAAAAATTCATGTTCCTAACTTCCTCTCGTCTTAATTTCTTTCAGCAAGGCTTTGGCCCACATTTGGCGAAAGTCGGCCAAGCGTTGTAACGTATATTTAGCGGGAATATCCTGCATTTTTAGAATTTGTGAAGAGCATTTATATACAATTAAATTGTGTATTTTATTATATTTGAAGCAACAATTCTTATTTTTGAAAAATTTATAAATGCATATATACCTTCAATTGCGGAAAAACATCGAGACAGTGGTTTATTATGTCTTGCATGAGCAACATGGTATAATATGCACATTCCCAGCCGGCTGGTTGTTGTGGGCACTACATAACAAGTTTCAAAAAAAAAAATGTTTGTATTACGAGCATACAAATGGCTTATATGTATATTCATTATAATTATATCGCAATATGAATTTTTACCTTGCAATCGTTATGAACTGTTAAAGAAGCACCCATTTCCTTTATGAAGACGCTGTTGAAATATGAAAACATTGAACAATCAGTACTTACGATACATTTTTGAAATGATAATATAATAATAAAATCATTAGTATTCTTAAAAAACGTAAAATTTAGGAAAGACACTTACTCCTCGATAGCAGCACTGATCATCAGCATTCTTTTACCTTTCTTATCGGAATCGTACACGTACAATGCACGTTCTCTTGGCATAAGCACGACCAATATCCAATGATTTCTGCATGTTAGGTTTGTAGCATGTCATATTATTCAATTTATATGAATTGAAAGAAATATAATAAAATTAGAATATATATATATGTAACACTAACATCTGATGGTATGGTATGAAGATTAATCTCTTGTCCTGATTTTCTCGGAGTGCTTTCCCTATGTATTGAAGAACACGTCCTCGGTCATCATTCAACAGGGTGGCATTCGTTTGACTGGGGTCCATGAAACCAACCTGCTCATCGGGATATTCCTCCTTGAGGTATTTGTGCCAATACCTACAAAATAAAGACACAAAGGTGATCTCAATTTTGTGAAATTTGAATTACAAGTACTAAACATCTGCAATTATTACAAATATTAACTCACAGCATCCAGATCTGAACAACTGGTACAGTGAGCCACTCCCGTGGAGTAAGCAAGGCCGCATAATCATCTGCAAACACGCATATGGAGTCATCTGAACATAAAAGATCAGCTGGGGAATCGATTTCGATTGGGCTGCCATCTAGCTCCGAAAACCGATCACGAATATGCTTGAATGTCTGTCCCAGCTTGTCAAAATTGATACCATCAAATGCCTTGCAGTGACTCGTTACTTTCGGACCTCCAGGAATAATCATTTCTTTGCGTGGTTCCTGCAAAATTTCATAATAAATTGAAGTAAAATCCAAAATCATCTATAACTCTATCACATAGATACTAATTCGGAAGTATAAGAACTTGTAATAATAATATACCTCAGCTGAACCTATCGCTATCATGGACATCGGCCATGCAGTGAAACTGCCGAGGGCATCCTTTAGGGTTTCCTGCTCGCCATTTGGTACAGGTAATGGGTGATTTATGAAGTCCGCATCGAAAATACCATCCACCATCACTCTTGCATGGTCTAGCGGCATCGGTCTGCCGTGAATTGTTCCACCGGGTGCAACTGGAACATGAATTGTCCCCACGGCTACTGTAACAGTGTTCCCATTGACAGCTGCCTGGAGTTTGCAGCTTATTTCTGCCTCCTGTTCAGATATATGTATTTACTCGAATAAACTAAAACGTATGAACAGTACAACATGTAATGGAAAATAAATGGTGAAATTTGAATTTGCATTACCTCAGTATACCCGGAAAGATCTGCAATTGGTTTGACTGACTGGCAGTTGCTCTGAAGGACTGTTGGGGTAAACGTCTGAACTTGTTGGCCCATTGACTGCTGAACCAAAAGTGCAAGTTGAGACTTCATTTCTTCCCTCATTTTTGCTTCTAGTCTCACCTCTATTTCTCTTACTTTGTCCTCCATTTCTTCCCTCAGTTCTTCCCTCATTTTTGCTTCGGAACTCGAGGGAGCGCGTCTCCTCCTTATTGAGCTCTTCTCGTATGTTTTCCTGATAGGTACCAAACCTCCCACTCCTCTCACCCTCCCAGGATGTTCCGGATTTGGCAGAGATTTTCCGAGAACATCGTCGTATCGTTCGACGGCCAACAAGCCTTTTTTCAGAGCCGCCTCTTGTTCTTCCTGGAATGACAACATGTTATAAACTAATAAATTAACGTAGAGGTTTCAATGAATGACAATATCTAAAATTCTTACAATAAACTAATAAAGTAAAGTAGAGTTTTCAATGAATGACAATATCTAAAATTCTTACAATCTTCTCGATGACCGGTACGTATGTTTCTGGATAAAAGCGTTCCTTGGTCTCCTTATCGAGCTTTTGTCTTCCTAGTCTCCAGGTGACGTGCCTATGCTCAATCGACATATCAAGGACCTCTTCTGGTTTCAATGCACTTGTTGAGCCTTGGGAAGACGGATCACTAGATGTTTTCTCGTCTGCAATCGTCTGCATAGCATCTGTAAGCCTACTCCGAAAACCCTCGCTCATGTAACCTCTAGATCCTAAGAATGCGGATACTCGTTTTTGGCCTGATTCTCCTTTCCAATTTTGCTAGCAGTCTACAATTAATATGTCAAGACAATCATTGTAGGCCTTAATTATAAGAGTATTTGAATTCTTACTTAGAGATAAGGTAGGTGATCCGCAGAAATAAAAATACCTCAAACTCCTCCGTCTCTCGATACTTGACAAATACCTCCCAGTCTTTTTCTTCCATATTTTGCTTGGCAAAATCGGGAGTCTCACCCGCGCGCCACACTTTAGTCATCTCGGTTCGCCACCTCCGGTGATAAGTAGCCATCTTCTGATAATAATAGTTCCTCACTTTTTCTTCCTCTTTTATACCCCATCTCAGCTGCCAAACAAATAGAAATCAAAATTTAGAGTTAGTTAATATCAAATGAAAGCTTGTGAACTTAGTACTACATTATTTACCTTCAGTGTTTCCCATATTTTCAGCTTGTTCTCTTCTGGAACATCTTTCCACAATACGAAACTTATAGGAATATTCATTCTCACCAATATACCGAATTCCGTTGGAAAAGACGTTGTATCCGTAGTAACAACCGGCCTGTGAAACTTGTCAAGTTCCAGCTCTTTCCCTTTCTCGTTAAACTTCTCCTTGATTGCATTAGGCCCTCTTCCTCGTTTCTTAGCCGAGGCTGTCTGACTATTGCTTTCCATATCTGAATTTGCAAATAGGTTAACAATATAACAAGTATCATTCTATATTTGCAATTTCTAACAATTTCTAATCCTCACAAAGATTTCAACAGTTTCTAACAATTTCAACAGTTTCACCATAAATCCCCAAAAATTACAAACAAGTCCCTAATCCTCACAAAGAAAACCATCCTTAACTTGTAACTTTATCGTTCCAAGTTCAAATAAATCCAAACCAACTTCAAACCAATTCAAATTAAATCAACAAATAAAACCAAACCAATTACCTTTAGGTTTTTATCCACTAACTATCACCTTTATGCTTCTTGTCTAACAATTTCTCACTACCATCTAGAATGATACACACATTCACAATTATTTAAGCATATACAAGTATCTAAAGGGATCTAAGCATATACAAGTATCACAACAATTAAATTTGCAACAATTATTTACCCAAATTAATTACCCAAATATGTAAACCAATTATTTACCCAAATTAATCTAACAATTACTTTGGTTTGGTGTCTAAACCAATTAATTACCCAAATTAATCTAAACCAATTATTTACACAAATTAAGTTCCATATCTAATTCGGTTTGGTTTCTAATTCGGTTTGGTTTGGTTTCTAAAAAAATTAAGTTCCATATCTAATTCGATTTGGTTTCTAAACAATTATCTAACAATACCCAAATTAAGTTCCATAACAATACCCGAATTGGTACCCGTTTCTCACATTTCCTCAAATTCAATTAGATTTGGTTTCTAATTCGATTTGGTTTCTAAAAAAATTAAGTTACATAACAATACCCGAATTGGTCCCCGTTTCTCACATTTCTTCAATTTCAATTTCTAATAACTCCATAATATGAATTTAGAGATCTTACTCGAGTTGAGAGGGAGGGGTTTGAGAGGGAGAGGGCGGCGGAGCCAACGAGCCGACAAAGCCAACGAGATGGAGCCAACGGAGGAGAAGGAGAGCAAAGGTCACGGCGGGGTTACGGAGCCAACGAGATGGAGCCAACGGAGGAGAAGGAGACCAAAGATCACGGAGGAGGAGGAGGAGGGGTTACGGAGGAGGAGGAGGAGGAATGCAACGGTCACGGCGGAAGGGTTTTAGTAGGAAAGAAAGAGGTCGCGGTGGAGGCTTAAGAAAATAATTTGAATTTCGCTAAGGAAGGGAGGGTTTGTACAGAACTATCTGCATCGGTTCCTAGCTTAAGAACCGATGCTAATACAAATCTGCATCGGTTCTTAAGCTAGGAACCGATGCTGATAGTGATATATATTTAAAATAATGCGGATTACTATCAGCATCGGTTCCTAGCTTAAGAACCGATGCTGATAGTGCTTTTTTATTTAAATTAATGTGTATGTTATTTTATATTTTTGTATTTCAAAATTTTAAAAAAAGGATTTTTAAGGGTTATTTTTTATTTTTGAATGTGTATGTCATTTTAAATATAAAAAAAAGGATGTTTATGTTTTATTTTATATTTTTGTATTTCAAAATTTTAAAAAAAGGATTTTTATGTTTTATATTTTATTTTTGAATGTGTATGTCATTTTAAATATTAAAAAAATGATGTTTATGTGTTATTTTATATTTTTGTATTTTAAATTTTAAAAAAAGGATTTTTGTATTTTCTTAAATACTAAAACACGACTAACAAGTGGTCACATCCTAATTGAGACAAAGTATTCAAAGAGCAGTCCCAAAACGGGGACTATTCAAAATTAATCCCTAATGGATTAATTTTGAACGGGTATCATGACTTAAAGGCATTAATCATGCGGTTTTGGCTCTCAAGACAATACTCTAGCTACATACTTACTACAAATCTATTTAGTCTAGCTATCGAAATACACATTTATGCACAAAACTAATTAAACATGAGTTTTATGTGGTACTTACAACTTTTTTAGATGCCGTACCGAGTGAGATGAAGATCGCTGCACCAAATCTCTCAATAATAGCCAAACTACAAAATTAAACCATCGGAACCTAAATAAGAGATGTATATATATATAACATGGACTTAACTACGATGCTATATATGGGTTGCATAGAGGCCTCCCGTGCTACGGCTCAATATTTGAGTTTTCAAAATACTCACGGTCGATCCGAACCGTTTATCTTGTTCTCCGTATTAATATGTGTTTGGAGACCAAATTTTACATTTTTTGGAAATTTTTAACTATTTTTTTAGATTTATTGAAAATCGTTGTTTTTCATACAAATCTGGACCATAAAAAAATAGTAAACAATTTCCAAAAAAATGTCAAATTTGGTCTCCAAACACATATTAATACGGAGAACAAGATAAACGGTTCGGATCGACCGTGAGTATTTTGAAAACTCAAATATTGAGCCGTAGCACGGGAGGCCTCTATGCAACCCATAGCATATTAGCCAAATACTATATAACATATATATGATGCATGCTAGGGTATATATTGGTATATATCAAAAGCTCAAATATAGCATGCATGTGCAAATATAGTTATATCAAAAATTCATATATATCATGAATTTGCTCATCTTCACATATAAAGAAAAGCTTAAAATATAAAAATGTATTAAAACCTAAAAGATAGATTAGGGTTTATAAAATGGGCCGAATTAGAACCTAAATTGTGCTAGATCTAACATCAAACTTGAGAAAAGAGATGATTAATCAATTAATGAACCTGAGAACGAAGAGTGAGATAGCTGATCAATGCCCAGTAAGATAGCTGCTGCGCCAAGCAATGGAAGAAGAAGAAAGAAAAATGATTCTGTGAAGAATCAGACTTCGGGATAAAGCTAAATATGAACTATCAGCATCGGTTCTAAGCTTAAAACCGATGCTGATAGTATCAGCATCGGTTCTAAGCTTAGAACCGATGCTGATACTTTACAATCAGAATCGGTTCTAATATTAAAACTGATGCTGATACTATCAGCATCGGTTCTAAGTTTAGAACCGATGCTGATACTTTATAATCAGCATCGGTTCTAAACTTAGAACCGATGCTGATAGTGCATGTGCTGTGCTTTCATTAGCTTTTAGTATCGGTTTTAGTGATAGAACCGATTCAGGTAAGTATTAGTATCGGTTGGTTAGTACACCCGATCCAGATAAGCCGATCCTGATTCCTGTTTTTCCACTAGTGTTTTAAGCTCACCAAATTTTTTGTGAGGTTAATTTCAAAGTCCGAGGTTTCAAACGACGAATTCAATCGTGAAATCACATGTTGACTCTTGAGATTGCCTGAGAATGACGTGAGCACATATTGAAATTGATAGAGAAATAATGCTTTTTATGATGACAAATAACTAACTAATTAATTTGATAGAAACTAGATGTCTTTAGATAATTTTTTGGTCAAGTCATCTAGAATTTGATTGATACACATGCAATTTTAGAAAAATGAAGAATACATCTATAATTTAAAATTTCAAATTCGAAAGGTTCTTTCTAAAATATCAAATTTATAGATAATTAGATATACATAAAAGTTGATGCATACTATAATTAAACTTGGGTACAAAAATTTGGGACGAGAATTTGGTGCTCTTTTCCAATTCTCCTAATTAGAATTAATTAATAGTTTTGTTTTGTAAGTATTAATGATCGTTAAAATAACTGCCAGATACAACTTTCTTCATTTGGTAATACTCCTTCAAACAAGGAGAGAGAAAATCCAAATAGATAAGATTTTTGCACCCAATACAAAGGCTATAAAATGCAGGACCAAAAACAGAGCTCTGCAGTCCTGTTCAATTCTCCCAACTAAAACACACAATCAAGGTGTAGAAAGAGAGATGGGTTACAAATTTTTCTGGTTTGCTGTGATCTCATTGTTCCTTTTGAAAGAAAATGCCATAGCTACTGATAAAGTGGTACAGAGTTTAAATCATCCTTTTCTTCATTAATCTCTCCATAATTTAAAAGAAAAATGTATATTATCAAACTTAACCATTTCATTTTACACGTTAATTTCTGATGTAGCCATACATTGTGTATCTTGGCGAACCGCCACGTCTTCTTGCTGGTAGCAACCAGGCATTACATTATGCAAGAGTAGCCAAATCTCACTGTAAGCTCTTAGGATCGATTTTGGGAAGGTAAGCAAATACATCCATACGTTAAAATTTGAACAAAAAAAAAATGCAAAATCTTTTGCTTAATTTAGCAGTTGATGATGTTTGCAAAATTTTAATATGCAGCCCGAAAGCAGCAAAAAAGGCAATATTTTACTCGTATACACAGCACATTAATGGTTTTGCTGCGACAATTGACGAGGAAACTGCAAACAAGATATCAAGTATATATTTCTCCATCCTCATCACTTATTCCTTCATTTTAATAGCTAAACTGTTTAATTTGTTATTTTTTTCTTTGATGTGGAGGGTCCAAAGCACATTCCTCTCAGTAAATCATTATTTGTTTTTCATCAAAATTTTCATCATTTTGGAGATATTCAATGTAAAAAAAATTTCATCAAAATTTTCCGCGACTTTAGAAAAAATAAAAAGTACTCAAAAACAGTGATACTAAATTCTATGTAAAGGATATCTCTTTTCAGGACACAAGATAAAACAGCCCCAGTAATATATTAAAATACAGTAATTTACAGGAAAATAAATAAACAAAAAATAACACCAGAATTGCATAATTTGTTGCAGAGTTACCAGGGGTGGTATCAGTGTTTCCAAGCAGAGAATACGAGTGTTAAAATTAGCACTCTGACACGTCATAGAATCAGAATGGATCTAATCAAAGAAGGAATGATAAAATATAGAAGGTAACTCGTGGAGGTGAATCTGGCCAGCTCATGACCCATGAAGGATTCGGTCGTGACTCATGGAGGGGGCGATACTTCTTGATTACTTTACTTAGATGGTGTCATGACTCATGGAGGAGGCTCATGGAGAGGGCGATACTTCTTGATTTCTTTACTTAGATGGCTGAAGTTATTTCTTATTTTGTATAGATATAGTATATGTTAAATATAGAAAATATAAAAAATAAAAAGATATATTTGTAATTCTATAAGAGAGGTTGGATTGTAACAGCAGAGATATAGAATAGAAGAAAAATATGATTGTAATGCTTAATTCATTTGATAAATAAATCAGGGTGGGAAGGGAGTTCTTGGGAGTGTGTTGTTCTCTGTGTGCATGATTTTTTTGTCATGGTATCAGAGCAAGGTTCCGAACTTGGCTTCTGACTGCTCTCTATAAAGTTTTTTTTTGGTGGTATTGTTTTTTGAAAAAATGTCAGGTTCTGAGAATGGATCCAAACCAGAAGACCAAACCAACACCGCAACCTTAATTGAGCAAATGGCGAAGATGATGACTCAAATGGCAGCTATGCAAGCTGCTGCCATGAGTAACCCTCAACCGGTGACACATAGTGTTGCCATGACAGAGGGAGGTATGCATTCGAAGCCGATTGACGTGAAAATGGATGACACAAACTACACCTACTGGTGTCAGGCCATAGAGATGTATGTCAAAGGTCGTGAGAGGATGAGTCACCTGACGGGCATCCCGGCACCGCCGGGTATGAATGATCCGGGGTTTCGCAAATGGGAGGTCGATGATGTGATTGTCAAGGGATGGCTCATAAACTCTCTAGAACCAAGGTTACAAAGCAAGTACATCCGTCATCCTACAGCAAGAGATGTTTGGAAGGCGCTAGAAACCACCTACTATGACGGAAGTGATGAGGTACAGGTTTTTTCACTCAACAGAAGGGTCACACGCCTTAAGCAAGAAGGGAAGAATATTGAAGAATTTTATGATGAGCTTCAAGCATTATGGCAAGAGATTGATTTTAGATGCCCAAACCCCATGGATACCCCAGGTGATATTGAGAAGTTCAATCTCTTTATTCAAAAGGCGCGAGTATATACTTTCCTCGATGGTCTTGAGGATCGTTTCGATGCAATTCGGGCTCAAGTTCTTCAACTAAAACCATTCCCAACAATAGAACAAGCCTTCGGTCATGTGAGACATGAAGCAACTCGACAAACTGTGATGATGAAAGAATACAAGGATGCCACAACAAACTCACTCGCCATGGCAACAAAGGGGTACAGATCATATGAGGTAAATCTAAACTCAACTAAAAAATCTGGGTTTACTAACAAGTCTAAGTTGAAATGCTCAAACTGTGGTGGCACGGGACATACGAGAGAAGGTTTTTGAGCTGATCGGTTATCCAGACTGGTGGAAAGACCCAAGAAAGAAGAAACAAGGAGATAACAGCCGAGGTCGAGCAAGCTTAGCAGTTTCCAGGGAACCTCAGCAAACAGGTGCCAAAGAGACAGACAATCTCTCTCTTGTTGACAGTAGGTGTGTAGCAACCACTACTCAAGTCCAAAAGGACCAAACTGACCATGCTCAAGCTCCTGACTCGGCACAAACATACTGTGCAACAGGTACAGATCAAGGAGAGCAAGGCAAAGGTAAATCTTGTACAAAGTATATGATTAAAAACAGTAGTAAAAATACGAATTGGGTAATTGACTCGGGGGCAACTGACCATATGACATATGAGGATGGTGAATTTAGAGAAATAAGGAAACCTCATAAAACCGGTATTATTAATGCTAATGGAGAGATGTACCCAGCAACAGGGGCAGGTGATATTCATATCTCCCCAAGGTTCACTCTCAATAATGTACTCTTAGTCCCATCTCTGTCTACAAAGTTGATGTCAATTAGTCAATTAACAGAGGACTTAAATTGTGTTGCCATTATGTATCCTAATCATTGCGAGTTTCAGGATATACTCTCGGGAGAGACGATTGGCCGTGGTACTAAAAGGAATGGACTGTATTATCTGGAAGAGTTGAAGACTGGGAGAGCTTTTCTTACCTCAGAAATTGGAAAGGTTCAAAGAAATAAAGTGCTTTTGTGGCATAAAAGGCTAGGTCACCCGTCTTTTGGGTATATGAAAAAGATCTCTCCACATCTTTTTCTAGGTTTGAATAATGAAGATTTTATTTGCGAAACTTGTATTAAGGCCAAGAGCCATAGAACCAGTTTTGGTAATAGTTTGAATAAATGTGTTGAACCTTTTGAGCTTATTCATACTGATGTTTGGGGACCCTCCCCGGTTATTTCTAAATCTGGTGGAAAATGGTACGTTATTTTTGTTGATGATTGCACACGAATGACTTGGTTATACATATTAAAAACAAAGGATGAGGTTTCTAGAACCTTTCAAAGTTTTCATAAAATGATCACAACACAGTTTGGAAAAAAGATTAAAATGGTAAGAAGTGATAATGGCACGGAGTATATAAATAGGGATCTACAAAGTTTTTTTTCAGAAAATGGAATCCTCCAAGAGACCTCATGTGTAGGAACTCCACAACAGAATGGTGTGGCAGAGAGGAAGAACAGACATCTACTGGAAATAACTAGATCGCTATTATTTGAGAATAATGTACCTGCTAGTTTTTGGGATAATGCTGTTTCTTGTGCTGTTTACCTCATGAATAGAATGCCTACTATAGCAAACAATTTCCAAACTCCCTTACAAAGTTTGTCATCAAACGTTCATATACCCTCTATCCTAAATTTACCTCCTAGAGTATTTGGTTGTAGTGTGTATGTACACATCCAGAAACATAGCCGCAACAAACTTGAATCCCGTGCAGAAAAATGTGTATTTCTAGGGTGTGGACAATTTCAGAAAGGGTATAAATGTTATAATCCTTCTACTAAAAAGTTTTATGTGACTATGGATGTGACATTTTTAGAAAATGAGGCATACTTTAGACAAAACCAGGATCTTGCTCAGGGGGAGAGTGAGACTGACCAAGATCTCAGTTTTCTGCAACTCAGCCAGCCGATTCAAGCAACAAATGAAAACTTAGGTTGTGACCTTTCTCAGCCCGAAATTACAGAGCCAAATCAGGACCAGACTCGGCCTACATCAGGTCCACAGGAGTTTGATTCAGATGAGGGAGCTGGTCCTAATTTGGTCCAGAATACCCCTGCCCAACTCCGAGTTTATACTCGGCGCAATACACAAACTAACCTGGAACGAGAGGAGAATGAAACAAACCAATGGGAAGAACGCGAGGAGAATGAAGAAGAAATAATACAGTCTATTCCTACACCGTCAGTCTCTCCCCATAATGAACCTCAGGTACGTATCTCTGAACAAAGGTACACTCTTCCCCCCCGAGTAAATCGTGGAATACCTCCAGCTCAATATGTGCCAGAAAATGGTACTTATCGCAAGGTGAATTACCCAATTTCGAATTACACTTGCACTACATTGCTACCAGATCCTTTAAAGGCCTTTGTAAACCAACTCTCTTCTATTACTATACCTGAAAAAGTTGAAGATGCTATGAAAGAAAAAAAATGGATCCAGGCAATGAAAACTGAGATGAATGCACTTGAAAAAAATTCAACTTGGGAATTAGTTGAGTTACCTGAAGACAAGCATGTTGTAGGGTGTAAATGGGTCTACTCAATTAAGTACAATGAAAAAGGGGAAGTAGAAAGATACAAAGCACGTCTTGTGGCTAAGGGTTATACTCAAACGTATGGAATTGATTTCCAAGAAACTTTTTCACCTGTGGCCAAACTAAACACGATTCGAGTTATTTTGTCTCTTGCAGCTAACTTTGATTGGCCTTTGCATCAATTTGACGTAAAAAATGCATTTCTGCATGGCGACTTGGAGGAAGAAATTTACATGGAGATTCCACCAGGGTACCTCATGCCTGAAACAAGAAACAAAGTGTGAAAACTAAAGAAGGCTCTTTATGGGCTCAAGCAGTCACCCAGAGCATGGTTTGGGAGATTTTGTAATGCTATGAGAAGCTACGGATATATACAAGGAGACTCAGATCATACCCTCTTCTTTAAAAGAGTTGAAGGTAAAATAACTATCCTTATTATTTATGTGGATGACATGATCATCACGGGAGATAATTTAGAGGAAATCAAGAGACTTGAACAAAAGTTGTCTGGAGACTTTGAAATGAAAAATTTGGGGGGCTTAAAATATTTCCTTGGGATAGAAGTGTCCCGGAACAAAAATGGTATATTCTTGTCCCAAAGAAAATATGTACTGGATCTCTTGACTGAAGTGGGTATGCTTGAATGTAAACCTGCTGATACACCAAGCGTGAAAAATGTCAAACTTGATGTGAACAGATCAAATAAGTCTGTTAACAAAGAAAGGTACCAACGGCTGGTAGGAAAGTTAATATATTTGTCACACACTCGCCCGGATATAGCTTATGCAGTTAGCATAGTTAGCCAATTCATGCATAACCCAGCAGAAGAACACATGGAGGCAGTTATGAGAATCATTAGATACCTCAAGGGGACTCCTGGACGAGGTATCAAATTCATAAAACATGGACACACTGAAATTATAGGGTATACTGATGCAGATTGGGCAGGTAATATCATAGATCGAAAATCAACCGCTGGGTATTTTACATTTGTTGGGGGAAATCTTGTAACCTGGAGAAGTAAAAAACAAAATGTTGTGGCTCTTTCAAGTGCAGAAGCCGAATTCAGAGGAATGGTCAAAGGCGTGTGTGAGTTACTCTGGTTAAAGAAATTAGTTATTGAGCTGGGGTTTAAATCAGAAAAGGAGATGCAATTATTTTGTGACAATAAAGCTGCGATTGATATCTCACACAACCCGGTGCAACACGATAGAACTAAACACATTGAGGTAGATCGACATTTTATTAAAGAAAAATTAGATTCAAGAATTATTTCCCTGCCATTTGTAAGATCCCAGGAACAAGTGGCAGACATTCTCACCAAGGCCGTAGGAAGCAAGGAATTTGATGATGCTCTAATAAAGATCGGGATGGAAGATATTTACGTGTCCAAGTGAGGGGGAGTGTTAAAATTAGCACTCTGACACGTCATAGAATCAGAATGGATCTAATCAAAGAAGGAATGATAAAATATAGAAGGTAACTCGTGGAGGTGAATCTGGCCAGCTCATGACCCATGAAGGATTCGGTCGTGACTCATGGAGGGGGCGATACTTCTTGATTACTTTACTTAGATGGTGTCATGACTCATGGAGGAGGCTCATGGAGAGGGCGATACTTCTTGATTTCTTTACTTAGATGGCTGAAGTTATTTCTTATTTTGTATAGATATAGTATATGTTAAATATAGAAAATATAAAAAATAAAAAGATATATTTGTAATTCTATAAGAGAGGTTGGATTGTAACAGCAGAAATATAGAATAGAAGAAAAATATGATTGTAATGCTTAATTCATTTGATAAATAAATCAGGGTGGGAAGGGAGTTCTTGGGAGTGTGTTGTTCTCTGTGTGCATGATTTTTTTGTCAACGAGCTTCATACTACTAGATACTGGCAATTTCTAGGTCTAGAAAGTGATGGAAATGTCAATTCAAATTCCCTCTGGAGCAAAGCAGGGTATGGTAAAGACACTATTATTGGAAATCTTGATACAGGTACCAGTTACATTCCTTTTTCCTTTTTTGTGTAATTGTTTGGCAATATTAAATATAATTGGATAATGATATGCTCAGTAGTAATTACTCATTTTAAATTCTATATACTAATGAGCATAGTATTATTTAGGTTAATGTGTTAATGGGTGTCAATTGGTGCGATGGGTATGATTCGGATCGGGTGGAAATATTTTTATATCCATATCTATTAAGTTAATAAAAAAAAGATCTTACTCATATCCTTACCTAATAAGCTATTTTTTTTTACTAGTACCTGTCTTATAGAATACAATATGAGTCAGATAAAATGGTGCTATTGTCTATTGATATCCCTTTCTGGGCTTTCAATAAAATATTTTTTCAAAACAAGAGAAAAGAAGAAAAAATGAATAATGATATGGAGTCATGGAATGATTAATTTTTGTATGGCTCTAAAGCGATAAATGAATGAATATAATTAATATGGCTAATGAAAATTTGAGAAAGAATCAAACCATAAAGATGTTTAAGATGTCTCATGAAAATTTGGATCAACGGTTGGAAAATGAATTAAAAAAAAAAACACATTTAGAATTATCATATTTATATTTGGATCTTGAATAATACTATACCATGTCACGCCTCATCTCCATATAAATATATGTAGATATGTATAATTTAATTTTCTATAATTACTTCATAGAAAACGGGTAAGAAATAGTCTTTCTCCGTAGTTTAATTTACCCGTTAAGCTAACAAAAAAATTTACTCATATCCATCCCAATAAGCTAACAGAAAAGTTTATTATCCATATGTATCTTATCAATCGAATATGATACAAATAGAATAAACAGACAAAAGGGTGCTATGATACCCCTGTACAACATGCATAATAGAAATCCCAACTACATCATGCTACTCAGTAATTGCCATCCTAACTGCATCCATATACAACCAAACTAAAAAACCATGAAACAGCAAATTCAAAAAAGACAATTCAGCCACCTAACTCTTCATGTACACACATAATATATATAAGCTCAAAACTAATGCATCAATAGTTGTATTTTCTTCTCTCTATCCCCCCCCTGTGATAGGGATCTTCTACCAGCAACAATTTTACTTAGACAATATCACAAACAACTGTTGTGCAGCAAACAGATCCGTACCTGTACTCTCTTTTCATTATAGAGCTTGCTGGAGAAAATATCAAAAGAGTTCCAAATATCTCTCTTTTACATAATAGACCCAGTACTTAACAAAAACATTGGTATTGCTCTCTCTACTAAAATAACTCAAAAATAGGGCAAATTGATTAGGCTGAAATGAGTAGAGCACCCAACAACCTGTTGGCAACTAATGATTAAGGTTCGGCTCAAACTCGGTTCGGCTCAATGAGAGAAGCAAAATGATTCGGCTCTAACTCGGCTCACTTTTAATAAAAAAAAGTTCAGCTCGGCTCGGCTCATGTAAGCACTTGGCTCAACTCGGCTCGTGAGCCGTCTCATATTACATGTTGAAAAAATGATTATTTAACTATTTTAAAGAAATGATCGAAGTGGAATAGAGATATTCTTGTGACTTTAAATTACCTGTTGAAACAGGCACTTGGCCAACACCCTGAAATATTCTTCTATTCCTTTCTGTTCATAAACGCATAATAAATCTGCCAACAAAGTTTGAACAAAAAAACTAATTGGTCACTTGGCAAAGATAAACAGGCACTTTAGACAATATCTATATCCTGAGCATTAATTAACTTTTATGTTATAACTATAATTATATGCATTAAAGTACCTTAATTATGTCACATAACTATATCAAGAAAATAGATGATTGACATTTTTGCCATCAGTACAGAAAATGCAATTTGGAGAACCTCTTCATTATTGCTCCTTTAATAAATTATCCCTATATTCTATTATTGAGTGTAAGGCATAAAAAATGCTGAAGTTTCAAAGACACTTTTAAAATTCATCAATTCCTTGAAATCCAAATGTCAAATTGCACTGTCATCTTCCATATTATTGTTATTGTTATTATTATTATTGTTATTATCATCATCATCATCATCATCATCATCTTTTACATCAATGTAATTAGTTTTTATATAAATCATTTTTTTCTAACTTTTGAAATCAGTGGACCGTTTTATTTTTGTGTGATGATATATTTGTAGGTGTATGGCCAGAATCAAAAAGCTTTGCAGATGATGGAATGGCTGATGTCCCAAGTGAGTGGAAAGGAATTTGCCAGAATGAGTTTGATGCCACCTTCACTTGTAACAAGTCTCTCTCTCTCTCTCTTTTAAACTTGACAGCACCTGTCAAGTTCTACATTGAATAAATAAAAGTTGTTTTACAACATTTGAAACATACCTCACAATCTAGTGTATCAGAACTTAGAAAAATAAATACATCAAAAAGCTGTTAGATAAGCTGAACTCTTAAACTATCAAATTAAATTTTGTACCACACTCATGCATACTGAATCCATAACCTCGCATCTTGCACCACTCGTTGTGCCAGCACTTCAGGACGCATTTTCCTTCCCCCAAAAACGACTTCATTGTGGTGTTTCCACATATACCCAGCACGTTGAAGCAAAAAAAGTGGCCCAATTTTTCTTTACATACGTATCAGTACCCTGCCATGCCATATCAGACGACAGTTCTCAAACCTGCTACATCATGATCGCCTGGTGCATAATTCCGCATCTTAGGATTGATAGCACCGAGTACCAAGTATATGTGGCAAATGGGCAAATGAATAATAGATGTAGTGCCGACTATGTTGTGAACTCTATATTTAGAGATAGAGTTAGATCAGGAGCACCATGCTCAGAACTGGTGCCGCATCTCTAAGTGAAATTGTTGGGTAATGCGGTTTGGTATCTTGAGATACCAAGAGTGTTTCTCCCCAAGAATCAAGCCAAAAAGACACGGCCATACTATCTCCCACTTGCCAATGTGTTCCAGTGAAAAACATGTTTTATTTTAACTAATAGGCCCCAAAAAGACGAACCTTGAGATGTCCAAAGTTTAGGGCCATGCATATGTAATGTCTCTTCCATTTGATTTTTGTAATCACCACGGTCCAAAGCGCATGTGGCTCCGCGTAGGCCCTCCACCACCATCTTAGTACTAAAGCAACATTTCTAATCTCCAAGCCGGCTACCCTCATACCGCCCCAAACTTTAGGCAAGGAAACTATTGCCCAATTTGTTAGTGAGACCCCCTTCCTTGATCCCTCATTTTTACCCCAAAGGAAAGATCTTCTAATTAGGTTCATTCTCACAATCACCCATTTCGGGAGCATAAAACACGCCATGTAATATATTGGGATTGTTGGTAAAACTGAGTGTACCAATTGTAGCCGGCTGCCCTTGAATTAGCTTCCTTTGCTAACCCCTCTAACCTCTTCTCCATTCTTTCCAACAAGGGCATTAAATGTTGACGATTTGGTCGCACCACCGTCAAAGACATGCCGAGGTAACTCACCGGGAAACTTGTGGTCTTGTAACCCATGATGTCACTGATAATGGCTAGCTCCTCTTGTGCAATATTTAAAGGCACCAAGGTACTTTTGTTGTAATTTATTTGAAGGCCCGAAATTGCACTAAAGAGCCTCAAAATGATCTTTAGTGTAATTATTGTTGTTCTATCCTTCTATGCACATTGGCTATGATTGCCATATCATCGGCATATTGAAAAACCATTACCGAGTCCTCCAGCTTGCTTGAAATTGGCTCTTTCACCCCCTCATTTATCACACCTATGAGCTGTTGTAACACATCCACAACTAAGTTGAAGAGCATTGGGGATAATGGATCCCCTTGTCTCAACCCCTTACGATACTCGAAATATTCAGAAGCCTCTCCATTTATGACTACCCTCGAAGATGTCATCTGTAGCATTTCCATAATCCACTTAATGGTCCGGCTAGGGAATTCACGACTCTCTAAAACCCGTTGAAGAAAAGACCAACTCACCGAGTCGAAGGCTTTTGCAAAGTCTAGCTTCGCGAATATGTCCGAATCTGTAGTGGATTTTATGTGGTGCAATATCCCCCTTGTAGCATTTAAATTTCATCAATTTGCTGGCCTCCAATGAAGGCTGTTTGATGAGAAGAGATAAGGTCGGGTAGAACTTGTCTTATCCGATTTGCCACCACTTTAGAAATTAGCTAGCTTAGGGATCACATTAATTATGCTAGTGGGTCTAAAATCATTCACCATCTCAGAGGCTTCTTTTTTCGGAATCATCACTATCTTTGCCTTATTTATTTCCCTCAAATGCAAGGTAATGTGAAAGAATCGGTCAAAGATGTTCATCACCCAAAGTTTTAGATCCGGCCAATGTGCTTGTAAAAATTCATTAGGCAACCCATCCGGCCCCGATGTCATATGCTTAGCCAAACTCAAAACTGCACCATACACCTCTTCAGGTGTGAACTGTTCTTGCATGAAAGAAAGATCCACAGGTGCTATCGGGTTGAATCCAATACCTGATTGCTTGAGCCAAGGAGACCTTCGATGTGTTGCTTAAATAGGCTCCTGATTGTCTCCTCATTTGTTATTTGTGCATGTTCATGAATTATTTGAGTAATGGCATTTTTTGTGCTTCTAGCTGACGCAAAAGCATGAAAAAACTTTGTGTTTTTGTCCCCGCTTTTCAACCAATTGCAATTGCAAGTGGATCTTTGCTTCCACTTAGTTTCAATAAAATTGGCCAACATATAGATCCGTTCTCTATTTTTATTGCGCAACAAAAACTCATGCTGTGCCAAATTTTGATGTTCCTCAATTTGATTAAATAATAACAGAGCCTTTTTACAATAAACGAATTGAGCTTCTATCTCACGGAAATTTCCTGTATGCCAATCGTGCAACTCCATCAAGCATGTTTGTAACTATCTGATCAAACTGTTGGATCGAATCTCCACCCCCCACCTGTTGTGTCCAACCCCGCTGTAAAATTGCATGGGCCTCCATATTTTGCAGCCAAAATAGCTCAAATCTGTGTGGCGTAGTTTTTTTTTTCCCTCTCTCTCTCTCTCTCTTTCAAAATATTCAAATTGTCCATGAAGTTTCTCATATTTGCGGGTCAATTTAAATTTCCACATTTTGTTCCAAGTTGGCATGTTTTGTCTTGGCATCTTGTTCTGTAAGCATAAGTTTTATGCCCTCAAACTGTTCAAATGAAAAAAAAGAACAAAAATGTTCAAATTAAAAAAAATAGAGAAAAAATAAATCAGCATCAAGAGCACAACATCTTTTGTTCGGTTGTAAAAAATGGGGCTGACTTCGTCATGCACATCTTGCTACAATGACATCAATTTTTAGAGTATAGACCCGGTTCACTTGGGATTTGAATTAGGCATGAAAAATAATCATTCGGAGACTACTTTAGTTCCTGCATCCATTGTATGTAATTAGGGGCGGCGGAGCTAGACTCTCAAGTTATGAGAGTCAAACATAAATGAGGATCAATTATATAAAATTTTCACGCTACGTATGGATGTCAATTTTACAGTACCAACAACAGGTTACTCTGAATTACGTAGAAAGTCATGTATAATTACAAAAAATTGAAAATGAATGGGGGTCAATTGACCCCCATTAACTTTAACTTGTATCCGCCTCTGTATGTAACGGCTTGCTAGCTGGATATGTACAATTAATTGTACATGGTACAACCTTGAAGAGGGTTTATCATACATATTTTTTTGCAGAAAGTTGATTGGTGCGAGATATTTTAATAAGGGATATGAGGCATATGTGGGGCCACTAAACATATCATTTCAGACACCTCGCGACATTGATGGCCATGGGACTCATACTCTTTCAACGGCTGGTGGAACATTTGTGGCCAATGCGAGTTTCTTTGGCTATGGTAGTGGCACGGCTAAAGGGGGTTCGCCCCATGCTCGTGTCGCAGCTTACAAGGTTTGTTAATTTTGTTTCATTGTTCACATCATACTTGGGCAAAGATAAAAAAAAAAAAATGAAAACAGGGTATATCTTCCTAATGCTTCTGTATATGCTTATGTCTGCTCTTACCAATATAGGTATGCTGGCCTGGATGTTTTGGGGCCGACATCCTTGCAGCTTTTGAGGCAGCTATCTCTGATGGTGTTCATGTCGTGTCTGTGTCGCTGGGTGGGAGACCAAGGGATTATTTCAATGACGTGATTGCCATTGGGTCATTTCATGCAGTCAAGAACGGCATAAAAGTTGTTTGCTCGGCCGGTAACTCAGGCCCTACAGCTGGAACGGTTACTAATTTGGCACCATGGATATTCACAGTGGCAGCTAGCACAATGGATCGGGAGTTCCCTGCCTATCTGTATTTTGGTAACACAACCCTGAAGGTAAATGGAAATATGTATGTTTATTCAGATTTTAATTCCATTATGGATATGCTAGTTAAGCTACCATAAAAAAGATCTGTCCTTGTGCATTATTACTTGCAATCAATTAAGTCAATGTGATGATAAATTATTTGATTTCAATTTGGTTTCATAATAGCTTATAATAAATTTAACATTTGTTACTCTTAACCTGGATGCCTTTTTAAAAATTTAGGGTCTGAGTCTCTCATCAACAAGTTTAGCACACGGAAAATACCCAATTATCATGTCAACAGATGCTCGTGCGGCCAATTCAACAGAATTTGACGCGTAAGACTTTTTATTGTTACAGTAATAAATTTTATTAAAATAAAGTACTACATAAAAATTCCAACAAAGCTACTGACAAGCAATACCACCATTCTCCAAAATCAGCAAACATGAATACAAAAGGTTTATACAAAATCAAGCAAATAGAAACAAAAATGAGACTACCAATCATGACATCAGAAGTTGAGATACAGATATATATTATGTGGCAAAATTTTATAAACAGTTATTAACTTGACATATAACTTGAGCATGCAGCTGTTCTCAGTATAGTCTTGATTAACATTATATATTAACATTATGCTATGTATGATTAATATTATATGGCAGTCAGGTATGCTTCAATGGTTCGTTAGATTCTGCTAAGGTTAACGGTTCAATAGTGATTTGTACAAGAGGATATATTCCTTCGATTGATAAAGGAGAAGTTGTTTTGGAAGCTGGTGGAGTGGGTATGGTCGTGATTAATACTAACTTCTCTGGCAACGATATCAGTCCTTATGAACACGTTCTTCCGGCCGTTGCAATAACCTACTATGACAGTCAAACTTTGTTATCTTACCTCAAATCAAACAGGTTTGTACATATCATATGAATTGAATGTTGTTAGATTTTACTTGTATAGTGATCAATACATACTATATATAGTGATCAGATGTCATCTTGTGTTAATTTTTCTTTAATGAACTAGAATTTTTTTTTTTTTTTACTGATGGATAAAATAGCCATAAAGCTAACATCAGGCTCACTAAATTACAGTGAGGTACTTGGTTATGTAACAAAACCAGAAACTGTACTCAACACAATGCCGGCACCGTATATGGCTTCATTTTCATCTCAAGGGCCAAATTCAATTACCCCTGGAATCTTGAAGCCTGATATAACAGCCCCAGGTGACACTGTTCTAGCAGCATACACTGAGGCAACTTCACCAACTAATCGGGACTTTGATAAACGCCGTGTAAAATTCAACTTTGTATCTGGTACGTCCATGTCATGCCCCCACATATCAGGGATTGTTGGTCTTCTCCACACTCTCTACCCTCATTGGTCCCCAGCAGCCATCCGATCAGCTATTATGACCACTGGTAATACAAAAATTCTGCTATTTTTTTTGTTGGAGACAATATGCATTGAGTTATTAGTCTGGTGGGTTTTCCATGAAAATCCCTTTTCTCACCAAATGGATCATGCCATGCAATGTAGGCATCTATCATTTTTACGATAGTTCTGAAATAAAATTCCTTTGAAATAATAATTTTATTTGAGGTCCTGAGCTATGCTCGAAAGGACCAAACAATCATCCTTGTCAGAAATAATAGATATATACTTTTGTTATCTTCATTTATATTCAAGTGTTTATTTTATAAATTTTATATGGTGGTTTAACTTTCTGCAAAAAACCCTACTTTCCTGTTCTTTTTTTCCCCATTGCTGAAATTGTTATGCTAACCGAAAAATTATATTGATAATTTTTTCCCTTTAGGTGCTTCAATTTATATTACTTACAAAGGGTTATTTTTCTTTAAAAACAAAATATTGCAGCATCAATCAAAGATAATCAGGGAAAGAATATCTTAAACTCATCGTTTATAACTGCCACACCATTCAGCTACGGGTCGGGTCATGTGAACCCAAATGCAGCAGCAGATCCGGGATTGATTTACGACCTCAACTCGACCGACTATTTGAACTTTTTTTGCTCTCTTGGCTACAACTCAACCCAACTATCATTATTCGAGCCGGGCTATCAATGCCCTTCAAATAGTCAAGATATTAAGGACTTCAACTACCCCTCATTTACAATTTATAACCTCACAGGCTCAGTAACAGTAGCCCGCACAGTTAAAAATGTCGGTCCCGCGGGTACATACACTGTAACAGTTGAGGAACCGAGTGGTATTCAAGTCAAGGTGGAGCCTGATTGTTTAAAGTTAGGCGTCGGTGAAGAGATGAAATTTAAGGTAACTTCTCATGTGGATACCCCTAGCTCTGACTACGTATTCGGAAGCATTACTTGGTCAGATGGAATACGGCATGTAAGAAGTCCTGTGGCTGTACTTGTTAAAGATTAAACTCAAATCTGAGACAGATTTTAAGGCTATATGAAATGCGAAGTTGAAGGGGAAAATGGGCAAATAAATTATGTATTTTATGTGTTTTCGAGTTTAGATTCAGATGGTTCAAGTTTCAAGTCGTTTGGAGTTTCCAACAATAAGTTATGGCAGTTTTAGTACCGAAGGGTCAGAATTTACTGTGCTGCTATGTATTCTGTTTTGTTTTAATTACTGTACGAATTTTAAGAGTCATGTCTAAGGCTATAAATAAATAATTGTATCTCAGTTGCAAAGTAAGAGAAGAAAAATTGTTTAAGAGTTTATAAAAAGATAATTGTGTCTTGTTTTTCTCTTCCTCAAAAAGCTCTCTGTTTTTATCAGTACTGACCAGTTCCTAGAGAAACCAAAATTAAATATTTAAGTCTTCTGGTCGATTTTTTTTCGGACTATTCAAAAAGTTTCTTGAATGTTTCATTCATCAACCATATTGATCATTGAAGGCATAATTACATCAATTGTTTGTGCCTAAAATAATTTATTTTTGTAAATTTGATTGGCACCTGTGCATAATTGAAATAACAAAATAATGAACACTGTATCAATTTAAGGAGGTCTATGTAAATCCAGCTACACCCTTGTAAGATATATAACAAGGTGAGATGAGGCACACGCTCATATCCACCTTGTTCTCCTTCCAGTCAGATTATGATCTCTTTGATTCCATTCTATCTATTAGACTATGAATTTTCTCTCTAAAGCTTCACTTGGAAATTTAAAGGAAATACTAAAATATTAAATGAATAAAACAGTGAAATTATTACAAATGTTGTAATAATTTCACAACCCGTACATTCATGCAATTGCTTTTACAAAGGGAGAGAAAATAGAGGAGAGAGAGAGAGACAATGACAACCAATAGGAATTGAATATTTTGTGAGAGCATGAATCTGTGAAAGGATTTCATTTAGTAAAAATCTTTCAAAATTAGCAATTGTACTGCATCAGTGAAAGTGAAATTGAAAGTGCCAACATAGATTTTAAAATTATTATCGCCTTAGTTCAAACACTACACCTAAGGCCCAATCCATTTCTCCTTTCACGGGCCTTCGCTACCGCAAGAAAATATTTTTTGTTATAAGGAGGCATTCAATTACATTTTTTTTTTGGTAACACTGAATTACACTCTATATTTTCAAAGTTCAAATAATCGATCCAAATCGTTCAAAATGATGGATATGTTAAAATATAATTGCATATCAAATTTTATATTTTTTTAAAATTTTTGTACTATTTATTAAGATAGGTACAAAAATTCAATGGTCTAAATATAGCGATTTTGTTAAATACTTAATAAATAGTAAAACAAATTAAAAAAAAAATATAACATTTGATCTGCAAGCACATTTTAATATATCCATTATGTTGAACGGTTTGGATCGACTATTTGAACTTTGAAAATTTTAAAAATCGAGAGTGTAATTCGGTGTCACAAAAAAAAAATATAATTGGCTTCCTCGTCTACATATAATATATATGGTCAGAATATTTTTTGTCTACTAGATATGTCATGTAATTTTTTTTTTCCTTTTTTTTTGCTGGGGGAATAGATTGATGTTTGTTATTAAGTATTATTTTGCATTGCCGTACATGTCTTATAATTCCAGAGTTACCAATTAATCGAGAGAATCCAATTTCAAGTTTTCAACTATGGAACAAGGCACTTGTAGGTGTCTGTTCCGACCACTTTACATAACGATGCTTGACAAAAGGTTCCTCTGTCATTTATTTCATTTGCGATATCAAATCTTTGGTATCCAGAAAAAAAAAAAAAAATTATTTTATTCCTTAGATTATATATTTTGGAGACGGATAAAGCATCCCACTTGCATGCATAGTCACAAGATTCGTAAATTAAATCTGAATAATTTGTTTTTCTGGTGATGCCGAACCGAACGCGAAATTATTTGGATGACCGACCTTTGACCGAATTAAACCCGAATAATTTGTGAATTTTACGATTTTTTTCCGTTTACGAATTTTTTGCAAATTTTTTCCAGAACATTTTGAGTTTTTTTTTTTTTTGCTCTCTTGTAGGACTGAGATCTCTGGTTTGGATAATTCCGAATTATTCCCGAATCATGAATTTTTGACCTCACTGAACTGAATCCAAATAATTCATTTGTTACTATGCTTGCATGTACCGCTTGGGTACATTGGATTCATGAGAATAGTATTAATTTATTTCAAAATAATGTTGTTATTTTCATTTTAGAATGCAATTTGAATGTATATTTTTTAATCTATAAAATAATTTTGGGCTAGTGTTATTCTACTGATTCAACATTTTATGTATGTGTTTGAGTTTTGACAATACATGTAGTTAAGGGCAGATTTAAATGAAGATAATGGATCAATTGATTCCCTATTTGTTTAAGAAAATTAATGATATTTTTTTAATTTTTTTTAATGTAAATTGAAATGTTTTTTTTATATATAATATATAATATAAAATCGTAATACCATTAAATAATCTTAAAATTCTCAACTGAAGTGATTTAGGATGAAGTACAATTGAAGCACCTTATATGCGGTTTAAAGTGAACCCACAAACTAATTATATATAATATCAAGTTGTACATGTAATCGGCAAATTATCGTATCAACAAACTAATTATATATGATCCTGTATTAGGTTTGGATATGAGGCCACATTTAAGTCCGATGTTCATCGAATCTACTATATATGCTTTACACATTTAAATAGGTTTTCCCTGAGCCTTCACTTTTATAGAGTAGAACTAGAGTGTTTTAAGCTCACCAATTTTTTTGTGGGGTTAATTTCAAAGTCCGAGATTTCAAACGATGAATTCACTCGTGAAATCACGTTTGACTCTTGAGATTGCCAGAGAATGATGTGAGCACATATTGAAATTGATAGAGAAAGAATGCTTCTTATGATGACAAATAACTAACTAATTAATTTGATAGAAAACTAAATGTCTTAAGATAAATTTTTGGTCAAGTCATCTAGAATTTGATTGATACACATGCAATTTAAAAAAAACAAAAATGAAGAATACATCCATATATAATTTGTAATTTTCAATACAAAAGGTACTTTCTAAAAGAGAAAAGGTTTTTGTCCACCATGTTTTATCCACTGTCTGTCCACAACACTAATCTAATGAACTACCAACTATATCCAACTTTCCTTTTATAAAAGTTTCTCAATTAGCGCTTTCTGTTTTTGAAAATAATTACTAATCTCTCTTTCCGCTCTCTCTCTCTCTTCACAGAAACAAAACTTCTTTCTCTCTTTCTCTCTTCACAGAAACAAAAGTTCTAGCGGTGAGAAATCTATGATTGTCAGTGAGATGCTTCCCTCTTCTTTGGCGGTTCTCCTCTCCTCAACCCCTTCCCTCCGACAACCTCTCCTTTGGCGGTCTCCTCTTCGACGGGTTCTTGATCGTGCAGATCTGAACGGCCTCCTCTCCTACAGTTCATTTTTCAACAACAACACCACTACTCGCCGCTCGCCGGCGCCACTACTCGTCGGTGCTTTCTTCTCTCCGACGGACTTCTCCGGCATCTCTCTTAGATTCTAATGGAGAGAGACGATCTAAGAGAGGCGATCTGGAGGAGCGATCTGGTGGAGAGAGATGAGAGCGAGGCGATCTTGAGATGAAAGATAAGAGCGAGGCGATCTGGAATATAATCGGGTTATTTTACAGTATTCACTTTGTAGTTTTATAATATGCAACTTGTGATTTTACAGTATTCAAAACAACTTGTTTATTTACTAATCTATTTAAGTTTTGTTCTTTCTATTGATTTGAATTGATAATCATGATTTCATTGCTTCTATTGAAGTTTCATTTGAATTGATGTAGCCTCAGGCGTGTATACATTATATGAACATTGATTTGAATTTTAATTGTATCATTTACTGTTCAATAACGGATCTTGCATTATCTGATGGTCTGATTTGAAATGCATAGTTCATTTTCTTTATGTCGTTGTTTTGAATTGTTTGATGTACAAAATTACATGATTCTATATTTTGTTTTACAGTATTCGATTTCACCTTTGAAAGAAGAACACGACGGGATTTTGTCGTCTCTGAAGTAGTCAATTAACATATACCACTTCAGATCTGGTGAAATATGTAAAGTATTTTGACAGGATATAGTTCATCTTTCTACATGATATATGCACTATTTTATAGTATCTATTATTATTGATGTTTATAGGTTTACAATTTTACATGATATAGTTCATTGTTTTACATGATACATAGAGTGTTTTATAAGATATAGTTCACAGTTTTACAATACCTATGTAATAAATTCAATTTGTTTCATTGTTTATTTTATTTTTTATGCATGATGATATCTCAAAAGAACGTGTTGTTATTGTGATGAGGCTTTTTACTCATCCCAACAATAAATACATGAGGTTTTTAATGTAGAAGTTATTTTTCCATAGTTTTTTTGATGTTATTCTGAATGTTGAATGATATAATTAGGTTTGCTATTTTGTGGTGAATATTATGGTTTGTGTTGAACAGATATTGTGTGTGATGAATATTATGTTTTTGTTGAACATATGATGGATGTATGTATAGATTTAGAAATTTTATAGTATACATGAAATTGATTTATAGTTTAGATTTAGAAATTTTATAGTATTAATTCTTTGTAGGTTGTATGTTTTCTTTTTGTAGTTTAAGCTGAAATTTTGTATTTTTTTACATTTTATTTTATCCTTTTCATATGCTTATTTTATATTATTGAAATTTTATAGTTTTTACGTTTTGTTTTCATAGTTTAAATTAATAATTTTACAGTATTGAAAATTTATATTTTTTAAATTGTATTTAATCATTTTCATCTGCTAATTTTACATTGTTGTAAATTTATAGTTTTTACTTTTTATTTTCACATTTACAATTTTATAGTATTGAAAATTGACATTTTTAAAATTTTATTTAATATCCTAATTTTATAATTTTGTAATTTTATAGTTTTTACCTTTTGATTTCACAGTTTAACTTGATATTTTTACAGTATTGAAAATTGATATTTTTCAACATTTTATTTTATCGTTTTCATTTGTGAATTTTGTATGTCTGTAATTTTATAATTTGTACATTTTATTTTTAGAGTTAAAGTGGTCAATTTTATAGTATTCAATATTTTTAGGATTTATTTGTGTGTTTATTAAATTGAGAAAAAAGAATAAAAAAATTAATCGAAAATTTTAATTTTTCCTTTTTATCACTTTTTTGTCAAAATAACTGCTAATAACTAACACTAACTTCTAATAACTTCCTATAACTGCAATTTTCAAAAGTACAGTTTGAAAGTACATTTTTTTTGTCCTGTTGTGCAAGTTGCAATCTGTTTCTAACTATTATGGGACTACTTCAAATAGTTGCTGGATATTTGTGATTAACTGATATATTTTATGTGATATATTGTATAATTATAAGCATGTAGAAGTAGTTTTACAGTATTCATGCAAGTTAATTCTGTGGACAAATGGTGGACAAAAGTCTGTGGACAATTAGACGCTTCCTTTCTAAAATATCAAATTTATAGATATACATAAAAGTTGATGTGACATTCTCGTAAAATTTTTGGTATAAAATAAAAATATTTCTAAATTTGATATATATATAATTAAACATGTATATGTATATATTGGTTTTGAGTTTGGAAAGGTTTATATGCATTAAAAATATATGTAAGGTTGTATGTGTATAAATTAAGCCCTTATGTAATAATGGAAACTTAAAAGGACTAAATGGTAAAAGAACCCAATTCATGTCATACCTATCTCCCTTGTACCGTTTGGTACACCTTCTATACCGTAAATGAGAGAGGGAAAGTGGTGAGCTGTGCAAGAGAAAGGAAGGGAGAAAGGAAGAAAGTGAAACCCGCGCGATCGATCGAACCGTTCGTAGTCTCAAGATCAGAACGAGGTTCTCCACTTATTCGAACCATCAATTTGGTATATATTTATCTCTCATATTCTTTATTCGAAAACCTAATTTTCGATTCGATTCGTGTTTTCTTTCTTTTCTTTTGGTTGAAGTTCTAATTCGAGTTTCGATTGCTATTATATGCCTTCGATTCGATTTGTCTGAATAATTGAAGTTATTTCATGGAATAGTTTTTTTTGGAAATTGAACTAGGGTTTAGGGTTTTGAAAAATCTGATTAATGGTTTTAGAATTCTGAAGGTGATGGATTTGGTTTAGTTATCTCGATCGAAACCGGAATTGTTGGTTAACTCAAAATACCGAGCTTGAATCGACCAAAGTATCACTAACTTGACCAAATTGTGTGTTATGTAAATTTATATGAAACCATGTGTTTAGATATGGTATTAGATGTCCAAGATGGTATGGTATATGATTGAGTAATGCAGGGTAGTAACTGAATTAAAACGAGAAAGCCGAACGAACCAAAACCAGACTGAATACCAAAAACCTGATGGTGTTGCGGGCCGCAACCCATCCCTTACGGGCCGTAACAAGTTGAAAACAGAGCTGTAGAACAGAGTTGTGAAATCACTGGAAGTGTGTTGCGGGCCGTAGCCCTTTTATTGCGGGCCGTAAGAGCTGAAACAGAGGCGAATTCATAATGCCTTATTTGTTGCGGGCCGCAACAGAACCCCTTACAGGCCGTAACCAGGTAGCTTAAAATGGTAAAGTGAGTCTAAATTATGCCGAATCGAACGAGCATCGAACCGTAATCGTACTAATTTCATTTATATAGCTACTGTAACTAATTAAACCTTAATTGTGGTATATTTTAAATAGAGTCGGTAAGGCAACCGGGTACGGAATATCACGAGACGTAAGGTCGGTTTACGTGCAGCATAAACAGGTGCGGGATTTCTGGACTTGTTTGATAGTTTATATTCAGAATTAAACTGTGTTTCGGTTAACATGTTGATTATTGATTGAATTGCATTATCGGATTGTGTTGCATATGCATTGCATTGCCCAAATAAAGTGGAACTGGAATTGTTTTAACTGATGGACTTGCATGCTGGTATGGTTATAAATTGTGTTGATCGGAATGATCTGATTTTGGAATTAAAGTCACCGTGCTTTATATCACCATCAGTTGGTGGATATGGTATTATTGTCATCCGCCGTGATGATGTCACCCAGGGGGTGAAACCGGATTTGTCAGAGTCTCTGCAGGGACTTTGACGCCCAGTGTTCTAAAGCTTTAGATCGTCTGGCCCTCGGCAGTTCCCAGTACCGGTTGGGACGAGGGGTAAGTGACGTTGTACTATGATTGTGATTGTATGTGACTTGTGTATCGGAGGCATTACCCAGGGGGTAACGCGTTTGGATGGTCAATTCGCTTTATATGTATTTTCTGGATGTGAATTAGAACCAGACTTTTAATTAAACGGTTAGGCTTGTATCTACCAGAGATTCTGAAACCGAGTAAACCAAATATTGTGTGATTGAATTTCATCTTGGCAATTCCTAACTTGTGATTTCATTTGGATATATATATGTTGTTGGATTTCTGCATTCATGTTTACAAACAGTTATGAATTGATCTGGACTTTATTTGTGTTTCATTTTGAATATAATCTGTGATTGCAAGTCCAGGGATTATTTTGTGGCAATTATCGCACTGAGAATTCAATTCTCATCCCCTTTTTGGGTAATATTTTCAGGTTCCAGTTCGGTGGATCCGAGAGAGACACGAGGACGGTAGACCCTGGTTTCACCTCTACATAGCTTGTCTGGTATTGTGACACTAGAGATTATGTGTATAGTTATGTTTTGGTTGTATATATATATTCTCTGTGTCATTTGGTGATGCGTATCCATTGAGATACGGGTTTTGTATACTGAAACCTGACCAGATGGGATTTGAGATCTGTTTATGTTATTTATTTGCTTTGTTTGCGTGTTATGTTTTCTTTCTATCATATCGTAATTGCCTAGTAGGTATACGGGCAACCGTATGCCTACGGCAGGAGCACCTGTCGCGCCTCGTGGGGCACCGGGGTGTGACAGGTCCCCCTTCGGTGGTATCAGAGCATGGTTTAAAACCCGAACCAGACTTGTTTGGATACGAGAGTGGTATACGTATTAATTGGGGCCGGCACGACTATACGAATTTCGTATGATAAGTAAAGAATATAGAATGTTATAAACTAACTTTGTTTAAACAGAAATGGAAACACGCCGAGGTAGAGGCAGACCTCGGAGGAATCCGGAACCAAATCCGGAGTTGGTTATCGAGCCAGTTGTGGATCAGGCTGGGGCTGGTCCAGCTGGTGCTGGTGGCGCTGGAGGAGCTGGTAGAGACCGGGACTTGGATGACCGGTTGATTGCGGCCTATGAGAGAGGTCGCCAAGCACAGATGCGGGATGCAGCACCGGTAGCTCACGGGGGTGCACCCGAAGATTTTAGAAGGTTATATGATGCATTTCTGCGCTTGAATCCGCCGCGTTATGATGGAACCGGCGGGTATGCGGCAGCGGAAGAATGGCTGGTACAAATAAATGTGAAGTTGAAATTATGCCGTGCCCCTGAAGAAGATAAAGTGGAGTTAGTTGAGCAGCAGCTGGAGAGTGATGCTCGATTCTGGTGGGATGGAACCCGAGGAGGTTATGATGGAGAGGAAGCGAGGATTCCGTGGGAATGGTTCGAACAGCATTTCAATAGAAGGTTTCTGAGTAATATACAGCGTGAAGCGCTGCGGAGAAAATTCTTGGAGTTAAAGCAAAATGGTCATCCGGTAGCTGAATACAACGGTGAATTTTTGGCTTTGTCGCGTTATGCTACGGATATAAGAAATGATGTGGAAAGGTACCATAGGCAATACTTGGATGGGTTGGATGGGCATATCTCTATGATCGTGGATACTCCGATGGCAACAGAGTTGCAAGCAATGATGGATCACGCGGAACAGATTGAAATGCATGGAAAGCGAAGGAAAGAGCAAGTGGCCGAAAGAAATGTGAAACAGAAAGAAGCTCAGAGTGGGCAGATGTCAAGGTCGAGGGGAGGACCATCATTTGCTAGATCCGCTCGGCCGAGTATGGCGCCGAGACCCCCGTTCAGACAAACATCCATGCCGGGTTTTAGACCGGTGATGCCTTCGCAGTGGTGCCGATCGTGCAATCAAGCGCACGATGAGGTTGATTGTAGGCGCAAGGCTAATACATGTTTCGTGTGTGGTAGCGCGGGACATTGGGCAAAGGAGTGCCCGAATGCGCTTATGCGGATGCGAGGCGCTAGCAGCGGGGGAGGGTCCGCTGGTGTTGAGCGTGGCGCACTGACGTGGCGTGGACGGGGCGCATCTCATGCTAGCGGGGCTAACGCTAACCGGGCTAGCAGCATTGGTAGCGTCAGCAGGGTAAGCGGCGCTGGTAGCGTCGGCAGGAATGATGGCAGAGCAGCGGCGCATGCGCTTAACATTGCTGGAACTTCGAGCAACGCTGCAACTGCGCTGGGAGATGGCCAGACTAACGTTATGACAGGTATACTCTCTATATCTGATCATGATACGTATTGTTTGATTGATACGGGGTGCAGCCACTCCATTGTTTCGAGGAAATTGGTAGAAAAAGCGGGTTGGCTAGTTGAGAAAAGTAACCAGGTTTTAAATGTTCAAACTCCGTTTGGTTCAAATGATCAAGAAATCACCTTATGCCGAAACCGAAAGATTAAGATAAACGGGAGGGAATTCGAGGCGGACTTGTTGGTGATGGAGATTACCGGTTATGATGTGTTGTTGGGAATGGATTGGTTGACAAGACACGCGGCAACCATTGACTGTCCGCATCGACGGATTCATTTTGCGAATTCAAGAGGTATGTCATGTGTTCTAAATTGTAGAGAACCTGGGAAACTAACAACTTGTGTTTCAGCCGTAGAAATGAGGCGGCTAATAGAATCAGGGTGTGATGCGTATTTGGCGGCTGTGGTTTATGCGGCTGCGGCAGTTCCAGAGATCAGCAATATTCCGGTGGTTTCAGAGTTTGTGGATGTATTTCCAGATGAGATTGTAGGGTTGCCACCCGAACGAGAAGTGGAGTTCGGTATCGAATTGGTACCGGGTACAACACCGATTTCAAAAGCGCCGTATCGAATGGCACCGGCAGAACTGAAAGAACTCAAGGCGCAATTGGAAGATATGTTGGAAAGCGGGTTTATAAGACCTAGCACATCACCGTGGGGTGCACCAGTGCTGTTTGTCAAGAAGAAAGATGGAACATTGCGGTTATGCATTGATTACCGCGAGCTGAATAAGGTAACTGTGAAAAATAAATATCCGTTACCTCGGATTGATGATCTGTTTGATCAGTTGCAGGGATCTTCGATATATTCAAAGATTGATCTGAGAACAGGGTATCACCAATTGAGGATTAAGCCGAGCGATGTGGATAAGACAGCATTCCGTACGAGGTACGGGCATTATGAATACTTGGTCATGCCGTTTGGGCTGACGAATGCACCAGCAGCGTTCATGGATTTGATGCACCGCGTATTTCATGATTTGTTGGATTCGACGGTTGTGGTGTTCATTGATGATATACTGATATATTCGCGCTCGCGAGAGGAACATGAGGTACATTTAAGAATTGTTTTGCAAAGATTGCGTGAACATCAGTTATTCGCGAAGCTTTCGAAATGTGAGTTTTGGTTGAATGAAGTTGCTTTTTTGGGGCATGTTGTATCTGGAGAGGGGTTAGCGGTGGATCCCGAAAAGATTCGGGCTGTGACTGAATGGAAGAGGCCAGAGACAGTTACTGAAATTCGCAGCTTTCTGGGGTTAGCCGGGTACTACAGGAGATTTGTACTCGGATTTTCGCGATTAGCTGCGCCACTTACAAAATTGTTGCATAAAGGTGTGAAATTCGATTGGGGTACCACGCAAGATAAAAGTTTTGAGGAATTAAAGAGTCGGCTGGTATCCGCGCCAGTCCTTGCTATGCCGAATACTGATAAAGAGTACACGGTTTACACCGATGCATGTCAATCGGGTTTGGGTTGTGTACTAATGCAAGATGATCATGTAATTGCCTATGCATCTCGGCAATTGAGACCGCACGAGCAAAACTATCCGACTCATGACTTGGAGTTGGCGGCGGTGATATTTGCGCTAAAGATTTGGCGGCATTATCTGTATGGCGTGAGATGCCGTATATTTACAGATCACCAAAGTCTGAAATATATTTTCACGCAAAAGGAGTTGAATTTGAGACAAAGGCGGTGGTTAGAATTGATGAAAGACTATGACTTGGATATCCAGTATCATGCAGGAAAAGCGAACAGTGTAGCAGATGCGTTAAGCAGAAAGAGTCAGTTAAACCTGGCGTCAGTGATTACAAGTGAAGCACATCTTCTTGAGGAAATGCGCAGATTGGAAATACATGTTGGAGTATCCCGTGAATTCGCGTTAGATGTTGTGTCCAAGTGTATTGGAAGTGGAGTTGAGGCGGGTACACCCGCAATTACATCAGTTGTGCTAGCAGCAGTGGAGATCCGATCAGAGTTACACGAGCAAATTCGTGCAGAACAACAAAATGATCCGAAATGTCAGAAATTTAAATTGCACTACGAGTCAAATGCTGATTCACCATTTCAAGTTCAAAGAGACGGCATTTTGCGGTTTAACAACCGTATTTGTGTACCAAGTAATCCAGAATTGAAAGATCTGATTTTATCGGAGGCGCATGACTCGGGTTATGCTATTCATCCGGGAGAAGTAAAGATGTATCAAGATTTAAAGAAGTATTTCTGGTGGCCGAAAATGAAACGGGAAGTGCAAAGGTATGTTGAAAAATGTCAAGTATGTCAGCAGGTTAAAGTGGATCGGCAGAGAAAAGCAGGATTACTAAGACCGCTAGAGATACCTACAAGGAAGTTTGAATCAATTACGATGGATTTCGTAAGTGGATTTCCGAGGACGGTCGGAAGGTATAATACAGTTTGGGTAATTGTGGATCGGCTGACAAAGATAGCACATTTCATTCCGCTTCGAATTGAGACATCTGGGCAAGAATTGGCGGAGTTGTTCCTAAAATATCAGTTTAAATACCATGGTTGCTCACGCAATATCATTTCTGACCGAGATCCTCGATTTACTTCTCATTTTTGGGAAAGTTTTCAAGAGACAATGGGTACCAAGTTGAGATTCAGCACAGCGCATCATCCGCAGACTGACGGTCAGTCTGAGCGCACTATTCAGACCTTAGTAGACATGTTGCGTTCCTGCGCGTTAAGTTTCCAAGGTTCGTGGGTTGATCATTTGTATCTGGTGGAGTTTGCGTATAACAACAGTTATCATTCGAGTATTGGTATGTCACCACAAGAGGCGCTGACAGGACAGCAGTGCCGTACTCCGCTGTGGTGGGGACCAGCGGGTACATATCCACCTACGGGACCGCAAATGTTAGAAGAAGTTGCGGAGAAAACGAAAATGGTTCTAAGTCGGCTCAAGTCGGCTCAAGAAAGACAAAAGAAATACGCTGATATTCATCGAAGACCGTTGGAATTCCAAGAAAGTGATCATGTATGGCTTCGAGTTTCGCCTGTCAGAGGCGTGCATCGATTTGGTGTTTCGGGTAAGCTAAGTCCCCGATATATTGGGCCTTTTCAGATTTTGCGACGAGTTGGACCGGTAGCGTACGAGCTTGCGCTACCACCAGCATTAGACCGAGTTCATCCGGTGTTCCATGTATCACAGCTACGCAGATACGTGCGAGATCCGTCGCATTGCATTGATCAATCGGGTTTACACATACAAGATGATCTGACGTATCAGGAAGAACCAATGCAGATATTGGATCGAAAAGAGCAACGGCTTCGAAGTAAGGTAATCAGGCTTGTGTTGGTAAAATGGGGACGCCATTCCGATAAGGAAGCGACGTGGGAACTCGAGGAGAGCATCCGAGAAAAGTATCCGGAGTTGTTCGACAATTCAGGTACGTAATTAAGTTCAGCGGACTGAACTTTGTTTTAAGAGGGGGAGAAATGTGACATTCTCGTAAAATTTTTGGTATAAAATAAAAATATTTCTAAATTTGATATATATATAATTAAACATGTATATGTATATATTGGTTTTGAGTTTGGAAAGGTTTATATGCATTAAAAATATATGTAAGGTTGTATGTGTATAAATTAAGCCCTTATGTAATAATGGAAACTTAAAAGGACTAAATGGTAAAAGAACCCAATTCATGTCATACCTATCTCCCTTGTACCGTTTGGTACACCTTCTATACCGTAAATGAGAGAGGGAAAGTGGTGAGCTGTGCAAGAGAAAGGAAGGGAGAAAGGAAGAAAGTGAAACCCGCGCGATCGATCGAACCGTTCGTAGTCTCAAGATCAGAACGAGGTTCTCCACTTATTCGAACCATCAATTTGGTATATATTTATCTCTCATATTCTCTATTCGAAAACCTAATTTTCGATTCGATTCGTGTTTTCTTTCTTTTTTTTTGGTTGAAGTTCTAATTCGAGTTTCGATTGCTATTATATGCCTTCGATTCGATTTGTCTGAATAATTGAAGTTATTTCATGGAATAGTTTTTTTTGGAAATTGAACTAGGGTTTAGGGTTTTGAAAAATCTGATTAATGGTTTTAGAATTCTGAAGGTGATGGATTTGGTTTAGTTATCTCGATCGAAACCGGAATTGTTGGTTAACTCAAAATACCGAGCTTGAATCGACCAAAGTATCACTAACTTGACCAAATTGTGTGTTATGTAAATTTATATGAAACCATGTGTTTAGATATGGTATTAGATGTCCAAGATGGTATGGTATATGATTGAGTAATGCGGGGTAGTAACTGAATTAAAACGAGAAAGCCGAACGAACCAAAACCAGACTGAATACCAAAAACCTGATGGTGTTGCGGGCCGCAACCCATCCCTTACGGGCCGTAACAAGTTGAAAACAGAGCTGTAGAACAGAGTTGTGAAATCACTGGAAGTGTGTTGCGGGCCGTAGCCCTTTTATTGCGGGCCGTAAGAGCTGAAACAGAGGCGAATTCATAATGCCTTATTTGTTGCGGGCCGCAACAGAACCCCTTACAGGCCGTAACCAGGTAGCTTAAAATGGTAAAGTGAGTCTAAATTATGCCGAATCGAACGAGCATCGAACCGTAATCGTACTAATTTCATTTATATAGCTACTGTAACTAATTAAACCTTAATTGTGGTATATTTTAAATAGAGTCGGTAAGGCAACCGGGTACGGAATATCACGAGACGTAAGGTCGGTTTACGTGCAGCATAAACAGGTGCGGGATTTCTGGACTTGTTTGATAGTTTATATTCAGAATTAAACTGTGTTTCGGTTAACATGTTGATTATTGATTGAATTGCATTATCGGATTGTGTTGCATATGCATTGCATTGCCCAAATAAAGTGGAACTGGAATTGTTTTAACTGATGGACTTGCATGCTGGTATGGTTATAAATTGTGTTGATCGGAATGATCTGATTTTGGAATTAAAGTCACCGTGCTTTATATCACCATCAGTTGGTGGATATGGTATTATTGTCATCCGCCGTGATGATGTCACCCAGGGGGTGAAACCGGATTTGTCAGAGTCTCTGCAGGGACTTTGACGCCCAGTGTTCTAAAGCTTTAGATCGTCTGGCCCTCGGCAGTTCCCAGTACCGGTTGGGACGAGGGGTAAGTGACGTTGTACTATGATTGTGATTGTATGTGACTTGTGTATCGGAGGCATTACCCAGGGGGTAACGCGTTTGGATGGTCAATTCGCTTTATATGTATTTTCTGGATGTGAATTAGAACCAGACTTTTAATTAAACGGTTAGGCCTGTATCTACCAGAGATTCTGAAACCGAGTAAACCAAATATTGTGTGATTGAATTTCATCTTGGCAATTCCTAACTTGTGATTTCATTTGGATATATATATGTTGTTGGATTTCTGCATTCATGTTTACAAACAGTTATGAATTGATCTGGACTTTATTTGTGTTTCATTTTGAATATAATCTGTGATTGCAAGTCCAGGGATTATTTTGTGGCAATTATCGCACTGAGAATTCAATTCTCATCCCCTTTTTGGGTAATATTTTCAGGTTCCAGTTCGGTGGATCCGAGAGAGACACGAGGACGGTAGACCCTGGTTTCACCTCTACATAGCTTGTCTGGTATTGTGACACTAGAGATTATGTGTATAGTTATGTTTTGGTTGTATATATATATTCTCTGTGTCATTTGGTGATGCGTATCCATTGAGATACGGGTTTTGTATACTGAAACCTGACCAGATGGGATTTGAGATCTGTTTATGTTATTTATTTGCTTTGTTTGCGTGTTATGTTTTCTTTCTATCATATCGTAATTGCCTAGTAGGTATACGGGCAACCGTATGCCTACGACAGGAGCACCTGTCGCGCCTCGTGGGGCACCGGGGTGTGACAGTTGATGTATACTAGAACTAAACTTGGGTAAAAAAAATTGGGAGGAGAATTTGGTGCTCTTTTTCAATTCTCCTAATTAGAATTAATTAATAGTTCAGTTTTGTAAATATTAATGATCATTAAAATAACAGCTAGATACAACTTTCTGTTGGGACAAAATAGAGGTGAGCAAGTAAATGGATCACAAGAGAAATCAAGACAACAAGCAATCAAGCACAAGAAAATAGAGAAGACACAAGATTTTACGTGGAAACTCTTTTGAAAAAAAACCACAGGAGATACGGCACAAATTCACTAAATCAAATAGCCTTACAAGTACAAAGAAATTAAAATTCTCAATAGCACTCTCTTACAAGTTTCAAGGAGAAGAGAACAAAACCCTAAATGACTTAGTGAAGAGGCAATAGAGATCAGAGAGAAGCTTCTCTCAATCTAATTCAATTTGCGAAATGGGCTCACCAAGAAAAGTTGCGGCAGCTGCTTTAATTGAAATCAAGTAAATGCAAGCACCATCGGTCTCAACTTATACCGATGGGAAAAGGCAAAGTCACCTTTTAATTAAAGCAGCAGACCAACGGACCTGATTGTTTACCGATGGTAAATAAGTAAAACACCATCTGTTGACCATCTTACCGATGGCAAAAGGCATCAATGCCAACGGTTTGATTTTCTTGCCGATGGTAAATGCAAAACGGGGTGGACCCGTTAATTGTCTCCAAATCAACATACTAGGCTATAAAATGCAGGACCAAAAACAAAGCTCTGCAGTCCTGTTCAATCTCTCAACTAAAACACACAATCAAGGTGTAGAGAGAGGGAGAGAGAGATGGGTTACAAATTTGTCTGGTTTGCTGTGATCTCATTCTTCCTTTTGAAAGAAAATGCCATAGCTACTGATAAAGTGGTACAGAGTTTAAATCATCCTCTTCTTCATTAATCGCTCCATAATTTAAAAGAAAAATGTATATTATCAAACTTAACCATTTCATTTCACACGTTAATTTCTGATGTAGCCATACATTGTGTATCCTGGCGAACCGCCACGTCTTCTTGCTGGTAGCAACCAGGCATTACATTATGCAAGAGTAGCCAAATCTCACTGTAAGCTCTTAGGATCGATTTTGGGAAGGTAAGCAAATACATCCATACATTAAAATTTGAACAAAAAAATATGCATAATCTTTGTTAATATTAGAAAATGGGTTGCTTAATTTAGCAATTGATATTTACAAAATTTTAATATGCAGCCCGAAAGCAGCAAAAAATGCAATATTTTACTCGTATACACAGCACATTAATGGTTTTGCTGCGACAATTGACGAGGAAACTGCAAACAAGATATCAAGTATATATTTCTCCATCCTCATCACTTATTCCTTCATTTTAATAGCTAAACTGTTTAATTTGTTATTTTTTTCTTTGATGTGGAGGGTCCGAATTACATTCCTCTCAGTAATTCATTATTCTTTTTTCATCAAAATTTTCATCATTTTTGAGATAATCAATGTAAAAAAAAAGTAGTCCCTGGTTCAATTTACACTGGTAATGCATACCTGCATGAGGTAAGATACTTTACAATATTTTCATATTGTATAATACAGGATAGTATTTTGCCAAGTTTAGTATGAAGTCATTGAACCAAGGGAATGAGCAACTATTCAAAATTTAAAAGAGAAGTCAAAAATTCACATCTAGTATATTTTTTTTTAATCTCATACACAAGGAATATATTTGTATACAAAAGTATTAAGGCATAAAATGCCGTGTTAGGCACATTAAAGTAATACTTTCAGTTGAACTATTAATTATCAAAAAATGCCATCTGCTTTTTACTTTTCTATATGCCTAGATTTTTGAGTCATTTTGAAATTTTCCGTGACTTTAGAAAAAATAAAAAGTACTCAGAACAGTGATGCTAAATTCTATGTAAAGGATATCTCTTTTCAGGACACAAGATAAAACAGCCCCAGTAATATATTAAAATACAGTAATTACAGGAAAATAAATAAACAAAAAATAACACCAGAATTGCATAATTTGTTGTAGAGTTACCAGGGGTGGTATTAGTGTTTCCAAGCAGAGAATACGAGCTTCATACTACTAGATCCTGGCAATTTCTAGGTCTAGAAAGTGATGGAAATGTCAATTCAAATTCCCTCTGGAGCAAAGCAGGGTATGGTAAAGACACTATTATTGGAAATCTTGATACAGGTACCAGTTACATTACTTTTTCCTTTTTTGTGTAATTGTTTGGCAATATTAAATATAATTGGATAATGATATGCTCAGCAGTAATTACTCATTTTAAATTCTATATACTAATGAGCATAGTATTATTTAGGTTAATGTGTTAATGGGTGTCAATGGGTACGATGTGTATGATTCGGATCGGGTGGAAGTATTCTTATATCCATATCTATTAAGTTAATAATAAAAAAAAAAAGATCTTACTCATATCCTTAACTAACAAGCTAATTTTTTATTTTTTTTTACCAGTACCTGTCTTATATAATACAATATGAATAAGGTAAATAGATAAAATGGTGTTATTAATATCCCTTTTTGGGCTTTCAATAAAATATTTTTCAAAAGAAGAGAAAAGAAGAAAAAATGAATAATGATATGGAGTCATGGAATGATTAATTTTTGTATGGCTCTAATTAATATGGCTTATGAAAATTTGAGAAAGTACCAAACCATAAAGATGTTCAAGATGTCTCATGAAAATTTGGATCAACGGTTGGAAAATGAATAAAAAAAAACACATTTAGAATTATATCATATTTATATTTGGATCATGAATAATACTATACCATGTCACACCTCATCTCCATATGAAATATATATAGGTATGTATAATTTAATTTTTTATAATTACTCCATAGGAAATGGGTACGAAATAGTCTTTATCTGTAGTTTAATTTATCCGTTAAGCTAACAAAAAACTTACTCATATCCATCCTCATAAGCTAACAGAAAAGTTTATTATCCATATCATACAAATATAGAGCAACAAGTTTATTATCCATATCAGCCACCTAACTCTTCATGTACACATATAATATATATAAGCTCAAAACTAATGCATCAATAGTTGTATTTTCTTGTCTCTCTATCCCCCCGCCCCCTGTGATAGGGATCTTGTACCAGCAACAAGTTTACTTAGTCAATATCACAAACAACTGTTGTGCAGCAAACAGACCCGTACCTGTACTGGTACATGCAGAGGTCAACACCAATTTCAGCAAGAAATTAGATTAAAGGCAACGAAGAAAATAAGAAACAAATTGTTAAACCAGAGGCATCTTTATGCTTACAAACTATATACATACGTCTTAATCTTATACAAGTTGTAAAAGGAAGAGATTAAACCAAAAGAAGTAAACAAAGAGAGGTGACTCAATAAAAGCTTGTACCAGCCTATGTATTTCTCTCTTTTACTATCTCCCTCTATTCTCTTTTCATTATAGAGCTTGTTGAAGAAAATATCAAGAGTTTCATGTCGGATTTATTGCCAACTTCGTTAGATTTAATGCCAACATTGAATATATATGTAATCTAATTATGAATTGTTTACTGTCATATATGATTGTCAATCAAAGTGATCAAATAAGGTAATAGACAATTAATATATTCATTAGGATGTGGTCCATAAATGTGTAGAACAATTTAGACAAATATCAAATTATTAATGGACTGATTTAGAAATTTACAACTCAGAAATCTGCCTTTATAGAGGGTTGTGCTGTCCGCACGGATATCGATGCAGTCGCACAGTTTTTGATGCATCAGCACGGTTTTTGATGCACATCACATTATACCTTTTTCAATTTGGCAGATAACTATAAATGTTATTATATATAAGGATTGGTTCCCAAGGCACAATGTAACAAAAAAAAACACAGAAACTGAACATATGTTTTTCTCTTAAGAAAAATACAGTTTTGTGTGTCTTCTCTTCTTCTTCCACCATCAAAGAATAGAGAAGAGAAATCCATTAGAAAAATTTGGAGAGGATTTCTCAAGGGCCACACTTTGCTGTGTTGGAAGACTTATTCCTCGACCCGACAACAAAAGGCGAGAAAGACTTCTTGCCATCGAAGACTTGTCTCGTGCTCACGGAGACGACTTGCTCTGCTATGGTTTTGGTTATTCCATGACAAACGACATGGAATCAGGTATTATGTTCCGCACTTAAGATTTATGTTTTGGATCTCTTTGGCATAGGACGGTCCTTAGATTAAGGTGGAGAACTTTTTCTCCTTCCCCGGAGTGTAAGTGTTTGTCCCCTAGATGAGATATAATTGTTTGATCTCTAGATAAGGCGTAATTGTTTGGCCTTTATGATTCCCCAACATTCCAAATATCCCTCTTTTACATAATAGACCCAGTACTTTACAAAAACATTGATATTGCTCTCTCTACTCAAAATAACTCAAAAATACCCAAATAGATTAGATTGAAATGAGAAGAGATCCAACACCCTGAAATATTCTTCTATTCCTTTCTGTTCATAAACGCATAATAAAGCTGCCAACAAAGTTTGAACAAAAACTAATTGGTCACTTGGCAGAGATAGGCAAGCACTTTAGACAATATCTATATCCTGAGCATTAACTTTTATGTTATAACTATAATTATATGCATTAAAGTACCTTAATTATGTCACATAACTACATCAAGAAAATAGATGATTGACATTTTTGGCATCAGTACAGAAAATGCAATTTGGAGAACCTCTTCATTGCTCCTTTAGTAAATTATCCGTATATTCTATTATTGAGTGTAAGGCATAAAAAATGCTGAAGTTTCAAAGACACTTTTAAAATTCATCAATGTATCCTTGAAATCCAAATGCCAAATTGCACTGTCATATTCCACATTATCATCATCATCATCATCATCATCATCATCATCATCACCACCACCACCATCATCATTTTTCTAATTTTTGAAATCAGTGGACCATTTATTTTTTGTGCGATGATATATTTGTAGGTGTATGGCCAGAATCAAAAAGCTTTGCAAATGATGGAATGACTGATGTCCCAAGTGAGTGGAAAGGAATTTGCCATAATGAGTTTGATTCCACCTTCACTTGTAACAAGTCTCTCTCTCTTTCTCTCTCTGTATTTTTTTTTGTTTTTAAAACTTGACAGCAGCTGTCAACTGCTACATTGAATAAATAAAAGTTGTTTTACCACGTTTGAAACATACCTCACAATCAGTGGCGTAGTCAGGAATTTTGCCAGGGATAGGTGAATATATATGAAAGAATATATATAGTTGCAAAAAAAAAAAATTCAACATAACAAAAATTATAATATCAATCAAAATAAACAAGAAGTCAATATATATAATTGAACATCAAAAGTTGTATATCACTCAGAAGGTACGAACTAGCTCTTCCCGGGGTAGGCCACATATACATACTTAATTTAGAAACCACATATACATACTTAAAACATAGAAAAAATAAAACTAAACTGTTCAAAGTAGACGGTACGAACTTAGCTCTTCTCGGCATTTCTCATACTGGCACGGTTCGGGTGTGACCGGAAGTTGTATATCACTCTGTGAAATAGAGCAGGTTTGAATTAGAATTAAAAGGGCCTAGCAATTTGACGAAAACTTAATATAACAGCTGGTCAATTTAATTAGTGCCTAGCAATTTGATGAAAACTTAATATAACAGCTAAATTTTGTTTTCAATTTATATTCAACAGTTCTAGATATTACAGCTGGTCAATTCTGATTAGTGCCTAGCAATCAATTCATTTGAATATTAAAATGTACAAATAAATCAATCAATCAATTAAGAAACCCCAATACCCATTTCAAATAAATAAATCAATTAAGGCCAATATCAAAACCAGTACTGACATATGTAAAATTTAAGGCATTGACTGTACTGCCCAAAATTGCAGTTGGTAGCCTCAATTTGGGAAAACTCAGACCTCAATTTGTAAAAATACAATTCAATTTTTGGGCAGTCAAGCTCTCCAACTTGCTCTATTCTCTCTTAAACAACGAGATATGGCAAAAATACAGAAAACAGAGAGAACCAACCTGTCGAGTCAAATTGGAGAACGGAAACTCAATTTGTTGAAGGAGAGAGACGAAAGAGAGAAGCTGTTGCAGGGGATGAGGCGTGGTCAGAGCCAGGAGCGGAGGTTAGGCGGAGCCACGGAGGAGAGGCGTGGTTCAGTGGCAGAGCGACGCGGTTTCACTCAGGAGAGGCACGATTCCAGTCTCTAGACCTAACGGAGCGGAGCCAGGAGCCAGGCGCGACATCTCTTCACTTAGTGACGCGGGTTCTATTGGGCTGGGAATTGGGAAATAACTCGGGCCAGGGGTAGGCAAATCTTTCAAGGCTCATTAGAAAACTGGGTCCAAATTTTTTTTTTCAGGGGTAGGCAGCTGCCTACCCTGGTACACAGTAGCTCCGCCCCTGCTCACAATCTAGTGTATCAGAACTTAGAAAAGTAAATACATCAAAAAGCTGTCAAATAAGCTGAACTCTTAAACTACAAAAATTAATTTTGTACTACACTCATGCAACAGGCAAAGGAATAATAGATGCAGTACCGACTCCATTGGGCAATTGTCGCACATGATACTGTTGGAACCTTATTGTTACACATAAACAATTCAATTCTATATGCCACTATTGATCTACCTATGCCAAAATGGCCATCATGCAAAATTCATCAATTCTTAGGGAGCAGACACAATACCTGATTCCATTAGCGTATTTATGCAAAGCTTCTCTCAAAAGCGGTTGATGAACTTGTAAGACGGCGGCAAGAAAAACTTCGTGCCGATGTAGAGGTTGAAGCGTCGGTGGCCTCCTTAGTGGTAGGATAAAGCCTTCCAAAGCTACAAGACTGCCCTTGTGAGATCGTGTTCACAATTTCTTAATGATCTCACCTCTCTATTCTTTAATGAGAAGAAGTAGAGAAGGCTACAGAATTGACTAGATGACGGCTAGAAAATTCTGCAACTTTTCGTATATTCTTGTGCTTTGGGGACCAACCTATTTATAGAGAGGAGGAGTTGGCATATTGCCAAACCCTAACCCTAAACAGATTTTCTGGCCTTATGCCAACTTAAAAAAGGTATTTTGTGCTATTGCATCAAAAACCGTGCAGTCGCATCAAAATCCGTGCAGCTGCTAAAAAAATCTGTTTCCTTAATTGCAAATCTCAGAATCAGTCCATCAATGATTTGATTTTTGCCTAAATTGTTCTACACATTTGTGGACCACATCCTAATGAATATATTGATTGTCTATTTCTTTATTTGATCACTTTAATTGACAACCATATATGACAGTAAACAATGCATAATTAGATTACATATATGCTCAATGTTGGCATTAAATCCAACGAGGTTGGCAATAAATCCAACAATCTCCCACTTGAGCAATATGTTATGACTTTTTAATTCTGCATTGTGTTCCTTATGTGCGCACGTTTCTTTACTGTCTTCCTTATATATTCCCAAACCAATTCGGTCCATCAACTATATCAGTAAAGGACTAAAGTGGCATTCGTCGCATTTATTCGCAACTAAACCCTCAATAATCACATCACTAATACAGCTGAATGACATGAATCATGATGTGGATGTGTAGTATAGAAATTACATGCAATTGTGATCTTACATGCCTATTTCTAACTTGGTCTCCTACTTAAATCTTGAAACTAAATTTCATAAATTAACTTAATTAGAGGTCAAACATAAACGAGAAACAGAATGTCAAAACTTCATAATATATATAACACTTGTTACATGTCACAAGTTACATATCCAAAATTGCAATAATAAATAGAACATTAAATTATAAATCATAGACTCCCACTAAAACTGAATATCCTCAATAGAGATTACACCCATATGAGCAACATGCTCTACAAATTTTGCCGGTGTCAATCCCTTAGTAAGAGGATCTGCTAACATAGAGTCTGTTCCTACATGTTCTATTTTCAATTCACCATTCTGTACTCTTTCCTTTACAACTAAGAACTTGATGTCGATGTACTTGGACTTCGACGAACTTCGGTTGTTATTTGCGTACAGCACTGCCGAATTATTATCACAAAACAATTGTAGTGGTCTCTCTATAGAATCCACCACTCGAAGTCTCGTGACAAAATTCCGTAGCCATACACCATGATTTGATGCCTCATAGCATGCCACAAATTCTGCCGCCATGGTGGAAGATGCAACAAGGGATTGTTTTGCACTCTTCCATGAAACGGCTCCACCGGCTAACATGTAAATGTAGCCGGATGTCGATTTCATGCTATCCTGACATCCTCCAAAATCAGAGTCGGTATAGCCAATGACCTCTAGCTTCTCCGATTTCCGATACGTGAGTATATGGTCTTTTGTTCGCTTCAGGTACCTCAAGACTCGCTTGGCAGCTTTCCAATGATCTGGACCTGGATTTGACAAGTATCTCCTTAGCATGCCAGTGATGAACGCAATATCCGGACGCGTACACACTTGTGCATACATGATGCTCCCAACGACTGAGGCATATGGATACTGTAGCATTACTTCCTTTTCTGAATTGTTTTTCGGGCACTGGTTTAGACTGAACTTGTCTCCCTTTGCCACAGGGGTATTTCCTGGTTTACAATTTTGCTTGTCATACTTAAGGATAACCTTGGGATGAATTTAGAATACATTTGGATTTTATCCCTTAGTATTTTCATCCTTAGGCTAAATGATGCATCACTAAAATCTTTCATCTCTGAATTCTTTATCAGAAAGTTCTTAGTTACTTGCAACATATTTATATCAATATTGGCAATCCACATATAAAACCAGAAATACAAACTCACTCCCACAGAACATAAGGTATACAAAATCATTCAATAAATTTATCTCAAAACCAAACGAGATAATCTCAATATGATTTTACAATACCATTGTTGAGACACTTTCTTTAGTTCATAGATGGATTTCTTAAGTTTGCACACTATAGACTTTGCGTCTCCTGACACATAGTTTTATAGTTGCACCATATAGATTGTTTCATTAATGTCACAATTTAGAAATGCTGTCTTAATATCCATCTACTAAAGCTCCAAATTAAAATGCGTAATCAATGCCAATATGATATTTAAAGAGACTTTAAAAATAGAGTATTGATGATTCAAATAACATATCAATCAATATGCCTTCCTTTGGGCCGACAATATTGGTTATATGTAAACATAATAATCATCACTATACTCTATGTACACATAATTTTAACAATCATTAACCTTCCTTTGGGCCGGTTAATGCTTGCATTCATTAAATAAAATCAAATAGAAAGTCTCTTAAATCTTTAGAGACAAGACGAGCTTTATATTTCTTTATTGACATTTCTAAATTTTCTTGAGGGCTTCCAGTATTGTCTGAAACAATCTAGCCTATAACAACATCTTCCAAAACTTCATGCAGCCTTGAGTGGCCTGCACCCGTCTTTAGATTTTTTATTTTATGTTGTTTCATCTTGTTGAGTTTGAGTTTCAATAATGATTTCGTCCGTACAGGTGTTTTGAGTAAAACTCGGATCTATATCCACAAAACTCGCAATACCTAATGGAATATTTGTATATTCCTATTTGAAATCAATTATTTTCTCACCCCCCACAAACTCAACATCCTCCAAAATTTTTGCATTTTTTTTTTGTCTCAAATACATTATGTTCTATAGGATTATAAAATTTATAACCCCTTGAGTGGTCATTAATGCCTCTTCATGAACCTCTTCATTATCATAAGACACATGCGATTAGACCTGTTTCACTTTTTCTTTTGCTTCTTTTGATCAGAAGTACTTGTATCAGTAATAGTAGGACAAGTTTCTCTAAACGCAAGGTCCAGATCCATGACACTGAGAACTATTACTATGTTCTCATGTCAAAATTTGAAGTTGGTTCCATTCAACATAAAAAAAATGTTGTTTAGGCCTTTAACAATGCTAACTGAAAAATCATGAACTAAAAATTACAAAGAACAACATGAATAAAAAAAAAATCTGAATTTATAAATTACATTCAAATAAAGGCCCAACTTGCTCAAAATATATGAGATGATTTTTCCTTTGTTACGATACACATGAATTTCACAACCAGGTAAGTTCCCAGGTAAGTCAGGGATCCCTAAGGATACACTTCGAATTCCGACTTGCCTAGACAGAACTTTCCTCGACATTGTTACATTCATAGTATCGTAACTCATCTTAATAAATCACCAAATATTTTATGAGTCTTAATATCATCATAAAACCAAAGTATCGGTTTCCATTAAGCGGCTATCTTTGGGTAACGGGTCAATTTCTTATGATACTTTGGCGCAATAATAAAGTACTGATAACCTAGAACATACCGAACAACACGCCTTCCTTTGGGCCAACAATGTTGACATATGTGTAAAATTTTTGATCATCACTATACTTTATTATTACTCACTTGCACAAATAATTTTTATAACAATTACCTTCCTTTGGGCCGATAATGATTACATCCATTAATTGCACCTTAACTTCCTTCATAAAATGCATTTGAATTAACCTCATCAAAAGAGGTACCTTTGGGTACAATTAGGAATCAATTAATTCAAATCCAAATTACATATCCCTTTACCTTTAAAAGAACAATAATTTATATCCTAATTATATAATCTAAATGTGCAATCAAACTAACGCAAAAGAAAATTTTAATTGCTTTACAATAACATGCAGTTTTCGAAATTTAACTTAATCCTATAATCAAATTAAATATTGCATACTTGTTGTGGTCCAAAAAAATAGCAGCGGAATATTTAAAAAAAATAGTTTAACAAAATTACTTTACTATGTTATAATCAAAACATAAATTTTAACAGAGGAAGAAACCATGATTAATTTGACCCGAATAATACCAAAATTTTGATAAAACATTGACCATAATTCAATTTTGGAAAGTTTGATTTATTGATGATATAAGCGGCTTAATCAATTAAATTATAATAAGCCGAAATAATAAATTCAAAATATATTGCAAATATAAGTTGGATTTATTCAGATTTATAATAAGCCGAATCAGTAAATTCAAAATATGCCGAATCACATGGATCCAAAATATCTAATTTGTTTAATCAAATTAAATTATTTCTTCGAATCAGGTCAAATATTTACTCAAATATTATAGTAATCACAGCAGCAACAGAGAGGGTTGATTTCAAATTTTTATTTTACCCATTTTAAAACAGAGAATACCGTAGAAATAAACAATTTCAAAGCAATTGAAAAATCAACAATCAATTGCTTATTCTCTAGATCAATTCTAAACAAATAATCCAAATTGGCATAGGAGTGGCTCTGATACCACTTGTTGGAACCTTATTGTTACACATAAACAATTCAATTCTATATGCCACTATTGATCTACCTATGCCAAAATGGCCATCATGCAAAATTCATCAATTCTTAGGGAGCAGACACAATACCTGATTCCATTAGCGTATTTATGCAAAGCTTCTCTCAAAAGCGGTTGATGAACTTGTAAGACGGCGGCAAGAAAAACTTCGTGCCGATGTAGAGGTTGAAGCGTCGGTGGCCTCCTTAGTGGTAGGATAAAGCCTTTCAAAGCTACAAGACTGCCCTTGTGAGATCGTGTTCACAATTTCTTAATGATCTCACCTCTCTATTCTTTAATGGAAAAAAGTAGAGAAGGCTACAGAATTGACTAGATGACGGCTAGAAAATTCTGCAACTTTTCGTATATTCTTGTGCTTTGGAGACCAACCTATTTATAGAGAGGAGGAGTTGGCATATTGTCAAACCTTAACCCTAAACAGATTTTCTGGCCTTATGCCAACTTAAAAAAGGTATTTTGTGCTATTGCATCAAAAACCGTGCAGTCGCATCAAAATCCGTGCAGCTGCTAAAAAATCTGTTTCCTTAATTGCAAATCTCAGAATCAGTCCATCAATGATTTGATTTTTGCCTAAATTGTTCTACACATTTGTGGACCACATCTTAATGAATATATTGATTGTCTATTTTTTTATTTGATCACTTTAATTGACAACCATATATGACAGTAAACAATGCATAATTAGATTACATATATGCTCAATGTTGGCATTAAATCCAATGAGGTTGGCAATAAATCCAACAGATACACCTTGTCTGGCATCTAAAATTTCTTTTGTGCATAATATCATGGGTTAGCAACTGACCTTGTAGGAGACGGTACACAAAAACCTTGACAGTGGGGGGAATTTTTAGGCGCCAAATATATTTGAACTCCCATTTAATCATCCCTCCACTAATCAAAGCATTGTAAGCTGATTTGGCTGTGTAGCGGCCTGTTGCTTTCCACTTCCAAAGTATCTCATTCTTCTCTGTTGTGAACTCCATATTTAGAGATAGAGTTAGATCAAGAGCCGCTCAGTACTGGTGCCACATCTCTAAGTGAAATTGTTGGGTAATGCAGTTTGGTATCCAGAGATACCAAGGGTGTTTCTCCCCAAGATTCAAGCCAAAAAGACACAGAGATAACATCTCCCACTCGCCAATGAGTGTTCCTGTGAAAAACATGTTTTATTTTACTAATTCGCTCCAAAAAGACAAACCTTAAGATGTCCAAAGTTTAGGGCCATGCATGTAATGTCCCTTCCATCTGATTTTTTTAATCACCATGATCCAAAGCGCATGTGGCTCTGCGTAGGCCCTCCACCACCATCTTAGTACTTAAGCCACATTTCTAATCTCCAAGTCAGCTACCCCCATACCACCCCAAACTTTAGGCAAGGAAACCATCGGCAAAATTGCTAGTGAGACCCCCTTCCTTGATCTCTCATTTTACCCCGAAGGAAAGATCATCTAATTCGGTTCATTGTCACAATCACTCATTTCGGGAGCATAAAACACGCCATGTAATATATTGGGATTGTTGATAAAACTGAGTTTACCAATTGAAGCCAGCCGCCCCTTGAATTAGCTTCCTTTGCCACCCCTCTAACCTCCTCCCCATTCTTTCCAACAAGGGAATTAAATGTTGACGATTATGTCGCACCACCGTCAAAGGCATGCCGAGGTAACTCATCAGGAAACTTGTGGTCTTGTAACCCATGATGTCACTGATAATGGCTAACTCCTCTTGCGCAATGTTTAAATGCACCAAGGTACTTTTGTTGTAATTTATTTGAAGGCCCGAAATTGCACTAAAGAGCTGCAAAATGATCTTTAGTGTAATTATTGTCGTTCTATGCGCATTGACTATGATTTCCGTATCATTAGCATATTTAAAAGCCATTACCGAGTCCTCCAGCTTGCTTGAAATTGGCTCTTTCACCCCCTCGTTTACCACACCTATGAGCCGTTGTAATACATCCACAACTAAGTTGAAGAGCATTGGGGATAATGGATCCCGTTGTCTCAACCCCTTACGATGTTCGAAATATTCAGAAGCCTCCCCATTTATGACTACCCTTGAAGATGCCGTGTGCAACATTTCCATAATCCACTTAATGGTCCGGCTAGGGAATTCAAGAGTCTCTAAAACCCGTTGAAGAAAGGACCAACTCACCGAGTCGAAGGCTTTTGCAAAGTCTAGCTTCGCGAATATGTCCGAACCCACAGTGGATTTTATGTGGTGCTATATCCCCCTTGTAGCATTGAAATTTCAGCAATTTGCCGGCCTCCAATGAAGGCCGTTCGATGAGAAGAGATAAGGTCGGGTAGAACCAGTCTCATCCGATTTGCCACCACTTTAGAAATTAGCTTAGGGATCACATTAATTATGCTAATGGGTCTAGAGTCATTCACCATCTCAGAGGCTTCTTTTTTCGGAATCCAAGGTATTGTGAAAGACCCACTGTACAATCGCACATGCCTCCATATTTTGCAGCCAAAATAGCTCAAATCTGTGGCCTAGGTTTCTCTCTCTCTCTCTCTCTATCTCTTTCAAAATATTCAAATTGTCCGTGAAATTTCTCATATTTGGGGATCCATTTAAAATTTCCACATTTTGTTCCAAGTTGGGTATGTTTTGTCTTGGCATCTTGTTCTGTAAGCAAAAGTTTTATGCCCTCAAACTGTTCAAATTAAAAAAAGAAAAAAAAAATGTTCAAATGAAAAAAAAAACAGAGAAAAAATAAATCAACATCAAGGGCACAACATCTTTCGTTCAGTTGTAAAAAATGGGGCTGACTTCATCATGCACATCTTGCTACAATGACATCAATTTTTTAGTCTAGATCAGGTTCACTTGGGATTTGAATAGGACATGAAAAAGAATCATTCGAAGACCATTTTAGTTCAGGTATCCATTGTATGTAGCCAGGGGCGGCGGAGCTAGACTTTCAAGTTATGAGGGTCAAACAAAAATGAGGATCAATCATATAAAATTTTCATGCTACGTATGGAGGTCAATTTTACAGTACCAACAACAGGTTACTCTGAATTATGTAGAAAGTCATGTATAATTACAAAAAAATTGAAAATGAATGGGGTCAATTGACCCCCATTAACTTTAACTTGTATTCGCCTATGTATGTAACGGCTTGCTAGCTGTATATGTACAATTGTACATGGTACAACCTTGACGAGGGTTTATCATGCATATTTTTTTGCAGGAAGTTGATTGGTGCGAGATACTTTAATAAGGGATATGAGGCATCTGTGGGGCCACTAAACATATCATTTCAGACACCTCGCGACAATGATGGCATGGGACTCATACTCTTTCAACAGCTGGTGGAACATTTGTGGCCAATGCGAGTTTCTTTGGCTATGGCAATGGCACGGCTAAAGGGGGCTCGCCCCATGCTCGTGTTGCAGCTTACAAGGTTTGTTAATTTTATTTCATTGTTCACATCATACTTGGACAAAGATAAAAAAAAAAAAAAAAAAAAAAATGGAAAAATGCATATCTTCCTAATGCTTCTATCTGTTCTTACCAATATAGGTATGCTGGCCTGGATGTGTTGATGCTGATATCCTTGCAGCTTTTGAGGCAGCAATCTCTGATGGTGTTCATGTCATCTCTGTGTCGCTGGGTGGGAGACCAAGGGATTATTTCAATGACGGGATTGCCATTGGGTCATTTCATGCAGTCAAGAACGGCATTAATATTGTCTGCTCGGCTGGTAACTCAGGCCCTACAGCTGGAACGGTTTTGAATTTTGCACCATGGATATTCACAGTGGCAGCTAGCACAATGGATCGGGAGTTCCCTGCCTATCTGTATTTTGCTAACACAACCCAGAAGGTAAATGGAAATGTGTATGTTTATTCAGATTTTAATTCCATTATGGATATGCTAGTTAAGATACCATAAAAAAGATCTGTCCTTGTGCATTATTACTTGCAATCAATTAAGTCATTGTGATGATAAATTATTTGATTTCAATTTGGTTTCATAATAGCTTATAATAAATTTAACATTTGTTACTCTTAACCTGGATGCCTTTTTAAAAATTCAGGGTCTGAGTCTCTCATCAACAAATTTAGCACACAGAAAATACCCAATTATCATGTCAACAGATGCTCGTGCGGCCAATTCAACAGAATTTGAGGCGTAAGACTTTTTATTGTTACAGTAATAAATTTTATTAATATAAAGTACTACATAAAAATTCCAACAAAGCTACTGACAAGCAATACCACCATTCTCCAAAATCAGGAAACATGAATACAAAAGGTTTATACAAAATCAAACAAATAGAAACAAAAATGAGACTACCAATCATGACATCAGAAGTTGAGATACACATATATATTACGTGGCAAAATTTTATAAACAGTTATTAACTTGACATATAACTTGAGCATGCAGCTGTTCTCAGTATAGTCTTGATTAACATTATATATTAACATTATGCTATGTATGAATATTATATGGCAGTCAGGTATGCTTCAATGGTTCGTTAGATTCTGCTAAGGTTAACGGTTCAATAGTGATTTGTACAAGAGGATATATTCCTTCGATTAATAAAGGAGAAGTTGTTTTGGAAGCTGGTGGAGTGGGTATGGTCCTGATTAATACTAACATCTCCGGCAATGATATCATTCCTAATGAACACGTTCTTCCGGCCGTTGCAATTACCTACTCTGACAGTCAAACTTTGTCATCTTACCTCAAATCAAACAGGTTTGTACATATCATATGAGTTGAATGTTGTTAGATTTTACTTGGTACTTTTGAGGTATAGCACAAAGCATATAACCTCAAATCAATACATACTATATATGCATAGTGATCAGATGTCATCTTGTGTTAATTTTTCTTTACTGAACTAGATTTTTTTTTTTTTTTTTTTTTTTACGGATGGATAAAATAACCATAAAGCTAACATCAGGCTCACTAAATTACAGTGAGGTACTTGGTTATGTAACAAAACCAGAAACTGTACTCAACACAATGCCGGCACCGTATATGGCTTCATTTTCGTCTCAAGGGCCAAATTCAATTACCCCTGGAATCTTGAAGCCTGATATAACGGCCCCAGGTGTCACTGTTCTAGCAGCATACACTGAGGCAACTTCACCAACTAATCGGGACTTTGATAAACGCCGTGTAAAATTCAACTTTGTGTCTGGTACGTCCATGTCATGCCCCCACATATCAGGGATTGTTGGTCTTCTCCACACTCTCTACCCTCATTGGTCCCCAGCAGCCATCCGATCAGCTATTATGACCACTGGTAATACAAAAATTCTGCTATTTTTTTGTTGGACGCAATATGCATTGAGTTATTAGTCTGGTGGATTTTGCATGAAAATTCCTTTTCTCACCAAATGGATCATGCCATGCAATGTAGGCATCTATCATTTTTACGATAGTTCTGAAATAAAATTCCTTTGAAATAATAATTTTATTTGAGGTCCTGAGCTATGCTCGAAGCACCAAACAATCATCCTCGTCAGAAATAATAGATATGTACTTTTGTTATCTTCATTTATATTCAAGTGTTTATTTTATAAATTTTATATGGTGGTTTAACTTTCTGCAAAAAACCCTATTTCCTGTTCTTTTTTCCCCATTGCTGAAATTGTTATGCTAAGCGAAAAATTACATTGATAACTTTTTCCCTTTAGGTGCTTCAATTTATATTACTTACAAAGGGTTATTTTTCTTTAAAAACAAAATATTGCAGCATCAATCAAAGATAATCAGGGAAAGAATATCTTAAACTCATCGTTTATAACTGCCACACCATTCAGCTACGGGTCGGGTCATGTGAACCCAAATGCAGCAGCAGATCCAGGATTGATTTACGACCTCAACTCGACTGACTATTTGAACTTTTTTTGCTCTCTTGGCTACAACTCAACCCAACTATCATTATTCGAGCCGGGCTATCAATGCCCTTCAAATAGTCAAGATATTAAGGACTTCAACTACCCCTCATTTACAATTTATAACCTCACAGGCTCAGTAACAGTAGCCCGCACAGTTAAAAACGTCGGTCCCGCAGGTACATACACTGTAACAGTTGAGGAACCGAGTGGTATTCAAGTCAAGGTGGAGCCTGATTGTTTAAAGTTAGGCGCCGGTGAAGAGATGAAATTTAAGGTAACTTTTCATGTGGATACCCCTAGCTCTGACTATGTATTCGGAAGCATTACTTGGTCAGATGGAATACGGCATGTAAGAAGTCCTGTGGCTGTACTTATTAAAGATTAAACTCAAATCTGAGACAGATTTTAAGGCTATATGAAATGTGAAGTTGAAGGGGAAAATGGAGCTCATTCTGGACAAATAAATTATGTATTTTATGGCTTTTCGAGTTTAGATTCAGATGGTTCAAGTTTCAAGTCGTTTGGAGTTACCAACAATAAGTTATGACAGTTTTAGTACCAAAGGCTCAGAATTTACTGTGCTGCTATGTATCCTGTTTTGAGTTGTTTTGAATTCTGTTTTTGTTTTAATTACTGTATGAATTTTAAGAGTCATGTCTAAGACTATAAATAAATAATTGTATCTCAGTTGCAAAGTAAGAGAAGAAAAATTGTTTAAGAGTTTATAAAAAGATAATTGTGTTCTTGTTTTTCTCTTCCTCCAAAAGCTCTCTGTTTTTATCAGTACTGACCAGTTCCTAGAGAAACCAAAATTAAATATTTAAGTCTTCTGGTCGATTTTTTTTTCGGACTATTCAAAAAGTTTCTTGAATGTTTCATTCATCTACCATTGATCATTGAAGGCATAATTACATCAATTGTTTGTGCCTAAAATAATTTATTTTTGTAAATTTGATTGGCACTGTGCATAATTGAAATAACAAAATAATTAACACTATCAATTTAAGGAGGTCTATGTAAATCCAGCTACACCCTTGTAATTAAGATATATAACAAGGTGAGATGAGGCACACGCTCATATCCATCTTGTTCTCCTTCCAGTCAGATTATGATCTCTTTGATTCCATTCTATCTATGAGACTATGAATTTTCTCTCTAAAGCTTCACTTGGAAATTTAAAGGAAATACTAAAATATTAAATGAATAGAACAGTGAAATTATTACAAATGTTGTAATAATTTCACAACCCGTACATTCATGCAACTGCTTTTACAAAGGGAGAGAAAATAGAGAGAGAGAGAGAGAGAGACAATGACAATCAAGGAATTGAATATTTTGTGAGAGCGTGAATCTGTGAAAGTATTTCATTTAGTAAAATCTTTCAAACTTAGCAATTGTACTGCATCAGTGAAAGTGAAATTGAAAGTGCCAACATAGATTTTAAAATTATTATCGCCTTAGTTCAAACACTACACCGAAGGCCCAATCCATTTCTCCTTTCACGGGCCTTCGCTACCGCAAGAAAATATTTTTTGTTATACATATATTATTGGAGGGATCCAATTACATATTTTTTTGGTCACACCGAATTATAATTTATATTTTCAAAGTTCAAACAGTTGATTCAAACTGTTCAAAATAATGGATATGTTAAAATGTGATTGCATATCAAATTTTTTTTTTTTTTTTTGAAAATTTTGTACTATTTATTAAGATAGGGTTGGATCGACTATTTGAACTTTGAAAACTTTAAAAATCAAAAGTGTAATTCGGTGTCACAAAAAAAAGTGTAATTGGCTTCCTCCTCTACATATAATATGGTCAGAATATTTTTTGTCTACTAGATATGTCATGTAATTTTTTTTTCCTTTTTTTGCTGGGGGAATACATTGATGTTTGTTATTAAGTATTATTTTGCATTGGCGTGCATGTCTTATAATTCCAGAGTTACCAATTAATTGAGAGAATCCAATTTCGGGTGATGCTGAATCGAACGCGAAATTATTTGGATGACCGAACTTTGACCGAATTAAACCCAAATAATTTGTGAATCTTACGATTTTTTTCCGTTTACGAATTTTTCGCAATTTTTTTCCAGAACATTTTTTTTTTTTTGCTCTCTTGTAGGACTGAGATCTCTGGTTCGGAAATTCCGAATCATTCCTAAATTATTCATGAATCACGAATTTTTGACCTCGCTGAACCGAATCCAAATAATTCATTTGTTATTATGCTTGCATGTACCGCTTGGGTACATTGGATTCATGAGAATAATATTAATTTATTTCAAAATAATGTTGTTATTTTCATTTTAGAAAGCAATTTGAATGTATATTTTTTAATCTATAAAATAATTTTGGGGTAGTGTTATTCTACTGATTCAACATTTTATGTATGTGTTTGAGTTTTGACAATAGATGTAGTTAAGGGCAGATTTAAATGAAAATAATGGATCAATTGATTCCCTATTTGTTTAAGAAAATTGATGATTTTTTTAATGTAAATTGAAATGTTTTTTATATATATAATATATAATATAAAATCGTAATACCATTAAATAATCTTAAAATTCTCAACTGAAGTGATTTAGGATGAAGTACAATTAAAGCACCTTATGCGGTTTAAAGTGAACCCACAAAATCTCTTAACTTTTGACATTGTTACACTCACTATTCTATTGCACTGTTAATATCTTATATGAGAATATGAATATATGATTGTCTTTTATTCAACACTTCATCATTTTACTAATTTTATTACTAACAAACACAATGTTTTAAAGTGATTTACTATCAAACACATTCTTTTCTCTCTCCCTTTTTATTTAAATACTTCCAAATTTTGATTGACATATGTACCCCTACATACTATTACCCAACCATTGGAGATATCCATTGATTTGTCAAATGCAGATCATACGTCATCTCCTCAACTCCTTTAATAAACTCAAGTAGATTAATTTGTTATAAGTGCAGTTAATTGTAAACCTTAGTTAAATATCTCATTTAGATTTCTTCATGGGGACTTCAAGTACTTCTCATTGGTTACACTTTTCTTTTTTATTAATTCGTTAACAATGAGAAGAATGAGAGTCAATTTTACAGTACCGCGACAATATTTTACTCTAAATTATATAAAAACTCGTACCTAAAAAAAATTTAAGAAAAAAATAGAGGTCAATTGACCCCATTCTCTCTCTTTGACTCCACCCTTTAATCTCGTAGATTAATTTGTTAATCATATTTTAAATTAGTACACAAAGAAATCTAAATGGATGTCTCCAGTGGTTGTGTAACTATATGCTAGGGCATATTTATCAATTTTACTTTTAAAATAATTGAATAAAAGATTAAACAAATAAAAAGGATAAATAAAAGATGTTAAAGTTTTATGAGGATATTGAATGTTACAATGTTTTCGTGGAAAGTTGACAACACACTATATTTTGTTTCAAAAAAAAAATATTAATGTATTATATTAAGAAAAGAAAAACAATTTTGAATTTATACAATAAAAACAAACCGAACCGAATTAGTTTGGATCAAACGGTTCGGTTTTTTCGGTATAATGGTTCGGTTCGGTTTGTTTTTTAGAACTGAATTATAACTTAAGTTTGGTTCGGTTTGAAAATTTTCAAAACCGAAATAACTGAACCGATATATTATGAATTTGATCTAGACCATTCCGGTTTATTTCTTAATCAATTGCTTTAAATACTTTGATTTATTTATTAATATTCCGGTTTATTTCTCAATAACCCCTTTGTAGGCTGAGAAAATAAACGATTGAGAAAAGAAGTGGCGAATCAAATAACTGAGGCTGTAGATGAGGCCACAAGAACATTCACCCAAATGATGCTGACTGGTTTTCAGGAACTCGTGCAAATCCTAGGAGAGTATGACAGCAGCCGTGTGCAAGTGGTACAACATGAAGCTCAGAAAGCAGGGCAACAACAACAACAACAAAAACTAGACATAGAAAGATAGCTTAGGGGTGAGTAAATTGTTCATAACTCGTAAGCCGCTCATAACTCGCTCACTAAATGTTCACTTGAACTCGCTCATTTATCCGCTCACTTAAACTCGCTCATTAACAACTCGCTCATTTAAAATTTGCCACATCTAATCCCGCCGCCACATTCAATCCCAAATATTCATAGTTTATACATTTATTTATTTTTTTAAACAGACGCCTCAAAACAGTGTGCTGTTGTTAGTTTATGTTTTTGGATTTATGTTGGATTTTTATTAGTGCTGCTTTAGTTTTTGTTGATTGTTGTTTGTTGATGCTATTGTTAGTTTATGTTGTTATTATTTTTATTTTTGTAATACCGTTGATTTTTTTGTTATTATTCTATTTAATTGAATTATGACAATTTATTAAATTTTAGTACTCATAACTCGTGAGCCGCTCATAACTCGCTCATTTCCGACTCGCTCATTTATTCGCTCGCTTGAACTCGCTCATTTATTAAATAAGCGAGCACGAGCATACCCTAACTCGCTCATGCTCGCTCATTACTCACCCCTACTGGTAGCTGCAACAGTATCAGGAGGCACAAGATACTAATAGAGGTAGCAGCTCTAGTGAAGCAGAGCTTTCTTTGGGCGAAAGACTGAGAGGTAGACAAAATGTTCAAATCTTCATCTCTGTGAGAAAAAGTAGTATTTTCTAAATATTATTGATGTAATATTTGTAAATGTTTCTATGCTTTGGATTTAATCGTAGGTCACACATTGTTTCTGATGTGATATTGTGTCACACATTGTTTCTGATGTGATATTGTATCAGTATATGTACTTTTTGCTGGGTGTGCATTAATTCCATTTGGATTTAGTATTTAATCATCTTTTCTTTATTGTTTGGTATTTTTAGAATTTAGCAAGTAGTTCGTACTAATTTTTATCTGATTTTTATTTAAATCTTTTTATTATAAATGGGTAGATTAGTGCCTGTTATTTGTCACCTGATCAAGCTTTAAAAAAAATGCAATTGAACTTGTCATTAAACCGTTTAACTATTTTATTGACACCTATTGTTAGTCTTTAATGATACATCAAATGGCATTTAAATAGCATTTCTACTGATTTAACCCATTCATATAAAATCAAGTTGTACATGTAATCGGCAAATTATCCTATCAACAAACTAATTATATATGCTCCTGTATTAGGTTTGGATATGAGGCCACATTTAAGTCCGATGTTCAACGAATCTACTATGCTTTACACATTTAAATAGGTTTTCCCTGAGCCTTCACTTTTCACTTTTATAGAGTAGAACTAGAGTGTTTTAAGCTCACCAAATTTTTTTTTGGGGTTAATTTCAAAGTCCGAGATTTCAAACGATGAATTCACTCGTGGAATCACGTTTGACTCTTGAGATTGCCAGAGAATGAGGTGAGCACATATTGAAATTGATAGAGAAAGAATGCTTCTTATGATGACAAATAACTAACTAATTAATTTGATAGAAAACTAAATGTCTTAAGATAAATTTTTGGTCAAGTCATCTAGAATTTGATTGATACACATGCAATTTAAAAAAAAAAATGAAGAATACATCCATATATAATTTGTAATTTTCAATTCAAAAGGTACTTTCTAAAAGAGAAAAGGTTCATGTCCACCATGTTTTGTCCACTGTCTGTCCACAACACTAATCTAACGAACTACCAACTGTATCCAACTTTCCTTTTATAAAAGTTTCTCAATTAGCGCTTTCTGTTTTTGAAAATAATTACTAATGTCTCTTTCCGCTCTCTCTCTCTCTTCACAGAAACAAAACTTCTTTCTCTCTTTCCGATCTCTCTTTCTCTCTTCACAGAAACAAAAGTTATAGCGGTGAGAAATCTATGATTGTCGATGAGATGCTTCCCTCTTCTTTGGCGGTTCTCCTCTCCTCAACCCCTTCCCTCCGACAACCTCTCCTTTGGCTGTCTCCTATTCGACGGGTTCTTGATCGTGCGGATCTGAACGGCCTCCTCTCCTACAGTTCATTTTTCAACAGCAACACCACTACTCGCCGCTCGCCGGCGCCACTACTCGTCGGCGCTTTCTTCTCTCCGACGGACTTCTCCGGCATCTCTCTTAGATTCTAATGGAGAGAGACGATCTAAGAGAGGCGATGATAAGCTGAAATTGTATCTATTGAAACCTAGGGTTAGTTATGTAAATTAAGCCAAGTTTTGATTAAATTAGGTTTAATTAGGTAAAAATGTCCGAAAGTTCAAGTTACTGCCCTAGTTATGTTTATTTTACAGGTAATCAAATGTTTGGAGCTTAACGGAGCAAAACGGGTGATTTGTAGCAAGTCAGCACGAAGATTGGAGCAACTGTTAATGTTATTGCGACCCGAAATGAAGCCCATTGCGGCCCACAACAAAACAAGTCAGAGCCCCTTCATTCCTGCACATTCATTGCGGCCCGTAACCATACCTATTGCGGCCCGTAATGACTTCTACAGTTTTTGCGCGACAAGTTGTCAACTGCCTCCATTTATTGCGGCCCGCAATGGGTATCTTACGACCCGCAATAAGGCGGTTCCAGAGCCCGAATTTGCTATTTTTAGGGATTTATTTCTGGGCTTCGGTGGGCCATATAAAAGGAGACCTGTAGAATAGATTAAGGAGGGTTTTTAGAGAGAGAATTCTAGTTTTTTTACAAGTAGAAAGGCAGGAGAGAAGAAGGAAGAAGGGAACATCATTTTCATCGATCGATTTTATTATTTTCTTTCCTTTGGAACTCCTTTACTTGTTTATTCCATTTGTGCTTTATCCATGAACGGCTAAAAGTCTTTCTAAGGTTAATTAGGGCTGTACTTGAAACTTTTGTTATGATTTAGTTGGTTTTATCTCATATCTTCTTCTTCTTTGTTATGACCAATTCTTTATTTTATTTGAGTGTGAACACTTAATCGAAATCGCATGAAATCTTAGGATTTGGTATTTGCAATTGAGAAATTGAGTATTAAGTCTAGACCATAAAGAATTGGGTATTTGATAGGCTAAGTACCGAGAGGTGACGCTTGTCTCATACGGGCTTCACCTAATAGTATAGAAAATTGTGCCAAGTACCGAGAGGTGAAAGATAGCTTTCTAGATCAATTGGGACAGTAAAGAACTTAATGACTTTAGATTAGCGTAGCTAAGTACCGAGAGGTGACGTTTATTCTAATTTAAAGATGGTATTAATATAGAGATATCACTTTGTACCTACAACATCCAACTGTGCCTTCATAAATATAAGAACAAATTTAACAAACCAATTAATCATAACACTAGTGGATAGGAACCCTAAAAAACCCTAATTTCTCATACTTGTTAAAAATCAGATTTCGCTTTCAGATTTTAGTTTAATTCAGTTTAATCGCAATCAAACCAACCTTTTGAACAAACAAAAACCTTTTTATTTTCTTTTACTAAATTAAATTGTTAGGTTAAATTTGATATTCCAACTTGTCCCTGTGGAGACGATCCCTAAGTACTACTCGATAAGGTTGTATACTTGCAACCGGATTGAGCGCAATTTATGATTTATTACTTGTATTGCAAACAACACATCAGGCGATCTAGAGGAGAGATCTGGTGGAGAGAGATGAGAGCGAGGCGATCTTGAGATGAAAGATAAGAGCGAGGTGATCTGGAACATAATCGGGTTATTTTACAGTATTCACTTTGTAGTTTTATAATATGCAACTTGTGGTTTTACAGTATTCAAAACAACTTGTTTATTTACTAATCTATTTAAGTTTTGTTCCTTCTATTGATTTGAATTGATAATCATGATTTCCTTGCTTCTATTGAAGTTTCATTTGAATTGATGTAGTCTCAGGCGTGTATACATTATATGAACATTGATTTGAATTTTAATTGTATCATTTACTGTTCAATAACGGATCTCGCATTTTCTGATGGTCTGATTTGAAATGCATAGTTCATTTTCTTTATGTCGTTGTTTTGAATTGTCTGATGTACGAAATTACATGATTCTATATTTTGTTTTACAGTATTCGATTTCACCTTCGAAAGAAGAACACGACCGGATTTTGTCGTCTCTGAAGTAGTCAATTAACATATACCACTTCAGATCTGGTGAAATATGTAGAGTATTTTTACAGGATATAGTTCACCTTTTTACATGATATATGTACTATTTTATAGTATCTATTATTATTGATGTTTATAGGTTTACAGTATATAGTTTACAATTTTACATGATATAGTTAACTGTTTTACATGATACATATAGTGTTTTATAAGATATAGTTCACAGTTTTACAGTACCTACATGTAATAAATTCAATTTGTTTCATTGTTTATTTTATTTTTTATGTAGAATGATATCTCAAAAGAACGTGTGATTATTGTGATGAGGTTTCTTACTCATCCCAACAATAAATACATGAGGTTTTTAATGTAGAAATTATTTTTCCATAGTTTTTTGATGCTATTCTGAATGTTGAATGGTATAATTAGGTTTGCTATTTTGTGGTGAATATTATGGTTTGTGTTGAACAGATATTGTGTGTGATGAATATTATGTTTTTGTTGAACATATGATGGATGTATGTATAGTTTTAGAAATTTTATAGTATACATGAAATTGATTTATAATTTAGATTTAGAAATTTTATAGTATTGATTCTTTGTAGGTTGTATGTTTTCTTTTTGTAGTTTAAGCTGAAATTTTGTATTTTTTTACATTTTATTTTATCCTTTTCATATGCTTATTTTATATTATTGAAATTTTATAGTTTTTACGTTTCGTTTTCATATTTTAAATTAATAATTTTACAGTATTGAAAATTTATATTTTTTAAATTGTATTTAATCATTTTCATCTGCTAATTTTACATTGTTGTAAATTTATAGTTTTTACTTTTTATTTTCACATTTACAATTTTATAGTATTGAAAATTGACATTTTTTAAATTTTATTTAATATCCTAATTTTATAATTTTGTAATTTTATAGTTTTTACCTTTTGATTTCACAGTTTAACTTGATATTTTTACAGTATTGAAAATTGATATTTTTCAACATTTTATTTTATCGTTTTCATTTGTGAATTTTGTATGTCTGTAATTTTATAATTTGTACATTTTATTTTTAGAGTTAAATTGGTCAATTTTACAGTATTCAATATTTTTTGGATTTATTTGTGTGTTTATTAAATTGAGAAAAAAGAATAAAAAAAATTAATCGAAAAATTTAATTTTTCCTTTTTATCACTTTTTTGTCAAAATAACTGCTAATAACTAACACTAACTGCTAATAACTTCCTATAACTGCAATATTCAAAAGTACAGTTTGAAAGTACATTTTTTTTGTCATGTTGTGCAAGTTGCAATATGTTTCTAACTATTATGGGACCACTTCAAATAGTTGCTAGATATTTGTGATTAACTGATATATTTTATGTGATATATTGTATAATTATAAGCATGTAGAAGTAGTTTTACAGTATTCATGCAAGTTAATTCTGTGGACAAATGGTGGACAAAAGTCTGTGGATAATTAGACGCTTCCTTTCTAAAATATCAAATTTATAGATATACATAAAAGTTGATGTATACTAGAATTAAACTTGGGTAAAAAAAATTGGGAGGAGAATTTGGTGCTCTTTTTCAATTCTCCTAATTAGAATTAATTAATAGTTTAGTTTTGTAAGTATTAATGATCATTAAAATAACAGCTAGATACAACTTTCTGTTGGGACAAAATAGAGGTGAGCAAATAAATGGATCACAAGAGAAACCAAGACAACAAGCAATCAAGTACAAAAAAATAGAGAAGACACAAGATTTTACGTGGAAACTCTTTCGAAAAAAAACCACAGGAGATACGGCACAAATCTACTAAATGAAATAGCCTTACAAGTACAAAGAAATTAAAATTCTCAATAGTACTCTCTCACACACTCTCTTACAAGTTTCAAGGAGAAGAGAACAAACACTACTAGAATCTGCACTTTTTCTGAATGTAAGTTTAGCTTTTTCTAAGGGTAAGAGAGGCCGTCAGAAATAAAATGGTGTTTTCTGACGCACTTCTGACACACTTAAAATTTCCAACGGTAGGCCGACGGAAATTGTTGCCGATGGAAAAGCCCTGTTGTCCGCCCTTGGAAATGTCTCATGTCTGCCCTCAGAAATACTTTTGGATGAGCCATTAACCGCCAAACGAATCAAATACTATTTTTTATTGATGGCCCTTGGAAATAGTTGACCCCATGCCCTTGGAAATGTTTTGGAAGTTGTAACACATTATTTCCATGAGCTACCCTTGGAAATGTTTTGGTTATTATATTTATATCATTTTATAAGGAAGGTTCACGAAAATACTTAAGTACTATGCCCTTAGAAATGTTTTATTGATACAGTTAATATTATTTTATAGTTATACTAACTATTTTCATGAGGCTACCGTTGGAAATGTTTAGCTTCCGGAGACAGAAAATTTTCATTTATTGAGATCTCCATTTGAATGTTCAACATTCAATTAACATAAAATATAATTCCAAAATGACAGACAGTAATTAATAAAACAAAATAATTTATATAACACATCCTAATTAATAAGAATCATAACTATCATAACTAACAACAAAATTGTAAAGATTTATATAACACCTCCTAACAACCATAACTAACAACTCGTAAAAAAATTGTAAAAGCATACAAGGCCATGAGATCCACAATTTTACATGGAATTAAGTATCAATTAATGCTCCAAATATATTACATTATATTATACACCTCAACAACAAAATAAAATATATGCATGCATGCTTTCAGACCACATCTAAGTAGCAGTGCGTTTTTGAGATCCTTGGCAAGAAGCAATGCATAGCTCATCATTCAACATCATGCAGCTTGTAACCGCAACAGTAGGTCTCGATCGCGCATTATGCGACCTAGCTCGTCAGTCAATATCACTATTCAGTAGTGCTTCACTTCCCTTCCCTTCCAATCTTGGCTAATGCTATACAAATCCCATATCATGTATTACAAAAACTTTTTATCAAACAGACCAGAGGTTTCAAAATTACCAAAATTAATTAGATGTTTCAGTAAAAACTAATTCAACTTCGCCAAAAGAAGTTTTAACAGGGGCAATTTAGTCATTTTCTTTGATTTGGCCATGCTTTTACTTCCGGTGTTAAAATTACAAAATCTCAAAGCACAAAATAATACTGACCCACTGCATTTGGAATAGGTGCCGACAAAATTATATTATAAAGAAATAAAATGTACCATCTTTGTCCTTAGTTTTTCCTCTTCATTAAAAGATAACTCCAACAATCATATTCCAGCAAAAAAAAAATGCCAACAAAATCACTACTTTTGAATTCATAAAATTACCCTTTATATCAACTAAATAGCTTATTATCAATAATAGGAGATGAATCTCCACACCAGTATAGATCTAGAACCAGACAACTATATAAGCAATTTTTAAAGTATTCATAACATGGAACATAGAAAATCAGACTACTTCACTATGCTCACAGAATATCCAGCAGTACTGACAACCATATAATATTGATTGGTTCAGTGAACTTAGTGTAAAATAGCACGTAAAGTTTCTGGGAATTAAACAAAAATAAGTATGTGTTTTGCAAAGTAACATGCAACCTGCAAAGCAACAATTTACAAAAAACACCCTGCAACCAACAAAATTGTAACATGAAGAAACAAACAAAATGCTTCTCAGCTCATGACTATGATAATATTTAAATAAATCTTACCATTCTCAGGTACACAACAGATAACACTAGATACTATCATACACAACTTAATGGAACTGATTGTAATATCATGTTTTCAAATAGTAAGAAAAAGTGCTTACCTTCTACTCCATTTTCATGAATTGATAATACTCTTGATATCTGAATAAGCCGTGAAAGCATCACACTTGGCAGTGTGCTTGCACCAAGAAGAATTCCAGATGAAGCACCAGGCCTACAACATGCAATGGCTTACATTCAATATTTTAGATGTGATATCATATTGTTCAGGTCAAAATTAAAGACTGGTTTCTACTACCTTTGCTAGAACTTCAACCCAGACAAATCCGATCTTCCTGGGCAACCTTCTATTTAATTATTTACAATTAATATTATGAAAGCTCCTTTAATCCGGTAGCAAACAAGCATGGTATTGTACCAGTAAGGTCATGTACAAGCCGACAATACTGGTATGAATTGATAGCACAAGGAAAAAGTTAAACTTTGCATGGCTGTTTTTATCTATAAGGAAAAAGTTAAACTAATATTAAACTTTGCATGCAGGACCTAATGCTTTTGTCACAAAGTCATACCAGTTGAATATTTTCTTCATTTTAAATGATAAAAAATTTACCAACCATTCAATCCACAATACACATCAAAGAAAAGTAAACAAATTTGTACAACTAAAACTGAAAAATTAGAAAATTTATACAACTTTGCATGGAGTAACCTTACATTTAATTTATATCTAATGGGCATTATCTTTTTAGACAAGCTATTATACAAATATATTTGTGTTAGTAACAAGAAATCATAGAAAGCGTGCATAACACAATCACCTTATAACCATAGATAAAAAAAAACTGAGCAACAAATGAGAGAGAGATCAAACTTCTAAAACAATCTTACAACTTTTTTCAGCCTCTGCAATTCGTTTTTGGGCTTCAACTCTTATTCTCTCAATGTCACCTTCAAAATACTTGTGTTGCCTCTTGTTCTCAGCAATTAATTTGTCTAACTATGATAAACATCAAAATTGAGGTACATGTCAGCATGGTACTGTCTACTATTATAATTCTAGGGTCAATTTGTCTAAGCACCGAAAACTCCTAAATAGCCTCAAACAATTTCAGTTGATTGCAATGCATAACTGTTGCAATTAATTTTATGTTCTGGTTGAAATTAATTGAAACCAACACCTCAGTGGCATAACTGTTGTACCACTACCACTTAACCAGGTTCACAAATGCAATGTAATATTTCTCTACAAAACAGTGCCCTTATGAAGTGGAAATTGGTACAGAAACAAGAAAAAGCATTAGGATTTCAGTTGAAATTGGTACATAAAGAAGGAAACAAAGAATTAAATAGAGAGAAATTTGGAATAGAAATCTCAACTCGATTTTAAGCCTAAATTACTAACCTGAAGTGAAAAGGCAGAGGTGAGGACAGGGAACGAAGAAGAGTGGAGGCGGTAGCGATGCGGAGGAGGGGAACGGGGAGGGGAAGACCGGAGGCAGTGGCGACGGAGCTCAGATCTGCCGAGGTATGAACAAGAAGGGGCGAGAGGAAATCCTCGGAGGCGAATGGATCGCCTGTGAATTTTAGCTGAGAGAGAGGAAGAGGGGAGATGAAAGATACGCTGGATGGAGCGATGAAGCGAAATTCAATAAGCTCCAGCACTGTCCGATCTGTATTAAGATATGGGAACACGAAAATTGAAGCATTTACGCACGGATAATTAAGCAGAGCCCATGCATCTTAATTTGGATCGGACGGTCACTGAGTACATCGAACCAAAGGACCATCCGGACCTCTCTGAATTTAGAGAAAAAAAACCAAAAAGTTAGGAGGAGAGTCAATTTTTACAGAGAGGGCTGAGACAAAATTTGGTACACCCAAGTGGGTCCCCCTAGTCTGTGACACAATATTGATTAATTGGAGGTATCCATTGGTAATTAGAACAGCACATCTTCCATCAAACGGTTCAGATTTACATAGGTTTATAGCCATTTGATATTTCGATATTCCGTCGACTTGATGGATAGGTAAATAAAAATAAAATTTCATCAAAATTTGCTGCAGGAATAAATATGCAGTGCTCTTTAATTTCAACGGTTCCGATCGACCAACGGACGACGCGTTTACGTGCGCCTTCATTAACTCACAAAGCAAGAGTATATGTTTTATGAAACATATACTCTTGCTTTGTGAGTTAATGAAGGCGCACGTAAACGCGTCGTCCGTTGGTCGATCGGAACCGTTGAAATTAAAGAGCACTGCATATTTATTCCTGCAGCAAATTTTGATGAAATTTTATTTTTATTTACCTATCCATCAAGTCGACGGAATATCGAAACATCGAAGGGTTATGAACACTTCACATTGGATCGAAGCTCAAACATAATAAAACTTCAGAATTTTTATGTTGGTTACGTTCAATATTCTCCATTGATCATTTTAAAATAAATTTGAAATCATTTCATCACAAATCGACCGTTGATTGCTCATGTGAAAATGAACGGTTCACAGTTTTTTGTTAAATATGAAGTGACAAATAATGGTAAAAGTCTATAAAATGGACAATTATAAGTATGATTTTTCTATAGAATATATAAATAATTTAATTTAATTTTTTAGAATTTTTTTCAAATTATTTGTTGTACATACATTATCTAATTAGTAAATATCAAATTCAGAGCCGTTGGATAGGTCATGAGCAGTCTTGATGCCTTCATTTTAGATGTTGTGAGTAGGGAGTCTCTATTCTCCGAGGTAACATAACATTTCTGTTTAGATCCGACCCTATGTGATGTGAAAGATCCTTTAATATTCGTGCGTAATAATGATCAGACGGTTCCGATCTAAACACAAAATTCATGTTACCTCAGAGTTCATCAATTCTCCCAGTGCAATACAAACAAACCTCTTCTATTTTCTCTCTGGATCGATTTTCTCCATTGCTAGTCTCCTCCATGTACACTCCGTAAAAAACCAAAGTTGAGCGGCAAAACCCTAAATTTTTCGCTTCCCTCCAACTCCCTCTCAAAATTTCACTTATACCCTCTCCTACTTATGAAAATTTCAGTTCCTTCCCCAGCAATGAACCCAAAAACCCTCACTCCCAAATCGTCTCGCTTCCTTTCTTCTCCTCTCAGATCCGATCCTCCCAAGCCCGCTCACCCAAATCGTCTCGCTTTTTCGGCGAAAGAAAAAGAAGAGATTTCGCTACTTCTGACTTCCGAGTCGGAGAGAAGAATAAAAAAAAGAATCTTTCCTTCGTCAAAGACTAGAGAGAAACCCATTCGACTCAGAGAGAGAATCGCATCGCCCACTCGCGCATAGAAACGCACCAGATAAGCAAAGGTGAAATTTTTAACATGCTCTTTATTTCCTGGCCCCTTAGATGATAAAGATGAAATTGAGAAATGTAGAAAGGGGCAGGTGCGATGCCTTTAGAAATTGATAATAGAAATGTGAAATTGAGAAATTACAGTATCAGGCTGGTCTCTTTAGAAATCATGTCATGTAGAATTTCATTGACTTCTCAATTTCACACTTTTCTTGCACAGGCCATGTCATGTAGAAAATCCATTATTTTTGAATTGTGAATTGCTAGCTTAGTTCCTATTTTTTTTTTTTGTAAAATAGGAACTGGTACAATGCCTAAATGAAAAGTACTGGTACTGTCTGTTTAGTCTTGCGTTGTAAGTTGAACTGGTGCCAGTAAGCTGAAGTACACTCCTCTGGTTGGAGAGGATGTGATGAGGCTGTCCCTGTTGAGGAATGACATGGTGCAGAGGCTCGACGTAATGGTTCAGTTAAGTCCAATTAAGTCAAATTTAGTCTTAATTTATTAGTAATAGGCAAACATTTATGATATCTCCATATTATACCTTAATTACGGCCCTGATTTACACTAAAACCTGTGTTTTAAAGCCTATAAGTGTGGACTTTTACTTATATTTCGATAAAATGTGGTACTGCTATGCTTTGTTTGGTATTTTGCAGGAAAAATGGCGAAAAACTGGATCTGACAATTTTTCATACGGCCCGTATGACATTCCCTACGGGCCGTACAAGATCTGCCCAACCACACAGAAGGTTTCCACAACAAAGGCACAAAATCTCCAAGAAAAATCACAGGCATACGGCCCGTACGGGGTCTCATACGGCCCGTACGGGGTCCCATACGGCCCGTACGGGGTCCCCTACGGCCCGTACGACGCTAAATTGGAAAATCCAGCTGGAATCTGAAATCAGCTGAAATTAAGGAGGCCGAAAAGGAAGCCTCTTGGGGCGTGATCCAGGGCATTAAATGAGATATTTCCTCACCAAAAAAGGGGGATTGACAACTGGAACTTGGACAAGCTTTCTTGGAGCAAAAGACAAGGGGGGAGAAGGAGAAGAGAAGTGAAAAACGCGAGTTTGCAACGGATCTTCAGATTTCTCCACTGTTTTGTCATGAACTATTTTATTTTCTGTTATTTTTGTTATCTTATGAACATGAGTAGCTAATTTACTTTGTTTCTAGGGGTAAGATGTAGTTTCTAGTTTGGTTTTATTTGCATGCTACTTGGATTTTGTGTTGAATGCTTTGTTTTTACTTTGTTGAGTAGTATTTTGATTGCTTTATTTGTGCTTGCTTGAATTGATTAGTCATCCCGTTAGATGAATGCGCACATCTAAGTGTTAGGAGCCAAGTTTATGACATTTAATCCAACCGAATAAAGTATATGAAGTAGGGTTAAACCAAGGAGTACCCGAAAGGTGAAACTTTCCTTGAGGCGAAAGTCCTTGGATACTTTTAGTAAACCAACAAGTAACTTAGATAAATTAGGCCAAAATGCGAAAGTTGAGGTTTAATGCATCTAAGAGGGAAGTATTTGAGTCCGGTAATCGGGTACTAGGCCAAAATGCGAAAGTTGAGGTTAGGTATCTAGATCTGGTCGATAGAAACCCTAAACATTAGTATCAACACAGAAAACAGTAGCTGCAGCATTAACTCGGGGTCCCCTACGGGCCGTATGGGAAGCCATACGGGCCGTATGCCTCGGGGCTGAACAGAAATGAAATCTGAACCCTGGAAACGCCTTTTTATTAATTGAAAACAACTTTAATTCTTTTTATTGCCTTTTAAACTTGTCATAAATCATTAGAATTGTTAGAACTAAACCAAATCAATTTCTCTCACTTCTAGAATTTTAAGTAACTTTAGGATAAGTCCGGTTATTTTCTTCCGTCCCTGTGGATCGATACCTGAGCATACTCATCGATAGGATAGTACACTTGCTATCTGATTTGACAGAGTGTAACAAAGGTTTAAAATGTATAGCTTGCTATACTGAAACTTTGTAGCATATATTCTGTGCGAACAATTTATTTATAATTTAAATTAAATAAATGAAAAGTGATAGGTAGTAGTTAGAAGTGTAAAAAAACGTTTTACAATACACAAAACGTTGAAGAAAAATAGCAATTACAATTGCTTCATTGTTGATAATAGATTTTTTTACCTGAAGGTGAGGGAGTGTACTTCAGCCTTACTTAGATTCGCAAAGGACACAAATATCCCCATCTTTTTGGTAAGTTTATTTTATTATTTTTTGTAATTCATGATTTCCATTTTGACATTTTACAAGAATATTGTTACTGTAGTTGATGGAATGGTGGCATGGTTTGAATGCCTATTTCAGATTGGTCACGTCACGAAGTCTGGTGACATTGCCGGTCCCCGCCTTTTGGAGCATATAGTTGATGTTGTTCTGTACATGGAGGTGTCTTGCCTCTCTCTCTCTCTCTCTCTCTCTGCTGTACATTATGCACAAACCAAAAACTGTTTTAGTGACAATTAGAAAGAGAAAAGTAGCAGATAGGCATACATAAACAAATTTTTTTTGATATCTACCTTCTCATTGAATATTTCATTAATTAAATAGGAATATATAATCTGTGTAGGGAGAGAGGTACTCGTCCTTTAGATTACTACGATCTGTGAAGAATCGGTTCGGTTCGACTCATGAGGTAAATTTATCCATTCTGTATTCGTTTACCTCTTTATCATATCACATATTAGAATGCTTTGTTTTAGTTTTATGATTACAATGGCAAACTTGGCTGGTGTAATCTTAACAAGTTGGTATAAAGTCTTTTTCTTGCATCTATTTGTGTTTAGTGTATCTTTTTTGCTGGTTTATTGACATGCTGTTTACTTGTCTTATTTTTATTTATTTATTTTTTGCTGGTTTATTGGTCTATTTTTTTTTTATTAAAATGTCCTTTTGTTTGAGAATATTTTTTTGTTATCTTATAAAATGTCCCTGTTTCAAGGACTCGAGACTGCCATTAGGTAAAAATGACTGCCATTAAGTAACATTTTTGGAAGTCCCAATATGCCCTTTGGTCTTTTCTATTAAGTACTCTAAGCCCCTATGGGTTGTATTGCTATAATTTATATGAAAAAGTCATAGACATTACTCCAAATTCTATATCAGTGCTTGGGTTCATGGTCAACTGCATCCATCTTAGGATCAATACTGGTATACCAGTGAGACGTGCTGGTACGGCATCTCAACCATATATGTATGTACTTTTGGTCAACATTTTGTACAACATATATAACATCATCCATGTAATTAATTTAGCAGGATGATTTACTGGGAGAGGATCTATGGTTTCGGTGCATGCCTTGGTGCTGGAATGTTCTTTATGCTCTTGCTATGGTAATTCCTTCTTTGATGTTTTACTATAGATAAATATATTTGCTAATTGTAATTGTAGAACTCATTATAGGGTTTATATATGTTGTACTGTCTCAGTAACAGGCTGGATAATTCGAGTTACCACTCTGTATGTGTAAAGCAAAAAAAAATTTGTATACAATTGTACCAGTTTATACAATTGTGCGGGCAAAATTATTGCCAAAAAAGCCGCAAAATTGTTGATATTTCAATTTTATGAAATTTACTTCTGTACTAAAGATGCCACAAATTAAAAAAGAATATGTCCAATTTAGAGCAGTATTTTTTTTTTCCTTTTATTACTTCTATGATTTGGTTACTTCTAAGGTTTGAGACAGGAATCCAAGATTGTATTGCCACTGTATTTTTTGTTGTATATTACTTTTTTTTTCCATTATTGCTTATATACATGTACTTTTTCTTGTACAACAATGCTTGAAAAATTGAAATATCAAATAATCAACGATACTCTGCTATTTAAAACAAACTAACTCATTTTTTCATTTTTACAGCAGTGACAACATAGCAAGATAAAAGGAAGAGTGATTGCATTGTTCCTGTAAAAACATTTTTGCAAATTTAGTTGATTCTAAATATAGTTTTGTTAGTCGTCTTGAATTAGGGTATATATAGAACTTTCTTTTAGAACTTCTATTGTAATTTTTTTGGTATTTTGATACAATGTACTATGATTATACAGTGTCAATTAATGTTAATTACATGTTTTTACTTTATATTTTAATGCGTTTGTTAATTTGGTTGAATGGAATTGGGGAATTTGGCTGAATGGGAAATTGGAGAATTGGCTGAATTGGAATTGGGGAATTGGCAGAAAGGGAATTGGAAATACCACAATGGGTCCCACAAACTTTGCCTTTGGAAATAACCTGTTGGGACCCACACACTTTGCCCTCAGAAATAATAAAGTCACGGGCTTGATGCCAAAGTATTTCTGACGGGGCTCACGGAAAAAGTAAGAAAGTAGTATTTCCAAAGGTATGGGGATGGAAAAAGTCTGAAAAATGGTATTTCCATCGAGGCTATTTTTGACGGTAGTATTTCTGAGGGTAACGCACGGAAATGACACTTTTTGGGCTTTTTCCATGAGTACGCCGATGGAAAAAGCCATATTTTGACCCTCAAAAAAAGTACAGATTCTAGTAGTGAAAACCCTAAATGACCTAGTGAAGAGGCAATAGAGATCAGAGAGAAGCTTCTCTCAATCTAATTCAATTTGCGAAATGGGCTCACCAAGAAAAGTTGCGGCAGCTGCTTTAATTGAAATCAAGTAAATGCAAGCACCATCGGTCTCAATAAGTAGACCCGTTAATTGTCTTCAAACCAATGACTTATACCGATGGGAAAAGGCAAAGTCACCTTTTAATTAAAGCAGCAGACCAACGGACCTGATTGTTTACCGATGGTAAATAAGTAAAACACCATCTGTTGACCATCTTACCGATGGCAAAAGGCATCAATGCCAACGGTTTGATTTTCTTGCCGATGGTAAATGCAAAACGGGGTGGACCCGTTAATTGTCTTCAAATCAACATACTAGGCTATAAAATGCAGGACCAAAAACAAAGCTCTGCAGTCCTGTTCAATCTCCCAACTAAAACACACAATCAAGGTGTACAGAGAGGGAGAGAGAGATGGGTTACAAATTTGTCTGGTTTGCTGTGATCTCATTCTTCCTTTTGAAAGAAAATGCCATAGCTACTGATAAAGTGGTACAGAGTTTAAATCATCCTCTTCTTCATTAATCTCTCCATAATTTAAAAGAAAAATGTATATTATCAAACTTAACCATTTCATTTCACACGTTAATTTCTGATGTAGCCATACATTGTGTATCTTGGCGAACCGCCACGTCTTCTTGCTGGTAGCAATCAGGCTTTACATTATGCAAGAGTAGCCAAATCTCACTGTAAGCTCTTAGGATCGATTTTGGGAAGGTAAGCAAATACATCCGTACATTAAAATTTGAACAAAAAAATATGCATAATCTTTGTTAATATTAGAAAATGGGTGGCTTAATTTAGCAATTGATATTTACAAAATTTTAATATGCAGCCCGAAAGCAGCAAAAAATGCAATATTTTACTCATATACACAGCACATTAATGGTTTTGCTGCGACAATTGATGAGGAAACAGCACACAAGATATCAAGTATATATTTCTCCATCCTCATCACTTATTCCTTCATTTTAATAGCTAAACTGTTTAATTTGTTAGTTTTTTCTTTGATGTGGAGGGTCCGAATTACATTCCTCTCAGTAATTCATTATTCTTTTTTCATCATTTTGGAGATAATCAATGTAAAAAAAAAAGTAGTCCCTGGTTCACCTTACACTGGTAATGCATACCTGCATGAGTTAAGATACTTTACAATATTTTCATATTGTATAATACAGGATAGTATTTTGCTAAGTTTAGTATGAGGTCATTGAACGAAGGGAATGAGCAACTATTCAAAATTTAAAAGAGAAATCAAAAATTCACATCTAGTATATATTTTTTTAATCTCATACACAAGGAATATATTTGTATACAAAAGTATTAAGGCATAAAATGCCGTGTTAGGCACATTAAAGTAATACTTTCAGTTGAACTATTAATTATCAAAAAATGCCATCTGCTTTTTACTTTTCTATATGCCTAGATTTTTGAGTCATTTTGAAATTTTCCTTGACTTTAGAAAAAATAAAAAGTACTCAGAACAGTGATGCTAAATTCTATGTAAAGGATATCTCTTTTCAGGACACAAGATAAAACAGCCCCAGTAATATATTAAAATACAGTAATTTACAGGAAAATAAATAAACAAAAAATAACACCAGAATTGCATAATTTGTTGCAGAGTTACCAGGGGTGGTATCAGTGTTTCCAAGCAGAGAATACGAGCTTCATACTACTAGATCCTGGCAATTTCTAGGTCTAGAAAGTGATGGAAATGTCAATTCAAATTCCCTCTGGAGCAAAGCAGGGTATGGTAAAGACACTATTATTGGAAATCTTGATACAGGTACCAGTTACATTACTTTTTCCTTTTTTGTGTAATTGTCTGGCAATATTAAATATAATTGGATAATGATATGCTCAGCAGTAATTACTCATTTTAAATTCTATATACTAATGAGCATTGTATTATTTAGGTTAATGTGTTAATTGGTGTCAATGGGTACGATGTGTATGATTTGGATCGGGTGGAAGTATTCTTATATCCATATCTATTAAGTTAATAATAATAAAAAAGATCTTACTCATATCCTTAACTAACAAGCTAATTTTTTATTTTTTTTTACCGGTACTTGTCTTATAGAATACAATATGAATCAGGTAAATAGATAAAATGGTGTTATTGATATCCCTTTTTGGGCTCTCAATAAAATATTTTTCAAGACAAGAGAAAAGAAGAAAATATGAACAATGATATGGAGTCATGGAATGATTAATTTTTGTATGGCTCTAATAAATATGGCTTATGAAAATTTGAGAAAGTACCAAACCATAAAGATGTTTAAGATGTCTCATGAAAATTTGGATCAACAGTTGGAAAATGAATAAAAAAAAAACACATTTAGAATTATATCATATTTATATTTGGATCATGAATAATACTATACCATGTCACACCTCATCTCCATATGAAATATATATAGGTATGTATAATTTAATTTTTTATAATTACTCCATAGGAAATGAGTACGAAATAGTCTTAATCTGTAGTTTAATTTACCCGTTAAGCTAACGAAAAACTTACTCATATCCATCCTCATAAGCTAACAGAAAAGTTTATTATCCATATCATACAAATATAGAGCCACAAGTTTATTATCCATATCAGCCACCTAACTCTTCATGTACACATATAATATATATAAGCTCAAAACTAATGCATCAATAGTTGTATTTTCTTGTCTCTCTATCCCCCCGCCCCCTGTGATAGGGATCTTGTACCAGCAACAAGTTTACTTAGTCAATATCACAAACAACTGTTGTGCAGCAAACAACCCGTACCTGTACTGGTACATGCAGAGGTCAACACCAATTTCAGCAAGAAATTAGATTAAAGGCAACGAAGAAAATAAGAAACAAATTCTTAAACCAGATGCATCTTTATGCTTACAAACTATATACATACGTCTTAATCTTATACAAGTTGTAAAAGGAAGAGATTAAACCAAAAGAAGTAAACAAAGAGAGGTGACTCAATAAAAGCTTGTACCAGCCTATGTATTTCTCTCTTTTACTATCTCTCTCTACTCTCTTTTCATTATAGAGCTTGCTGAAAAAATATCAAGAATTCCATGTCGGATTTATTGTCAACTTCGTTGGATTTAATGTCAATGTTGAGCATATATGTAATCTAATTATGGATTGTTTACTGTCATATATGATTGTTAATCAAAGTCATCAAATAAGGTAATAGACAATTAATATATTTATTAGGATGTGGTTCATAAATGTGTATAACAATTTAGGAAAATATTAAATCATTGATGGACTGATTTAGAAATTTGCAACTCAGAAATCTGCCTTTATAGAGGGTTGTGCTGTCCGCACGGATATCGATCCAGTTGCACAGTTTTTGATGCGCCAACACGGTTTTTGATGCACAGCACATTATACCTTTTGCAATTTGGCAGATAACCATAAAGGTTATTATACATAAGGATTGGTCCCCAAGGCACAAGGTAACTAACAAAAACACAGAAACTGAACATATGTTTTTCTCTTAAGAAAAATACAGTTCAGTGTGTCTTCTCTTCTTCTTCCACCATCAAAGAATAGAGAAGAGAAATCCATTAAAAAAATTTGGAGAGGATTTCTCAAGGGCCACACCTTGCTATTTTGGAAGACTTATTTCTCGACCCGACGACAAAAGGCGAGAATGACTTCTTGCCATTGAAGACTTGTCTCGTGCTTACGGAGACGGCTTGCTCTGCTATGGTTTTGGTTATTCCATGACAAACGATATGGAATCAGATATTATATTCCGCACTTAAGATTTATGTTTTGGGTCTCTTTGATATAGGACGGTCCTTAGGTTAAGGTGGATAATTGTTTCTCCTTTCCCGGAGTGTAAGTGTTTGACCTCTAGATGAGATGTAATTGTTTGATCTCTAGTAAGGCGTAATTGTTTGGCCTTTATGATTCCCCAACATTCCAAATATCCCTCTTTTACATAATAGACCCAGTACTTAACAAAAACATTGATATTGCTCTCTCTACTCAAAATAACTCAAAAATAGCCCAAATAGATTAGGCTGAAATGAGAAGAGATCCAACACCCTGAAATATTCTTCTATTCCTTTCTGTTCATAAACGCATAATAAAGCTGCCAACAAAGTTTGAACAAAAACTAATTGGTCACTTGGCAGAGATAAGCAAGCACTTTAGACAATATCTATATCCTGAGCATTAACTTTTATGTTATAACTATAATTATATGCATTAAAGTACCTTAATTATGTCACATAACTACATCAAGAAAATAGATGATTGACATTTTTGGCATCAGTACAGAAAATGCAATTTGGAGAACCTCTTCATTGCTCCTTTAGTAAATTATCCGTATATTCTATTATTGAGTGTAAGGCATAAAAAATGCTGAAGTTTCAAAGACACTTTTAAAATTCATCAATGTATCCTTGAAATCCAAATGCCAAATTGCACTGTCATATTCCACATTATTATTATCATCATCATCACCACCACCATCATCATTTTTCTAACTTTTGAAATCAGTGGACCATTTATTTTTTGTGCGATGATATATTTGTAGGTGTATGGCCAGAATCAAAAAGCTTTGCAGATGATGGAATGGCTGATGTCCCAAGTGAGTGGAAAGGAATTTGCCAGAATGAGTTTGATTCCACCTTCACTTGTAACAAGTCTCTCTCTCTCTCTCTGTATTTTTTTTGTTTTTAAAACTTGACAGCAGCTGTCAAGTGCTACATTGAATAAATAAAAGTTGTTTTACCGCGTTTGAAACATACCTCACAATCTAGTGTATCAGAACTTAGAAAAATAAATACATCAAAAAGTTGTCAGATAAGCTGAACTCTTAAATTACCAAAATTAATTTTGTACTACACTCATGCATACTGAATCCATAACCTCGCATCTTGCACCACTCGTTGTGCCAGCACTTCAGGACACACTTTCCTTCCCCCAAAAACGACTTCATTGTGGTGTTTCCACAATACCCAGCACGTTGAAGCACCGAGTACCAAGTATGTGTGGCAAACAGGCAAAGGAATAATAGATGCAGTACCGACTCCATTGGGCAATTGTCGCACATGATACACCTTGTCTGACATCTAAAATTTCTTTTGCGCATAATATCATGGGTTAGCAACTGACCTTGTAGGAAATGTACACAAAAACCTTGACAGTGGGGGGAATTTTTAGGCGCCAAATATATTTGAACTCCCATTTAATCATCCCTCCACTAATCAAAGCATTGTAAGCTGATTTGGCTGTGTAGTGGCCTGTTGCTTTCCACTTCCAAAATATCTCATTCTTCTCTGTTGTGAACTCCATATGTAGAGATAGAGTTAGATCAAGAGCCACCATGCTCAGTACTGGTGCCACATCTCTAAGTGAAATTGTTGGGTAATGCGGTTTGGTATCCAGAGATACCAAGGGTGTTTCTCCCCAAGATTCAAGCCAAAAAGACACAGCGATAACATCTCCCACTCGCCAATGAGTGTTCCTGTGGAAAACATGTTTTATTTTAACTAATTCGCTCCAAAAAGACAAACCTTAAGATGTCCAAAGTTTAGGGCCATGCATGTAATGTCCCTTCCATCTGATTTTTGTAATCACCATGATCCAAAGTGCATGTGGCTCTGCGTAGGCCCTCCATCACCATCTTAGTACTTAAGCCACATTTCTAATCTCCAAGTCGGCTACCCCCATACCACCCCAAACTTTAGGCAAGGAAACCATCGGCAAAATTGTTAGTGAGACCCCCTTCCTTGATCTCTCATTTTACCCCAAAGGAAAGATCTTCTAATTCGGTTCTCACAATCACTCATTTCGGGAGCATAAAACACGCCATGTAATATATTTGGGGATCCATTTAAAATTTCCACATTTTGTTCCAAGTTGGGCATGTTTTGTCTTGGCATCTTGTTCTGTAAGCAAAAGTTTTAGGCCCTCAAACTGTTCAAATGAAAAAAAAGAAAAAAAAATGTTCAAATGAAAAAAAAAACAGAGAAAAAATAAATCAACATCAAGGGCACAACATCTTTCGTTCAGTTGTAAAAAATGGGGCTGACTTCATCATGCACATCTTGCTACAATGACATCAATTTTTTAGACTAGATCAGGTTCACTTGGGATTTGAATAGGACATGAAAAAGAATCATTCGAAGAATATTTTAGTTCAGGTATCCAATGTATGTACCCAGGGGCGGCAGAGCTAGACTTTCAAGTTATGAGGGTCAAACAAAAATGAGGATCAATCATATAAAATTTTCATGCTACGTATGGAGGTCAATTTTACAGTACCAACAACAGGTTACACTGAATTACGTAGAAAGTAATGTATTATTACAAAAAATTGAAAATGAATGGGGTCAATTGACCCCCATTAACTTTAACTTGTATTCGCCTCTGTATGTAACGGCTTGCTAGCTGTATATGTACAATTGTACATGGTACAACCTTGACGAGGGTTTATCATACATATTTTTTTTGCAGGAAGTTGATTGGTGCGAGATACTTTAATAAGGGATATGAGGCATATGTGGGGCCACTAAACATATCATTTCAGACACCTCGCGACAATGATGGCCATGGGACTCATACTCTTTCAACAGCTGGCGGAACATTTGTGGCCAATGCGAGTTTCTTTGGCTATGGCAATGGCACGGCTAAAGGGGGCTCGCCCCATGCTCGTGTTGCAGCTTACAAGGTTTGTTAATTTTGTTTCATTGTTCACATCATACTTGGACAAAGATAAAAAAAAAAAAAATGGAAAAATGCATATCTTCCTAATGCTTCTGTATATGCTTATGTCTGCACTTACCAATATAGGTATGCTGGCCTGGATGTGTTGATGCCGACATCCTTGCAGCTTTTGATGCATGCAGCAATCTCTGATGGTGTTCATGTCATCTCTGTGTCGCTGGGTGGGAGACCAAGGGATTATTTCAATGACGGGATTGCCATTGGGTCATTTCATGCAGTCAAGAACGGCATAAAAGTTGTCTGCTCGGCCGGTAACTCAGGCCCTACAGCTGGATTTGTTTCGAATTTGGCACCATGGATATTCACTGTGGCAGCTAGCACAATGGATCGGGAGTTCCCTGCCTATCTGTCTTTTGGTAACACAACCCTGAAGGTAATTCAAAATATGTATGTTTATTCAGATTTTAATTCCATTATGGATATGCTAGTTAAGCTACCATAAAAAAGATCTGTCCTTGTGCATTATTATTTGCAATCAAATAAGTCAGTGTGATAATAAATTATTTTACTTCAATTTGGTTTCATAATAGCTTATAATAAATTTAACATTTGTTAACTCTTAACCTGGATGCCTTTTTTAAAAATTTAGGGTCTGAGTCTCTCATCAAAAAGTCTAGCACAAGGAAAATACCCAATTATCATGTCAACAGATGCTCATGCGGCCAATTCAACAGAAATTGAGGCGTAAGACATTTTATTGTTACAGTAATACATTTTATTAATATAAAGTACTACATAAAATTTCCAGCAAAACTCCCCAACATACTATAGCAAACGCACAAAATCAACAAACATGAATAAAAAAGGTTTATACAAAATCAAGCAAATAGAAACAAAAATGAGACTACCAATCATGACATCAGAAGTTGAGATATAGATATATATTACGTGGCAAAAAAATTTAAACAGTTTTTAACTTGACATATAACTTGAGCATGCAGCTGTTCTCAGTATAGAAATCTGCTATATATTAACATTATGCTATGTATGAATATTATATGGCAGTCGGCTGTGCCTCAATGGTTCGTTAGATTCTGCTAAGGTTAACGGTTCAATAGTGATTTGCACAAGAGGATTGAATCCGATTACTAAAGGAGAAGTTGTTTTGGAAGCTGGTGGAGTGGGTATGGTCCTGATTAATACTAACATCTCCGGCGACGATATCATTCCTGATGAACACGTTCTTCCGGCCGTTGCAATTACCTACTCTGACAGTCAAACTTTGTCATCTTACCTCAAATCAAACAGGTTTGTACATATCATATGAGTTGAATGTTGTTAGATTTTACTTGGTACTTTTGAGGTATAGCACAAAGCATATAACCTCAAATCAATACATACTATATATGCATAGTGATCAGATGTCATCTTGTATTAATTTTTCCTTAATGAACTATAATGTTTTTTTACGGACGGATGAAATAACCATAAAGCTAACATCAGGCTCACTAAATTACAGTGAGGTACTTGGTTATGTATCGAAACCAGAAACTGTACTCAACACAATGCCGGCACCGTATATGGCTTCATTTTCGTCTCAAGGGCCAAATTCAATTACCCCTGGAATCTTGAAGCCTGATATAACGGCCCCAGGTGTCACTGTTCTAGCAGCATACACTGAGGCAACTTCACCAACTAATCAGGACTTTGATAAACGCCGTGTAAGATTCAACTTTGTATCTGGTACGTCCATGTCATGCCCCCACATATCAGGGATTGTTGGTCTTCTCGACACTCTCTACCCCCATTGGTCCCCAGCAGCCATCCGATCAGCTATTATGACCACTGGTAATACAAAAATTCTGCTATTTTTTTTGTTGGACACAATATGCATTGAGTTATTAGTCTGGTGGATTTTCCATGAAAATTCCTTTTCTCACCAAATGGATCATGCCATGCAATGTAGGCATCTATCATTTTTACGATAGTTCTGAAATAAAATTCCTTTGAAATAATAATTTTATTTGAGGTCCTGAGCTATGCTCGAAAGGACCAAACAATCATCCTTGTCAGAAATAATAGATATATACTTTTGTTATCTTCATTTATATTCAAGTGTTTATTTTATAAATTTTATATGGTGGTTTAACTTTCTGCAAAAAACCCTACTTTCCTGTTCTTTTTTTCCCCATTGCTGAAATTGTTATGCTAACCGAAAAATTATATTGATAATTTTTTCCCTTTAGGTGCTTCAATTTATATTACTTACAAATGGTTATTTTTCTTTAAAAACAAAATATTGCAGCATCAATCAAAGATAATCAGGGAAAGAATATCTTAAACTCATCGTTTATAACTGCCACACCATTCAGCTACGGGTCGGGTCATGTGAACCCAAATGCAGCAGCAGATCCGGGATTGATTTACGACCTCAACTCGACTGACTATTTGAACTTTTTTTGCTCTCTTGGCTACAACTCAACCCAACTATCATTATTCGAGCCGGGGTATCAATGCCCTTCAAATAGTCAAGATATTAAGGACTTCAACTACCCCTCATTTACAATTTATAACCTCACAGGCTCAGTGACAGTAGCCCGCACAGTTAAAAATGTCAGTCCCGCGGGTACATACACTGTAACAGTTGAGGAACCAAGTGGTATTCAAGTCAAGGTGGAGCCTGATAGTTTAAAGTTAGGCGTCGGTGAAGAGATGAAATTTAAGGTAACTTTTCATGTGGATACCCCTAGCTCTGACTATGTATTCGGAAGCATTACTTGGTCAGATGGAATACGGCATGTAAGAAGTCCTGTGGCTGTACTTGTTAAAGATTAAACTCAAATCTGAGACAGATTTTAAGGCTATATGAAATGCGAAGTTGAAGGGGAAAATGGAGGTCATTATGGACAAATAAATTATGCATTTTATGTGTTTTCGAGTTTAGATTCAGATGGTTCAAGTTTCAAGTCGTTTGGATTTTCCAACAATAAGTTATGGCAGTTTTAGTACCAAAGGGTCAGAATTTACTATGCTACTATGTATTCTGTTTTGAGTTGTTTTGAATTCTGTTTTTGTTTTAATTATTGTACGAATTTTAAGAGTCATGTCTAAGGCTATAAATAAATAATTGTATCTCAGTTGCAAAGTAAGAGAAGAAAAATTGTTTAAGAGTTTATAAAAAGATAATTGTGTTCTTGTTTTTCTCTTCCTCCAAAAGCTCTCTGTTTTTATCAGTACTGACCAGTTCCTAGAGAAACCAAAATTAAATATTTAAGTCTTCTGGTCGATTTTTTTTTTGGACTATTAAAAAAGTTTCTTGAATGTTTCATTCATCAACCATTGATCATTGAAGGCATAATTACATCAATTGTTTGTGCCTAAAATAATTTCTTTTTGTAAATTTGATTGGCACTGTGCATAATTGAAATAACAAAATAATGAACACTGTATCAATTTAAGGAGGTCTATGTAAATCCAACTACACCCTTGTAAGATATATAACAAGGTGAGATGAGGCACACGCTCATATCCACCTTGTTCTCCTTCCAGTCAGATTATGATCTCTTTGATTGCATTCTATCTATGAGACTATGAATTTTCTCTCTAAAGCTTCACTTGGAAATTTAAAGGAAATACTAAAAAAATTAAATGAATAAAACAGTGAAATTATTACAAATGTTGTAATAATTTCACAACCCGTACATTCATGCAATTGCTTTTACAAAGGGAGAGAAAATAGAGGAGAGAGAGAGAGACAATGACAACCAATAGGAATTGAATATTTTGTGAGAGCATGAATCTGTGAAAGGATTTCATTTAGTAAAAATCTTTCAAAATTAGCAATTGTACTGCATCAGTGAAAGTGAAATTGAAAGTGCCAACATAGATTTTAAAATTATTATCGCCTTAGTTCAAACACTACACCTAAGGCCCAATCCATTTCTCCTTTCACGGGCCTTCGCTACCGCAAGAAAATATTTTTTGTTATAAGGAGGGATTCAATTACATTTTTTTTTTTTTTTTTTGGTAACACTGAATTACACTCTATATTTTCAAAGTTCAAATAATCGATCCAAATCGTTCAAAATGATGGATATGTTAAAATATAATTGCATATCAAATTTTATATTTTTTTTAAATTTTTGTACTATTTATTAAGATAGGTACAAAAATTCAATGCTCTAAATATAGCGATTTTGTTAAATACTTAATAAATAGTAAAACAAATTCAAAAAAAAATATAACATTTAATCTGCAAGCACATTTTAATATATCCATTATGTTGAACGGTTTGGATCGACTATTTGAACTTTGAAAATTTTAAAAATCGAGAGTGTAATTCGGTGTCACAAAAAAAAAATATAATTGGCTTCCTCGTCTACATATAATATATATGGTCAGAATATTTTTTGTCTACTAGATATGTCTTGTAATTTTTTTTTTTCCTTTTTTTTTGCTGGGGTAATAGATTGTTGTTTGTTATTAAGTATTATTTTGCATTGCCGTACATGTCTTATAATTCCAGAGTTACCAATTAATCGAGAGAATCCAATTTCAAGTTTTCAACTATGGAACAAGGCACTTGTAGGTGTCTGTTCCGACCACTTTACATAACGATGCTTGACAAAAGGTTCCTCTGTCATTTATTTCATTTGCGATATCAAATCTTTGGTATCCAGAAAAAAAAAAAATTTATTTTATTCCTTTGATTATATATTTTGGAGACGGATAAAGCATCCCACTTGCATGCATAGTCACAAGATTCGTAAATTAAATCTGAATAATTTGTTTTTCTGGTGATTCCGAACCGAACGCGAAATTATTTGGATGACCGACCTTTGACCGAATTAAACCCGAATAATTTGTGAATTTTACGATTTTTTTCCGTTTATGAATTTTTTGCAAATTTTTTCCAGAACATTTTGAGTTTTTTTTTTTTTTGCTCTCTTGTAGGACTGAGATCTCTGGTTTGGATAATTCCGAATTATTCCCGAATCATGAATTTTTGACCTCACTGAACTGAATCCAAATAATTCATTTGTTACTATGCTTGCATGTACCGCTTGGGTACATTGGATTCATGAGAATAGTATTAATTTATTTCAAAATAATGTTGTTATTTTCATTTTAGAATGCAATTTGAATGTATATTTTTTAATCTATAAAATAATTTTGGGCTAGTGTTATTCTACTGATTCAACATTTTATGTATGTGTTTGAGTTTTGACAATACATGTAGTTAAGGGCAGATTTAAATGAAGATAATGGATCAATTGATTCCCTATTTGTTTAAGAAAATTGATGATTTTTTTTTAATTTTTTTTAATGTAAATTGAAATGTTTTTTTTATATATAATATATAATATAAAATCGTAATACCATTAAATAATCTTAAAATTCTCAACTGAAGTGATTTAGGATGAAGTACAATTGAAGCACCTTATATGCGGTTTAAAGTGAACCCACAAACTAATTATATATAATATCAAGTTGTACATGTAATCGGCAAATTATCGTATCAACAAACTAATTATATATGCTCCTGTATTAGGTTTGGATATGAGGCCACATTTAAGTCCGATGTTCATCGAATCTACTATATATGCTTTACACATTTAAATAGGTTTTCCCTGAGCCTTCAATTTTATAGAGTAGAACTAGAGTGTTTTAAGCTCACCAATTTTTTTGTGGGGTTAATTTCAAAGTCCGAGATTTTAAACGATGAATTCACTCGTGAAATCACGTTTGACTCTTGAGATTGCCAGAGAATGATGTGAGCACATATTGAAATTGATAGAGAAAGAATGCTTCTTATGATGACAAATAACTAACTAATTAATTTGATAGAAAACTAAATGTCTTAAGATAAATTTTTGGTCAAGTCATCTAGAATTTGATTGATACACATGCAATTTAAAAAAAAAAAAATGAAGAATACATCCATATATAATTTGTAATTTTCAATACAAAAGGTACTTTCTAAAAGAGAAAAGGTTTTTGTCCACCATGTTTTGTCCACTGTCTGTCCACAACACTAATCTAATGAACTACCAACTATATCCAACTTTCCTTTTATAAAAGTTTCTCAATTAGCGCTTTCTGTTTTTGAAAATAATTACTAATCTCTCTTTCCGCTCTCTCTCTCTCTTCACAGAAACAAAACTTCTTTCTCTCTTTCTCTCTTCACAGAAACAAAAGTTCTAGCGGTGAGAAATCTATGATTGTCAGTGAGATGCTTCCCTCTTCTTTGGCGGTTCTCCTCTCCTCAACCCCTTCCCTCCGACAACCTCTCCTTTGGCGGTCTCCTCTTCGACGGGTTCTTGATCGTGCAGATCTGAACGGCCTCCTCTCCTACAGTTCATTTTTCAACAGCAACACCACTACTCGCCGCTCGCCGGCGCCACTACTCGTCGGTGCTTTCTTCTCTCTGACGGACTTCTCCGGCATCTCTCTTAGATTCTAATGGAGAGAGACGATCTAAGAGAGGCGATCTGGAGGAGCGATCTGGTGGAGAGAGATGAGAGCGAGGCGATCTTGAGATGAAAGATAAGAGCGAGGCGATCTGGAATATAATCGGGTTATTTTACAGTATTCACTTTGTAGTTTTATAATATGCAACTTGTGATTTTACAGTATTCAAAACAACTTGTTTATTTACTAATCTATTTAAGTTTTGTTCTTTCTATTGATTTGAATTGATAATCATGATTTCATTGCTTCTATTGAAGTTTCATTTGAATTGATGTAGCCTCAGGCGTGTATACATTATATGAACATTGATTTGAATTTTAATTGTATCATTTACTGTTCAATAACAGATCTTGCATTATCTGATGGTCTGATTTGAAATGCATAGTTCATTTTCTTTATGTCGTTGTTTTGAATTGTTTGATGTACAAAATTACATGATTCTATATTTTGTTTTACAGTATTCGATTTCACCTTCGAAAGAAGAACACGACGGGATTTTGTCGTCTCTGAAGTAGTCAATTAACATATACCACTTCAGATCTGGTGAAATATGTAAAGTATTTTTACAGGATATAGTTCACCTTTCTACATGATATATGCACTATTTTATAGTATCTATTATTATTGATGTTTATAGGTTTACAATTTTACATGATATAGTTCATTGTTTTACATGATACATAGAGTGTTTTATAAGATATAGTTCACAGTTTTACAATACCTATGTAATAAATTCAATTTGTTTCATTGTTTATTTTATTTTTTATGCATGATGATATCTCAAAAGAACGTGTTGTTATTGTGATGAGGCTTTTTACTCATCCCAACAATAAATACATGAGGTTTTTAATGTAGAAGTTATTTTTCCATAGTTTTTTTGATGTTATTCTGAATGTTGAATGATATAATTAGGTTTGCTATTTTGTGGTGAATATTATGGTTTGTGTTGAACAGATATTGTGTGTGGTGAATATTATGTTTTTGTTGAATATATGATGGATGTATGTATAGATTTAGAAATTTTATAGTATACATGAAATTGATTTATAGTTTAGATTTAGAAATTTTATAGTATTGATTCTTTGTAGGTTGTATGTTTTCTTTTTGTAGTTTAAGCTGAAATTTTGTATTTTTTTACATTTTATTTTATCCTTTTCATATGCTTATTTTATATTATTGAAATTTTATAGTTTTTACGTTTTGTTTTCATAGTTTAAATTAATAATTTTACAGTATTGAAAATTTATATTTTTTAAATTGTATTTAATCATTTTCATCTGCTAATTTTACATTGTTGTAAATTTATAGTTTTTACTTTTTATTTTCACATTTACAATTTTATAGTATTGAAAATTGACATTTTTAAAATTTTATTTAATATCCTAATTTATAATTTTGTAATTTTATAGTTTTTACCTTTTGATTTCACAGTTTAACTTGATATTTTTACAGTATTGAAAATTGATATTTTTCAACATTTTATTTTATCGTTTTCATTTGTGAATTTTGTATGTCTGTAATTTTATAATTTGTACTTTTTATTTTTAGAGTTAAAGTGGTCAATTTTATAGTATTCAATATTTTTAGGATTTATTTGTGTGTTTATTAAATTGAGAAAAAAGAATAAAAAAATTAATCAAAAATTTTAATTTTGTCTTTTTATTACTTTTTTGTCAAAATAACTGCTAATAACTAACACTAACTGCTAATAACTTCCTATAACTGCAATTTTCAAAAGTACAGTTTGAAAGTACATTTTTTTTGTCCTGTTGTGCAAGTTGCAATTTGTTTCTAACTATTATGGGACCACTTAAAATAGTTGCTGGATATTTGTGATTAACTGATATATTTTATGTGATATATTGTATAATTATAAGCATGTAGAAGTAGTTTTACAATATTGATGCAAGTTAATTCTGTGGACAAATGGTGGACAAAAGTCTGTGAACAATTAGACGCTTCCTTTCTAAAATATCAAATTTATAGATATACATAAAAGTTGATGTATACTAGAACTAAACTTAGGTAAAAAAAATTGGGAGGAGAATTTGGTGCTCTTTTTCAATTCTCCTAATTAGAATTAATTAATAGTTCAGTTTTGTAAGTATTAATGATCATTAAAATAACAGCTAGATACAACTGTCTGTTGGGACTAAATAGAGGTTAGCAAATAAATGGATCACAAGAGAAACCAAGACAACAAGCAATCGAGCACAAGAAAATAGAGAAGACACAAGATTTTACGTGAAAACTCTTTTGAAAAAAAACCACAAGAGATACAGCACAAATCTACTAAATCAAATAGCCTTACAAGTACAAAGAAATTAAAATTCTCAATAGCACTCTCTTACAAGTTTCAAGGAGAAGAGAACAAAACCCTAAATGACTTAGTGAAGAGGCAATAGAGATCAGAGAGAAGCTTCTCTCAATCTAATTCAATTTGCGAAATGGGCTCACCAAGAAAAGTTGCGGCAGCTGCTTTAATTGAAATCAAGTAAATGCAAGCACCATCGGTCTCAACTTATACCGATGGGAAAAGGCAAAGTCACCTTTTAATTAAAGCAGCAGACCAACGGACCTGATTGTTTACCGATGGTAAATAAGTAAAACACCATCTGTTGACCATCTTACCGATGGCAAAAGGCATCAATGCCAACGGTTTGATTTTCTTGCCGATGGTAAATGCAAAACGGGGTGGACCCGTTAATTGTCTTCAAATCAACATACTAGGCTATAAAATGCAGGACCAAAAACAAAGCTCTGCAGTCCTGTTCAATCTCTCAACTAAAACACACAATCAAGGTGTAGAGAGAGGGAGAGAGAGATGGGTTACAAATTTGTCTGGTTTGCTGTGATCTCATTCTTCCTTTTGAAAGAAAATGCCATAGCTACTGATAAAGTGGTACAGAGTTTAAATCATCCTCTTCTTCATTAATCGCTCCATAATTTAAAAGAAAAATGTATATTATCAAACTTAACCATTTCATTTCACACGTTAATTTCTGATGTAGCCATACATTGTGTATCTTGGCGAACCGCCACGTCTTCTTGCTGGTAGCAACCAGGCATTACATTATGCAAGAGTAGCCAAATCTCACTGTAAGCTCTTAGGATCGATTTTGGGAAGGTAAGCAAATACATCCATACGTTAAAATTTGAACAAAAAAAAAATGCATAATCTTTGTTAATATTAGAAAATGGGTTGCTTAATTTAGCAGTTGTTGATGTTTGTAAAATTTTAATATGCAGCCCGAAAGCAGCAAAAAAGGCAATATTTTACTCGTATACACAGCACATTAATGGTTTTGCTGCGACAATTGACAAGGAAACAGCAAACAAGATATCAAGTATATATTTCTCCATCTTCATCACTTATTCCTTCATTTTAATAGCTAAACTGTTTAATTTGTTATTTTTTCTTTTTTTGTGGAGGGTCCGAAGCACATTCCTCTCAGTAAATCATTATTTATTTTTCATCATTTTGGAGATATTCAATGTAAAAAAAATTTCATCAAAATTTTCCGCGACTTTAGAAAAAATAAAAAGTACTCAGAACAGTGATACTAAATTCTATGTAAAGGATATCTCTTTTCAGGACACAAGATAAAACAGCGCCAGTAATATATTAAAATACAGTAATTTACAGGAAAATAAATAAACAAAAAATAACACCAGAATTGCATAATTTGTTGCAGAGTTACCAGGGGTGGTATCAGTGTTTCCAAGTAGAGAATACGAGCTTCATACTACTAGATCCTGGCAATTTCTAGGTCTAGAAAGTGATGAAAATGTCAATTCAAATTCCCTCTGGAGCAAAGCAGGGTATGGTAAAGACACTATTATTGGAAATCTTGATACAGGTACCAGTTACATTCCTTTTTCCTTTTTTGTGTAATTGTTTGGCAATATTAAATATAATTGGATAATGATATGCTCAGTAGTAATTACTCATTTTAAATTCTATATACTAATGAGCATAGTATTATTTAGGTTAATGTGTTAATGGGTGTCAATTGGTGCGATGGGTATGATTCGGATCGGGTGGAAATATTTTTATATCCATATCTATTAAGTTAATAAAAAAAAGATCTTACTCATATCCTTACCTAATAAGCTATTTTTTTTTTACTAGTACCTGTCTTATAGAATACAATATGAGTCAGATAAAATGGTGCTATTGTCTATTGATATCCCTTTCTGGGCTTTCAATAAAATATTTTTTCAAAACAAGAGAAAAGAAGAAAAAATGAATAATGATATGGAGTCATGGAATGATTAATTTTTGTATGGCTCTAAAGCGATAAATGAATGAATATAATTAATATGGCTAATGAAAATTTGAGAAAGAATCAAACCATAAAGATGTTTAAGATGTCTCATGAAAATTTGGATCAACGGTTGGAAAATGAATTAAAAAAAAAACACATTTAGAATTTTCATATTTATATTTGGATCTTGAATAATACTATACCATGTCAAGCCTCATCTCCATATAAATATATGTAGATATGTATAATTTAATTTTCTACAATTACTTCATAGAAAACGGGTAAGAAATAGTCTTTCTCCGTAGTTTAATTTACCCGTTAAGCTAACAAAAAAATTTACTCATATCCATCCCAATAAGCTAACAGAAAAGTTTATTATCCATATGTATCTTATCAATCGAATATGATACAAATAGAATAAACAGACAAAAGGGTGCTATGATACCCCTGTACAACATGCATAATAGAAATCCCAACTACATCATGCTACTCAGTAATTGCCATCCTAACTGCATCCATATACAACCAAACTAAAAAACCATGAAACAGCAAATTCAAAAAAGACAATTCAGCCACCTAACTCTTCATGTACACACATAATATATATAAGCTCAAAACTAATGCATCAATAGTTGTATTTTCTTCTCTCTATCCCCCCCCTGTGATAGGGATCTTCTACCAGCAACAATTTTACTTAGACAATATCACAAACAACTGTTGTGCAGCAAACAGATCCGTACCTGTACTCTCTTTTCATTATAGAGCTTGTGGAGAAAATATCAAAAGAGTTCCAAATATCTCTCTTTTACATAATAGACCCAGTACTTAACAAAAACATTGGTATTGCTCTCTCTACTAAAATAACTCAAAAATAGGGCAAATTGATTAGGCTGAAATGAGAAGAGCACCCAACAACCTGTTGGCAACTAATGATTAAGGTTCGGCTCAAACTCGGTTCGGCTCAATGAGAGAAGCAAAATGATTCGGCTCTAACTCGGCTCACTTTTAATAAAAAAAAGTTCAGCTCGGCTCGGTTCATGTAAGCACTTGGCTCAACTCGACTCGTGAGCCGTCTCATATTACATGTTGAAATAATGATTATTTAACTATTTTAAAGAAATGCTCGAAGTGGAATAGAGATATTCTTGTGACTTTAAATTACCTGTTGAAAAACTTTGATTATTTATTTAAAGAAATGATCTAAAAAATTTGAAAAAAATGATCATTTCTTTAAAATAATTTCAAAATGCCAGCTCATATTACATGTTGAAAAACATTGAAAAAGAAAAATTTTGAAATCTGAAAAAATTTGAAATTTAAAAAAAAAATTTGAAATTTGGAAAAAGTTCAAATTCCAAATTTTTTCAGATTTCAAATTTTTCAGATCAAATTTTTTCATATTTCAAATTTTCCAGATTTCAAATTTTTCAGATTTCAAAATTTTTCATATTTCAAATTTTTCAAATTTCAAGTTTTTCATATTTCAAATTTTTCAGTTTTCAATTTTTTTCAGATTTCAAAATTTTTCAGATTTCAAATTTTTTCAGATTTCAAATTTTTTCAGATTTCAAATTTTTTCAGATTTCAAATTTTTTCAGATTTCAAATTTTTCAGATTTCAAAATTTTTCAGATTTCAAATTTGTTCAAATTTCAAATTTTTCCTTTTTCAAATTTCAAAGTTTTCAACATGTAATATGAGCCGGCATTTTTCAACATGTAATTTAAAGTCACAAGAATACCTCTATCTCACTTCAATCATTTCTTAAAAATAATTAAATGATCATTTTTTTAACATGTAATATGAGCCGACTCGTGAGTCGAGCCAAATGTTTACATGAGTCGAGCCGAGCTTTTTTCTTTCAAACGTGAGCCGAGTCTAGTTGGAGCATTTTTTAGTTTTGAGTCCGATTCGTTATGAAATATTGAGCCGCTCAACTCATTGATTCGCGAGCCGGCTCGACTCATTAGCAGCCCTACCAACAGGCCACACCCTGAAATATTCTTCTATTCCTTTCTGTTCATAAACGCATAATAAATCTGCCAACAAAGTTTGAACAAAAAAACTAATTGGTCACTTGGCAAAGATAAACAGGCACTTTAGACAATATCTATATCCTGAGCATTAATTAACTTTTATGTTATAACTATAATTATATGCATTAAAGTACCTTAATTATGTCACATAACTATATCAAGAAAATAGATGATTAACATTTTTGCCATCAGTACAGAAAATGCAATTTGGAGAACCTCTTCATTATTGCTCCTTTAATAAATTATCCCTATATTCTATTATTGAGTGTAAGGCATAAAAAATGCTGAAGTTTCAAAGACACTTTTAAAATTCATCAATTCCTTGAAATCCAAATGCCAAATTGCACTGTCATCTTCCATATTATTGTTATTGTTACTGTTACTGTTATTATTGTTACTGTTATTATTATTATTGTTATTATTATCATCATCATCTTTTACATCAATGTAATTAGTTTTTATATAAATCATTTTTTTCTAACTTTTGAAATTAGTGGACCATTTTATTTTTGTGCGATGATTTATTTGTAGGTGTATGGCCAGAATCAAAAAGCTTTGCAGATGATGGAATGGCTGATGTCCCAAGTGAGTGGAAAGGAATTTGCCAGAATGAGTTTGATGCCACCTTCACTTGTAACAAGTCTCTCTCTCTCTCTCTTTTAAACTTGACAGCACCTGTCAAGTTCTACATTGAATAAATAAAAGTTGTTTTACAACATTTGAAACATACCTCACAATCTAGTGTATCAGAACTTAGAAAAATAAATACATCAAAAAGCTGTTAGATAAGCTGAACTCTTAAACTATCAAATTAAATTTTGTACCACACTCATGCATACTGAATCCATAACCTCGCATCTTGCACCACTCGTTGTGCCAGCACTTCAGGACGCGTTTTCCTTCCCCCAAAAACGACTTCATTGTGGTGTTTCCACAAATACCCAGCACGTTGAAGCAAAAAAAGTGGCCCAATTTTTCTTTACATACGTATCAGTTCCCTGCCATGCCATATCAGACGACAGTTCCCAAACCTGCTACATCATGATCGCCTGGTGCATAATTCCGCATCTTAGGATTGATAGCACCGAGTACCAAGTATATGTGGCAAATGGGCAAATGAATAATAGATGTAGTGCCGACTATGTTGTGAACTCTATATTTAGAGATAGAGTTAGATCAGGAGCACCATGCTCAGAACTGGTGCCGCATCTCTAAGTGAAATTGTTGGGTAATGCGGTTTGGTATCTTGAGATACCAAGAGTGTTTCTCCCCAAGAATCAAGCCAAAAAGACACGGCCATACTATCTCCCACTTGCCAATGTGTTCCAGTGAAAAACATGTTTTATTTTAACTAATAGGCCCCAAAAAGACGGACCTTGAGATGTCCAAAGTTTAGGGCCCTGCATGTAATGTCTCTTCCATTTGATTTTTGTAATCACCACGGTCCAAAGCGCATGTGGCTCCGCGTAGGCCCTCCACCACCATCTTAGTACTAAAGCCACATTTCTAATCTCCAAGCCGGCTACCCTCATACCGCCCCAAACTTTAGGCAAGGAAACTATTGCCCAATTTGTTAGTGAGACCCCCTTCCTTGATCCCTCATTTTTACCCCAAAGGAAAGATCTTCTAATTAGGTTCATTCTCACAATCACCCATTTCGGGAGCATAAAACACGCCATGTAATATATTGGGATTGTTGGTAAAACTGAGTGTACCAATTGTAGCCGGCTGCCCTTGAATTAGCTTCCTTTGCCACCCCTCTAACCTCTTCTCCATTCTTTCCAACAAGGGCATTAAATGTTGACGATTCGGTCGCACTACCGTCAAAGGCATGCCGAGGTAACTCACCAGGAAACTTGTGGTCTTGTAACCCATGATGTCACTGATAATGGCTAGCTCCTCTTGTGCAATATTTAAAGGCACCAAGGTACTTTTGTTGTAATTTATTTGAAGGCCCGAAATTGCACTAAAAGCCTCAAAATGATCTTTAGTGTAATTATTGTTGTTCTATGAACATTGGCTATGATTGCCATATCATCGGCATATTGAAAAACCATTACCGAGTCCTCCAACTTGCTTGAAATTGGCTCTTTCACCCCCTCATTTACCACACCTATGAGCTGTTGTAACACATCCACAACTAAGTTGAAGAGCATTGGGGATAATGGATCCCCTTGTCTCAACCCCTTACGATACTCGAAATATTCAGAAGCCTCTCCATTTATGACTACCCTCGAAGATGTCATCTGTAGCATTTCCATAATCCACTTAATGGTCCGGCTAGGGAATTCACGACTCTCTAAAACCCGTTGAAGAAAAGACCAACTCACTGAGTCGAAGGATTTTGCAAAGTCTAGCTTTGCGAATATGTCCGAATCTGTAGTGGATTTTATGTGGTGCAATATCCCCCTTGTAGCATTTAAATTTCAGCAATTTGCTGGCCTCCAATGAAGGCTGTTTGATGAGAAGAGATAAGGTCGGGTAGAACCTGTCTTATCCGATTTGCCACCACTTTAGAAATTAGCTTAGGGATCACATTAATTATGCTAGTGGGTCTAAAATCATTCACCATCTCAGAGGCTTCTTTTTTCGGAATCATCACTATGTTTGCCTTATTTATTTCCCTCAAATGCAAGGTAATGTGAAAGAATCGGTCAAAGATGTTCATCACCCAAAGTTTTAGATCCGGCCAATGTGCTTGTAAAAATTCATTAGGCAACCTATCCGGCCCCGATGTCATATGCTTAGCCAAACTCAAAACTGCACCATACACCTCTTCAGGTGTGAACTGTTCTTGCATGAAAGAAAGATCCACAGGTGCTATCGGGTTGAATCCAATACCTGATTGCTTGAGCCAAGGAGACCTTCCATGTGTTGCTTAAATAGGCTCCTGATTGTCTCCTCATTTGTTATTTGTGCATGTTCATGAATTATTTGAGTAATGGCATTTTTTGTGCTTCTAGCTGACGCAAAAGCGTGAAAAAACTTTGTGTTTTTGTCCCCGCTTTTCAACCAATTGCAATTGCAAGTGGATCTTTGCTTCCACTTAGTTTCAATAAAATTGGCCAACATATAGATCCGTTCTCTATTTTTATTGCGCAACAAAAACTCATGCTGTGCCAAATTTTGATGTTCCTCAATTTGATTAAATAATAACAGAGCCTTTTTACAATAAACGAATTGAGCTTCTATCTCACTGAAATTTCCTGTATGCCAATCGTGCAACTCCATCAAGCATGTTTGTAACTATCTGATCAAACTGTTGGATCGAATCTCCACCCCCCACCTGTTGTGTCCAACCCCGCTGTAAAATTGCATGGGCCTCCACATTTTGCAGCCAAAATAGCTCAAATCTGTGTGGCGTAGTTTTTTTTTTCCCTCTCTCTCTCTCTCTCTTTCAAAATATTCAAATTGTCCATGAAGTTTCTCATATTTGCGGGTCAATTTAAATTTCCACATTTTGTTCCAAGTTGGCATGTTTTGTCTTGGCATCTTGTTCTGTAAGCATAAGTTTTATGCCCTCAAACTGTTCAAATGAAAAAAAAGAACAAAAATGTTCAAATTAAAAAAAATAGAGAAAAAATAAATCAGCATCAAGAACACAACATCTTTTGTTCGGTTGTAAAAAATGGGGCTGACTTCGTCATGCACATCTTGCTACAATGACATCAATTTTTAGAGTATAGACCCGGTTCACTTGGGATTTGAATTAGGCATGAAAAATAATCATTCGGAGACTACTTTAGTTCCTGCATCCATTGTATGTAATTAGGGGCGGCGGAGCTAGACTCTCAAGTTATGAGAGTCAAACATAAATGAGGATCAATTATATAAAATTTTCACGCTACGTATGGATGTCAATTTTACAGTACCAACAACAGGTTACTCTGAATTACGTAGAAAGTCATGTATAATTACAAAAAATTGAAAATGAATGGGGGTCAATTGACCCCCATTAACTTTAACTTGTATCCGCCTCTGTATGTAATGGCTTGCTAGCTGTATATGTACAATTAATTGTACATGGTACAACCTTGAAGAGGGTTTATCATACATATTTTTTTGCAGAAAGTTGATTGGTGCGAGATATTTTAATAAGGGATATGAGGCATATGTGGGGCCACTAAACATATCATTTCAGACACCTCGCGACATTGATGGCCATGGGACTCATACTCTTTCAACGGCTGGTGGAACATTTGTGGCCAATGCGAGTTTCTTTGGCTATGGTAGTGGCACGGCTAAAGGGGGTTCGCCCCATGCTCGTGTCGCAGCTTACAAGGTTTGTTAATTTTGTTTCATTGTTCACATCATACTTGGGCAAAGATAAAAAAAAAAATGGAAACAGGGTATATCTTCCTAATGCTTCTGTATATGCTTATGTCTGCTCTTACCAATATAGGTATGCTGGCCTGGATGTTTTGGGGCCGACATCCTTGCAGCTTTTGAGGCAGCTATCTCTGATGGTGTTCATGTCGTGTCTGTGTCGCTGGGTGGGAGACCAAGGGATTATTTCAATGACGTGATTGCCATTGGGTCATTTCATGCAGTCAAGAACGGCATAAAAGTTGTCTGCTCGGCCGGTAACTCAGGCCCTACAGCTGGAACGGTTACTAATCTGGCACCATGGATATTCACAGTGGCAGCTAGCACAATGGATCGGGAGTTCCCTGCCTATCTTTATTTTGGTAACACAACCCTGAAGGTAAATGGAAATATGTATGTTTATTCAGATTTTAATTCCATTATGGATATGCTAGTTAAGCTACCATAAAAAAGATCTGTCCTTGTGCACTATTACTTGCAATCAATTAAGTCAGTGTGATAATAAATTATTTGATTTCAATTTGGTTTCATAATAGCTTATAATAAATTTAACATTTGTTACTCTTAACCTGGATGCCTTTTTAAAAATTTAGGGTCTGAGTCTCTCATCAACAAATTTAGCACACGGAAAATACCCAATTATCATGTCAACAGATGCTCGTGCGGCCAATTCAACAGAATTTGAGGCGTAAGACTTTTTATTGTTACAGTAATAAATTTTATTAATATAAAGTAGTACATAAAAATTCCAACAAAGCTACTGACAAGCAATACCACCATTCTCCAAAATACTGTAGCAAACGCACAAAATCAGCAAACATGAATACAAAAGGTTTATACAAAATCAAGCAAATAGAAACAAAAATGAGACTACCAATCATGACATCAGAAGTTGAGATACAGATATATATTACGTGGCAAAATTTTATAGACAGTTCTTAACTCGACATATAACTTGAGCATGCAGCTGTTCTCAGTATAGAAATCTACTATATATTAACATTATGCTATGTATGAATATTATATGGCAGTCGGCTATGCCTCAATGGTTCGTTAGATTCTGCTAAGGTTAACGGTTCAATAGTGATTTGCACAAGAGGATTGAATCCGATTACTAAAGGAGAAGTTGTTTTGGAAGCTGGTGGAGTGGGTATGGTCCTGATTAATACTAACATCTCCGGCAATGATATCATTCCTAATGAACACGTTCTTCCGGCCGTTGCAATTACCTACTCTGACAGTCAAACTTTGTCATCTTACCTCAAATCAAACAGGTTTGTACATATCATATGAGTTGAATGTTGTTAGATTTTACTTGGTACTTTTGAGGTATAGCACAAAGCATATAACCTCAAATCAATACATACTATATATGCATAGTGATCAGATGTCATCTTGTGTTAATTTTTCTTTACTGAACTAGATTTTTTTTTTTTTTTTTTTTTTTTTTTTTTTTTTTTTTTTTTACGGATGGATAAAATAACCATAAAGCTAACATCAGGCTCACTAAATTACAGTGAGGTACTTGGTTATGTAACAAAACCAGAAACTGTACTCAACACAATGCCGGCACCGTATATGGCTTCATTTTCGTCTCAAGGGCCAAATTCAATTACCCCTGGAATCTTGAAGCCTGATATAACGGCCCCAGGTGTCACTGTTCTAGCAGCATACACTGAGGCAACTTCACCAACTAATCGGGACTTTGATAAACGCCGTGTAAAATTCAACTTTGTGTCTGGTACGTCCATGTCATGCCCCCACATATCAGGGATTGTTGGTCTTCTCCACACTCTCTACCCTCATTGGTCCCCAGCAGCCATCCGATCAGCTATTATGACCACTGGTAATACAAAAATTCTGCTATTTTTTTGTTGGACGCAATATGCATTGAGTTATTAGTCTGGTGGATTTTGCATGAAAATTCCTTTTCTCACCAAATGGATCATGCCATGCAATGTAGGCATCTATCATTTTTACGATAGTTCTGAAATAAAATTCCTTTGAAATAATAATTTTATTTGAGGTCCTGAGCTATGCTCGAAGGACCAAACAATCATCCTCGTCAGAAATAATAGATATGTACTTTTGTTATCTTCAAGTGTTTATTTTATAAATTTTATATGGTGGTTTAACTTTCTGCAAAAAACCCTATTTCCTGTTCTTTTTTTCCCCATTGCTGAAATTGTTATGCTAAGCGAAAAATTATATTGATAACTTTTTCCCTTTAGGTGCTTCAATTTATATTACTTACAAAGGGTTATTTTTCTTTAAAAACAAAATATTGCAGCATCAATCAAAGATAATCAGGGAAAGAATATCTTAAACTCATCGTTTATAACTGCCACACCATTCAGCTACGGGTCGGGCCATGTGAACCCAAATGCAGCAGCAGATCCGGGATTGATTTATGACCTCAACTCGACCGACTATTTGAACTTTTTTTGCTCTCTTGGCTACAACTCAACCCAACTATCATTATTCGAGCCGGGCTATCAATGCCCTTCAAATAGTCAAGATATTAAGGACTTCAACTACCCCTCATTTACAATTTATAACCTCACAGGCTCAGTAACAGTAGCCCGCACAGTTAAAAATGTCGGTCCCGCGGGTACATACACTGTAACAGTTGAGGAACCGAGTGGTATTCAAGTCAAGGTGGAGCCTGATTGTTTAAAGTTAGGCGCCGGTGAAGAGATGAAATTTAAGGTAACTTTTCATGTGGATACCCCTAGCTCTGACTATGTATTCGGAAGCATTACTTGGTCAGATGGAATACGGCATGTAAGAAGTCCTGTGGCTGTACTTGTTAAAGATTAAACTCAAATCTGAGACAGATTTTAAGGCTATATGAAATGCGAAGTTGAAGGGGAAAATGGAGGTCATTATGGACAAATAAATTATGCATTTTATGTGTTTTCGAGTTTAGATTCAGATGGTTCAAGTTTCAAGTCGTTTGGATTTTCCAACAATAAGTTATGGCAGTTTTAGTACCAAAGGGTCAGAATTTACTATGCTACTATGTATTCTGTTTTGAGTTGTTTTGAATTCTGTTTTTGTTTTAATTATTGTACGAATTTTAAGAGTCATGTCTAAGGCTATAAATAAATAATTGTATCTCAGTTGCAAAGTAAGAGAAGAAAAATTGTTTAAGAGTTTATAAAAAGATAATTGTGTTCTTGTTTTTCTCTTCCTCCAAAAGCTCTCTGTTTTTATCAGTACTGACCAGTTCCTAGAGAAACCAAAATTAAATATTTAAGTCTTCTGGTCGATTTTTTTTTCGGACTATTCAAAAAGTTTCTTGAATGTTTCATTCATCAACCATTGATCATTGAAGGCATAATTACATCAATTGTTTATGCCTAAAATAATTTCTTTTTGTAAATTTGATTGGCACTGTGCATAATTGAAATAACAAAATAATGAACACTGTATCAATTTAAGGAGGTCTATGTAAATCCAACTACACCCTTGTAAGATATATAACAAGGTGAGATGAGGCACACGCTCATATCCACCTTGTTCTCCTTCCAGTCAGATTATGATCTCGTTGATTCCATTCTATCTATGAGACTATGAATTTTCTCTCTAAAGCTTCACTTGGAAATTTAAAGGAAATACTAAAATATTAAATGAATAAAACAGTGAAATTATTACAAATGTTGTAATAATTTCACAACCCGTACATTCATGCAATTGCTTTTACAAAGGGAGAGAAAATAGAGGAGAGAGAGAGAGAGAGACAATGACAACCAATAGGAATTGAATATTTTGTGAGAGCATGAATCTGTGAAAGGATTTCATTTGGTAAAAATCTTTCAAAATTAGCAATTGTTCTGCATCAGTGGAAGTGAAATTGAAAGTGCCAACATAGATTTTAAAATTATTATCGCCTTAGTTCAAACACTACACCTAAGGCCCAATCCATTTCTCCTTTCACGGGCCTTCGCTACCGCAAGAAAATATTTTTTGTTATACATATATTAGAGGAGGGATCAAATTACATTTTTTTTTGGTGATACTGAATTACACTCTATATTTTCGAAGTTTATACAGTCAATTCAAATCGTTCAAAATGATGGATATGTTAAAATGTGATTGAATATCAAATTTTATATTTTTTTGAATTTTTGTCCTATTTATTAAGATAGGTAAAAACACTCAATAGTCTAAATATAGCGATTTTGTTAAATACTTAATAGATAGTAAAACAAATTCAAAAAAATATAAAATTTGATCTGCAAGCACATTTTAATATATCAATTATGTTGAACGGTTTGGATCGACTATTTGAACTTTAAAAACTTTAAAAATCTAGAGTGTAATTCGGTGTCACAAAAAAAAAGTGTGATTAGCATCCTCCTCTACATATAATATGGTCAGAATATTTTTTTGTCTACTAGATATGTCATGCAATTTTTTTTCCTTTTTTTGCTGGGGGAATACATTGATGTTTGTTATTAAGTATTATTTTGCATTGGCGTGCATGTCTTATAATTCCAGAGTTACCAATTAATCGAGAGAATCCAATTTCTGGTGATACTGAACTGAACGCGAAATTATTTGGATGACTGAATTTTGACCGAATTAAACCCAAATAATTTGCAAATCTTACGATTTTTTCACAAAATTTTTCTAGAACATTTTGGTTTTTTTTTTTTTTTTTTTTTTTTTTTTTTTGGCTCTCTTGTAGGACTGAGATCTCTGGTTTGGATAATTCCGAATCATTTATGAATTATTCACGAATCACAAATTTTTGACCTCGCTGAACCAAATCCAAATAATTCATTTGTTATTATGCTTGCATGTACCGCTTGGGTACATTGGATTCATGAGAATAGTATTAATTTATTTCAAAATAATGTTGTTATTTTCATTTTAGAAAGCAATTTGAATGTATATTTTTTAATCTATAAAATAATTTTGGGCTAGTGTTGATTCAACATTTTATGTATGTGTTTGAGTTTTGACAATAGATGTAGTTAAGGGCAGATTTAAATGAAGATAATGGATCAATTGATTCCCTATTTGTTTAAGAAAATTGATGATTTTTTTAAATTTTTTTTAATGTAAATTGAAATGTTTTATATATATATATATATATAATATAAAATTGTAATACCATTAAATAATCTTAAAATTCTCAACTGAAGTGATTTAGGATGAAGTACAATTAAAGCACCTTATATGCGGTTTAAAGTGAACCCACAAAATCTCTTAACTTTTGACATTGTTACACTCACTATTCTATTTCACTGTTAATATCTTATATGAGAATATGAATATATGATTGTCTTTTATTCAACACTTCATCATTTTACTAATTTTATTACTAACAAACACAATGTTTTAAAGTGATTTACTATCAAACACATTCTTTTCTCTATCCCTTTTTATTTAAATACTTCCAAATGTTGATTGACATATGTACCCCTACATACTATTACCCAACCATTGGAGATATCCATTGATTTGTCAAATGGAGATCATACGTCATCTCCTCAACACCTTTAATAAACTCAAGTAGATTAATTTGTTATAAGTGCAGTTAATTGTAAACCTTAGTTAAATATCTCATTTAGATTTCTTCATGGGGACTTCAAGTACTTCTCATTGGTTACACTTTTCTTTTTTTATTAATTCGTTAACAATGAGAAGAATGAGAGTCAATTTTACAGTACCGCGACAATATTTTACTCTAAATTATATAAAAACTCGTACCTAAAAAAAAAATTAAGAAAAAAATAGAGGTCAATTGACCCCCACTCTCTCTCTCTGACTCCGCCCTTTAATCTCGTAGATTAATTTGTTAATCATATTTTAAATTAGTACACAGAGAAATCTAAATGGATGTCTCCAGTGGTTGTGTAACTATATGCTAGGGCATATTTATCAATTTTATTTTTAAAATAACTGAATAAAAGATTAAACAAATAAAAAGGATAAATAAAATTAAGATGTTAAAGTTTTATGAGGATATTGAATGTTACAATGTTTTCGTGGAAAGTTGACAACACACTATATTTTGTTTCAAAAAAAATATTAATGTATTATATTAAGAAAAGAAAAACAATTTTGAATTTATACAATAAAAAAAAACCAAACCGAATTAGTTTGGATCAAACGGTTCGGTTTTTTAGGTTTAATGGTTCGGTTCGGTTTGTTTTTTAGAACTGAATTATAACTTCAGTTTGATTCGGTTTGGAAATTTTCAAAACCGAAATAACTGAGCCGACCGAACTTTTATATATTATGAATTTGATCTGGACCACCCCGGTTTATTTCTTAATCAATTGCTTTAAATACTTCAATTTATTTATTAATATTCCGGTTTATTTCTTAATTGCTTTAAATAGTTCGATTTAACCTATTCATATACAATCAAGTTGTACATGTGTGATTTAAGCGGCAAATTTCCCTATCAACAAACTAATTATATATGCTCCTGTATTAGGTTTGGATATGAGGCCACATTTAAGTCCGATGTCCACCGAATCTACTATGCTTTACACATTTAAATAGGTTTTCCCTGAGCCTTCACTTTTATAGAGTAGAACTAGAGTGTTTTAAGCTCACCAAATTTTTTGTGAGGTTAATTTCAAAGTCCGAGATTTCAAACGACGAATTCAATCGTGAAATCAGATGTTGACTCTTGAGATTGCCTAAGAATGACGTGAGCACATATTGAAATTGATAGAGAAAGAATGCTTTTTATGATGACAGATAACTAACTAATTAATTTGATAGAAACTAGATGTCTTTAGATAATTTTTTGGTCAAGTCATCTAGAATTTGATTGATACACATGCAATTTTAGAAAAAATGAAGAATACATCTATAATTTAAAATTTTCAATTCAAAAGGTACTTTCTAAAATATCAAATTTATAGATATACATAAAAGTTGATGTATACTAGAACTAAACTTTGGTAAAAAAATTTGGGAGGAGAATTTGGTGCTCTTTTCCAATTCTCCTAATTAGAATTAATTAATAGTTTAGTTTTGTAAGTATTAAAGATCGTTAAAATAACTGCTAGATACAACTGTCTTCGTTTGGTAATACTCCTTCAAACAAGGAGAGAAAAATCCAAATAGATAAGATTTTTGCACCCAATACTAGGCTATAAAATACAGGACCAAAAACAGAGCTCTGCACTCCTGTTCAATTCTCCTTTCTAAAATACACAATCAAGGTGTAGAGAGAGAGAGAGAGAGAGAGATGGGTTACAAATTTTTCTGGTTTGCTGTGATCTCATTGTTCCTTTTGAAAGAAAATGCCATAGCTACTGATAAAGTGGTACAGAGTTTAAATCATCCTCTTCTTCATTAGTCTCTCCATAATTTAAAAGAGAAATGTATATTATCAAACTTAACCATTTCATTTTACACGTTAATTTCTGATGTAGCCATACATTGTGTATCTTGGCGAACCGCCACGTCTTCTTGCTGCTAGCAACCAGGCATTACATTATGCAAGAGTAGCCAAATCTCACTGTAAGCTCTTAGGATCGATTTTGGGAAGGTAAGCAAATACATCCATACGTTAAAATTTGAACAAAAAAAAAATGCAAAATCTTTTGCTTAATTTAGCAGTTGATGATGTTTGCAAAATTTTAATATGCAGCCCGAAAGCAGCAAAAAAGGCAATATTTTACTCGTATACACAGCACATTAATGGTTTTGCTGCGACAATTGACGAGGAAACTGCAAACAAGATATCAAGTATATATTTCTCCATCCTCATCACTTATTCCTTCATTTTAATAGCTAAACTGTTTAATTTGTTATTTTTTTCTTTGATGTGGAGGGTCCAAAGCACATTCCTCTCAGTAAATCATTATTTGTTTTTCATCAAAATTTTCATCATTTTGGAGATATTCAATGTAAAAAAAATTTCATCAAAATTTTCCGCGACTTTAGAAAAAATAAAAAGTACTCAAAAACAGTGATACTAAATTCTATGTAAAGGATATCTCTTTTCAGGACACAAGATAAAACAGCCCCAGTAATATATTAAAATACAGTAATTTACAGGAAAATAAATAAACAAAAAATAACACCAGAATTGCATAATTTGTTGCAGAGTTACCAGGGGTGGTATCAGTGTTTCCAAGCAGAGAATACGAGCTTCATACTACTAGATCCTGGCAATTTCTAGGTCTAGAAAGTGATGGAAATGTCAATTCAAATTCCCTCTGGAGCAAAGCAGGGTATGGTAAAAACACTATTATTGGAAATCTTGATACAGGTACCAGTTACATTACTTTTTCCTTTTTTGTGTAATTGTTTGGCAATATTAAATATAATTGGATAATGATATGCTCAGTAGTAATTACTCATTTTAAATTCTATATACTAATGAGCATAGTATTATTTAGGTTAATGTGTTAATGGGTGTCAATTGGTGCGATGGGTATGATTCAGATCGGGTGGAAATATTTTTATATCCATATCTATTAAGTTAATAAAAAAAAGATCTTACTCATATCCTTACCTAACAAGCTAATTTTTTTTTACTAGTACCTGTCTTATAGAATACAATATGAGTCAGATAAAATGGTGCTATTGTCTATTGATATCCCTTTCTGGGCTTTCAATAAAATATTTTTTCAAAACAAGAGAAAAGAAGAAAAAATGAATAATGATATGGAGTCATGGAATGATTAATTTTTGTATGGCTCTAAAGCGATAAATGAATGAATATAATTAATATGGCTAATGAAAATTTGAGAAAGAACCAAACCATAAAGATGTTTAAGATGTCTCATGAAAATTTGGATCAACGATTGGAAAATGAATTAAAAAAAAAACACATTTAGAATTTTCATATTTATATTTGGATCTTGAATAATACTATACCATGTCACGCCTCATCTCCATATAAATATATGTAGATATGTATAATTTAATTTTCTATAATTACTTCATAGAAAATGGGTAAAAAATAGTCTTTCTCCGTAGTTTAATTTACCCGTTAAGCTAACAAAAAAATTTACTCATATCCATCCCAATAAACTAACAGAAAAGTTTATTATCCATATGTATCTTATCAATCGAATATGATACAAATCGAATAAACAGACAAAAGGGTGCTATGACACCCCTGTACATAGGGGTGAAAACGGAGCGGATACGGAGCGGATAATGCTAATACCATATCCGCATCTGTCGGATAATGAGCGGATACGGATACGGATAGTAAACGGATATCAAAATTCAATACCAAATCCGCCTTAAACGGATACGGATACGGAACGGATAGTCCACGGATACGGATTCGAATACGGATATAAAACGAATAATGGTCGGATAATTAAGATATATGAACTTCTAAAATACAAATATTAATTAAAACATTAAATATAAATATTAATGAACTTATAAGAGATGAAAGATAATCTATTCATATAATATATATATATCAAATAAGTGTATGGTAACAAAAGATGTTGTGGTGTAGTGGTTTGAAGCTTGGTCTTAAGGCATTGAGATGGGAGGACATGGGTTCAAATCCCACCTATAGCAAATATTTATTCCTCTTTTATATGGGTTTGGCCAAATTATCCGAATCCGGATAATCCGGATATCCGCTCCGTTTAGGACTCCGAATCCGTATCCGTATCCGGATCTTTTATGGATTTCCGAAAATTATCCGAATCCGTATCCGGGAATTATCCGAATCCGGATTATCCGGATTCGGATTATATCCGGATACGGAGCGGATATCCGCCGGATAATCCGGCTCCGTTTTCACCCCTACCTGTACAACATGCATAATAGAAAACCCAACTACATGCTACTCAGCAATTGGCCAATTGCCATCCTAACTGCATCCATATACAACCAAACTAAAAAACCATAAAACAGCAAATTCAAAAAAAGACAATTCAGCCACCTAACTCTTCATGTACACATATAATATATATAAGCTCAAAACTAATGCATCAATAGTTGTATTTTCTTGTCTCTCTATCCCCCCCCTGTGATAGGGATCTTGTACCAGCAACAATTTTACTTAGATAATATCACAAACAACTGTTGTGCAGCAAACAGATCCGTACCTGTACTCTCTTTTCATTATAGAGCTTGCTGGAGAAAATATCAAAAAAGTTCCAAATATCTCTCTTTTACATAATAGACCCAGTACTTAACAAAAACATTGATATTGCTCTCTCTACTAAAATAACTCAAAAATAGGGCAAATTGATTAGGCAGAAATGAGAAAGAGCACCCAACAGCCTGTTGGCAACTAATGATTAAGGTTCGGCTCAAATTCGGCTCGGCTCAATGAGAGAAGCAAAATGATTCGGCTCTAACTCGGCTCACTTTTAATAGAAAAAAGTTCAGCTCGGCTCGGCTCATGTAAGCACTTGGCTCGTGAACTCGCGAGCCGTCTCATATTATATGTTGAAAAAATAATCATTTAACTATTTTAAAGAAATGATCGAAGTGGAATAGAGATATTCTTGTGACTTTAAATTACATGTTGAAAAACTTTGATTATTTTTTAAAGAAAATGATCTAAACAATTTGAAAAAATGATAATTTCTTTAAAATAATTTCAAAATGCCAGCTCATATTACATGTTGAAAATCATTGAAATTTGAAAAAGAAAAAATTTGAAATTTGAAATTAAAAAAAAAATTGAAAATTGGAAAAAGTTCAAATTCCAAATTTCAAATTTTTCAGATCAAATTTTTTCAGATTTCAAATTTTTCAGATTTCAAATTTTTCAGATTTCAAAATTTTTCAGATTTCAAATTTTCCAGATTTCAAATATTTCAGATTTCAAATTTTTCAGTTTTCAAATTTTTTCAGATTTCAAAATTTTTCAGATTTCAAATTTTTTTCAGATTTCAAATTTTTTCAGATTTCAAATTTTTCAGATTTCAAATTTGTTCAAATTTCAAATTTTCCCTTTTTCTAATTTCAAAGTTTTCAACATGTAATATGAGCCTGCATTTCGAAATTATTTTGAAAAAATGATTTTTTTTTCAAATTTCTTTAGATCATTTTCTTTAAAAAATAATCAAAGTTTTTCAACATGTAATTTAAAGTCACAAGAATACCTCTATCCCACTTCAATCATTTCTTTAAAATAATTAAATAATCATTTTTTTTAACATGTAATATGAGCCGACTCGCGAGTCGAGCCAAGTGTTTACATGAGTCGAGCCGAGCCGAGCCGAGCTTTTTTCTTTCAAAAGTGAGCCGAGTTGAGTTAGGACATTTTTTAGTTTCGAGTCCGATTCGTTATGAAATATTGAGCCGCTCAACTCATTGATTCGCGAGCCGGCTTGACTCATTAGCAGCCCTACCAACAGGCCAACACCCTGAAATATTCTTCTATTCCTTTCTGTTCATAAGCGCATAATAAATCTGCCAACAAAAGTTTGAACAAAAAAAACTAATTGGTCACTTGGCAGAGATAAACAAGCACTTTAGACAATATCTATATCCTGAGCATTAATTAACTTTTATGTTATAACTATAATTATATCCATTAAAGTACCTTAATTATGTCACATAACTACATCAAGAAAATAGATGATTAACATTTTTGGCATCAGTACAGAAAATGCAATTTGGGGAACCTCTTCATTGCTCCTTTAGTAAATTATCCCTATATTCTATTATTGAGTGTAAGGCAAAAAAAAAAAATGCTGAAATTTGAAAGACACTTTTAAAATTCATCAATGTATCCTTGAAATCCAAATGCCAAATTGCACTGTCATCTTCCATATTATTATTATTATTTAATAATATTATTATTATTGTTACTGTTGTTATTATTATTATTATTATTATTATTATTATTATTATTATTATCATTATCATTATCATCATCACCATCATCGTCTTTTACATCAATATTAGTTTCTATATAAATCATTTTTTTTCTAACTTTTGAAATCAGTGGACCATTTTATTTTTTGTGCGTTGATATATTTGTAGGTGTATGGCCAGAATCAAAAAGCTTTGCAGATGATGGAATGGCTGATGTCCCAAGCGAGTGGAAAGGAATTTGCCAGAATGAGTTTGATGCCACCTTCACTTGTAACAAGTCTCTCTCTTTCTCTCTCTTTTAAACTTGACAGCAGCTGTCAAGTTCTACAATGAATAAATAAAAGTTGTTTTACAGCATTTGAAACATACCTCACAATCTAGTGTATCAGAACTTAGAAAAATAAATACATCAAAAAGCTGTTAGATAATCTAAACTCTTAAACTATACCAAAATAAATTTTGTACTACACTCATGCATACAACACACTGAATCCTTAAAATTTTTGTACTACACTCTTAAAAGAATCATTCAAAGACCGTTTTAGTTCCTATATCCATTATATGTAACCCGGGGATTGATTTACGACCTCAACTCGACCGACTATTTGAACTTTTTTTGCTCTCTTGGCTACAACTCAACCCAACTATCATTATTCGAACCGGGCTATCAATGCCCTTCAAATAGTCAAGATATTAAAGACTTCAACTACCCCTCATTTACAATTTATAACCTCACAGGCTCAGTAACAGTAGCCCGCACAATTAAAAATGTCGGTCCCGCGGGTATATACACTGTAACAGTTGAGGAACCGAGTGGTATTCAAGTCAAGGTGGAGCCTGATTGTTTAAAGTTAGGCGCCGGTGAAGAGATGAAATTTAAGGTAACTTTTCATGTGGATACCGCTAGCTCTGACTATGTATTCGGAAGCATTACTTGGTCAGATGGAATACGGCATGTAAGAAGTCCTGTGGCTGTACTTGTTAAAGTTTAAACTCAAAACTGAGACAGATTTTAAGGCTATATGAAATGCAAAGTTGAAGGGGAAAATGGAGGTCATTATGGACAAATAAATTATGTATTTTATGTCTTTTCGAGTTTAGATTCAGATGGTTCAAGTTTCAAGTCGTTTGGAGTTTTCAACAATAAGTTATGGCAGTTTTAGTACCAAAGGGTCAGAATTTACTGTGCTGCTATGTATTCTGTTTTGAGTTGTTTTGAATTCTGTTTTTGTTTAAATTACTGTACGAATTTTAAGAGTCATGTCTAAGGCTATAAATAAATAATTGTATCTCAGTTGCAAAGTAAGAGAAGAAAAATTGTTTAAGAGTTTATAAAAAGATAATTGTGTTCTTGTTTTTCTCTTCCTCCAAAAGCTCTCTGTTTTTATCAGTACTGACCAGTTCCTAGAGAAACCAAAATTAAATATTTAAGTCTTCTGGTCGATTTCTTTTTCGGACTATTCAAAAAGTTTCTTGAATGTTTCAGTCATCTACCATTGATCATTGAAGGCATAATTACATCAATTGTTTGTGCCTAAAATAATTTATTTTTGTAAATTTGATTGGCACTGTGCATAATTGAAATAACAAAATAATTAACACTGTATCAATTTAAGGAGGTCTATGTAAATCCAGCTACACCCTTGTAATTAAGATATATAACAAGGTGAGATGAGGCACACGCTCATATCCATCTTGTTCTCCTTCCAGTCAGATTATGATCTCTTTGATTCCATTCTATCTATGAGACTATGAATTTTCTCTCTAAAGCTTCACTTGGAAATTTAAAGGAAATACTAAAATATTAAATGAATAGAACAGTGAAATTATTACAAATGTTGTAATAATTTCACAACCCGTACATTCATGCAACTGCTTTTACAAAGGGAGAGAAAATAGAGGAGAGAGAGAGAGAGAGAGACAATGACAATCAAGGAATTGAATATTTTGTGAGAGCGTGAATCTGTGAAAGTATTTCATTTAGTAAAATCTTTCAAACTTAGCAATTGTACTGCATCAGTGAAAGTGAAATTGAAAGTGCCAACATAGATTTTAAAATTATTATCGCCTTAGTTCAAACACTACACCGAAGGCCCAATCCATTTCTCCTTTCACGGGCCTTCGCTACCGCAAGAAAATATTTTTTGTTATACATATATTATTGGAGGGATCCAATTACATATTTTTTTGGTCACACCGAATTATAATTTATATTTTCAAAGTTCAAACAGTTGATTCAAACTGTTCAAAATAATGGATATGTTAAAATGTGATTACATATCAAATTTTTTTTTTTTTTTTGAAAATTTTGTACTATTTATTAAGATAGGGTTGGATCGACTATTTGAACTTTGAAAACTTTAAAAATCAAAAGTGTAATTCGGTGTCACAAAAAAAAGTGTAATTGGCTTCCTCCTCTACATATAATATGGTCAGAATATTTTTTGTCTACTAGATATGTCATGTAATTTTTTTTTCCTTTTTTTGCTGGGGGAATACATTGATGTTTGTTATTAAGTATTATTTTGCATTGGCGTGCATGTCTTATAATTCCAGAGTTACCAATTAATTGAGAGAATCCAATTTCGGGTGATGCTGAATCGAACGCGAAATTATTTGGATGACCGAACTTTGACCGAATTAAACCCAAATAATTTGTGAATCTTACGATTTTTTTCCGTTTACGAATTTTTCGCAATTTTTTTCCAGAACATTTTTTTTTTTTTTGCTCTCTTGTAGGACTGAGATCTCTGGTTCGGAAATTCCGAATCATTCCTAAATTATTCATGAATCACGAATTTTTGACCTCGCTGAACCGAATCCAAATAATTCATTTGTTATTATGCTTGCATGTACCGCTTGGGTACATTGGATTCATGAGAATAATATTAATTTATTTCAAAATAATGTTGTTATTTTCATTTTAGAAAGCAATTTGAATGTATATTTTTTAATCTATAAAATAATTTTGGGGTAGTGTTATTCTACTGATTCAACATTTTATGTATGTGTTTGAGTTTTGACAATAGATATAGTTAAGGGCAGATTTAAATGAAAATAATGGATCAATTGATTCCCTATTTGTTTAAGAAAATTGATGATTTTTTTAATGTAAATTGAAATGTTTTTTATATATATAATATATAAAATAAAATCGTAATACCATTAAATAATCTTAAAATTCTCAACTGAAGTGATTTAGGATGAAGTACAATTAAAGCACCTTATGCGGTTTAAAGTGAACCCACAAAATCTCTTAACTTTTGACATTGTTACACTCACTATTCTATTGCACTGTTAATATCTTATATGAGAATATGAATATATGATTGTCTTTTATTCAACACTTCATCATTTTACTAATTTTATTACTAACAAACACAATGTTTTAAAGTGATTTACTATCAAACACATTCTTTTCTCTCTCCCTTTTTATTTAAATACTTCCAAATTTTGATTGACATATGTACCCCTACATACTATTACCCAACCATTGGAGATATCCATTGATTTGTCAAATGCAGATCATACGTCATCTCCTCAACTCCTTTAATAAACTCAAGTAGATTAATTTGTTATAAGTGCAGTTAATTGTAAACCTTAGTTAAATATCTCATTTAGATTTCTTCATGGGGACTTCAAGTACTTCTCATTGGTTACACTTTTCTTTTTTTATTAATTCGTTAACAATGAGAAGAATGAGAGTCAATTTTACAGTACCGCAATAATATTTTACTCTAAATTATATAAAAACTCTACCTAAAAAAAAAATTTAAGAAAAAAAGAGAGGTCAATTGACTCCCATTTTCTCTCTTTGACTCCGCCCTTTAATCTCGTAGATTAATTTGTTAATCATATTTTAAATTAGTACACAAAGAAATCTAAATGGATGTCTCCAGTGGTTGTGTAACTATATGCTAGGGCATATTTATCAATTTTATTTTTAAAATAACTGAATAAAAGATTAAACAAATAAAAAGGATAAATAAAATTAAGATGTTTAAGTTTTATGAGGATGGTGAATGTTACAATGTTTTCGTGGAAAGTTGAAAACACACTATATTTTGTTTCAAAAAAAATATTAATGTATTATATTAAGAAAAGAAAAACAATTTTGAATTTATACAATAAAAACAAACCGAACCGAATTAGTTTGGATCAAACAGTTCGGTTTTTTCGTTTTAATGGTTCGGTTCGGTTTGTTTTTTAGAACTGAATTGTAACTTCAGTTTGGTTCGGTTTGAAAATTTTTAAAATCGAAATAACTGAACCGACCGAACTTTTATATATTATGAATTTGATCTGGACCACCCCGGTTTATTTCTTAATCAATTGCTTTAAATACGTCGATTTATTTATTAATATTCCGGTTTATTTCTCAATAACCCCTTTGTAGGCTGAGAAAATAAAAGATTGAGAAAAGAATTGGCGAAGCAAATAACTGAGGCTGTAGATGAGGTCATAAGAACATTCACCCAAATGATGCTAACTGGTTTTAAGGAACTCGTGCAAATCCTAGGAGAGTATGACAGCAGCCGTGTGCAAGCGGTACAACATGAAGCTCAGAAAGCAGGGCAACAACAACAACAACAACTAGACATAGAAAGGTAGCTGCAACAGTATCAAGAGGCACAAGATACTAATAGAGGTAGCAGCTCTAGTGAAGCAGAGCTTTCTTTGGGCGAAAGACTGAGAGGTAGACAAAATGTTCAAATCTTCATCTCTGTGAGAAAAAGTAGTATTTTCTAAATATTATTGATGTAATATTTGTAAATGTTTCTATGCTTTGGATTTAATCGTAGGTCAAACATTGTTTCTGATGTGATATTGTATCAGTATATGTACTTTTTGCTGAGTGTGCATTAATTCCATTTGGATTTAGTACTTAATCATCTTTTCTTTATTGTCTGGTATTTTTAGAATTTAGCAAGTAGTTCGTACTAATTTTTATCTGATTTTTATTTAAATCTTTTTATTATAAATGGGTAGATTAGTGCCTGTCATTTGTCACCTGATCAAGCTTTTAAAAAAAATGCAATTGAACTTGTCATTAAACCGTTTAACTATTTTATTGACACCTATCGTTAGTCTTTAATGATACATCAAATGGCATTTAAAATCAAGTTGTACATGTAATCGGCAAATTATCCTATCAACAAACTAATTATATATGCTCCTGTATTAGGTTTGGATATGAGGCCACATTTAAGTCCGATGTTCATCGAATCTACTGTGCTTTACACATTTAAATAGGTTTTCCCTGAGCCTTCACTTTTATAGAGTAGAACTAGAGTGTTTTAAGCTCACCAATTTTTTTGTGGGATTAATTTCAAAGTCCGAGATTTCAAACGATGAATTCACTCGTGAAATCACGTTTGACTCTTGAGATTGCCAGAGAATGATGTGAGCACATATTGAAATTGATAGAGAAAGAATGCTTCTTATGATGACAAATAACTAACTAATTAATTTGATAGAAAACTAAATGTCTTAAGATAAATTTTTGGTCAAGTCATCTAGAATTTGATTGATACACATGCAATTTAAAAAAAAAAAAATGAAGAATACATCCATATATAATTTGTAATTTTCAATTCAAAAGGTACTTTTTAAAAGAAAAAAAAAGTTATTGTCCACTGTCTGTCCACAACACTAATCTAACGAACTACCAACTGTATCCAACTTTCCTTTTATAAAAGTTTATCGATTAGCGCTTTCTGTTTTTGAATATAATTACTAATCTCTCTCTCCGCTCTCTCTCTCTCTCTTCACAGAAACAAAACTTCTTTCTCTCTTTCCGATCTCTCTTTCTCTCTTCACAGAAACAAAAGTTCTAGCGGTGAGAACTCTATGATTGTCAGTGAGATGCTTCCCTCTTCTTTGGCGGTTCTCCTCTCCTCAACCCCTTCCCTTCGACGACCTCTCCTTTGGCGGTCTCCTCTTCGACGGGTTCTTGATCGTGCAGATCTGAACGGTCTCCTCTCCTACAGTTCATTTTTCAACAGCAACACCACTACTCGCCGCTCTCCGGCGCCGCTACTCGTCGGCGCTTTCTTCTCTCCGACGGACTTCTCCGGCATCTCTCTTAGATTCTAATGGAGAGAAACGATCTAAGAGAGGCGATCTGGAGGAGCGATCTGGTGGAGAGAGATGAAAGCGAGGCGATCTTGAGATGAAAGATAAGAGCGAGGCGATCTAGAACATAATCAGGTTATTTTACAGTATTCACTTTGTAGTTTTATAATATGCAACTTGTGGTTTTACAGTATTCAAAACAACTTGTTTATTTACTAATCTATTTAAGTTTAGTTCCTTCTATTGATTTGAATTGTTAATCATGATTTCCTTGCTTCTATTGAAGTTTCATTTGAATTGATGTAGTCTCAGGCGTGTATACATTATATGAACATTGATTTGAATTTTAATTGTATCATTTACTGTTCAATAACAGATCTCACATTATTTGATGGTCTGATTTGAAATGCATAGTTCATTTTCTTGATGTCGTTGTTTTGAATTGTCTGATGTACGGAATTACATGATTCTATATTTTGTTTTACAGTATTCGATTTCACCTTCGAAAGAAGAACACGACGGGATTTTGTCGTCTTTGAAGTAGTCAATTAACATATACCACTTCAGATCTGGTGAAATATGTAGAGTATTTTTACAGGATATAGTTCATATTTTTACATGATATATGCACTATTTTATAGTATCTATTATTATTGATGTTTATAGGTTTACAGTATATAGTTTACAATTTTACATGATATAATTCACTGTTTTACATGATACATAGAGTGTTTTATAAGATATAGCTCACAGTTTTACAGTACCTATATGTAATAAATTCAATTTGTTTCATTGTTTATTTTATTTTTTTATGCAGGATGATATCTCAAAAGAACGTGTGGTTATTGTGATGAGGCTTCTTACTCATCCCAACAATAAATACATAAGGGTTTTAATGTAGAAGTTATTTTTCCATAGTTTTTTTGATGCTATTCTGAATGTTGAATGGTATAATTAGGTTTGCTATTTTGTGGTGAATATTATGGTTTGTGTTGAACAGATATTGTGTGTGGTGAATATTATGTTTTTGTTGAACATATGATGAATGTATGTATAGATTTAGAAATTTTATAGTACACATGAAATTGATTTATAGTTTAGATTTGGAAATTTTATAGTATTGATTCTTTGTAGGTTGTATGTTTTCTTTTTGTAGTTTAAGCTGAAATTTTGTATTTTTTTTTACATTTTATTTTATCCTTTTCATATGCTTATTTTATATTATTGAAATTTTATAGTTTTTACGTTTTTTTTTCATAGTTTAAATTAATAATTTTACAGTATTGAAAATTTATATTTTTTAAATTGTATTTAATCATTTTCATCAGCTAATTTTACATTGTTGTAAATTTATAGTTTTTACTTTTTATTTTCACATTTACAATTTTATAGTATTGAAATTTGATATTTTTAAAATTTTATTTAATATCCTAATTTTATAATTTTTGTAATTTTATAGTTTTTACCTTTTGATTTCACAGTTTAACTTGATATTTTTACAGTATTGAAAATTGATATTTTTCAACATTTTATTTTATCGTTTTCATTTGTGAATTTTGTATGTCTGTAATTTTATAATTTGTACATTTTATTTTTAGAGTTAAAGTGGTCAATTTTACAGTATTCAATATTTTTAGGATTTATTTGTGTGTTTATTAAATTGAGAAAAAAGAATAAAAGAAATTAATCGAAAAATTTAATTTTGCCTTTTTATCACTTTTTTGTCAAAATAACTGCTAATAACTAACACTAACTGCTAATAACTTCATATAACTGCAATTTTCGAAAGTACAGTTTGAAAGTACATTTTTTTTGTCCTGTTGTGCAAGTTGCAATCTGTTTCTAACTATTATGGGACCACTTTAAATAGTTGTTGAATGTTTGTGATTAATTGATATATTTTATGTGATATATTGTATAATATATGAGCATGTAGAAGTAGTTTTACAGTATTCATGCAAGTTAATTATGTGGACAAATGGTGGACGAAAGTCTGTGGACAATTAGACACTTCCTTTCTAAAATATCAAATTTATAGATATACATAAAAGTTGATGTATACTAGAACTAAACTTGGGTAAAAAAAATTGGGAGGAGACACTACAGCAGAAATACCCATCTGCGACCGGCCAAATGGGTCGCAGATGGGTAAGGCGCCGGTCGCAGAAGGGGGGAGCCGGTCCCAGATGACTAAAATGGGTTGCAGATGACCCGGTCGCAGTTGCTCCGTCACAGATGATTGCCCTGCTGACGTCACCGGTCTCTGAAGGCTATGGCGCCGGTCGCAGATGACCCCTTCAGCGACCGATTATATTCGTCCCTGGTGCGACATGCTGACGTCACTAGAACCTATCAGAGACCAACTGAACGGTCGCAGAAGCTTTTTTTTTTTTTTGGTTATTTTTTGTTGTTTTTTTTCCCAATTTGTACAAAATGTATCAAACAAATATAATATTAAACCCATTCTGTTCATATATTTTTCTCCTACCTCAATTGGTACGAAACATAATATTCACAAACATTTAACATCAAATATCATTCGATTCACAAGCAATTTAATTGGTATATACGTACCAAGCATTTAACATCAAATATCAAACAATTCACAAGCAATGTAATTGATACATACCAAAAATTTAATATCAAATATCAAATAATTCACAAGCAATTTAATTAATACGTACCAAACAATTCACAAAACAACATATACATGATACATCTAAATGGGTAAAGTTAAGAAAAAAAAATACTTGTGGACTTCTGAATTGCCTCTTCGTTTTGTCATTTGCCATGTGAGCCCTTGGTTTGGCTCCAAGCCGGGTTGTGATATTTCCAAACCATGCTTCTTTACCAATTTTATGTACCTGCCCATTTATTAATATTCAAAATGTGATGATAGATTAGTTATCTACTGGCTATTTGTACTAAATTCAACTTCCAGTGCACCTACTGGCAATTATTTTATGCTTACCGTCAGAAAAAAGTTAAGCTTGGAAATAGGGGTGTACAAAGATTGGGGTAATAGGTTTTGTCAAAAAACTTAAAACCCAACCCAATTATACTGAGTTGGAAACTTTTTCAAGTCAGCACACCCGTAAACCCACCCTACCTATCTAATTTTTAATATACATATTTTATAGGCTAAGATCACTACAATATATATCAAATGGATCGCGAGTACATACGGATATCTCCAGCCGCACAAAGGTGAAGCGGAACTAATACTGCCATTAAAAATCTGATATGACACACTTAAATACAAGAGAGAAAATGAGAACCATACTTTTCAGCATTGAAGTGTTCTACCCCAAGATCTTCATCCCATATAAAAATGTACTCAAACGGGGCCACTATATCCGGGTGCAAGAATCTTTTCGCAAACCACCTGACATATATGGAAAGTAAAGTAATTAACAAATCAACGTTTTGTGAAAACCACACAAATAGCTTCTTTTTATTTCTCGTTTTTTTGTAAAAACTATAGTACTAACACTGCTGAAAATGATATTATGATAATTCGTTATATGCAATACCTCACTAGGGTCACCCCACAACCTGCGTAGATATAAATCTGATTCCTGTACCACTATACCAGGTGCAAGTTTCTCTGCCCCCCTTGGATTTGTCGGAACATATATCTGCATAGCAAACACATCAAAGTTTAGTTTCAGTTAGTATCAACACTAGCTTAAATGATGTAACTCATCGCTACGACATACAAAAGAACTTTTAGTATAAGGGTACCTGATTACAAGCAATTACTCCCTTAAAGATCGAGTTTTCTCCTCTCTTTCTTTCTTCCCAAGATTAACCTAACTTCTACAACTCCTAAAACCAATTAACCAATCAATTAATATACTTAGTTTATTTTAATCTCAGTACAACAAAGAGGAGAAAGGACAACAAAGAGGAGTTTTCAGATTCCAATGTAAGAACATTATCTTTCTCAGTAAAACAAATTTAGAAATGTTCTTGTAAAGAATTGGTGTCACTATTACTTGTTCAGGAGTTATCTATATTGGTCAGCAAGTATTTGAATTTGTAGTGAAAAAAATATGATTAGTAAAAAGTAGGTGTTATATCACATGAAGCTACAATTCTACTTCTTTTTCCACAAAATTGCCTTATGATAAAAATGTTAAAAGTTATAATATTTAATTTCAAAGTTGGATAATCCGAAACATTTACGAACAGAATGGCAACTCGTGGTACTTTCATGTAAAGCTTCTGTTATGTACTTCTCTTTTTTCCCTAGTATAATTTAATCATCATTTTGTGCAAAATTACTTTCATTGTGTCCAGGAGGAGCTGATAATGAATGAAATACCAGTAGAGGTTTTAAGTAGACCGCCTTCAGTGTACAAAGATAGGTTAATTAGAGAGCTAAAGAGGCCATTTGACAAGTGTGAGTATAGAGAGTTGATGTAGAAGGCAGCTTTCAGGAGTAAAAAGATTATAATAAAGGAGTTACGTACCGTGAAAAATGCCGTAGAGACAAAGTCAGCTGGTAAGGTCAGGGAAAGAGCCATAGAGACAGAAGATGCGAGCAATTCCTTCTTCAATTGGTACCCTGGTAAATCTTGTAGTTTTCAATTTAATTTTCTGAAATGTATACAACTATGCAATTTTAAAATTTTGGCTTGGTTCAATTTATGCTAAACCTCCACTGAGTTTATTGATTCACTCCAAATCCCCGAGCAAAGCAGATTACTGGGGTAATGTTTTAAACAAAAAAAAAAGATTCTTGTCAAAATTCAATGAAAGTATCTAATCAAATTTTCATTCTCTACATTTCAGGTTCACACTAGTGGAGAACTTAGAATTAGTGTCGGCTGTTTATGGGTATTAGTGTCGGACATTGGGCGACACTAATGGAGCTGATACTAATACTTTGTAAATGACCGACACTAAAAGTAAGACATTAGTGTCGGCTCTTTAATAAAAAGCCGACACTAATAAGTATTAGTGTCGGTTATTTATAAACAGCCGACACTAATTCCTTACTTTTAGTGTCGGCTATTTATAAAAAGCCCATACTAAATGTTTTTTTTTTAAAAAAAAAATAAAAAAAAAATATTTTGCCAGCATCTCCACTAAGCTTTTTATCTCTGATTTCTTTGCAGATTTAATCAGAATACAAATGAGCTAATAAACAAACTATCAAAAATTCTTAAATTATCTTAACAAATCTCTGGAACTGTACCAGTATAGTTTTTACAAACCAAATATACTTGACACTACGCAAATCAGCCCCTAAACTTTACCAAACCAGCTCGCAAATTTTGTACCACCTAGAAACAGACCATTGCATCATTACACAGCAATCAAACCTCTTAATAATAACAATTTGAACACAAACCTTATTTCTCTCCCACTGTGCCTTCTTGGGGCAGATCTTGGTGTCGCCAGATAGAGGGGCGGAGGTGCAATGCGCCTGGTGTCGCGAGAGAGAGGGACTGAGGTGCAATGCGCCTGGTGCAATGCCTGGTGTAGTCACTCGGAGTGGGCACGAGAGAGAGACAGAGATGGTACCCTAAGTGAGCGGCACAAAATGAGAGAGAGAGAGATGGAGAGGTAATTTATTCGCGTAGGAATGGAGGGAAGGGAATTTGACTTATTAGTGTCGGCTGTTTAAAAGAGCTGACACTAATAACTGACAATTAGTATGGGCTGTTTATAAATAGCCGACACTAATACTTTAGTATGGGCTGTTTATAAAGAGCCGACACTAATTGTCTGTTATTAGTGTCGGTTGTTTATAAACAGCCGACACTAAAGTATTAGTGTCGGCTATTTATAAACAGCCCATACTAATTGTCAGTTATTAGTGTCAGCTCTTTATTTTGACCGACACTAATAGTATTAGTATCGCATTTTTAAGATGTCCGATACTAATGAAGCGACACTAATTGTACATTCTCCACTAGGATCACTAGAGTATGTTTGGTTGCTACTTGCTACTTAAAATTCAGGAGGATTAAATTTGCATATTCAGAGTTAGGATGGCTTAAACTGTTCTTGTTTGGTTGAAACTTGTTATATAAATCATGGCTTCATTTATTCTAGTTTTAAGTTGTCAAAATTTGCAAGACAGCCCTTACAATTTACAAAATTTGCAGAACAGCCCTCATAATTTGCATAATTTATAGAATAAATCCCTAATATTGCTATTAGTATACTAGTACACAAGCTAGAACTGGTACCGACTGGTACCAGTATCCAGAGATGTACAGAGAGCCTCAGCATACTGCTCAAGCACACCAGAATAGGAAACCACTACGGTACTGACTGGTACTAGTAAAGTTAAAAACCCTGACCTCACACCTCAGGAGTTGAATGGACTATGTAAGAAACAAAAATCTCTTGCCCAAGAGACCTGACAATATTAAATTTTAATATATAATCATATCTGGGTGAGCTGAAGCTAATCAATCAATTTCATGTTCACAATTTGTTGCCTGGAATCGAGCTAAGAAGGATGAAAGAAAGAAGAAAGAGGGGGGTGAATCGAACTTGAGGAGCAGCAATAGAGGTCAGGCTTTGAGGGGCGCACAGGCACAGGCTTAGAGGTCAGGCTTTGAGAGTTGAATCGGTGGCCTAGCGCGCGGAGAGGAGATGATCGGTGGTCGAACGGAGAGGGAAGAGAGGAGGCGATCGGTGGTCGAGCGGAGAGAAGGTGGCCGGTGGTCGAGCGGAGAGGCGTGCGTCGATGGTCGAACTGAGAGGAGGCGGCGCCAATCTTTCCATCTTTTTTATTTTTTTGTTTTTGTTTTTTTTTCGGAAAATCTATCACAAAACGCGGGAGAGGGGGTGCGTTTTTCAGGACCCTTATGGGACCGGGCCAAAATCGGTCCGAGAAGGTGAGGGCGCCGGTCCCAGAAGGATCTGGATCAAATCCGTCCCTGCTTTCTTTCTTTTTTAATATTTTTTGAGGATTTTCTGCATCCGGCGACTGGACCAGTCCCAACTATCGGTCACAGATGATTCATTTTGCTGTAGTGAGAATTTGGTGCTCTTTTTCAATTCTCCTAATTAGAATTAATTAATTGTAAGTATTAATGATCATTAAAATAACTGCTAGATACAACTTTCTGTTGGGACAAAATAGAGGTGAGCAAATAAATGGATCACAAGAGAAATCAAGACAACAAGCAATCAAGCACAAGCAAATAGAGAAGACACAAGATTTTACGTGGAAACTTTTTCGAAAAAAAACCACAGGAGATACGGCACAAATCCACTAAATCAAATAGCCTTACAAGTACAAAGAAATTAAAATTCTCAATAGCACTCTCTCACACACTCTCTTACAAATTTCAAGGAGAAGAGAACAAAACCCTAAATGACTTAGTGAAGAGGCAATAGAGATCAGAGAGAAGCTTCTCTCAATCTAATTCAATTTGCGAAATGGGCTCACCAAGAAAAGTTGCGCGCGGCAGCTGCTTTAATTGAAATCAAGTAAATGCAAGCACCATCGGTCTCAACTTATACCGATGGGAAAAGGCAAAGTCACCTTTTAATTAAAGCAGCAGACCAACGGACCTGATTGTTTACCGATGGTAAATAAGTAAAACACCATCTGTTGACCATCTTACCGATGGCAAAAGGCATCAATGCCAACGGTTTGATTTTCTTGCCGATTGTAAATGCAAAACGGGGTGGACCCGTTAATTGTCTTCAAATCAACATACTAGGCTATAAAATGCAGGACCAAAAACAAAGCTCTGCAGTCCTGTTCAATCTCTCAACTAAAACACACAATCAAGGTGTAGAGAGAGGGAGAGAGAGATGGGTTACAAATTTGTCTGGTTTGCTGTGATCTCATTCTTCCTTTTGAAAGAAAATGCCATAGCTACTGATAAAGTGGTACAGAGTTTAAATCATCCTCTTCTTCATTAATCTCTCCATAATTTAAAAGAAAAATGTATATTATCAAACTTAACCATTTCATTTCACACGTTAATTTCTGATGTAGCCATACATTGTGTATCTTGGCGAACCGCCACGTCTTCTTGCTGGTAGCAACCAGGCATTACATTATGCAAGAGTAGCCAAATCTCACTGTAAGCTCTTAGGATCGATTTTGGGAAGGTAAGCAAATACATCCATACGTTAAAATTTGAACAAAAAAAAATGCATAATCTTTGTTAATATTAGAAAATGGGTTGCTTAATTTAGCAGTTGGTGATGTTTGCAAAATTTTAATATGCAGCCCGAAAGCAGCAAAAAAGGCAATATTTTACTCGTATACACAACACATTAATGGTTTTGCTGCGACAATTGACGAGGAAACAGCAAACAAGATATCAAGTATATATTTCTCCATCTTCATCACTTATTCCTTCATTTTAATAGCTAAACTGTTTAATTTGTTATTTTTTTCTTTGATGTGGAGGGTCCGAAGCACATTCCTCTCAGTAAATCATTATTTATTTTTCATCAAAATTTTCATCATTTTGGAGATATTCAATGTAAAAAAAATTTCATCAAAATTTTCCGCGACTTTAGAAAAAATAAAAAGTACTCAAAAACAGTGATACTAAATTCTATGTAAAGGATATCTCTTTTCAGGACACAAGATAAAACAGCCCCAGTAATATATTAAAATACAGTAATTTACAGGAAAATAAATAAACAAAAAATAACACCAGAATTGCATAATTTGTTGCAGAGTTACCAGGGGTGGTATCAGTGTTTCCAAGCAGAGAATACGAGCTTCATACTACTAGATCCTGGCAATTTCTAGGTCTAGAAAGTGATGGAAATGTCAATTCAAATTCCCTCTGGAGCAAAGCAGGGTATGGTAAAGACACTATTATTGGAAATCTTGATTCAGGTACCAGTTACATTCCTTTTTCCTTTTTTTTTTGTAATTGTTCGGCAATATTAAATATAATTGGATAATGATATGCTCAGCAGTAATTACTCATTTTAAATTCTATATACTAATGAGCATAGTATTCTTTACGTTAATGTGTTAATGGGCGTCAATGGGTACAATGGGTATGATTCGAATCGGGTGGAAGTATTTTTATATCCATATCTATTAATTAGTTAATAAAAAAAATTCTAACAAGCTAAATTTTTTTTTACCAGTACCTATCTTATAGAATACAATATGAGTCAGGTAAATGGATAAAATGGTGCTATTGATATTCCTTTTTGGGCTTTCAATAAAATATTTTTCAAAACAAGATAAAAGAAGAAAAAATGAATAATGATATGGTGTCATGGAATGATTAATTTTTGTATGGCTCTAATTAATATGGCTTATGAAAATTTGAGAAAGTACCAAATCATAAAGATGTTTAAGATGTCTCATGAAAATTTGGATCAACGGTTGGAAAATGAATAAAAAAAAACACATTTAGAATTATATCATACTTATATTTGGATCATGAATAATACTATACCATGCATGTCACGTCTCATCTCCATATGAAATATATATAGATATGTATAATTTATTTTTTTATAATTACTCCATAGAAAATAGAAAATGAATACGAAATAGTCTTTATCTGTAGTTTAATTTACCCGTTAAGCTAACGAAAAATTTACTCATATCCATCGTGAAAAGCTAACAGAAAAGTTTATTATCCACATGTCTTATCAATTAAATATGATACAAATAGAATAGACAGACAAAAGGGTGCTATTCAGCAATTACCATCCTAACTGCATCCATATACAACCAAACTAAATAACCATGAAACAGCAAATTCAATAAAGACAGTTCAGCCACCTAACTCTTCATGTACACATATAATATATATAAGCTCAAAACTAATGCATCAATAGTTGTATTTTCTTCTCTCTACTCCCCTGTGATAGGGATCTTGTACCAGCAACAATTTTACGTAGACAATATCACAAACAACTGTTGTGCAGCAAACAGATCCGTACCTGTACTATTGGCACATGCAGAGCTCAACACCAATTTCAGCAAGAAATTCAATTAAAGGCAACGAAGAAAATAAGAAAAAATTCTTAAACCAGAGGCATCTTTATGCTTACAAAAAAATTCTATATAGTATGTACTAATGAGCATAGTATTATTTAGGTTCATGTGTTAATGGGTACGATGGGTATGATTCGGATCAGGTGGAAGTATTTTTATATTCATATCTATTAAGTTAATAAAAAAAAATCTTACCAGTATCTGTCTTATAGAATACAATATGAGTTAGGTAAATGGATAAAATGGTGCTATTGATATCTCTTTTTGGGCTTTCAATAAAATATTAACAAGAGAAAAGAAGAAAAAAATGAATAATGATATGGAGTCATGGAATGATTAATTTTTGTATGGCTCTAAAGCGATAAATGAATGAATATAATTAATATGGCTTATGAAAATTTGAGAAATTACCAAACCATAAAGATGTTTAAGTTGTCTCGTGAAAATTTGGATCAACGGTTGGAAAATGAATAAAAAAAAACACATTTAGAATTATATCATATTTATATTTGGATCTTGAATAAAACTATACCATGTCATTGTTAGTAATAATAAATATATATTTCAGTGGAGGGAAGAGAGACAATTCTCAAATAACTCTTTTATTATTCAAACTATCTTTTGTATTTTTTCTCTTACCTTCTTACAACAGAATACAAGTCTATTTATAGCCTTAAACATGACTCTTAAAACTCGTGCAGTAATTAAAACAAAACATAATTCAAAACAACTCAAAACAGAAAACAGTGCAGCACAGTAAATTCTAACCCTTTGGTACTAAAACTGCCATAACTTATTTTAAGGAACTCCAAACGACTTGAGACTTGAACTATCAGAAACTAGACTCCAAGACACGTCAGATAGACTTCTTATTTGTCCATAATGATGTAGAATTGCCCTTTCAAATTATCATTTAAAACAGCCTTAAATCTGTCCACTGTGCAGTCACGAATTTAATGACAAATTAAGTTTATTCATCAACAGTCATGCCTCATCTCCATATGAAATATATATAGATATGTATAATTAAAATTTTTATAATTAATTTTCATAGAAAATGGATACAAAATAGTCTTTATCCGTAGTTTAATTTACCCGTTAAGCTAACGAAAAACTTACTCATATCCATCCCAATAAGCTAACAGAAAAGTTTACTATCCATATGTATCTTATCAATCGAATATGATACAAATCGAATAAACAGACAAAAGGTTGGTAGGCACCCTATACAACACGCATAATAGAAAACCCAACTACATCATGCTACTCAGGAATTGGCCAATTGCCATCCTAACTGCATCCATATACAACCAAACTAAATAACCATGAAACAGCAAATTCAAAAAAAGACAATTCAGCCACCTAACTCTTCATGTACACATATAATATATATAAACTAAAAACTAATGCATCAATAGTTGTATTTTCTTCTCTCTATCCCCCCCCTGTGATAGGGATCTTGTACCAGCAACAATTTTACGTAGACAATATCACAAACAACTGTTGTGCAGCAAACATATCCGTACCTGTACTCTCTTTTCATTATAGAGCTTGCTGGAGAAAATATCAAAAGAGTTCCAAATATCTCTCTTTTACATAATAGACCCAGTACTTAACAAAAACATTGGTATTGCTCTCTCTACTAAAATAACTCAGAAATAGGGCAAATTGATTAGGCTGAAATGAGAAGAGCACCCAACAGCCTGTTGGCAACTAATGATTAAGGTTCGGCTCAAACTCGGCTCGGCTCAATGACAGAAGCAAAATGATTCGGCTCTAACTCGGCTCACTTTTAATAGAAAAAAGTTCAGCTCGGCTCGGCTCATGTAAGCACTTGGCTCGACTCGGCTCGTGAGCCGTCTCATATTACATGTTGAAAAAATGATCATTTAACTATTTTAAAGAAATGATCGAAGTGGAATAGAGATATTCTTGTGACTTTAAATTACATGTTGAAAAACTTTGATTATTTTTATAAAGAAATGATCTAAAAAATTTGAAAACATGATCATTTTTTTAAAATAATTTCAAAATGCCAACTCATATTACATGTTGAAAAACATTGAAATTTGAAAAAGAAAAAAAATTAGAAATCTGAAAAAATTTCAAATTTAAAAAAAAAATGAAATTTGGAAAAAGTTCAAATTCCAAATTTCAAATTTTTTCAGATTTCAAATTTTTCAGATCAAATTTTTTCATATTTCAAATTTTTCAGATTTCAAAATTTTCAGATTTCAAAATTTTTCAGATTTCAATTTTTTCAGATTTCAAATTTTTCAGTTTTCAAATTTTTTCAGATTTCAAATTTTTTCAGATTTCAAAATTTTTCAGATTTCAAAATTTTTTCAGATTTCAAATTTTTTCATATTTCAATTTTTTTCAGATTTCAAATTTTTTCATATTTCAAATTTTTCAGATTTCAAAATTTTTCAGATTTCAAATTTGTTCAAATTTCAAAATTTTCAGATTTCAAAATTTTTCAGATTTCAAATTTTTTTCTTTTTCAAATTTCAAAGTTTTCAACATATAATATGAGCCGGCATTTTGAAATTATTTAAAAAAAATGATTTTTTTTCAAATTTCTTTAGATCATATCTTTAAAAAATAATCAAAGCTTTTCAACATGTAATTTAAAGTCACTAGAATACCTCTATCTCACTTCAATCATTTCTTTAAAATAATTAAATGATCATTTTTTTAACATGTAATATGAGCCGACTCGTGAGTCGAGCCAAAGGTTTACATGAGTCGAGCCGAGCCGAGCCGAGCTGAGCCGAGCTTTTTTCTTTCAAACGTGAGCCGAGTCTAGTGGGGGCATTTTTTAGTTTTGAGTCCGATTTGTTATGATATATTGAGCCGCTCACCTCATTGATTCGCGAGCCGGCTCGACTCATTAGCAGCCCTACCAACAGGCCAACACCCTGAAATATTCTTCTATTCCTTTCTGTTCATAAACGCATAATAAATCTGCCAACAAAGTTTGAACAAAAAAACTAATTGGTCACTTGGCAAAGATAAACAAGCACTTTAGACAATATCTATATCCTGAGCATTAATTAACTTTTATGTTATAACTATAATTATATGCATTAAAGTACCTTAATTATGTCACATAACTATATCAAGAAAATAGATGATTAATATTTTTGCCATCAGTACAGAAAATGCAATTTGGAGAACCTCTTCATATTATTGCTCCTTTAATAAATTATCCCTATATTCTATTATTGAGTGTAAGGCATAAAAAATGCTGAAGTTTCAAAGACACTTTTAAAATTCATCAATTCCTTGAAATCCAAATGCCAAATTGCACTGTCATCTTCCATATTATTGTTACTGTTACTGTTACTGTTATTGTTATTATTGTTATTGTTATTATTATTATTGTTATTATCATCATCATCATCATCATCATCATCTTTTACATCAATGTAATTAGTTTTTATATAAATCATTTTTTTCTAACTTTTGAAATTAGAGGACCATTTTATTTTTGTGCGATGATTTATTTGTAGGTGTATGGCCAGAATCAAAAAGCTTTGCAGATGATGGAATGGCTGATGTCCCAAGTGAGTGGAAAGGAATTTGCCAGAATGAGTTTGATGCCACCTTCACTTGTAACAAGTCTCTCTCTCTCTCTCTTTTAAACTTGACAGCACCTGTCAAGTTCTACATTGAATAAATAAAAGTTGTTTTACAACATTTGAAACATACCTCACAATCTAGTGTATCAGAACTTAGAAAAATAAATACATCAAAAAGCTGTTAGATAAGCTGAACTCTTAAACTATCAAATTAAATTTTGTACCACACTCATGCATACTGAATCCATAACCTCGCATCTTGCACCACTCGTTGTGCCAGCACTTCAGGACGCGTTTTCCTTCCCCCAAAAACGACTTCATTGTGGTGTTTCCACAAATACCCAGCACGTTGAAGCAAAAAAAGTGGCCCAATTTTTCTTTACATACGTATCAGTTCCCTGCCATGCCATATCAGACGACAGTTCCCAAACCTGCTACATCATGATCGCCTGGTGCATAATTCCGCATCTTAGGATTGATAGCACCGAGTACCAAGTATATGTGGCAAATGGGCAAATGAATAATAGATGTAGTGCCGACTATGTTGTGAACTCTATATTTAGAGATAGAGTTAGATCAGGAGCACCATGCTCAGAACTGGTGCCGCATCTCTAAGTGAAATTGTTGGGTAATGCGGTTTGGTATCTTGAGATACCAAGAGTGTTTCTCCCCAAGAATCAAGCCAAAAAGACACGGCCATACTATCTCCCACTTGCCAATGTGTTCCAGTGAAAAACATGTTTTATTTTAACTAATAGGCCCCAAAAAGACGGACCTTGAGATGTCCAAAGTTTAGGGCCCTGCATGTAATGTCTCTTCCATTTGATTTTTGTAATCACCACGGTCCAAAGCGCATGTGGCTCCGCGTAGGCCCTCCACCACCATCTTAGTACTAAAGCCACATTTCTAATCTCCAAGCCGGCTACCCTCATACCGCCCCAAACTTTAGGCAAGGAAACTATTGCCCAATTTGTTAGTGAGACCCCCTTCCTTGATCCCTCATTTTTACCCCAAAGGAAAGATCTTCTAATTAGGTTCATTCTCACAATCACCCATTTCGGGAGCATAAAACACGCCATGTAATATATTGGGATTGTTGGTAAAACTGAGTGTACCAATTGTAGCCGGCTGCCCTTGAATTAGCTTCCTTTGCCACCCCTCTAACCTCTTCTCCATTCTTTCCAACAAGGGCATTAAATGTTGACGATTCGGTCGCACTACCGTCAAAGGCATGCCGAGGTAACTCACCGGGAAACTTGTGGTCTTGTAACCCATGATGTCACTGATAATGGCTAGCTCCTCTTGTGCAATATTTAAAGGCACCAAGGTACTTTTGTTGTAATTTATTTGAAGGCCCGAAATTGCACTAAAAGCCTCAAAATGATCTTTAGTGTAATTATTGTTGTTCTATGAACATTGGCTATGATTGCCATATCATCGGCATATTGAAAAACCATTACCGAGTCCTCCAACTTGCTTGAAATTGGCTCTTTCACCCCCTCATTTACCACACCTATGAGCTGTTGTAACACATCCACAACTAAGTTGAAGAGCATTGGGGATAATGGATCCCCTTGTCTCAACCCCTTACGATACTCGAAATATTCAGAAGCCTCTCCATTTATGACTACCCTCGAAGATGTCATCTGTAGCATTTCCATAATCCACTTAATGGTCCGGCTAGGGAATTCATGACTCTCTAAAACCCGTTGAAGAAAAGACCAACTCACTGAGTCGAAGGATTTTGCAAAGTCTAGCTTTGCGAATATGTCCGAATCTGTAGTGGATTTTATGTGGTGCAATATCCCCCTTGTAGCATTTAAATTTCAGCAATTTGCTGGCCTCCAATGAAGGCTGTTTGATGAGAAGAGATAAGGTCGGGTAGAACCTGTCTTATCCGATTTGCCACCACTTTAGAAATTAGCTTAGGGATCACATTAATTATGCTAGTGGGTCTAAAATCATTCACCATCTCAGAGGCTTCTTTTTTCGGAATCATCACTATGTTTGCCTTATTTATTTCCCTCAAATGCAAGGTAATGTGAAAGAATCGGTCAAAGATGTTCATCACCCAAAGTTTTAGATCCGGCCAATGTGCTTGTAAAAATTCATTAGGCAACCTATCCGGCCCCGATGTCATATGCTTAGCCAAACTCAAAACTGCACCATACACCTCTTCAGGTGTGAACTGTTCTTGCATGAAAGAAAGATCCACAGGTGCTATCGGGTTGAATCCAATACCTGATTGCTTGAGCCAAGGAGACCTTCCATGTGTTGCTTAAATAGGCTCCTGATTGTCTCCTCATTTGTTATTTGTGCATGTTCATGAATTATTTGAGTAATGGCATTTTTTGTGCTTCTAGCTGACGCAAAAGCGTGAAAAAACTTTGTGTTTTTGTCCCCGCTTTTCAACCAATTGCAATTGCAAGTGGATCTTTGCTTCCACTTAGTTTCAATAAAATTGGCCAACATATAGATCCGTTCTCTATTTTTATTGCGCAACAAAAACTCATGCTGTGCCAAATTTTGATGTTCCTCAATTTGATTAAATAATAACAGAGCCTTTTTACAATAAATGAATTGAGCTTCTATCTCACTGAAATTTCCTGTATGCCAATCGTGCAACTCCATCAAGCATGTTTGTAACTATCTGATCAAACTGTTGGATCGAATCTCCACCCCCCACCTGTTGTGTCAAACCCCGCTGTAAAATTGCATGGGCCTCCATATTTTGCAGCCAAAATAGCTCAAATCTGTGTGGCGTAGTTTTTTTTTTTTTTCCCTCTCTCTCTCTCTCTCTCTCTTTCAAAATATTCAAATTGTCCATGAAGTTTCTCATATTTGCAGGTCAATTTAAATTTCCACATTTTGTTCCAAGTTGGCATGTTTTGTCTTGGCATCTTGTTCTGTAAGCATAAGTTTTATGCCCTCAAACTGTTCAAATGAAAAAAAAGAACAAAAATGTTCAAATTAAAAAAAATAGAGAAAAAATAAATCAGCATCAAGAACACAACATCTTTTGTTCGGTTGTAAAAAATGGGGCTGACTTCGTCATGCACATCTTGCTACAATGACATCAATTTTTAGAGTATAGACCCGGTTCACTTGGGATTTGAATTAGGCATGAAAAATAATCATTCGAAGACTATTTTAGTTCCTGCATCCATGGTATGTAATTAGGGGCGGCGGAGCTAGACTCTTAAGTTATGAGAGTCAAACATAAATGAGGATCAATTATATAAAATTTTCACGCTACGTATGGATGTCAATTTTACAGTACCAACAACAGGTTACTCTGAATTACGTAGAAAGTCATGTATAATTACAAAAAATTGAAAATGAATGGGGGTCAATTGACCCCCATTAACTTTAACTTGTATCCGCCTCTGTATGTAATGGCTTGCTAGCTGTATATGTACAATTAATTGTACATGGTACAACCTTGAAGAGGGTTTATCATACATATTTTTTTGCAGAAAGTTGATTGGTGCGAGATATTTTAATAAGGGATATGAGGCATATGTGGGGCCACTAAACATATCATTTCAGACACCTCGCGACATTGATGGCCATGGGACTCATACTCTTTCAACGGCTGGTGGAACATTTGTGGCCAATGCGAGTTTCTTTGGCTATGGTAGTGGCACGGCTAAAGGGGGTTCGCCCCATGCTCGTGTCGCAGCTTACAAGGTTTGTTAATTTTGTTTCATTGTTCACATCATACTTGGGCAAAGATAAAAAAAAAAAAAATGGAAACAGGGTATATCTTCCTAATGCTTCTGTATATGCTTATGTCTGCTCTTACCAATATAGGTATGCTGGCCTGGATGTTTTGGGGCCGACATCCTTGCAGCTTTTGAGGCAGCTATCTCTGATGGTGTTCATGTCGTGTCTGTGTCGCTGGGTGGGAGACCAAGGGATTATTTCAATGACGTGATTGCCATTGGGTCATTTCATGCAGTCAAGAACGGCATAAAAGTTGTCTGCTCGGCCGGTAACTCAGGCCCTACAGCTGGAACGGTTACTAATCTGGCACCATGGATATTCACAGTGGCAGCTAGCACAATGGATCGGGAGTTCCCTGCCTATCTTTATTTTGGTAACACAACCCTGAAGGTAAATGGAAATATGTATGTTTATTCAGATTTTAATTCCATTATGGATATGCTAGTTAAGCTACCATAAAAAAGATCTGTCCTTGTGCACTATTACTTGCAATCAATTAAGTCAGTGTGATAATAAATTATTTGATTTCAATTTGGTTTCATAATAGCTTATAATAAATTTAACATTTGTTACTCTTAACCTGGATGCCTTTTTAAAAATTTAGGGTCTGAGTCTCTCATCAACAAATTTAGCACACGGAAAATACCCAATTATCATGTCAACAGATGCTCGTGCGGCCAATTCAACAGAATTTGAGGCGTAAGACTTTTTATTGTTACAGTAATAAATTTTATTAATATAAAGTAGTACATAAAAATTCCAACAAAGCTACTGACAAGCAATACCACCATTCTCCAAAATACTGTAGCAAACGCACAAAATCAGCAAACATGAATACAAAAGGTTTATACAAAATCAAGCAAATAGAAACAAAAATGAGACTACCAATCATGACATCAGAAGTTGAGATACAGATATATATTACGTGGCAAAATTTTATAGACAGTTCTTAACTCGACATATAACTTGAGCATGCAGCTGTTCTCAGTATAGAAATCTACTATATATTAACATTATGCTATGTATGAATATTATATGGCAGTCGGCTATGCCTCAATGGTTCGTTAGATTCTGCTAAGGTTAACGGTTCAATAGTGATTTGCACAAGAGGATTGAATCCGATTACTAAAGGAGAAGTTGTTTTGGAAGCTGGTGGAGTGGGTATGGTCCTGATTAATACTAACATCTCCGGCAATGATATCATTCCTAATGAACACGTTCTTCCGGCCGTTGCAATTACCTACTCTGACAGTCAAACTTTGTCATCTTACCTCAAATCAAACAGGTTTGTACATATCATATGAGTTGAATGTTGTTAGATTTTACTTGGTACTTTTGAGGTATAGCACAAAGCATATAACCTCAAATCAATACATACTATATATGCATAGTGATCAGATGTCATCTTGTGTTAATTTTTCTTTACTGAACTAGATTTTTTTTTTTTTTTTTTTTTTTTTTTTTTTTTTTTTTTACGGATGGATAAAATAACCATAAAGCTAACATCAGGCTCACTAAATTACAGTGAGGTACTTGGTTATGTAACAAAACCAGAAACTGTACTCAACACAATGCCGGCACCGTATATGGCTTCATTTTCGTCTCAAGGGCCAAATTCAATTACCCCTGGAATCTTGAAGCCTGATATAACGGCCCCAGGTGTCACTGTTCTAGCAGCATACACTGAGGCAACTTCACCAACTAATCGGGACTTTGATAAACGCCGTGTAAAATTCAACTTTGTGTCTGGTACGTCCATGTCATGCCCCCACATATCAGGGATTGTTGGTCTTCTCCACACTCTCTACCCTCATTGGTCCCCAGCAGCCATCCGATCAGCTATTATGACCACTGGTAATACAAAAATTCTGCTATTTTTTTGTTGGACGCAATATGCATTGAGTTATTAGTCTGGTGGATTTTGCATGAAAATTCCTTTTCTCACCAAATGGATCATGCCATGCAATGTACGCATCTATCATTTTTACGATAGTTCTGAAATAAAATTCCTTTGAAATAATAATTTTATTTGAGGTCCTGAGCTATGCTCGAAGGACCAAACAATCATCCTCGTCAGAAATAATAGATATGTACTTTTGTTATCTTCAAGTGTTTATTTTATAAATTTTATATGGTGGTTTAACTTTCTGCAAAAAACCCTATTTCCTGTTCTTTTTTTCCCCATTGCTGAAATTGTTATGCTAACCGAAAAATTATATTGATAACTTTTTCCCTTTAGGTGCTTCAATTTATATTACTTACAAAGGGTTATTTTTCTTTAAAAACAAAATATTGCAGCATCAATCAAAGATAATCAGGGAAAGAATATCTTAAACTCATCGTTTATAACTGCCACACCATTCAGCTACGGGTCGGGCCATGTGAACCCAAATGCAGCAGCAGATCCGGGATTGATTTATGACCTCAACTCGACCGACTATTTGAACTTTTTTTGCTCTCTTGGCTACAACTCAACCCAACTATCATTATTCGAGCCGGGCTATCAATGCCCTTCAAATAGTCAAGATATTAAGGACTTCAACTACCCCTCATTTACAATTTATAACCTCACAGGCTCAGTAACAGTAGCCCGCACAGTTAAAAATGTCGGTCCCGCGGGTACATACACTGTAACAGTTGAGGAACCGAGTGGTATTCAAGTCAAGGTGGAGCCTGATTGTTTAAAGTTAGGCGCCGGTAAAGAGATGAAATTTAAGGTAACTTTTCATGTGGATACCCCTAGCTCTGACTATGTATTCGGAAGCATTACTTGGTCAGATGGAATACGGCATGTAAGAAGTCCTGTGGCTGTACTTGTTAAAGATTAAACTCAAAACTGAGACAGATTTTAAGGCTATATGAAATGTGGAGTTGAAGGGGAAAATTTAGGTCATTATGGACAAATAAATTATGTATTTTATGTGTTTTCGAGTTTAGATTCAGATGGTTCAAGTTTCAAGTCGTTTGGAGTTCCCACAATAAGTTATGGCAGTTTTAGTACCAAAGGGTCAGAATTTACTATGCTACTATGTATTCTGTTTTGAGTTGTTTTGAATTCTATTTTTGTTTTAATTACTGTACGAATTTTAAGAGTCATGTCTAAGGCTATAAATAAATAATTGTATCTCAGTTGCAAAGTAAGAGAAGAAAAATTGTTTAAGAGTTTATAAAAAGATAATTGTGTTCTTGTTTTTCTCTTCCTCCAAAAGCTCTCTGTTTTTATCAGTACTGACCAGTTCCTAGAGAAACCAAAATTAAATATTTAAATCTTCTGGTCGATTTTTTTTTCGGACTATTCAAAAAGTTTCTTGAATGTTTCTTTCATCTACCATTGATCATTGAAGGCATAATTACATCAATTGTTTGTGCCTAAAATAATTTATTTTTGTAAATTTGATTGGCACTGTGCATAATTGAAATAACAAAATAATGAACACTGTATCAAATTAATTAAGGAGGTCTATGTAAATCCAGCTACACCCTTGTAATTAAGATATATAACAAGGTGAGATGAGGCACACGCTCATATCCACCTTGTTCTCCTTCCAGTCAGATTATGATCTCTTTGATTGCATTCTATCTATGAGACTATGAATTTTCTCTCTAAAGCTTCACTTGGAAATTTAAAGGAAATACTAAAATATTAAATGAATAAAACAGTGAAATTATTACAAATGTTGTAATAATTTCACAACCCGTACATTCATGCAATTGCTTTTACAAAGGGAGAGAAAATAGAGGAGAGAGAGAGAGAGAGAGAGACAATGACAATCAAGGAATTGAATATTTTGTGAGAGCGTGAATCTGTGAAAGGATTTCATTTTGTAAAATCTTTCAAACTTAGCAATTGTATGTATCAGTGAAAGTGAAATTGAAAGTGCCAACATACTAGTTCAAACTAGGGGTGCAAACGGATCGGATACGGATACGGATCGGATATTAGACAGATACGAATACGAATCGGATATTAACCGGATAAGGATACGGATATCCGCTTCTTATAATGGTAAATAACATAAATTTTTTCATAATATATATTAAACTATATAGTATATATCTACTATTATGATACGGATAATTAAAATTTAAAACCGTACCCGTATCCGCACGGATATTCGGATATCCGTATCAAATTGTCGGATATGAATTCAGATACGGTCGGATAATATCGGATCCGTTTGCACCCCTAGTTCAAACACTACACCAAAGGGCTAAGGCCCAATCCATTTCTCCTTTCACGGGCCTTCGCTACCGCAAGAAAATATTTTTTGTTATACATATTAATATGGTCAGAATATGTTTTGTCTACTCGATATGTTATGTAACATTTTTTTGTTCTTTCTTTTTGCTGAGGGAATAAATTGATGTTTGTTATTAAGTATTATTTTGCATTGGCGAGCATGTCTTATAATTCCAGAGTTATCAATTATACTTATTTGTAATAAAAATTAATTTAGGGTTATCGGCGATTAAACTTTCAAGGTTTTCGATAAAAATAACCACAAAATAAAATAATATATATCTACAAATTTGATTGGTCTAAAAAGAAAATTCCCAAATCACATTCTAATTATACGGGTTGGATTAAAAATTCCAAACCGCATAATTAGGATGCGGTTTGAATATTTTTAATAAAAATTGATAAGCCAAAATTGTATCTATTTAAACCTAGGGTTAGGTATATAAATTAAGCCAAGTTTTGGTTAAATTAGTTTAAATTAGGTTTAATTAGGTTAGAAATGTCCAAAAGTTCAAGTTACTGCCCTAGTTATGTTTGTTTTACAGGTAATCAAGTGTTTGGACCTTAACAAAGCAAAACGGGTGAGTTAGCACGAAGAAATGAGCTTCTGCCAACATTTATTGCGGCCCGAAATGGAGTTATTGCGGCCCGCAATGCACTGTAGCAGTCAGCCAAAAATAGAGTCTGAACTTAAAACGGCCATAACTTTTGACTCGTAACTCCGATTTAGGCTTGTGACCACTTTTTGGAAAGCTAACGAGAAGATCTACAACCTGAGAATATAAAAGGAATGTATTGCGACCCGCAAGGACTTTTATTGCGGCCCGCAAGGACCTCTTCAGAATTTTTCTGCGCAGTCTGTTAACTGCTACAGTACATTGCGGCCCGCAATTAAGTCGGTTCAGAGTCCGAATTTGCTATTTTTGGTTGGTTATTTCTAGGTTTTAGAGGGGGCTATAAATAGGGACCTGTAGAACAGATTAGGGACGTTTTTTAGGCAGAATTTCTAGGGTTTTAACAAGGAAAAGCAAGGAATAGCAAGAGGAGAGAAGAAGGGAGGAGAGATCATTGATCAACCGGTTTTATTATTTTCTTTTCTTCCTTTGGAACTCTTTTATTCTTTTCTAGGATTGATTAGGGTTCTACTTGAAACTTTTGTTATGATTTAATTGGTTTTATTCTATATATTCTTGTTATTTGTTATGATCTATTCTTTATTTTAATTGATTGTGAGGACTTAATCGAAATCACATGAAACCCTAGGATTTGGTATTTGCAATTGAGAAATTGAATATTAGGTCCAGACCATAAGGAATAGGGTATTTGATAGGCTAAGTACCGAGAGGTGACGCGTGTCTTATACGGGCTTTACCTAATAGTTTAGAGAATTGTGCCAAGTACCGAGAGGTGAAAGATAGTTTTCTAGATTTATTGGGACAGTAAGAACTTAATGACTTTAGATTAGAGTAGCCAAGTACCGAGAGGTGACGTTTATTCTAATCGAAAGATGATATTAATATAGAGATATCCCTTTGTACCTACAACACCCAACTGTGCCTTCATAAATAAAAGAACAAATTTAATAAACCAATTAGTCGTAACACTAGTGGATAGGAACCCTAAGAAACCCTAATTTCTCATTCTTGTTAAAAACCGAATTTCGCCTTAAGACTTTAGTTTAATTTAATTTAATCGCAATCAAATTAACCAATTGAACAAACAAAAACCTCTTTACTTTCTTTTACTTTCTTTTACTACATTAAATTGTTAGGTTAGAGTTAATATTCCGACTTGTCCCTGTGGAGACGATCCCTAAGTACTCCTCGATAAGGTTGTACACTTGCAACCAAATTGAGTGCAATTTAGGATTTATTACTTGTGTAGTAAAAATCACATCAAAAATATTGGAAGTTGGATAGATTTGAAATTTGAAATTTTAAGTTGGATATTAATAAAAATGTCGGCACTTGCATGTATCGCTTGGGAACATTGGATGCATGAGAATAGTATTAATTTATTTCAAAATAATGTTGTTATTTTCATTATAGAATGCAATTTAAAGTATATTTTTTAATCTATAAAATAATTTTGGGCTAGTGTTATTATACTGATTCAACATTTTATGTGTGTGTTAGAGTTTTGACAATAGATGTAGTTAAGGGCAGATTTAAATGAAGATAATGGATCAATTGATTATCTATTTATTTAAAAAATTGATGATTTGCTTGTTAATTTTTTTTAATGTAAATTGAAATGTTTTTATATATCACTACTAGCATTTACAGTATTTTCCACGGTATGAAATGTGATTTTCAAGGGAAGGGTCCATGTGAATGATTTTGCGGGACATACTCCATTATTTCCAACGGTAGCCCTATGGAAAAAGTAGTGCATGAAAATCCTTGCTGTCTGCGGATGGAAATGCTTCCTATCTGCCTCCATTTTTAAAAACTTGAATAGCTTAAATTATAAAAATTAAAAGTCAAAATAAAACCGTTGAATGCAATCTATGTTATTTTCTCTATGTGCTCATAAAATCTTATCACATTTCAATTTTGTTTCTATATGAATCAATAAGTTGAAAAGTCAACGTCTCTAAATTATTCACGTTAGTACATTTTTTCCAAGCTCTTGATAACAATCAAAATAAAGTTGGAATGTCGTAATTTTTTACACGTCCATAGATAAAATGATGTAGATCATATTTAACGGTTTTATTTTGACTTTTAAATTTTGATTTTGAGTTATTAAAGTTTTTATAAATGGAGGTATGATGGAGGCACAAAAAAAAGAAGGCACTTGAACCCTCCTCATATATAATATATAATATAAAATCGTGATACCATTAAATAATTTTAAAATTCTCAAGTAGTAAATAGTTGACCCCATAAAAAAAACTCTGCACGTCCGTGAATTTAATGCACCAACAAAATCTCAAGTAGATTAATTTGTTACACTCACTGTTCTATTTCACTGTTAATATATTATATGAGAATATATTTGTATTTTATTCAACACTTCATCATTTTACTAATTTTATTACTACCAAACACAATGCTTTAAAGTGATTACTATCAAACACATTATTTTCTCTATCCCTTTTTATTTAGATACTTCCAAATTTAAATTTAACTTTTGTTCTTTTGGATGTTCAATCTTCCTAATCTTTTTATTCTTTTGGCAATGAATTACCACATTTCCTTGTAATTAATGAGTGTGAGTAGGTAGCTAAGAAACTGATAATTGAAGTTTTGAACTAACAAATTGTTGAAAAATAAATAATCCCATAACAACTTGTTTGTGCTTGCAGGAAGGGCCTGTTCGAGCGAATCATTGTTTACGTGGGAAAAAAAAATTCAGTTCAACTGAATTTTTTTTTTCTCACAGAAATAGTGTTTTTCAGTTCAATTCCCGTGCCCATGCCCATCTCCATTTGTCGGCCGAACAGGCCCGAATAATAAGAAAGATGAAGTTGGAAGGATGATGGTAAAAATAATGATGAGAAAAATACAACTGGAGTCAAACATCAGTCAGGTCATTCTGACAAGTTGCAGTATCTGTGGTGATGACACTAAAACTGTACAGAGCTCGCACTCCCAGAAAAAGGGCATGCAAGGAGACGTTTAATTTTGTTTAATATTGATTGTTTTTTTTATATTGAACACTATGTATGTTGGTTGTCCTGAATATTAATTAACCTTTTAGTAATGGATTGGGGAAATAGTTCAAACATTGCATTTGCATGCGGGGTGTTTTTTTTATTAAATCTACAGTTTTCGCATATTTTTATTGTCAGATTTTTTTTTGCATTCAGAACATCCTTTTTGTTTGTTCAAATTCAATTATTAGAGTTAGAGTCATTACCATACTTTTCCCTTTAAGTTCTCTTTTGTTATGAATTAAATCTGATTCTGTTTGGTCTTCAAAGAGTTGCTGTCCTTTTTTCCATTTCTTTTTTTTTTTTCAAATTAATTAGAATCATTAATTTTGATAAAAGACTAAATCTGATGCACAAGATTACATGAGTTACAGCACCTTTGTACGTACTAGTCCCTAATACCTTTGTACCTGCCTTAAATGTTACCGTACTAGTTCATCAATTTCTGAATTGTTGACAGTAGTTTAAGCTGTACCCCTTGATCAATCAGCGTTAAATGTCAAAGTAATGGTGTCCAGATTTAAACATAGCTGAGTAGGGGAGGACAATAAGAAGAGCCTCGATGAAATGCACTTCACAGAGGTGCTAAAATTACGTGGCCTCCCGTACTCAGCTACGAAATTACATTAGGTCAAGGTACGTGGAGCTGTTCGCATCCATGGCAGAGGAGAGGTGCTGCGCCAATTCCAAATGTGCATGATAGGGATTCATTAGTTTGCCTGATATTTATATGATGTAACTGTTATTAGTCTCGGACATGAAATACAACGGGTTGTCTTTTTTAGTAGTAGGCAAAAAGACAGCAATTGGTTGTGTCATGCTAATTTGTGATGTTAATTAACTGAAGTCTGAAGCCATATCATAATATCTGATTTCTATAATTTGTTCTGTATTTGTTTCCTGGCTGATGAGGTTTTACTTTTGTTATGCATAATCTGCTTACTTTTTTTTGTCAAATCCGGATATTGGTTAGAAAAGGGGAAACATTCGAGGTAGGGAGATGATTATGAAATTTCACAATTTTAAGTTCAGATTAAATGTTTCCAGCAGCTCCCATCTGGTACAGAAATCCTAGCAGTAAGCTAAAAATTTCTTACATGATCCCTCAATATTGAGACCTGAAAAGAAATCTCCACAAAGGGATCATGAGTTTGCATGTACTGGAGCATGTCCTTTTGTTTTGTTTGAGCTTGTGTCCGTTTGAACTTTTCTTTTGGGGATTAAGTATATGATATTTTTTATAGGGAAATTGACAATTTCAAAAGTTATACAGGTAGAGTGTGAATTGGTCACTAAAATTTCCTTTGAACTCTTGTTTGAGCTATGTCCGTTTGAACTTTCCTTTTGTATATGGTATTTTTTTGAAAATTTTCCTCAAAAAAAAAAGAAAAAAGGAAACAGCTTATGTGTATGATGTGATGGAATTCTTATTTTCTATTTCCTATCTCTCTTTAGTAATAAAAAGTTTACAAAATGTCAAATTTACCCTGATTCTTTCTCCTCATTGTTCTCTCTCTATTACGGAAACTTAATTCGTCGAATTTCTTTTTCTCAAAATTTCGTGGCCTTTTGTTATTGTAAGAAATTTGTTTCTGCTCGCTGAGAACTTGCTCTACTATCTGTGTTATAAGGAAATAAATCTGCTGTGATTCTGTGGGAATAGCAGGAACCTGCAATTCGAAATCTAACCTTTAAATTTTTCATATTTGAATCTCAAGCAGATGATTTTTGTTGCATGAAACTTAAAAGAAAATTGAACGGCTGGATTTGGAATCGCAGGTTCCTTCTATTCCCACAGAATCAGGTTTGAAAATCCCTCAATTTGAAAATCCCACATAATTATTTGAAGCAACTCAGACGCATCTACATTTCTTCACAGAGACCTACATCACCGACCTGACTTGGAGCATCGCATTATGATGTATCTTGTGATGGCGTAGTGTTTTATTGTCGTTCAACTCTTGTTTATAAAAGAAGAGTTTGAATGGACCATCTTGTGGGAGACCAATGATGTGCTTTAGGATAGATATGGTGTACCATCTCTGCACCTCAATTTCTATGAATGGACCTTCAAATAATTCCACAGTAATATGCAGAGTCCTAATTCGCCGGGTAGCCATCTGAAGCATAGCATTGTTGTGTACACCACATGATGCAAGTGTTTGGTCATCGTGAAGTATTTTACGGGAAAATAAGAGACTAATTTCTTGATAAGAAGATATCCCCATTTTATCATGTATCATAGCCTTTATCTTTGATACGGTGTCTGAGGTTTTCACATTCAGTGAAACTGAATTTGAATTATCGAGGCTCTGGATTGAAATTGTAATTCCATCTTTGACATACAAGTCGATGCATGAGTCTGCCTGTATATTATAGTAGTCTAGGGTTTCAGTGCCTTTGAGGCGGGTGCGACAAAAAAACAGCTTGTGCTTGCTCGATGCAATCCCCTCCAGTCCTTGAACCTTGGTTTTGATTGCATCAATTGTATCGGTGTTTGTTACATTGATGGCTATAGTTTTTGTCATCTTCACAAAGTTCTACAGAATGAAAAGATTATTCATAATCTCAGAAAATTTGAAAACAAGTTGAGGTATATATGTTGTTTCTTGGTTGTGGTTTCTTACAAGTTCAGTTTGGATAAAAATATAAACTGCCAATAAACACAGTTTCAGAGTGAAAATAACAGTAACATATTAATTCTACATTCAATGAAAATAATGAATAAGTGAAGCACTAAACTAATAATGCAAGGACGAGAACAGGTAAATAGATAATAGAAGCTCAAAATAGGAAAAAAGAAAGATAAACCTTCTTTGACTGATCGCCGGACTCCATTCTCTGGCCCTGGTCGGCTATAGTTTTTGTCATCTTCACAAAGATCTACATAATGAAAAAATTATTCATAATCTCAGAAAATTGAAAAACAAGTTGAGGTTTATGTGTTGTTCCTTGGTGGTGGTTTCTTACAAGTTTAGTTTGGATAAAAATTTACAATGCCAATAAACATAGTTTCAGAGTGAAAAATCTGCTAACATATTAATTCTACAGCCAATGGTATATAGGATGAGCAATGCTTGATTTTCTACGTGCTTGTAGAATGAACAATATAGATCAAATCTAATCTTTTATTATGTCAATTTGTGTTCTTGAATTTTTTCTACTGAGAATTTAACAAGGAAAAATTATCAAGAATGGAAAACTTGAATCCTCATCAAATAATGAATAAGTGAAGTATTAAACCAGTGTTGTAAATAACAATATGCGGTCGTCGGACAGACAGGGTACCGCCAGTGCCAAGCGATTAATCGGGAATAATTGGCCATAATCGGAAATAATTGACCAATTAGTCGGGAAAATTTATGACGGTTTAGTTATCACCAATGACTAATCGGACGATTAATCAGCTTAAATGGACATTTTTTACAACATTGATTAAACTAATGTTGCCGAAATTTTTATTAGTGTTCAAAACAATATTAAATTTCAAAATCTACACCATGTTTGACAAGATTTCAAAAACTGCCCAAACCACATACTTATTTCCCAGTTTTAGGCCAAATAGAACTACTTTATATATTTCTTGAAAATAGATGTAATACTATATAATTTGATTTATTAGAAAGATTGTGACAAATCACCTGATCAATATTTTTTCAGGCCAGATTTTTCGCGACCGTCAGAAAAATTAAAAATATTTCTCTGTGTTATTCGAAAAAAAAAATGTTTTGAATCTGTGTTATTGATCACGGTTCAAAAGTCACTTCTAGGTAAATACAGAAAATATTGTAATCTTTTATTTTTGAAAAAAAAACAAAATTTTAAAGTTATTTAATATCTTTGTCAGTCTTGTCAGATATTTTTTTTTGTTTTTTCAAAAATAAAAGGATTACAATATTTTATTTATTTACCTAGAAGTGATTTTTGAATCGGAATTAATAACTCATATTCAAAATATTTTTATTTTTTTCAATAACACAGAAAGAATTTTTTTTTACAGTCGCGAAAAATCCAATTTAAAAAATGTTAATCTGAGTTAATTGTCATAGTAGTATTTCTAATAAATCAAATTACATTGTATTCCATCTATTTTCAAAGAAATATATAAAATAATTATAATATTTCAATACAAAAAATAAATAAATCATAACATTTTATGTTTAAAAAAAATATTAGAACCGAGAATTTAATTTCTGGTTCCGCAAGCCAGAATTATTTTTCCCGGTTTCGGAATGCCTAGAACCAGAAACTTCTTTTGCAGAGAGTTTGTATGAAACCGGTAATTTAATCTCCAGTTTGGACAGATTTCAAAATTTCTCTGCATTGGGGGTAGATTTTGAAATTATTTATTAATTTTGGATATTAATAAAAATTTAAGCTATTGTTGCAAGGACAAGAAGAGATAAATAGATAATAGAAGCTCAAATAGGAAAAAAGAAAGATGAACCTTCTTTGACTGATCATCAGACTCCGTTCTCTGGCGCTTGTTGCTTTGCTTTTCTGGCATAACCTTCTTTGGCTGATCGTCGTAATCCATTCTCTGGCACTCGTCGGTGTTTTCCTTGCATGGAAAAACCTTCTCTAGCGCTCGTCGTCGCTTTCTCTTCTTGGCAAAACTTGAGGATACAAATACAATCTTTTGAGAAGAGAGATTTTTCAAATCACCCCAAAGTCGATCCCACAATATGAAATTCCATTTGAAGGGTTAACTATGTATAGTAATTATTGAGCCCAATATGTTGGCGAGAAAATCGTTTCAATTCGGGCCCACTAATTATAGCCTTTACACACAAATTTTCAGCGCGCAGAAATAAATTTCTAAAAGATAACAAAAGGCTATGAGATTAAAGGAAAAGAAATTCGTCGGATTAAGATGTCAGCATATATTTGACATTTAATTTGTAAAGCTATTATTACACAATAGAGATAGGGAAGAGAAAATAGAAATTTAATCATATCATACATAAGTTGTTTTCTATTATTAGTATGTATTTGTACACTGCAACAAAGATATATTATATATATAAGAGAAAAAAATTTATCATTCAAAATGATGTATTTTCATAAAAAAAAAAACTAACAAAAATAATAATTATTCAACAATATTTATAAATAATATTAAAATAGAATAGTTCTAAATTTAAATTATAAATAAAAAGTCAATTAGTATAATAAAATTTAATAAAAAATAACGTCTTAATAGTAATTATATTATACAACTTGTATTTACCAGAGGGAAAAAAAATTCGCTGGACTCCATTCTCTGACGCTCGTCGTCGCTTTCTCTTCTTGGCAAAACCTGAGGATACAATCTTATGAGAAGAGAGATTTTTCAAATCACCCCAAAGTCGATCCCACATTATGAAATTTCATTTCGAGGGTTAACTATATATCGTAATTATTGAGCCCAATATGTCAGCGAGAAAATCGTTTCAATCCGGGCCCACTAATTATAGCCTTTACACGAATTGGTTTTTACTAAACCAACATAATTACTTTTTTTTTTACAAAAACCACAGAGACCGAACAACCAATTCGATCCTGTATTTTTTATTTTTTGGGACCGAATTGGTTATTCGATCCCCACTTTTTTTGCAAATTTTTGTAGACGTGACCACAGAAAATTCACTACAACAATGTAGATACTTTTTGCGAGAGAAAAAGCAAATTTATGACGGTACTCCCTCGCGAAAAGTACCGTCGCAAAAAGAAAAAGCTGAAGAATGAGAGTAGTCCGTCGCAAAAAGTCACTTTTTTATCCTCGCGAAAGGTGTCTCATTCTTGTTGTTCGATAAAGCCTGAACCGAATATTCATTCGGTCCCTTGTGGTTTTGGATTTGTTGTGGCCGCGTGTCGGAAAAACTGTGATTTAGGTTTTTGTTTAGTGTAATTTAGGTTTTTGTAGTGTAATTATTAATTGTAGAATTTTTTAGTTTGCATGTAAAGTAATTTACCGATATTTTTATTAATATCCAACTTAAAATACAAATAATCAAATTTAAAATACATACATTGAACAATTATAGATAATTTCAATGATCTTTGAATAATAAATGAAACCGTAATCTATTAAAAAAATAAGCAAATGCACACAATAAATAGTAAATGCATTTTAAAGTTATGGTCGTTTAGAGAGCATCAGCGCGTCATCGATGTTTTGGAAATGAAACACCGATGCACTTCTGCCGTCGTTAAGCTGAGCATAAAACATCGGTGCGTTATCGGTGTTTTTGCACGGAAGCATTTTTTAACTTTAAACAGCCATAACTTTGGCTAGGAAAGTCAGATTTGTGCGTAGTACCCCAATTCAGAAAGGGGGGACGAGACGGATCTGGATTTTGCCTCGGATATCATCCCCGAGCATCCGACGGAATCAGAATTGCAAAAAAAATCATTTAGTGCCTCAAAAATTCAGTTTAAGTTTTCTATCAACAGTAGACATACAACGACCGGTATCTTGTTTAGTGTAATTTAGATTTTTGTAGTATAATTATTAATTGTGAATGACTTTTTTTAGTGTAATTTAAGTTTATGTAGTGGAAAATTATTTAGTTTGCAAGTAATTTAATTTTTTGCATATAGTGTTAATCAATTGTTGAATGATTTATTTTTTTAGTGTAATTGTAGAATAATGTAGAGTAATAGAACGAATGTTAATATTTAATTGGGTTTGCATGTCATGCATGTCATGAATATTTAATTGGATTTGCATGTTAATAATTTTTTGAAGAGAGAAGAAGGGTATTTAAAAAAAAAATACATGGGACCGAATTGGCATTTCGTTCCAAAAAAAAATTCGCATTTACACCAACAACCGCATCGTATGGTGGGAAAATATGTGAAATAAGCGGGGACCGAATAGCCAATTCGGCTCCCAAAAAAAAATATGGGACCGAGTTGGTTGTTCGGTCTTTGCTATTTTTGTAAAAAAAAAAGTAATCATGTTGGTTTGGTAAAAATTAATTTCTTAATTATGGTTTATAAAAAAAACACAGCAAATTCACAGCAAGCAGAAACAAATTTCTAAAAAATAACAAAAGGCTACAAAATTTTGGAAAAAGAAATTCGTCGGATTAAAATGTCAGCGTATATTTGACTTTTTTTTTAAAGCTATTATTACACAAGAGAGATAGGAAATCATACGTAAGTTGTTTTCTATTATTAATATGTATACGTACATTGCAAAAAAGATATATTATAAGAGAAAAAAATATTTTAAAAAACTAATAAAAATAATAACTATTCAACAATATTTATGAATAATATTAAAATAGAGTGGTTCCAAATTTAAATTATAAATAAAAAGTCAAGTAGTATAATAAAATTTAATGAAAAATAACGTCTTAATAGTAATTATATTATACATCTCATATTTACTAGAGGGAAAACAAAAATTCACGTGTCAGTGTAAAGGCTATAATTTAGTGGGCCCGGACTGAAACAATTTTATGTATGTGTTTGACAATATATGTAGTTAAAGATAGATTTAAGTGAAGATATAAAAAAGTTAATGATTTGATTTAAGTTTTTTTTAATGTAATTAATTTGAATTGTTTTTATATAATATAAAATGATAGGTATTTAATTAAATGATCATAAAATTCTCAGTTAGTAAATAGTTGACCCCATAAGAAAACAGAAAAATTATTTAATTAACTTATATATGTTTAGTATGATGGAATGGGGTAGTTATTATTTAGCAGTATTTTTTTTATTGCCCCAAAAACAACAAAATAATGTGTGAACGTAAAAAAATGAGGGAAAAGAACGTAAAAAAAGCATATATCGACATGTTAGGTACATAGTCAAATATATGTTTCTAACTGTGTGAAGAAAAATTACTAACGCAGGTCATATAAAAGTAAAAATTAAAAGAACAACTTACGGAACATGTCGTATCAATTGAAGCAGTACATAACACCAAAAAATATACAAGTTCAAATTAAATAAAATGTTATAAGAAGCAAGCCAATTATAATTAATAAATAAATGAACTGGGATCAGATAAGCTTCATTATATTAATCTATATGTACTTTACAGAGGGAATATGTTTTATTTTCAATTGGCCTTCTCCTTCCACCAGCCTTGATTTGAACCCAACAGAACAATTTATAATAGTTAACTCTTGAAGGTTGACCAGATATTGCAAGTCAGGAACTATCTCCATCATCCTGTAATCCCACAGCACAAGTTGGTTGAGCATGGGCATCGCACCCTCCTCTATTTTCCATTCCTCCAAATAACATACATCAAGTCTCAATTGTTGCAAGCGACCAAAACCTCCCCTGGAGCAGATCATTTGTTTTCCATCAGCTGCTTCCATGGATGCAAGACATGTATGGAGTACCCTGAGGTTTGGCAACTTCTCTAGTTGGGGCATCGGATCTTCCTCTAAAGCAAACAACCTAAGTGATAGCTTAACGAGATGTGGTGGGAACAGGGTACAATCACCAACTTCTTTCCTGGGCCATTTGCCCATCTCTAGGCTGAATGAGTACAAACTGTTGTGGTTTCTGAATGCAGAGATGCAATCTGGAAATGTCATTTGCCCGTTGCGGGTCATTTCTAAATGCAGAGAACCCAGATGATTTAGGTTGCTTAACAACATGATCAATGGTTCCCCTGCAACATCCTCAGGTATAACAATCCCCAACTTACGAATATTGGGAAAGTTAGGCAGCTCTGCAACCCAGTCTTGCCTGGCTCTCACTCCTTTTAAGGTCAGTAAACTTTGCAAGTCTGCTGCTGATGGTGGTCCCTCTGGAGGTACTACACACTTCCAACAGATGGTGAAGTTGATATGCCTCAACTGTTTGTTACCCCAAAAGGACTGAGGAAACTTGTGTGCCCGGACTTGACTTCTACAAAACAATACACGCACCGTTTGAAGATTCTTCATATAAGTTAAAGGAGAACTTTCAAAAAATCTATAAGTGGGATGCTCGCCGCAATACCAATATTTAGTACATTGAAACGCGAAGTACTTCAAGCCCTTCAACTTCAAATAGTTTGTCCCATGTAAAGGTTCGTTTAACGCTTTGCTAATGTGTAAAACTCGTAGCGCTCTAAACCTATTGAAATTTGATTCATTTGTGAAACTTATCAAAGAGCAAAGGTTTGTGGAAGCTTGTTGTATCATCTTATCACCATGAAGTGCAGCACGACGTGCAGTTGTTCTACAACTCAAGTTGGTGTCATTCTTCGAGACCACTATCAGAAAATTATTCTCCTTGGCCTTTTGAATGGCTAGGTCCCGTAGGAGATCATGGGTATGATAATAGTTGATTTTACCTATCCAAGATCTCCTTGAGACTTGCACCATGCACCTGTTAGTTACCACAAAAGTTGAATTGAATTGGATCATTCATTTAATTAAATCCTAATTGCAGAAATTAAATTGAACTTATGCAGTGAATAATTCTGTTAATATTAGTTCTTTCTTTTATTGTTAATAATAGTTTTTAGTGACCATAATTATTTATTGACGCACTTTTCGTTAGTGATTATTCTTAAGAATCATATTCGATCGTTACATGATTCGGAAATTGCAATTAGACATTTTCATTTAAATTATACCTTCGCTAAGTTTTTGACTGGGGATATTATTGATTTAGAAAATTAAATTTTGTAATTTAATTCAAGGTACAATAAGATCATCATCTTTGGAAAGAAATCGATTAATATTGGGCCTAAAAAAAACTGATGTTAAATAAAAGAGCAATAAAAGCAGTGTTGTAATGTTGTAAATTTTGTAGTTTAGAATATATATTAAAAAAATTAAGTAATTATTACCTTGTAAGTTATATTTTATTTAAAGGTTATAAATTTATTTTTAAACGTCAACAGTTTAAAGGATTTCGTTGATGAAAAAGAAGAATGAAATTACTAGTAAATATTTACTAATTGGATTCTTTGTAATAAAAATAAATTTCGGGCTATCAGAAAAAAAAAACTTCTAGGGACTTCAGTGAAGAATAGCCATGAAATAAGCTAATACAATCTACGAAAGGATAAAAATAGCCATTAAACTCCCAATATTATTACTTCCTCTTTTGGTATTTAATTGATTTTAGATTTCAATGGTTTGCTTTAAAGGGGAATTGAAATATGATTTCTAAATGGATATTCCAGATTAATTAATAAAAAAGAAAAATTAGTACTCACCGCTTTACAGAGAAAAAAAAAATACTAATTGAAGTATATATGACATAATAGTAAAGATTTGACTTATGTCAAAACAAGAAAATAAGTTTGAATTTACTATGTTATAAATTAATTATAACGTTTGATATACTTAAACACTAGTGGAAAAACTGAAATCAGGATCGGCCTATTTGGATCGGCTGTATGAACCAACCGATACTAATACCTATCTGGATCGGTTTTATTAATAAAAACGATACTAAAAGCTAATGAAAGCACAACACATGAACTAATTGGATCAGTTCCTAGCTAAGAACCGATCCAGATAATATCTGAATTGGTTCTAAGCTAAGAACCGATCCTAATACTTGATAATTAGGATCGGTTCTTAGCTTAGAACCGATCCAGATACTATCTGGATCGGTTCCTAGCTTAGAACCGATTCAGATACTATCTGGATCGGTTCCTAGCTAAGAACCGATCCTGATACTATTTTTTTTTTTTCAAAGTTGGTTCTGCAAAAAAAAAGAAAAAGAAAATAGTATCAGGATCGGTTGTTTATAAACAACCGATCCTAATGATAACTCCCTATATAACCTGCTTAGGGTTCTTCTTATTTTCATTTCGCGCCTCTCATTTTCAACTTAGCGTCTCTCTCTGTCTCCGTATCTCCCTCTCAAAATCCTCAGTACTCTTTGTCTCTCTCTCTGTCTCCGTCTCTCCCTCTCCTCCGTGTCTCTCTCTCTCTCTCTCTCTCCGTCTCTTCCTCTCAAAGCCGAGCCTCTCGCACCTCCGATCAACTAATTATCTGGCCGATCAACTATCATGGTATTAGCTTTATCTAATTTTCTCATTATTATACTTTTAAAACACATTTTTTGTATTTTTTATTGGAAAATGTTTTTCCATCTAATTGTTACCTTTGTTTTTGTTTTTAGGGTCTTTTTTAATCTCAAGTGATGTGATTGCAAAAGAGGTAATTATTGATTTTGTTGTGCTTCACTTGTATGTTTGTTAATTAATTTTTTTTGGATTTAAATTTCTTGTTATAATATGTAATGCTTCACAAAATGTTGGTTCTTGGAAAAAAAAAGAATTATGATCGGTTGTTTGAAACAACCGATCCTAATATTATTTTTTTTAAAGATGGTTCTGCAAACAAAAAAAAAATAGTATCAGAATTGGTTGTTTATAAACAACCGATCCTGATACTATTTTTTTTTTTTTTTTTTGCAGAACCAACTTTGAAAAAAAAAAATAGTATCAGGATCGGTTGTTGTGAAACAACCGATCCTGATAGTTTCTATTTGGATCGGTTATTTAACCGATCCAGATTATTGTAGTATCAGTATCGCCTTCATCAGGATCGGTTGTATTCCGATACTAATATGCGTATATAACCGATCCTGATTCCATATTTTCCACTAGTGAAAGGGCCGGAATCTCAAAGAATTATTAGAACTGGGATAGGAAGATTACAAGAAAAAGAAAAGAATCACAAAAACTAATTGAAAAATAAAGCTATTTTAAAATGAATTAAACTTCTGGAACTTTGAAAATATTAAAACAAAATTAAGGAAATAGAAATCATTAGTAACATGGGGAAATCTTGTTTAAGAGCGACAAGCTCGTCGGAGATTATTGTGAGAGCGGTAATTTAAAATTTTAATTTGGTTAAAGGAATTTGATTGAAGACCTTATGATTATTGTGATTAATTGCAAAATGGAAGGGATTTAATCATTTCACAACATTAAAAAATTGTGTGTGTGTGTGTGTGTGTGAGGGGGGGGGGGGGTTTGAATATGCTCTTTGTACCATTAAAGGATGATATATAGGAGTTGGCTACGTACGGTGTTACATATAGCATAGAGGGCTTCGTGCAACGGCTCAATATTTAAGTTTTCAAAATTCTAATGGTCGATCTGAACCGTTCAACATGATCTCCACATGAATATGTACTTGCAAACCAAATTTTACATTTTTTTAAATTTTTTTTTACTATTTTTTTAGATATGTTAGTGACACCAGATTACACCCTATATTTTGAAAATTCAAACAGTCGATCCAAACTGTTCAACATGGTGGATATATTAAAATGTGCTTACAGATCAAATTTTACATTTTTTATTTTTATTTTTACTATTTATTAAGATGAGTACAAAAACTCAATGGTCTAAAAATAACGATTTTGTAAAATACTTAATAAATAGTAAAAAAAAGTTGAAAAAAATGTAAAATTTGATCTACAATCACATTTTAATATATCCATCATGTTGAACGGTTTGGATCGACTGTTTCAAGTTTAAAAACTTTGAAAATGTAGAGTGTAATTCGGTGTCATCAAAAAATGGTGTAAGTGGATCCCTCCTCATATATATATATATATAGAGAGAGAGAGAGTTGGGCTACGGTGCTATGCATATATAGTGTCCTTCTGTGCTATGCGTTTTTTAACCATCTGATAAGCTTTTAGATCAATGCAAGAAAAAGTCGCTGGATCAAGAAATAGAGACAAAAAACTATATGGATAGTCCCTCTATTAGTTTTTTTTTTCATTTTTTTTTTAATTGGAAGTCCCTCTGCTATTTTCCTATCCCTCCGTTAGTACTTTTTCCCCAAATTAAAAACAGAAATAGAAAAACCGCTATCGCTCCGTTAGTACTTTTTCCTATCCCACACCTGTCACTGCTATCGCTCGCCCCACCCTGCTAGCCGCTCTTCTCCCTCTTCACCGGTCACTCCTATCGCTCGCCCCACCCTGCTAGCCGCTCTTCTCCCTCTAGACAGATCCCTTACTTGTACCAACGACTCCAAAAAGACTTGTTCAGAAAAATTTGAGAGATATGGAATCAGATAGAGAAATGAGTTCTTGCCTGATCCAAAAAGATCAAGATAAATCTTGATTCAAGTATAGTGATGATAGCTTTAGAACAAATGAGAGATCGTGATCAGAGACTTTTCATTATTTTTCTTCTATATCATAGAACCTCATGATTCAAATCAAGAGAGAATGCTAACGGAGAGTCCATAGTACACTATTTTAATGTTTTATGTCTCCGTTAGACCCATCCAGCGATCTAGTTTTCCATGAATCTCAAAGTCAATCTGACAGTTGAAAAGTCCATAGCACAACACGACACTATATATGCATAGCACCGTAGCCTAACTCTCTCTCTGTATATATGGAATTTTTATTTGATATTACTGTGATTAACTAATTCGTGAATTTATTGATATGCTTTTCAAAGCATTATTATAAATAAGAGGATATTGTAATTGCATGTTACTTTGGTTGCCAAATTTATAATTTACCAAAAGTAATATAGAGGTAGACATGAAAATTGTTTGGCAAAATTGCATTTTCAATATCATAATGTGAATTTGATGCTTAGAATAAAAAACCATCCATGTCTATTAAAAAGAAACTAGAAAGACTATATGTACTTGCAGTTGATAAGATAATTTAATGATAATAAATATAAGGTGTTAATCAACGGACAAAACTTACAAATAACTCCGTTAATCTTCGTGCGGAAGCGGATCTTGCGAGCGTAGCAGTATCACTGGTTCTGCAAGGAATCACAAGCCGAAGCCGGAAGCCCTGCGTTTTCCACGACCTAAAACCTTCAATCCTTAACAGAATACTTCTTGGTGCTCTCTATCTTTTCTCTCTAATTTTGGCTGTTACTATTCACACGTTTTTCTGATTATATTAGAGAGAGAGATATGAATGGTTTATATAAAACCAATGCACCTATTCATAAAGGGTTGGCATCTTTTCATAACGGGTCGGATATTGAATTTGGGTTTCCCATAACGGGCGTACCATTAATTAAATCCAACATCTCCCACTCGCACAAAATGGGATACCCGCTATAAACTAAGAGAACGTAATCTCTAATCTCTGTTAAAATTCATACAAGGAAATAGGCCGTGACCAGCATATCTTAATTTGAGAGTCTATGTTGTTATCCAACTGTTAGGTATGTATAACAACATCTAAGTAGAGCAAATATGCAGTACCCCAGATCATTAAATTACATTTTTAAGTATTACAGGATCTCTTTTATTTATTGATACAACCATACTTATATATTCACAATTATGTTACATAAACATAATTGGTGCACCAGTGAATATAACCTAATGTAACACTCAAATGATCTTTTTCTTTTATCTAGAATCTCTTAATTCCAAATCAATTTGCTATTCAGATATGTTCCATTAGATCGCATCATACATGATCATTGGTAACATTCCAAAATAACTAATTGAAAAGAAACTTCAAGTATTTAGTAAAAAATCGAAGAGTACTATGAGATCCTTTTTATCTCGCGGGTCTCACACAACAAAGAAGAAGAGATCATATCTTCTGTTACCCTGTTGGTCAATTGCACATATGGTATGAAACATATGTTACGGTATTATTCTCCATTTCTTATGGAGCGTATGTCTAATTTAAAATCCAATACCGTACAAGTGATAGTTCAGATATACATAATATCTAACTTGAGTCCACAACTCTACTTATCATATAAATTCACTAACAGGACTCCCACTTGGCATAAGACAGTTAAGGTGAATAGTGGGTATTTCACCTTCGGTCATAATAATATATTCATATGACCTCATCTTGATTTTCTATCAAGGCGATGTATATTTTAAGCACTTGCTCTCACATTTTGTATCATGTCTAGCTTAAAATCAATCTTATTTCTATGTCCTACCAAGACATAGAAGCGATTGCCTGTGTGAGAAGGCCAATCAACTGTCTGACATACCTTTCATTTTATATCTCATGTGTTATGCTAAATATATTGATATTAAATAATTTGTAACAATTATAACATAAACGTATAAGTAAAAAAAAAAAACATTAATTGCATTTATCCCACAAATACAAATATACATAATATATACTGTTCAATCAAAATATATATATAACTACAATCTACGTAACCCTAGAGATTTCACATGGCCAATAAACACATCTCTAGGTATTGCCTTTGTAAAAGGATCTGCCACCATTTTGTGTGTAGATATGTACTGCATGCAAACTTGCTTTCTCGCCACCATGTCTCTAACGAAGTTATACTTAGTATCAATGTGTTTGGTCTTTGAGTGATACTTGGGATCTTTTGTATAAGCGATTGCTGCTTGGCTATCGCTGTATACCAACACTGAGTTAGTTTCATTCTCACCGAAACCCAAGTGATTCAAAAATCTTTTAAGCCAAACTGCTTCTTGTACTGCTACTGAAAATGCTACAAATTCAGCTTCCATTGTGGATAAGGATATGCAACTCTGTTTCTTACTACTCCAAGAGATAGCTCCGTTACTAAGTAAGAAAACATAGCCTGAGGTAGATTTTCTTTCATCTAAATCTCCTCCCCAATCAGCATCTGCGTAACCCATGAGTTGCAGATTTTCTCCTTGAAAACACAATGAATAATCCGCAGTACCTTTAAGATATCTAAGTATTCTTTTTACTGCTTTCCAATGGGACTGTCCTGGATTGGCTTGATATCTACTCACCATCCCAACGGCGAAACTGATATCTGGCCTAGTACACATCATAGCATACATGAGGCTGCCAACAGCACTTGAGTAAGGAACTTTTTCCATTTGTGCTTTTTCATCTGGAGTCTTTGGACACATTCTTAAACTAAGACCTTCGCCTTTTGCTATAGGAGTATCAATGGGTTTACAGTCTTGCATATGAAACTTTTCAAGTACTTTCTTGATGTAATGCTCTTGTGATAGAGCTAACATCTTCTTGGAACGATCTCTTTCAATCTTCACTCCAAGAATGTATGCTGCTTCACCCATATCCTTCATATCAAAATTGGAGGATAACCATTCTTTAATGATTTGTACATACTCTTTATTGTTACTAGCCAACAGTATGTCATCCACATAAAGTGATAGAATCACAAATTTGTCTTTGGATCTTTTGACATACACACAATGGTCTTCATCAATCATTTCGAAATCAAATGATATGATTGCTTGATGAAACCGAATGTACCATTGTCTGGAAGATTGCTTGAGACCATAAATGGATCTCAACAATTTGCACACTTTGTGCTCTTGTCCTTCGGCAACAAAACCGACAGGTTGTTCCATATATATTTCTTCTTCCAGATTGCCATTTAGAAATGCAGTTTTAACATCCATCTGATGCAATTCCAAATCTAAACTGGCAACGATAGCTAGTATCAACCGTATGGAAGTAAATCTTACAACAGGAGAGAAAGTCTCTTCGTAGTCTATCCCTTCTTGCTGTGTATACCCCTTAGCAACAAGACGTGCCTTATACCTCTCAATTGAGCCGTCAGCTAGACGTTTAATCTTGAGAACCCATTTGTTCCCAATTGCCTTGCGTCCTTCAGGGAGGTCAACTAATTCCCAAACACTATTTGATCTCATTGACTCCATTTCTTCTTCCATTGCTTTCATCCATTTCTCTTTAGCAGGACAAGTGAGAGCCTCTCGAATATTTCTTGGCTCTTCTTCATCTTGCATGACAATCATGTAAGATTCATTTTCGATTGGAAAATGACGTTTAGGGACTCTAGCACGATTGCTATGCCTAATTTGTGATTGTGCTGAACTTGGCTCAGCATCATCTACAGACTTGCTCCCACTTGGATGAGATACTGTTGGAGGTTCAGGAATATGCACCAAACGATTTGCAACAATCAAATCATCTTGCTCCTCCTCTACTTCATAGAGAGAAAATTCCTGACCTATCTCACCCTTTCTTGGAAATTCATTTTCTAAGAAAATGACATCTCGGGACTCAAATTCTGTTACACTCCCACTGGATTGTTCACCAATGAACACATAACCTTTGGAATGTTCAGAGTATCGTATAAATATACTCTTTTTACCTCTTGGACCCAATTTACCATGTTGATGAGACGAATCATGAACAAAGGCAGCGCATCCCCAAGGTCTCAGATTACTAAGATCTGGTTTTCTATTAGTCCAAAGTTCGTAAGGAGTTGAAGAAACAGATTTAGAAGGTACACGATTTAGAATATAGGCAGCAGTCAATAATGCATCACCCCAAAAATTAATTGGCAGATTTGCTTGAGCCATCATTGACCTAACCATTTCCAAAAGAGTCCGATTTCTCCTTTCAGCCACTCCGTTTTGCTGTGGAGTATATGGCATGGTTAGTTGCCTTAGTATTCCTTTTTCTTCGCACATTTGTTTGAACTCATCAGACAAATATTCGCGACCGCGATCCGTTCTTAAGGCCTTAACCTTTCTGTCTAATTGATTTTCACATAAAGTTATAAATTTCGTGAAACAAGCAAGAGCGTCAGATTTATGAGATATCAAATAGACGTGACCATATCGCGTATAATCATCAATGAAGGTGATAAAGTATCTACCTCCATGTCGTGCCCTCACATTCATTGGTCCACAAATGTCAGAATGAATTAATTGCAATGGAAATTCAGACCTGGTTCCTGTTCCAAATGGTTTTCTTGCCATTTTTCCTTTTAAACAATTTTCACATGTTGGTAGACTAACCCTTTCAATTTGGCCTAACATGCCTTCCTTGGCTAATCTATCCATTCGTTGCTGTCCAATATGGCCTAATCTCATGTGCCATACATTCACATCAACATTTTCATCAGCATATGATGTAAATAAAGAAAAATGGGTATTATAAGAAGTCATCACATTAATAACATCCAGAATAATAAAACCATTCGATACATATCCATAACCATAACACACATCATCCAGATACAACTTAATACTAGTATCACACATGTTCAAAGTAAATCCAAATCTAAGAAGAACTACTACAGATACAAGATTTCGTCGAATGTCAGGTGCAAAGAGAACATCATGTAAGAGGAGGGTTCGACCATCACGCATATCCAACTTGCATGTGCCTATACCCTTGACTGGTACACGAGAGTTGTTTCCTACATAAAGCCATTTTGAACCTTGCGGAATTCGACGAAAATCCACAAACAAATCACGGTCTTTGGCTACATGGTCTGTTGCCCCTGAGTCTACAGTCCACAAAGGATGAGAATCAGCAATAAAAACAGAACTGGAAACATATGAAAAATATGAAAGTTTTTCTATAATTTGTACCTTGCGGGGCTCTTTGCATTCACGAGCATAGTGACCCTTCTTGCCACAATTGAAACACTTGATCTTGGCCTTATTATGCTTCTTAAAATTCTGAGAAGCCTTTCCCTTGCCACGATCTTGCCCCTTATGCTTTTTCTCTTGTTTGCCCTTCTGACCATAATTTGACTTGCGCTTCTGGCCTTGCCCTCCATGAGAGCTTGAACCAGCCAAATGCACAGCAGATTCAGTTTCTTGAGGCTTGGATGCCTCAATACGATCTTCCTCAAGTTCCAGATGCCTGGCTGCATCGTTGAGAGTTTTAATACTCTCATTGTGGGTCAGATTCACCTTCATGTGTTCCCAAGTATGAGGAAGTGAACGAATCACTGCTTGAAGTTGTTGCTCTTCAGTCAAAGCATGGCCAGCGTCCTTCAATTCACTAATCATATTTGACATCTCCCTCAGATGTTGCCGCATGCTATGATTAGGACGCTTCTTGTAAGTGTCAAACTTGATGGTGAGTTGTCTCAGTTTTGTAACAGAAGTTCCACCAAACTTCTGCTTCAAAGCAAGCCACATCTCTTTTGCAATCTCATGTTGCCTAAACTCACGCATCACATCATTATCCATACTGCTCAGCAACGTAATACGAGCAATGGAGTTCTTCTTTTTCCAGGACTCATATGCAGCACTATCAGCAATGTGCTTTGCAGTTGTACCTTTTTCTGGTTCGGTTAGAATATGATCCAGGACCGAAAGAACCTCTTGTTCTTCCAGGACATACTGAATTTTCATGGCCCAAATTTCATAATTATCGCCATTCAGTTTTTCACCCTTATTGAGTTCTGCCACAATATTCCTAGATGCAGATGCCATTTCACTAAGAATTTACAATTAAACTAAGTTAGGACATATCACAATTCTGATGGCATAATACAAATTATTTAATACCTAGCATAACAATTCTAGTTTTACAACAACTGTGAAATAATTTAATAATAATAATACTTATAGATTAAAATCGAAAGATCACTAAGTTCACAATCATCATTTAATTCTATAAATTTTATTACTATTAATTATTCACTGTGCAAAACTCCCACTAAAATTATACAAATAATATATAAACGAAAATTATATATAAAAAAAATTGATACAGAATAATGCATAATTTCAAAAAAAAATAGATGCATAAATCCATATTAAAAAAAAATATATATATATATATATAAATATATATATTCGAACTAATTGTATAAAACAATATAATTTGATACAAAAAAAAAATTATTTATACAAATAATTCTATGAATTTAAAAAAAAAATTCGGACTAGAATCATTTGGATTGAAAATTCATAATGGAAAGTATACTGTTTTGAAGTATATATAACAAAGAATCAAGATGGTGACAAGAAATTCAATGTGGTGTGGTGGTAAGGTCCTTTGTTTCCTATACAACATGCCCCGGGTTCAAGTCTTAGTGGCCACAAAAAACATTTTTTTTCGCGGTTCACAAGCAAGAAGTGGACCAAGTCTATTTAGTTTGAACCGGTGCATACAACCTCTCCATTTCTCACAGTAATGGACACATCCATTGGCGCTGGTTGAACTAAAAATGGATTCTATACAATCCAGAAGTATAAAAATGGTACATACCAAATATCAACCATCAAATCCGAAAAAATAGAAATTCGGCAAGTTCCGAAAATTCTTGAGAAAAAATGGTTCTTTGGACGGTTGTGATTCATTTGGACCAAAAAATTGTCCAACCAGTTGTATTAGATCCATAATAAACTAAAGATGCATGGTTTTGTTTTGCATCTCCCATTTTCACTATACAACATCACTGTTTTGCAATGCATCTCCAAAAGATACATTTAAAAAATCTCCAAAACAATGAATACAAATATAAAACGTATTTATATCTGAAAAATTAATTTTATAAAACGTATTTATTTTTATAAAACGTATTTTATAAAAATTTGTGAATAAAAAAAATACGTATTAAAAAAAAATTTGTGATTCAAATCTTAAAATTAATTTTCGGAAATTCTCCAAAAAATCTGAAAATTTCTTTACAATTAATTTTCGGAAAATTTTCAGAAAAAAAAAATTAATTATAACAGATTTTACGTATGTATTAAAACCAGAATACATGCCATAACTAGTGCTCTGATACCAATGTTAATCAACGGACAAAACTTACAAATAACTCCGTTAATCTTCGTGCGGAAGCGGATCTTGCGAGCGTAGCAGTATCACTGGTTCTGCAAGGAATCACAAGCCGAAGCCGGAAGCCCTGCGTTTTCCACGACCTAAAACCTTCAATCCTTAACAGAATACTTCTTGGTGCTCTCTATCTTTTCTCTCTAATTTTGGCTGTTACTATTCACACGTTTTTCTGATTATATTAGAGAGAGAGATATGAATGGTTTATATAAAACCAATGCACCTATTCATAAAGGGTTGGCATCTTTTCATAACGGGTCGGATATTGAATTTGGGTTTCCCATAACGGGCGTACCATTAATTAAATCCAACATAAGGTACCTTTGCACAAGTTCTTCCAAATAGCTTTCAGCAATGTCCTCCAATGATTTTATCCCCTCTTGTCGTATAAATCCTTCTGCAATCCATAATTGAATAAGAGTTGTTGCTTTGATTTGATAGTCCTCAGGAAAAACACCAAAATACATGAAACAAGGTTTGAGAGCAAATGGCAGATCCTCATAACTGGTGGATATAACACCCGTGAAGATGCTACCATCAGTCTGCCAATCCATTTTTTGCATCACGTCATCCCATGTAATGTGATCGGGATTTTTTCTTGATAAGATTCCGCCAAGCACCACCAATGCTAGAGGCCATCCACCAATTTTTTGGGTAAATTGAGTTACTAGGGGAAGTACTCCATCGGGGCATTCATTTACAAATCGATTGGGAAAAACCTTCTTCAACAATAGATGTTTGCTTTCATCTTCATTTAAGGGCTCTATCTTGTGTGGGATAGATATAATGTCGACCTCTTCAGCGAGCTTAATGAACCTGATATTAATCAATGCACAAAACATAAGAAGCATATTTTATGAGAAGGAATCACTTGGCAATGGTTATTTTGACAATCTTAACAATAGTTAATTCTTTTTTATAAAAATGATGCCAAATTGAAAATTTTAAAGATAAATTTATGGATATATTAATTAAGGGACATATATATAGTCTAACAACCATATTTTATATAATTCAAATTATTGTTTGAAGATACATTGATCAAGGGCCGTTAATTTCATACCATGACATTTTAAGTTATTTGATTTATGGTAGAACATACATCAAATCTTATCATATTTATATGTATTATAGGTGGGTAATATAGATTATGTCATTATTATTGGATTTCAAATTTAAGATTGTCAATATAAAGAATTGTTATATCTTCCCTTGAGTAATTAATGTAACACTATTTTTTTTTACAATAAAAAAATGCAAACAAACCTGGTAGTAATTAATACTCGACTTCCATTATTAGCATTAGGAAGAGCAGGTTGAAGTTGGGTCCAAATATTATTGATTGGCCATAAATCATCCAATACAACCAGATATTTTCTCTCTCTCAAAGATTTGTTAAGCTCTGTAAGGAAATAATCTTCTCCCTTATTCTGCCTCTCCGAGTCATGTACCTCTCGAATCTTCTCTAGCATCTTCATCAAAATATCGATTAGCTTGTATTCTTGTGAAATAGTTAACCACATGGAAATGTCAAAGTGACGTTTAACTTCAGCACTGTGAAATGCATCAAATAAATTAATTAGATGATTTGTATACAAGTAACATACAAGCTGGAAGTAAACACAAATTAAGATTTTACCATACTACAGAGCTTTTAACACTGATAGTTAAATAATTAAATTTATTGTTTTACAATAGTTCTAATTATTGAATTGTTTAATATTAAAAAAAAGATCATGTTAGAAGTAACATCACACATTTAATTTGCGATGATTTGTCCCTCCCTATACAATTATTTTTATAGTAAACAATCATTTTAGTTTATAACATTATTCTCTTCAGAGGAAAGTTACCAAATTAAAAATTAAACTATTTATCGTATGACACACATTTTTTAAAACAATGAATATTACCTTTTGTACACCTCTTTTGCAAGTGTAGTTTTTCCTGATCCACCGGCCCCAACAATTGAGATCACAGCTCGCCTAGTAATATTTGCATCAATGAGTTGTTTGACAATTGTTTTCCTTTCAATGTCGAAGCCGACAACCTCCATTTCATCTATGTCAGGATTAAAGAACGGCTTTATAGATTGCTCGACAGAGGCCCCACTACTAGTTTCTTCAAGACCTAATCCGTACATTTCTTTGTTTTCTTTGATTTCACTGAGCCTCTTCTGTATCTTGTCTATCTCGCTACCAACTTTGTGTTCAGAAATTAGTTTCATGGGCATCTTGCCTATCCGTTTGAGTTTGTTCAAAAGGCCTTCCTGTGTACCTCCTCCAACCTCAACCAAAAACTTCTCTAATACATCATCAATTAAATTCCCAACCTCCTTAATCTCATTCACCCATTTTTTTACCATTTAATTTTTATGGCGTTTTGCCTCTGCTTCTTTCAAGAAAGACTGGATCCAAGTGAGGTCGCATTGAACCCGCTCGAGCTTGTCACGTACCCCATAGAGAAAGAATGCTTCCTGAACAACCGCATCTCCCAACTTGCGAAGAACAAGGTTCACGATAATCTCAGCCATCTTTTTAATTTGTAAAAAAAGGTTACTGAGTAGTTAACGATAAAGGTTATTGAGTAGTTAACGATATTGTGGCCTTTAAGAATAACAATAGAGTATATATAGGTATGAGAACAAAAGAATGAGTAATTATCTTTCATTACTCAGTATGCTTTTTATACAAATTAAAGGGATGGATTCTTTTCTTAGATGGTTCCATGTTGATATCTCTTTTTGTGTGCCCAGCTCCCCTTCTTCTTTTCTTTTCTTTTTATATATTCCCCTATCAAACTTTATACCCTATGTCTTATGTTTTTCTTTAATTTGTTTTTGGCACAGAATTGGTAGATAAGTGATCTGTGTTGGGTAAAGAATCAATCTTTAATGCATTAGTGTTTCCAATACATTAAAAAAAGTATCAATCTTTTACATATACTCAAAACACACCTCCACATGCTATGAATATTATTTTTTAGTTGCACACACTATGAACAGAAGGAAGCAACGCAAGCTTAATTGCGACACGCCATGATCTTGATTAATTCAATTTGAATTCACATTAGAGTTTTTAACAAAAACATCACTTGTCACAAGTTTTATATTAAAATGTATATCTTTAAATCAGTAGAAGATTAATTCTTCATCAAATGCAATCTACTTGTTACAAGCTCAGCCCAAAAAAACAAAAGAATCTAAATTACGATACATAATGCATTTAGGAAATTTCAGTATTTCACAATATTTGAATAGATGACTCTAGAATGACTTGGGAATTTATATAAACAATAGTTTACGATACTGAATGCATTCATAAAATATGTATAGAGTATTGCGAAATTTTTAAAAACAAAGATATATTATTAATTGTTAACATTTATTTAAAATGGAGATAGAACAAAAATGATTCAGCAGACCTGAATTCTTCACTCGGTTCAAATTTGATTAAATTCAGAATTTCTATTATATTGCTACCGAATACATACAATATATTTTAAGGACTATCCACAAATGTTATTTTTTGTTATAGACGACATAATTTGTAATTCCTTTATTATATAATAATAATGATATTTGAATTTATTTATGCTATTTTTTTCATTGACTAATTGAAGAATCATGTCAAATATTGTAAACCTAATGGACTAAAGAAAAATTGCATATGGCAATTGTCTTCTCAGTATAATTAAGGAAATAGATTCTTTTTATAATATGCCTAGCCCTCCTTTTTTTCTTTATATATTCCTTTCTCCTTAATCAATCTTTTTATATTCCCCTCTCAACCTTATACGCAATGTCTTTTTTCTTTTTCTTTTCCTTTTTTCTTTTTTTTCTTTGGATGCAGAAGTGGTGGAGAAGTCTGTTTAGGGTATAAAGGTTGAGAGGGAATATGAAAAGAAAGATTAAAGAGAAAGGGAAACATACAAAGAAAAAAAAAGTAGGAAGCAAGGCATCAACAATAACTTTAAAAAAGAATATCAATTTTTTGTGCACTAATGTTTCCAACGCCTTAAACAAAGTATCAACTTTTCACGGATACCCGAAACACACATCCACACGTAGGGGTGTAAACGGAGCGGATTCGGAGTGGATAATGCTGATACCAAATCTGTATCCGTTTTTTTTTTTATTGAGCGGATACAAATACAGATACAGATAGTAAACGGATATCAAAATTCAAAACCAAATCCGTCTTAATCGGATATGATACAAAGCGGATAATCTATGAATACAGATTCGAATACGGATACGAAACAGATAATTGAGTCATATGAATTTTAAAGAGAAATACTAATTTTCAAAATTCAAATATGACAATTCATCTATTTAAATAAATTTTCCCATGTTTCTAAATTTAATAAACTATAAAAATGATATAATTTGTCAAAAAAAATTAAAGAGATAGTTAATAGTTGGTAAATAATATGAATCAAACTTTATTACTTGTGTGGCGCTAATAAATTGCTTTGACACGAAATATTGCATGTAGAAAGCTACATAAGATCCTACACACAAATTGACAAAAGAATCTTCACACGTGAAGACTTCGGAGTCAAGATTTCAGAAACAAATTAGTCCCACAAGGGGCTCAAAACATTTAAATGAAACCTTATATGCTAGGAGATAACAAAAGTTACTGTCCCACTTGAAGGATCCGCCTTTAATTTATAGAATTATCAGGCGATGGATTTATTTCGTTTCGGACCCGCTATGTTCCCTTCCGGATACTATTCTGATATCCGATCTGTTTACAAATAGATAACCAAATCCGTATCTAGATCCGCGAATTATCCACTCCGTAAATCCGTATCTAGATCCGCGAATTATCCACTCCGTTTAATCCGAATACGGATAGTAAGCAGATTCGGTTTGAATTCGAAGCATATAATCCTGATCCGTTTACATCCCTATCCACACGCCATGAATAGAAGGAAGCAAAGCATTTTTAATTTCCACATGACTTGATTAATTGGATTTTAATTCACATTAGGGTTTTTTTAACTAACAAGAACATCACTTGTCACAAGTTTTGCAGAAATGTATAGCTTAAAATAAGTTGAAGAAAATAATAAAAATTAATTCTTCATCAAAGGTAGTCTGTAATAAATGAAAAAAAAAAAACATAAATGGATGAAAAGAAATGAAATAAAAGGCAAATGTAGAATTTAAATGGTATGCTAAGTGAATGGAGGCAATGAAAGATATTAAAATTATTATATGGAAAGATGTGTTTATTATATTGTCAAAATATACTACACTTTTGTATGCTTTTGGTTCAGTTGAGCTTAAATCACATAAATAATCAATTTGTTTTGATTATTTCAATTTGCTAGGTAAAGATTTTAACGGAGAAGTTTTGGCTTCATGCAGCATATAGACTATAGAATCAAAACATCGCTGCATGAAGACAAAGCTGCTCTGTTAAAATCTTTAACCTTGTGTTGTCCTGCTATATGTACCAGTTTATCTGGAATTTGGTCCAAAGCTTAATTTTTTATTAGCACGGGTTCATATGCTATAGCACGTCAGTCAAAATAATCTTCAGACAAATATTTACAAGATACACCTGTAAAATATTAAAATATCATAAGTTAGTTCATAGCATTATTACTGATTTACTAGTATTATATTTTCAGCCATCTTCCTTGTCTCCCCTTTGAAATCAGCCTAAAGAAATAAATTAGATATAGCAGTTAATTAGGTACATTTTTTTTTATATCAGTTAATTTCTTTCTCAAGCAAAGAATTAAATTTGGTGTCAAATTCTACTACCAGACCAATCACCGTCAGAATCAAAACAAACCAGTAAGAGAGGGGAAGCATGTCCTCAGGGGTAATGTAGCATGTAAAATTGATACCAATTCAAATCATTTTTTTATCCGGATGCCACAGCTCTGCATGATGGAACACAGTTTGGATCGGTACAATTTTACGGGTTCAAAATTTAAACATGAATAAATGCTACATATCCTATTAGGGGTGTAAACGGAGTCAGATTATCTGATGGATATCCTCTCCGAATTCATTTATTATCCGGATCCGAATCAAACGGATTCGGATAATTCCGGAAAATGAATTCTCCGGATCCGAATCAACGGATTCGGATAATTCCGGATACGGATCCGGATAAATATTGTATACAGCGAAATAATTCGAATTCAAATTAATACGGATAATTTCTTCAGACTACAAACGGATATGGATAAATGCTACATATCCTATGCATTGAAAATTAGTACTCATTCACTTTTTCTATATTATTTTATAATCTTTTAACGGATTCTTCACCTATTATCCTCACTCCATCATTCAACGGATTCTTCACCTATTATATCTTTAAAGAAAATAGATATTGAACTATCTATAATCCAACTTTTCAAAAATAAAATATTTTAAGTCTATTTCTTAAGATGTCTACTTTTCCTTTATTCTCAATGGGCCTGTTCGGCTGGACCGGAATAGAGGAATTGAGCTTCTATTCTTACTGAACATACCCAGAACGTACAGTGCAGATTAAAGAATATGGAATAGTGCTTTTTCCCTGTTTTTCAATTCCAAGTGAGGGGTGGAATTAGATTTTGGGATGGAATAGAGAATAATACAAGACTCTTTTACCCTTGGTTGGTTCACTTTTACAGTGACATGGCATTCTTTATTGGGAGCACTTAGCTATCCCCCCGTAACAATCCCCTATTTCATCCCCCAGTCATTAACTACTTCAATAACTACTAACTACTTAGGGGGACCACTTACTATTTGGAAACCACATAATATTTGAAATATTTTACAACTAGTGTGCTCTAGTATTCATCTATAATGCATCAAGTATTCATCTATAATACATCAAGTATTCATACCTAATATATCAAGTATTTAAAAAAAAAAACTGGACACGTTTTTAGAGGTGGGATTTTTTTTCTTCGTTCAATCTAATCAATATTTCTGAACAATCGGTAAGGAAATTTGCAAATCTAAAACTACGAATGTTTTTGACATAATTTTATCTTTAAAATGAGATCAATGATGATATACTTTCGAGTTGTCCGTTGTACAATTATTTATCCTTATCGAGAAAGTATTTATCCTAGTCATGCAAGTGCAAATATAAAAACTGGACATATCACTCATTCATATTTTACACGTTTTTAGAGGTGCTTTTTTTTCTCCGTTCAATCCAACCAATATTTCTGACGATATGTGAGGAATTTTGCAAATCTAAAACCACGAACGTTTTCTACACAATTTTATCTTTCAAATGAGATCCATGATGACATACTTTCGAGTTGTCCGTTGCACAAGTATTCATCTCTTATCGAGAAAGTATTAATCCTCGTCGTGTAAATGCAAATATAAAAACTGGGCACATCACTCATCCATCCTTTACACATTTTTAGAGGTGGGTTTTTTTTTCTCCGTTCAATCTAACCAATATTTGTGACGATCTGTGAAGAATTTTACAAATCTAAAACCACGAACGTTTTATACACAATTTTATCTTTCAAATGAGATCCATGATGACATACTTTTGAGTTGTCTGTTGCACAAGTATTAATATCTTGTCACGCAAGTATTCATACCTAAGATATTAAGTATTCATTTATACACATTGAAGTATTTATATCTAAGACATCAAGTTTTCATTCATATATCTCTATTTTTTTTCAAAATTTGTTTTTATGTCATTTATTTAATACGCAGTGGCCTAATTCACCATTAATAAAGCTTTGTTCTTTGCAAAACTCGCTACTTCATGAGGAAGAAGAATATAAACATGAAAGAGATTAATTGCATATACATATACAAAATTATTTTGATACGATCGACAGTGACAGATCTGACCCGGTAGAGACGTGCTCTAGTATTCATTCATACACATTGAAGTATTCATTCATACACAATAAAGTATTCATTCATACACGTTGAAGTATTTATTCTTGGCAGAAGCGTGCTTGATTGGGATGGAGTGACGAATGATCTCCGGCAGAACGTTCGCTGGAGCGGGAGCACCAGGCGTAGAGGGAAAAAACCGAGGCGAAAGTGTAAAAGGGAGGGAGCTTATTGTATTTACCATTTCGAGGTGGGAGAGAGTGGGAGGTGGGAGAGGGAGGGGAGCTTATCAATGGAAAAACGGATGCGGAGGAGGAAGTGGGATGCGGAGGTGGGAGAGGGAGGTAGAGGCGGAGGTGAGATGAGGTGTAGGAGGCGAAGGTGAGAGAGGGAGGTGGGAGGCGGAGGTGGGAGAGGCAGAAGTGGGAGAGAGAGGCGGAGGCGGAGGTGGGAGAAGAAGATGGAGATGAAAGAGAAAAATGGAGGTGGAAGAGAAAGGGAGAAAGAAAAAAGAAATAAAGGTTGTTAGAAATAGTAGTTATAGTTATAGTTAAAATAGAAAGTTAGTTGGGAGATGAAATGGGGGATGGATAAGTGGGGGAAATTATAATTACCCTTCTTTATTAATTTTCTATTGTATCCTCTCCGAGATTTTTATTTTTACCCAAAAAAAATATTATTTTAATAATAATAACCAGCTTCACGCTGGAATTATAAATATACCCAGCCCGTGGAAAAAATCCACGGGTGGGATTTTTTAAGTCTGCCCCGTGGAAAAATTCCACGGGCGGGATTAAAAATTGGGCCCGTGGAAAATATCCACGGCCCGGCCTTTTTTTTGTGTGCTTTTTTCATTATAAAAAGAGGTTTCCAGCTACGAGAGAGAGAAAATCATTCTGAAAGAGAGAAGGAGAAAGAGAGAGAGAAAGAAGAGGAGGAAGAGGAAGGAGTTACTGTTCAGCTACTAAAACATGTATTTTTATTTTTCTGCAATTGTTCATTTACGTATCCACAGATATTTATATTCGTATCTATTGTTCATAGACGTATTATTATTTACTGTTCATATACTGTGTAGGTACGTATGTACTGTTCATTTACTGTTCATATACTATGCATATACGTATTTTACTGTTCATTTACTGTTTATATACGTATTTGCTGTTCATTACTGTGCATATACATCTGTACTGTTCATTACTGTACATATACGTATTTACTGTTTATTTACTATGCATATACGTATCGACTGTTCATTACTGTTCATAGATGTGCATTACTGTTCATTACTGTGCATGTAATGTGCATATACATATTGATTGTTCACAACTGTTCAGTACTTTAAAAAAAGAAACTGACAAAATATTTACATTTACGAATGTAGTTTATTGGCCATGCCTATTGGAATTTCAATACATTTTGGAGGGAAATTTATTTTTGACCAGAATGGGGCACGTTACTCCAAACCTCCAGTAAATACGTATTGGGTTGATGAAAATTTCACGTTTGAGCAGTTGCAATCGCTTATTTATGAAGTGAGCGGCTACAATAGGAATCGTTGGGAATTACAAATTCAGGCCCGAATGGTCCATGCAGGAAAGTATGTCAGAATCGCATTGGGTGATGACGGAGCATTGAGAGGCCTGATCGCGCAAGTTGTGCGGTCCGGTGAATCATTATTGGAAGTTTTTACATGCAGAATTCGTAGAGAGTCAGGTGCAGAAAATGATCAACCAAATTATGAACCACCCACTCCTTTTATCCCAATGCCAGTACCAGAACCGGAACCAGAAATATACAGTAATTCACCTCAATCTCCACCTTTTATCCCACCTATATCCATGCATGGAGGTCCTTCATCCTTACCTGGGCCTGAACCAAGTCCTCACCCCAGATCGGCACCAGTACATAAAGATCCAAACGAGTCAAAATTTGAATTTATGAACGAGGTACCGGAGGAAAATCTGCAAACTAGGGATGAATGGGGGGAAGGAGACTAGGACATTAATGATGAAGGAGATGAAGAAGATGAAGAAGATGAAGAAGATGAAGAAGAATACACACAGCCCACTGTGAGGCAAAATAGAGAGAATATGCCATTAAGTGGCCGTTATGAGACTCACCCGTTTGTAAACTTCAATGACACATCTGCTTTTCAAGAAGCAGATGTTTCTTACTACGGTCGTCGGATTGAATACATGAGTGAGCTCGCAAAAGGCCAATACTTTCTTAACAAAAAACAACTGACCAAAAAGATCAGAGAGTACCATGTTTACAATAACATGGAGACATATACAAAGAGAAGTGACACATCCCGGCTGGAAATTAGATGCAGCACTTCGGGTTGTCGTTTCAAACTAAAGGCAAGAGCAACAAATGCAGGATATACATGGATGATAACCGAGCAAGACACGCCTCACACATGCACGTCTGAGTACACCAGAACCGACCATGCACAACTGACGGCATCAATAATCGCAGATATCATCGAGAGTAGCATTAAGGAAGACCCCACTATGAGCATTCGGAGTGTGGCACACTGTGTGAGGGTTAGGTTTGGTAGTATAACCCCGAAGTACAACAAACTTTGGAGAGGTCGTGAGATAGCAGTTGCCTGTCAATTTGGGAGTTGGGAAGAGTCATACAACTTTATGAAACTATTGCTTATCGGGATATGTGATAAGAATCCCGGCTCGAGGCACGATTTTCTGACCAAGCGAGCTTCGATAAAAATACAGGACTGGCCAAGCAAGGTGTTGTGGAATTCGTGGCCGTGGCATGGGCTTACAGACCATGCATCACCGCATTTAATTACTTGAGACCAGAGATCAGTATAGATGCAGCCTTCCTTTCTGGGCGGTATGAGGGCAGACTTTTGATGGCTTGCGTCTATGATGCCGAGAACCAATTGATGCCTCTATCATTTGCAATTGTGCACAAGGAAAATGAAGAGAATTGGGGTTTGTCGCCATAATAACTGGAATTCCTTACGCTCATGCATTAGCGGTTTATTGCCATAATAACTAGTCACTCGACCTATTTGTTGTCAACTGGTATAGGGTGGACTACCTTCTGAGTACTTGGAATGCACTGTTTGTTCCTTATGGCAATCCTGAAGATTGGCCTACGACCACTACAACTAAAATTGAGCCAAACAAAGATTGGATACGGCGTGGTAGGAGAAAACACATCCGTTGTGTAATGACCATGGACGAAATGCAAGGTAGGCGAATGGGGCACCGACCTCGCCGTTCCACTTCTGACAGGCAAAGCTGAGGTATGTAGCACTCAACCCTGATTATATTTCATTTCAATCTTGAATAGCTTAGTAGCTAACATTTTTGTGCTGCAGACACGCATAATGCAACAAATGCAGCAAAAAACGAAAACATAAAACTATGAAACGGAAGAAAATTTACTGGATAGAAGAAGATCATCTAGGGAACGAGAACCATCAACTAGACTTAGAGATTATGTGACTTATTCGGTACAATGCCCAATTGAAAATTTTGTTTCATATGACATCATCTTATTCGGTACAAGTTCCGAAAATTCTTGAGAAAAAATGGTTCTTTGGACGGTTGTGATTCATTTGGACCAAAAAATTGTCCAACCAGTTGTATTAGATCCATAATAAACTAAAGATGCATGGTTTTGTTTTGCATCTCCCATTTTCACTATACAACATCACTGTTTTGCAATGCATCTCCAAAAGATACATTTAAAAAATCTCCAAAACAATGAATACAAATATAAAACGTATTTATATCTGAAAAATTAATTTTATAAAACGTATTTATTTTTATAAAACGTATTTTATAAAAATTTGTGAATAAAAAAAATACGTATTAAAAAAAAATTTGTGATTCAAATCTTAAAATTAATTTTCGGAAATTCTCCAAAAAATCTGAAAATTTCTTTACAATTAATTTTCGGAAAATTTTCAGAAAAAAAAAATTAATTATAACAGATTTTACGTATGTATTAAAACCAGAATACATGCCATAACTAGTGCTCTGATACCAATGTTAATCAACGGACAAAACTTACAAATAACTCCGTTAATCTTCGTGCGGAAGCGGATCTTGCGAGCGTAGCAGTATCACTGGTTCTGCAAGGAATCACAAGCCGAAGCCGGAAGCCCTGCGTTTTCCACGACCTAAAACCTTCAATCCTTAACAGAATACTTCTTGGTGCTCTCTATCTTTTCTCTCTAATTTTGGCTGTTACTATTCACACGTTTTTCTGATTATATTAGAGAGAGAGATATGAATGGTTTATATAAAACCAATGCACCTATTCATAAAGGGTTGGCATCTTTTCATAACGGGTCGGATATTGAATTTGGGTTTCCCATAACGGGCGTACCATTAATTAAATCCAACATAAGGTACCTTTGCACAAGTTCTTCCAAATAGCTTTCAGCAATGTCCTCCAATGATTTTATCCCCTCTTGTCGTATAAATCCTTCTGCAATCCATAATTGAATAAGAGTTGTTGCTTTGATTTGATAGTCCTCAGGAAAAACACCAAAATACATGAAACAAGGTTTGAGAGCAAATGGCAGATCCTCATAACTGGTGGATATAACACCCGTGAAGATGCTACCATCAGTCTGCCAATCCATTTTTTGCATCACGTCATCCCATGTAATGTGATCGGGATTTTTTCTTGATAAGATTCCGCCAAGCACCACCAATGCTAGAGGCCATCCACCAATTTTTTGGGTAAATTGAGTTACTAGGGGAAGTACTCCATCGGGGCATTCATTTACAAATCGATTGGGAAAAACCTTCTTCAACAATAGATGTTTGCTTTCATCTTCATTTAAGGGCTCTATCTTGTGTGGGATAGATATAATGTCGACCTCTTCAGCGAGCTTAATGAACCTGATATTAATCAATGCACAAAACATAAGAAGCATATTTTATGAGAAGGAATCACTTGGCAATGGTTATTTTGACAATCTTAACAATAGTTAATTCTTTTTTATAAAAATGATGCCAAATTGAAAATTTTAAAGATAAATTTATGGATATATTAATTAAGGGACATATATATAGTCTAACAACCATATTTTATATAATTCAAATTATTGTTTGAAGATACATTGATCAAGGGCCGTTAATTTCATACCATGACATTTTAAGTTATTTGATTTATGGTAGAACATACATCAAATCTTATCATATTTATATGTATTATAGGTGGGTAATATAGATTATGTCATTATTATTGGATTTCAAATTTAAGATTGTCAATATAAAGAATTGTTATATCTTCCCTTGAGTAATTAATGTAACACTATTTTTTTTTACAATAAAAAAATGCAAACAAACCTGGTAGTAATTAATACTCGACTTCCATTATTAGCATTAGGAAGAGCAGGTTGAAGTTGGGTCCAAATATTATTGATTGGCCATAAATCATCCAATACAACCAGATATTTTCTCTCTCTCAAAGATTTGTTAAGCTCTGTAAGGAAATAATCTTCTCCCTTATTCTGCCTCTCCGAGTCATGTACCTCTCGAATCTTCTCTAGCATCTTCATCAAAATATCGATTAGCTTGTATTCTTGTGAAATAGTTAACCACATGGAAATGTCAAAGTGACGTTTAACTTCAGCACTGTGAAATGCATCAAATAAATTAATTAGATGATTTGTATACAAGTAACATACAAGCTGGAAGTAAACACAAATTAAGATTTTACCATACTACAGAGCTTTTAACACTGATAGTTAAATAATTAAATTTATTGTTTTACAATAGTTCTAATTATTGAATTGTTTAATATTAAAAAAAAGATCATGTTAGAAGTAACATCACACATTTAATTTGCGATGATTTGTCCCTCCCTATACAATTATTTTTATAGTAAACAATCATTTTAGTTTATAACATTATTCTCTTCAGAGGAAAGTTACCAAATTAAAAATTAAACTATTTATCGTATGACACACATTTTTTAAAACAATGAATATTACCTTTTGTACACCTCTTTTGCAAGTGTAGTTTTTCCTGATCCACCGGCCCCAACAATTGAGATCACAGCTCGCCTAGTAATATTTGCATCAATGAGTTGTTTGACAATTGTTTTCCTTTCAATGTCGAAGCCGACAACCTCCATTTCATCTATGTCAGGATTAAAGAACGGCTTTATAGATTGCTCGACAGAGGCCCCACTACTAGTTTCTTCAAGACCTAATCCGTACATTTCTTTGTTTTCTTTGATTTCACTGAGCCTCTTCTGTATCTTGTCTATCTCGCTACCAACTTTGTGTTCAGAAATTAGTTTCATGGGCATCTTGCCTATCCGTTTGAGTTTGTTCAAAAGGCCTTCCTGTGTACCTCCTCCAACCTCAACCAAAAACTTCTCTAATACATCATCAATTAAATTCCCAACCTCCTTAATCTCATTCACCCATTTTTTTACCATTTAATTTTTATGGCGTTTTGCCTCTGCTTCTTTCAAGAAAGACTGGATCCAAGTGAGGTCGCATTGAACCCGCTCGAGCTTGTCACGTACCCCATAGAGAAAGAATGCTTCCTGAACAACCGCATCTCCCAACTTGCGAAGAACAAGGTTCACGATAATCTCAGCCATCTTTTTAATTTGTAAAAAAAGGTTACTGAGTAGTTAACGATAAAGGTTATTGAGTAGTTAACGATATTGTGGCCTTTAAGAATAACAATAGAGTATATATAGGTATGAGAACAAAAGAATGAGTAATTATCTTTCATTACTCAGTATGCTTTTTATACAAATTAAAGGGATGGATTCTTTTCTTAGATGGTTCCATGTTGATATCTCTTTTTGTGTGCCCAGCTCCCCTTCTTCTTTTCTTTTCTTTTTATATATTCCCCTATCAAACTTTATACCCTATGTCTTATGTTTTTCTTTAATTTGTTTTTGGCACAGAATTGGTAGATAAGTGATCTGTGTTGGGTAAAGAATCAATCTTTAATGCATTAGTGTTTCCAATACATTAAAAAAAGTATCAATCTTTTACATATACTCAAAACACACCTCCACATGCTATGAATATTATTTTTTAGTTGCACACACTATGAACAGAAGGAAGCAACGCAAGCTTAATTGCGACACGCCATGATCTTGATTAATTCAATTTGAATTCACATTAGAGTTTTTAACAAAAACATCACTTGTCACAAGTTTTATATTAAAATGTATATCTTTAAATCAGTAGAAGATTAATTCTTCATCAAATGCAATCTACTTGTTACAAGCTCAGCCCAAAAAAACAAAAGAATCTAAATTACGATACATAATGCATTTAGGAAATTTCAGTATTTCACAATATTTGAATAGATGACTCTAGAATGACTTGGGAATTTATATAAACAATAGTTTACGATACTGAATGCATTCATAAAATATGTATAGAGTATTGCGAAATTTTTAAAAACAAAGATATATTATTAATTGTTAACATTTATTTAAAATGGAGATAGAACAAAAATGATTCAGCAGACCTGAATTCTTCACTCGGTTCAAATTTGATTAAATTCAGAATTTCTATTATATTGCTACCGAATACATACAATATATTTTAAGGACTATCCACAAATGTTATTTTTTGTTATAGACGACATAATTTGTAATTCCTTTATTATATAATAATAATGATATTTGAATTTATTTATGCTATTTTTTTCATTGACTAATTGAAGAATCATGTCAAATATTGTAAACCTAATGGACTAAAGAAAAATTGCATATGGCAATTGTCTTCTCAGTATAATTAAGGAAATAGATTCTTTTTATAATATGCCTAGCCCTCCTTTTTTTCTTTATATATTCCTTTCTCCTTAATCAATCTTTTTATATTCCCCTCTCAACCTTATACGCAATGTCTTTTTTCTTTTTCTTTTCCTTTTTTCTTTTTTTTCTTTGGATGCAGAAGTGGTGGAGAAGTCTGTTTAGGGTATAAAGGTTGAGAGGGAATATGAAAAGAAAGATTAAAGAGAAAGGGAAACATACAAAGAAAAAAAAAGTAGGAAGCAAGGCATCAACAATAACTTTAAAAAAGAATATCAATTTTTTGTGCACTAATGTTTCCAACGCCTTAAACAAAGTATCAACTTTTCACGGATACCCGAAACACACATCCACACGTAGGGGTGTAAACGGAGCGGATTCGGAGTGGATAATGCTGATACCAAATCTGTATCCGTTTTTTTTTTTATTGAGCGGATACAAATACAGATACAGATAGTAAACGGATATCAAAATTCAAAACCAAATCCGTCTTAATCGGATATGATACAAAGCGGATAATCTATGAATACAGATTCGAATACGGATACGAAACAGATAATTGAGTCATATGAATTTTAAAGAGAAATACTAATTTTCAAAATTCAAATATGACAATTCATCTATTTAAATAAATTTTCCCATGTTTCTAAATTTAATAAACTATAAAAATGATATAATTTGTCAAAAAAAATTAAAGAGATAGTTAATAGTTGGTAAATAATATGAATCAAACTTTATTACTTGTGTGGCGCTAATAAATTGCTTTGACACGAAATATTGCATGTAGAAAGCTACATAAGATCCTACACACAAATTGACAAAAGAATCTTCACACGTGAAGACTTCGGAGTCAAGATTTCAGAAACAAATTAGTCCCACAAGGGGCTCAAAACATTTAAATGAAACCTTATATGCTAGGAGATAACAAAAGTTACTGTCCCACTTGAAGGATCCGCCTTTAATTTATAGAATTATCAGGCGATGGATTTATTTCGTTTCGGACCCGCTATGTTCCCTTCCGGATACTATTCTGATATCCGATCTGTTTACAAATAGATAACCAAATCCGTATCTAGATCCGCGAATTATCCACTCCGTTTAATCCGAATACGGATAGTAAGCAGATTCGGTTTGAATTCGAAGCATATAATCCTGATCCGTTTACATCCCTATCCACACGCCATGAATAGAAGGAAGCAAAGCATTTTTAATTTCCACATGACTTGATTAATTGGATTTTAATTCACATTAGGGTTTTTTTAACTAACAAGAACATCACTTGTCACAAGTTTTGCAGAAATGTATAGCTTAAAATAAGTTGAAGAAAATAATAAAAATTAATTCTTCATCAAAGGTAGTCTGTAATAAATGAAAAAAAAAAAACATAAATGGATGAAAAGAAATGAAATAAAAGGCAAATGTAGAATTTAAATGGTATGCTAAGTGAATGGAGGCAATGAAAGATATTAAAATTATTATATGGAAAGATGTGTTTATTATATTGTCAAAATATACTACACTTTTGTATGCTTTTGGTTCAGTTGAGCTTAAATCACATAAATAATCAATTTGTTTTGATTATTTCAATTTGCTAGGTAAAGATTTTAACGGAGAAGTTTTGGCTTCATGCAGCATATAGACTATAGAATCAAAACATCGCTGCATGAAGACAAAGCTGCTCTGTTAAAATCTTTAACCTTGTGTTGTCCTGCTATATGTACCAGTTTATCTGGAATTTGGTCCAAAGCTTAATTTTTTATTAGCACGGGTTCATATGCTATAGCACGTCAGTCAAAATAATCTTCAGACAAATATTTACAAGATACACCTGTAAAATATTAAAATATCATAAGTTAGTTCATAGCATTATTACTGATTTACTAGTATTATATTTTCAGCCATCTTCCTTGTCTCCCCTTTGAAATCAGCCTAAAGAAATAAATTAGATATAGCAGTTAATTAGGTACATTTTTTTTTATATCAGTTAATTTCTTTCTCAAGCAAAGAATTAAATTTGGTGTCAAATTCTACTACCAGACCAATCACCGTCAGAATCAAAACAAACCAGTAAGAGAGGGGAAGCATGTCCTCAGGGGTAATGTAGCATGTAAAATTGATACCAATTCAAATCATTTTTTTATCCGGATGCCACAGCTCTGCATGATGGAACACAGTTTGGATCGGTACAATTTTACGGGTTCAAAATTTAAACATGAATAAATGCTACATATCCTATTAGGGGTGTAAACGGAGTCAGATTATCTGATGGATATCCTCTCCGAATTCATTTATTATCCGGATCCGAATCAAACGGATTCGGATAATTCCGGAAAATGAATTCTCCGGATCCGAATCAACGGATTCGGATAATTCCGGATACGGATCCGGATAAATATTGTATACAGCGAAATAATTCGAATTCAAATTAATACGGATAATTTCTTCAGACTACAAACGGATATGGATAAATGCTACATATCCTATGCATTGAAAATTAGTACTCATTCACTTTTTCTATATTATTTTATAATCTTTTAACGGATTCTTCACCTATTATCCTCACTCCATCATTCAACGGATTCTTCACCTATTATATCTTTAAAGAAAATAGATATTGAACTATCTATAATCCAACTTTTCAAAAATAAAATATTTTAAGTCTATTTCTTAAGATGTCTACTTTTCCTTTATTCTCAATGGGCCTGTTCGGCTGGACCGGAATAGAGGAATTGAGCTTCTATTCTTACTGAACATACCCAGAACGTACAGTGCAGATTAAAGAATATGGAATAGTGCTTTTTCCCTGTTTTTCAATTCCAAGTGAGGGGTGGAATTAGATTTTGGGATGGAATAGAGAATAATACAAGACTCTTTTACCCTTGGTTGGTTCACTTTTACAGTGACATGGCATTCTTTATTGGGAGCACTTAGCTATCCCCCCGTAACAATCCCCTATTTCATCCCCCAGTCATTAACTACTTCAATAACTACTAACTACTTAGGGGGACCACTTACTATTTGGAAACCACATAATATTTGAAATATTTTACAACTAGTGTGCTCTAGTATTCATCTATAATGCATCAAGTATTCATCTATAATACATCAAGTATTCATACCTAATATATCAAGTATTTAAAAAAAAAAACTGGACACGTTTTTAGAGGTGGGATTTTTTTTCTTCGTTCAATCTAATCAATATTTCTGAACAATCGGTAAGGAAATTTGCAAATCTAAAACTACGAATGTTTTTGACATAATTTTATCTTTAAAATGAGATCAATGATGATATACTTTCGAGTTGTCCGTTGTACAATTATTTATCCTTATCGAGAAAGTATTTATCCTAGTCATGCAAGTGCAAATATAAAAACTGGACATATCACTCATTCATATTTTACACGTTTTTAGAGGTGCTTTTTTTTCTCCGTTCAATCCAACCAATATTTCTGACGATATGTGAGGAATTTTGCAAATCTAAAACCACGAACGTTTTCTACACAATTTTATCTTTCAAATGAGATCCATGATGACATACTTTCGAGTTGTCCGTTGCACAAGTATTCATCTCTTATCGAGAAAGTATTAATCCTCGTCGTGTAAATGCAAATATAAAAACTGGGCACATCACTCATCCATCCTTTACACATTTTTAGAGGTGGGTTTTTTTTTCTCCGTTCAATCTAACCAATATTTGTGACGATCTGTGAAGAATTTTACAAATCTAAAACCACGAACGTTTTATACACAATTTTATCTTTCAAATGAGATCCATGATGACATACTTTTGAGTTGTCTGTTGCACAAGTATTAATATCTTGTCACGCAAGTATTCATACCTAAGATATTAAGTATTCATTTATACACATTGAAGTATTTATATCTAAGACATCAAGTTTTCATTCATATATCTCTATTTTTTTTCAAAATTTGTTTTTATGTCATTTATTTAATACGCAGTGGCCTAATTCACCATTAATAAAGCTTTGTTCTTTGCAAAACTCGCTACTTCATGAGGAAGAAGAATATAAACATGAAAGAGATTAATTGCATATACATATACAAAATTATTTTGATACGATCGACAGTGACAGATCTGACCCGGTAGAGACGTGCTCTAGTATTCATTCATACACATTGAAGTATTCATTCATACACAATAAAGTATTCATTCATACACGTTGAAGTATTTATTCTTGGCAGAAGCGTGCTTGATTGGGATGGAGTGACGAATGATCTCCGGCAGAACGTTCGCTGGAGCGGGAGCACCAGGCGTAGAGGGAAAAAACCGAGGCGAAAGTGTAAAAGGGAGGGAGCTTATTGTATTTACCATTTCGAGGTGGGAGAGAGTGGGAGGTGGGAGAGGGAGGGGAGCTTATCAATGGAAAAACGGATGCGGAGGAGGAAGTGGGATGCGGAGGTGGGAGAGGGAGGTAGAGGCGGAGGTGAGATGAGGTGTAGGAGGCGAAGGTGAGAGAGGGAGGTGGGAGGCGGAGGTGGGAGAGGCAGAAGTGGGAGAGAGAGGCGGAGGCGGAGGTGGGAGAAGAAGATGGAGATGAAAGAGAAAAATGGAGGTGGAAGAGAAAGGGAGAAAGAAAAAAGAAATAAAGGTTGTTAGAAATAGTAGTTATAGTTATAGTTAAAATAGAAAGTTAGTTGGGAGATGAAATGGGGGATGGATAAGTGGGGGAAATTATAATTACCCTTCTTTATTAATTTTCTATTGTATCCTCTCCGAGATTTTTATTTTTACCCAAAAAAAATATTATTTTAATAATAATAACCAGCTTCACGCTGGAATTATAAATATACCCAGCCCGTGGAAAAAATCCACGGGTGGGATTTTTTAAGTCTGCCCCGTGGAAAAATTCCACGGGCGGGATTAAAAATTGGGCCCGTGGAAAATATCCACGGCCCGGCCTTTTTTTTGTGTGCTTTTTTCATTATAAAAAGAGGTTTCCAGCTACGAGAGAGAGAAAATCATTCTGAAAGAGAGAAGGAGAAAGAGAGAGAGAAAGAAGAGGAGGAAGAGGAAGGAGTTACTGTTCAGCTACTAAAACATGTATTTTTATTTTTCTGCAATTGTTCATTTACGTATCCACAGATATTTATATTCGTATCTATTGTTCATAGACGTATTATTATTTACTGTTCATATACTGTGTAGGTACGTATGTACTGTTCATTTACTGTTCATATACTATGCATATACGTATTTTACTGTTCATTTACTGTTTATATACGTATTTGCTGTTCATTACTGTGCATATACATCTGTACTGTTCATTACTGTACATATACGTATTTACTGTTTATTTACTATGCATATACGTATCGACTGTTCATTACTGTTCATAGATGTGCATTACTGTTCATTACTGTGCATGTAATGTGCATATACATATTGATTGTTCACAACTGTTCAGTACTTTAAAAAAAGAAACTGACAAAATATTTACATTTACGAATGTAGTTTATTGGCCATGCCTATTGGAATTTCAATACATTTTGGAGGGAAATTTATTTTTGACCAGAATGGGGCACGTTACTCCAAACCTCCAGTAAATACGTATTGGGTTGATGAAAATTTCACGTTTGAGCAGTTGCAATCGCTTATTTATGAAGTGAGCGGCTACAATAGGAATCGTTGGGAATTACAAATTCAGGCCCGAATGGTCCATGCAGGAAAGTATGTCAGAATCGCATTGGGTGATGACGGAGCATTGAGAGGCCTGATCGCGCAAGTTGTGCGGTCCGGTGAATCATTATTGGAAGTTTTTACATGCAGAATTCGTAGAGAGTCAGGTGCAGAAAATGATCAACCAAATTATGAACCACCCACTCCTTTTATCCCAATGCCAGTACCAGAACCGGAACCAGAAATATACAGTAATTCACCTCAATCTCCACCTTTTATCCCACCTATATCCATGCATGGAGGTCCTTCATCCTTACCTGGGCCTGAACCAAGTCCTCACCCCAGATCGGCACCAGTACATAAAGATCCAAACGAGTCAAAATTTGAATTTATGAACGAGGTACCGGAGGAAAATCTGCAAACTAGGGATGAATGGGGGGAAGGAGACTAGGACATTAATGATGAAGGAGATGAAGAAGATGAAGAAGATGAAGAAGATGAAGAAGAATACACACAGCCCACTGTGAGGCAAAATAGAGAGAATATGCCATTAAGTGGCCGTTATGAGACTCACCCGTTTGTAAACTTCAATGACACATCTGCTTTTCAAGAAGCAGATGTTTCTTACTACGGTCGTCGGATTGAATACATGAGTGAGCTCGCAAAAGGCCAATACTTTCTTAACAAAAAACAACTGACCAAAAAGATCAGAGAGTACCATGTTTACAATAACATGGAGACATATACAAAGAGAAGTGACACATCCCGGCTGGAAATTAGATGCAGCACTTCGGGTTGTCGTTTCAAACTAAAGGCAAGAGCAACAAATGCAGGATATACATGGATGATAACCGAGCAAGACACGCCTCACACATGCACGTCTGAGTACACCAGAACCGACCATGCACAACTGACGGCATCAATAATCGCAGATATCATCGAGAGTAGCATTAAGGAAGACCCCACTATGAGCATTCGGAGTGTGGCACACTGTGTGAGGGTTAGGTTTGGTAGTATAACCCCGAAGTACAACAAACTTTGGAGAGGTCGTGAGATAGCAGTTGCCTGTCAATTTGGGAGTTGGGAAGAGTCATACAACTTTATGAAACTATTGCTTATCGGGATATGTGATAAGAATCCCGGCTCGAGGCACGATTTTCTGACCAAGCGAGCTTCGATAAAAATACAGGACTGGCCAAGCAAGGTGTTGTGGAATTCGTGGCCGTGGCATGGGCTTACAGACCATGCATCACCGCATTTAATTACTTGAGACCAGAGATCAGTATAGATGCAGCCTTCCTTTCTGGGCGGTATGAGGGCAGACTTTTGATGGCTTGCGTCTATGATGCCGAGAACCAATTGATGCCTCTATCATTTGCAATTGTGCACAAGGAAAATGAAGAGAATTGGGGTTTGTCGCCATAATAACTGGAATTCCTTACGCTCATGCATTAGCGGTTTATTGCCATAATAACTAGTCACTCGACCTATTTGTTGTCAACTGGTATAGGGTGGACTACCTTCTGAGTACTTGGAATGCACTGTTTGTTCCTTATGGCAATCCTGAAGATTGGCCTACGACCACTACAACTAAAATTGAGCCAAACAAAGATTGGATACGGCGTGGTAGGAGAAAACACATCCGTTGTGTAATGACCATGGACGAAATGCAAGGTAGGCGAATGGGGCACCGACCTCGCCGTTCCACTTCTGACAGGCAAAGCTGAGGTATGTAGCACTCAACCCTGATTATATTTCATTTCAATCTTGAATAGCTTAGTAGCTAACATTTTTGTGCTGCAGACACGCATAATGCAACAAATGCAGCAAAAAACGAAAACATAAAACTATGAAACGGAAGAAAATTTACTGGATAGAAGAAGATCATCTAGGGAACGAGAACCATCAACTAGACTTAGAGATTATGTGACTTATTCGGTACAATGCCCAATTGAAAATTTTGTTTCATATGACATCATCTTATTCGGTACAAGTTCCGAAAATTCTTGAGAAAAAATGGTTCTTTGGACGGTTGTGATTCATTTGGACCAAAAAATTGTCCAACCAGTTGTATTAGATCCATAATAAACTAAAGATGCATGGTTTTGTTTTGCATCTCCCATTTTCACTATACAACATCACTGTTTTGCAATGCATCTCCAAAAGATACATTTAAAAAATCTCCAAAACAATGAATACAAATATAAAACGTATTTATATCTGAAAAATTAATTTTATAAAACGTATTTATTTTTATAAAACGTATTTTATAAAAATTTGTGAATAAAAAAAATACGTATTAAAAAAAAATTTGTGATTCAAATCTTAAAATTAATTTTCGGAAATTCTCCAAAAAATCTGAAAATTTCTTTACAATTAATTTTCGGAAAATTTTCAGAAAAAAAAAATTAATTATAACAGATTTTACGTATGTATTAAAACCAGAATACATGCCATAACTAGTGCTCTGATACCAATGTTAATCAACGGACAAAACTTACAAATAACTCCGTTAATCTTCGTGCGGAAGCGGATCTTGCGAGCGTAGCAGTATCACTGGTTCTGCAAGGAATCACAAGCCGAAGCCGGAAGCCCTGCGTTTTCCACGACCTAAAACCTTCAATCCTTAACAGAATACTTCTTGGTGCTCTCTATCTTTTCTCTCTAATTTTGGCTGTTACTATTCACACGTTTTTCTGATTATATTAGAGAGAGAGATATGAATGGTTTATATAAAACCAATGCACCTATTCATAAAGGGTTGGCATCTTTTCATAACGGGTCGGATATTGAATTTGGGTTTCCCATAACGGGCGTACCATTAATTAAATCCAACATAAGGTACCTTTGCACAAGTTCTTCCAAATAGCTTTCAGCAATGTCCTCCAATGATTTTATCCCCTCTTGTCGTATAAATCCTTCTGCAATCCATAATTGAATAAGAGTTGTTGCTTTGATTTGATAGTCCTCAGGAAAAACACCAAAATACATGAAACAAGGTTTGAGAGCAAATGGCAGATCCTCATAACTGGTGGATATAACACCCGTGAAGATGCTACCATCAGTCTGCCAATCCATTTTTTGCATCACGTCATCCCATGTAATGTGATCGGGATTTTTTCTTGATAAGATTCCGCCAAGCACCACCAATGCTAGAGGCCATCCACCAATTTTTTGGGTAAATTGAGTTACTAGGGGAAGTACTCCATCGGGGCATTCATTTACAAATCGATTGGGAAAAACCTTCTTCAACAATAGATGTTTGCTTTCATCTTCATTTAAGGGCTCTATCTTGTGTGGGATAGATATAATGTCGACCTCTTCAGCGAGCTTAATGAACCTGATATTAATCAATGCACAAAACATAAGAAGCATATTTTATGAGAAGGAATCACTTGGCAATGGTTATTTTGACAATCTTAACAATAGTTAATTCTTTTTTATAAAAATGATGCCAAATTGAAAATTTTAAAGATAAATTTATGGATATATTAATTAAGGGACATATATATAGTCTAACAACCATATTTTATATAATTCAAATTATTGTTTGAAGATACATTGATCAAGGGCCGTTAATTTCATACCATGACATTTTAAGTTATTTGATTTATGGTAGAACATACATCAAATCTTATCATATTTATATGTATTATAGGTGGGTAATATAGATTATGTCATTATTATTGGATTTCAAATTTAAGATTGTCAATATAAAGAATTGTTATATCTTCCCTTGAGTAATTAATGTAACACTATTTTTTTTTACAATAAAAAAATGCAAACAAACCTGGTAGTAATTAATACTCGACTTCCATTATTAGCATTAGGAAGAGCAGGTTGAAGTTGGGTCCAAATATTATTGATTGGCCATAAATCATCCAATACAACCAGATATTTTCTCTCTCTCAAAGATTTGTTAAGCTCTGTAAGGAAATAATCTTCTCCCTTATTCTGCCTCTCCGAGTCATGTACCTCTCGAATCTTCTCTAGCATCTTCATCAAAATATCGATTAGCTTGTATTCTTGTGAAATAGTTAACCACATGGAAATGTCAAAGTGACGTTTAACTTCAGCACTGTGAAATGCATCAAATAAATTAATTAGATGATTTGTATACAAGTAACATACAAGCTGGAAGTAAACACAAATTAAGATTTTACCATACTACAGAGCTTTTAACACTGATAGTTAAATAATTAAATTTATTGTTTTACAATAGTTCTAATTATTGAATTGTTTAATATTAAAAAAAAGATCATGTTAGAAGTAACATCACACATTTAATTTGCGATGATTTGTCCCTCCCTATACAATTATTTTTATAGTAAACAATCATTTTAGTTTATAACATTATTCTCTTCAGAGGAAAGTTACCAAATTAAAAATTAAACTATTTATCGTATGACACACATTTTTTAAAACAATGAATATTACCTTTTGTACACCTCTTTTGCAAGTGTAGTTTTTCCTGATCCACCGGCCCCAACAATTGAGATCACAGCTCGCCTAGTAATATTTGCATCAATGAGTTGTTTGACAATTGTTTTCCTTTCAATGTCGAAGCCGACAACCTCCATTTCATCTATGTCAGGATTAAAGAACGGCTTTATAGATTGCTCGACAGAGGCCCCACTACTAGTTTCTTCAAGACCTAATCCGTACATTTCTTTGTTTTCTTTGATTTCACTGAGCCTCTTCTGTATCTTGTCTATCTCGCTACCAACTTTGTGTTCAGAAATTAGTTTCATGGGCATCTTGCCTATCCGTTTGAGTTTGTTCAAAAGGCCTTCCTGTGTACCTCCTCCAACCTCAACCAAAAACTTCTCTAATACATCATCAATTAAATTCCCAACCTCCTTAATCTCATTCACCCATTTTTTTACCATTTAATTTTTATGGCGTTTTGCCTCTGCTTCTTTCAAGAAAGACTGGATCCAAGTGAGGTCGCATTGAACCCGCTCGAGCTTGTCACGTACCCCATAGAGAAAGAATGCTTCCTGAACAACCGCATCTCCCAACTTGCGAAGAACAAGGTTCACGATAATCTCAGCCATCTTTTTAATTTGTAAAAAAAGGTTACTGAGTAGTTAACGATAAAGGTTATTGAGTAGTTAACGATATTGTGGCCTTTAAGAATAACAATAGAGTATATATAGGTATGAGAACAAAAGAATGAGTAATTATCTTTCATTACTCAGTATGCTTTTTATACAAATTAAAGGGATGGATTCTTTTCTTAGATGGTTCCATGTTGATATCTCTTTTTGTGTGCCCAGCTCCCCTTCTTCTTTTCTTTTCTTTTTATATATTCCCCTATCAAACTTTATACCCTATGTCTTATGTTTTTCTTTAATTTGTTTTTGGCACAGAATTGGTAGATAAGTGATCTGTGTTGGGTAAAGAATCAATCTTTAATGCATTAGTGTTTCCAATACATTAAAAAAAGTATCAATCTTTTACATATACTCAAAACACACCTCCACATGCTATGAATATTATTTTTTAGTTGCACACACTATGAACAGAAGGAAGCAACGCAAGCTTAATTGCGACACGCCATGATCTTGATTAATTCAATTTGAATTCACATTAGAGTTTTTAACAAAAACATCACTTGTCACAAGTTTTATATTAAAATGTATATCTTTAAATCAGTAGAAGATTAATTCTTCATCAAATGCAATCTACTTGTTACAAGCTCAGCCCAAAAAAACAAAAGAATCTAAATTACGATACATAATGCATTTAGGAAATTTCAGTATTTCACAATATTTGAATAGATGACTCTAGAATGACTTGGGAATTTATATAAACAATAGTTTACGATACTGAATGCATTCATAAAATATGTATAGAGTATTGCGAAATTTTTAAAAACAAAGATATATTATTAATTGTTAACATTTATTTAAAATGGAGATAGAACAAAAATGATTCAGCAGACCTGAATTCTTCACTCGGTTCAAATTTGATTAAATTCAGAATTTCTATTATATTGCTACCGAATACATACAATATATTTTAAGGACTATCCACAAATGTTATTTTTTGTTATAGACGACATAATTTGTAATTCCTTTATTATATAATAATAATGATATTTGAATTTATTTATGCTATTTTTTTCATTGACTAATTGAAGAATCATGTCAAATATTGTAAACCTAATGGACTAAAGAAAAATTGCATATGGCAATTGTCTTCTCAGTATAATTAAGGAAATAGATTCTTTTTATAATATGCCTAGCCCTCCTTTTTTTCTTTATATATTCCTTTCTCCTTAATCAATCTTTTTATATTCCCCTCTCAACCTTATACGCAATGTCTTTTTTCTTTTTCTTTTCCTTTTTTCTTTTTTTTCTTTGGATGCAGAAGTGGTGGAGAAGTCTGTTTAGGGTATAAAGGTTGAGAGGGAATATGAAAAGAAAGATTAAAGAGAAAGGGAAACATACAAAGAAAAAAAAAGTAGGAAGCAAGGCATCAACAATAACTTTAAAAAAGAATATCAATTTTTTGTGCACTAATGTTTCCAACGCCTTAAACAAAGTATCAACTTTTCACGGATACCCGAAACACACATCCACACGTAGGGGTGTAAACGGAGCGGATTCGGAGTGGATAATGCTGATACCAAATCTGTATCCGTTTTTTTTTTTATTGAGCGGATACAAATACAGATACAGATAGTAAACGGATATCAAAATTCAAAACCAAATCCGTCTTAATCGGATATGATACAAAGCGGATAATCTATGAATACAGATTCGAATACGGATACGAAACAGATAATTGAGTCATATGAATTTTAAAGAGAAATACTAATTTTCAAAATTCAAATATGACAATTCATCTATTTAAATAAATTTTCCCATGTTTCTAAATTTAATAAACTATAAAAATGATATAATTTGTCAAAAAAAATTAAAGAGATAGTTAATAGTTGGTAAATAATATGAATCAAACTTTATTACTTGTGTGGCGCTAATAAATTGCTTTGACACGAAATATTGCATGTAGAAAGCTACATAAGATCCTACACACAAATTGACAAAAGAATCTTCACACGTGAAGACTTCGGAGTCAAGATTTCAGAAACAAATTAGTCCCACAAGGGGCTCAAAACATTTAAATGAAACCTTATATGCTAGGAGATAACAAAAGTTACTGTCCCACTTGAAGGATCCGCCTTTAATTTATAGAATTATCAGGCGATGGATTTATTTCGTTTCGGACCCGCTATGTTCCCTTCCGGATACTATTCTGATATCCGATCTGTTTACAAATAGATAACCAAATCCGTATCTAGATCCGCGAATTATCCACTCCGTTTAATCCGAATACGGATAGTAAGCAGATTCGGTTTGAATTCGAAGCATATAATCCTGATCCGTTTACATCCCTATCCACACGCCATGAATAGAAGGAAGCAAAGCATTTTTAATTTCCACATGACTTGATTAATTGGATTTTAATTCACATTAGGGTTTTTTTAACTAACAAGAACATCACTTGTCACAAGTTTTGCAGAAATGTATAGCTTAAAATAAGTTGAAGAAAATAATAAAAATTAATTCTTCATCAAAGGTAGTCTGTAATAAATGAAAAAAAAAAAACATAAATGGATGAAAAGAAATGAAATAAAAGGCAAATGTAGAATTTAAATGGTATGCTAAGTGAATGGAGGCAATGAAAGATATTAAAATTATTATATGGAAAGATGTGTTTATTATATTGTCAAAATATACTACACTTTTGTATGCTTTTGGTTCAGTTGAGCTTAAATCACATAAATAATCAATTTGTTTTGATTATTTCAATTTGCTAGGTAAAGATTTTAACGGAGAAGTTTTGGCTTCATGCAGCATATAGACTATAGAATCAAAACATCGCTGCATGAAGACAAAGCTGCTCTGTTAAAATCTTTAACCTTGTGTTGTCCTGCTATATGTACCAGTTTATCTGGAATTTGGTCCAAAGCTTAATTTTTTATTAGCACGGGTTCATATGCTATAGCACGTCAGTCAAAATAATCTTCAGACAAATATTTACAAGATACACCTGTAAAATATTAAAATATCATAAGTTAGTTCATAGCATTATTACTGATTTACTAGTATTATATTTTCAGCCATCTTCCTTGTCTCCCCTTTGAAATCAGCCTAAAGAAATAAATTAGATATAGCAGTTAATTAGGTACATTTTTTTTTATATCAGTTAATTTCTTTCTCAAGCAAAGAATTAAATTTGGTGTCAAATTCTACTACCAGACCAATCACCGTCAGAATCAAAACAAACCAGTAAGAGAGGGGAAGCATGTCCTCAGGGGTAATGTAGCATGTAAAATTGATACCAATTCAAATCATTTTTTTATCCGGATGCCACAGCTTTGCATGATGGAACACAGTTTGGATCGGTACAATTTTACGGGTTCAAAATTTAAACATGAATAAATGCTACATATCCTATTAGGGGTGTAAACGGAGTCAGATTATCTGATGGATATCCTCTCCGAATTCATTTATTATCCGGATCCGAATCAAACGGATTCGGATAATTCCGGAAAATGAATTCTCCGGATCCGAATCAACGGATTCGGATAATTCCGGATACGGATCCGGATAAATATTGTATACAGCGAAATAATTCGAATTCAAATTAATACGGATAATTTCTTCAGACTACAAACGGATACGGATAAATGCTACATATCCTATGCATTGAAAATTAGTACTCATTCACTTTTTCTATATTATTTTATAATCTTTTAACGGATTCTTCACCTATTATCCTCACTCCATCATTCAACGGATTCTTCACCTATTATATCTTTAAAGAAAATAGATATTGAACTATCTATAATCCAACTTTTCAAAAATAAAATATTTTAAGTCTATTTCTTAAGATGTCTACTTTTCCTTTATTCTCAATGGGCCTGTTCGGCTGGACCGGAATAGAGGAATTGAGCTTCTATTCTTACTGAACATACCCAGAACGTACAGTGCAGATTAAAGAATATGGAATAGTGCTTTTTCCCTGTTTTTCAATTCCAAGTGAGGGGTGGAATTAGATTTTGGGATGGAATAGAGAATAATACAAGACTCTTTTACCCTTGGTTGGTTCACTTTTACAGTGACATGGCATTCTTTATTGGGAGCACTTAGCTATCCCCCCGTAACAATCCCCTATTTCATCCCCCAGTCATTAACTACTTCAATAACTACTAACTACTTAGGGGGACCACTTACTATTTGGAAACCACATAATATTTGAAATATTTTACAACTAGTGTGCTCTAGTATTCATCTATAATGCATCAAGTATTCATCTATAATACATCAAATATTCATACCTAATATATCAAGTATTTTAAAAAAAAAACTGGACACGTTTTTAGAGGTGGGATTTTTTTTCTTCGTTCAATCTAATCAATATTTCTGAACAATCGGTAAGGAAATTTGCAAATCTAAAACTACGAATGTTTTTGACATAATTTTATCTTTAAAATGAGATCAATGATGATATACTTTCGAGTTGTCCGTTGTACAATTATTTATCCTTATCGAGAAAGTATTTATCCTAGTCATGCAAGTGCAAATATAAAAACTGGACATATCACTCATTCATATTTTACACGTTTTTAGAGGTGCTTTTTTTTCTCCGTTCAATCCAACCAATATTTCTGACGATATGTGAGGAATTTTGCAAATCTAAAACCACGAACGTTTTCTACACAATTTTATCTTTCAAATGAGATCCATGATGACATACTTTCGAGTTGTCCGTTGCACAAGTATTCATCTCTTATCGAGAAAGTATTAATCCTCGTCGTGTAAATGCAAATATAAAAACTGGGCACATCACTCATCCATCCTTTACACATTTTTAGAGGTGGGTTTTTTTTTCTCCGTTCAATCTAACCAATATTTGTGACGATCTGTGAAGAATTTTACAAATCTAAAACCACGAACGTTTTATACACAATTTTATCTTTCAAATGAGATCCATGATGACATACTTTTGAGTTGTCTGTTGCACAAGTATTAATATCTTGTCACGCAAGTATTCATACCTAAGATATTAAGTATTCATTTATACACATTGAAGTATTTATATCTAAGACATCAAGTTTTCATTCATATATCTCTATTTTTTTTCAAAATTTGTTTTTATGTCATTTATTTAATACGCAGTGGCCTAATTCACCATTAATAAAGCTTTGTTCTTTGCAAAACTCGCTACTTCATGAGGAAGAAGAATATAAACATGAAAGAGATTAATTGCATATACATATACAAAATTATTTTGATACGATCGACAGTGACAGATCTGACCCGGTAGAGACGTGCTCTAGTATTCATTCATACACATTGAAGTATTCATTCATACACAATAAAGTATTCATTCATACACGTTGAAGTATTTATTCTTGGCAGAAGCGTGCTTGATTGGGATGGAGTGACGAATGATCTCCGGCAGAACGTTCGCTGGAGCGGGAGCACCAGGCGTAGAGGGAAAAAACCGAGGCGAAAGTGTAAAAGGGAGGGAGCTTATTGTATTTACCATTTCGAGGTGGGAGAGAGTGGGAGGTGGGAGAGGGAGGGGAGCTTATCAATGGAAAAACGGATGCGGAGGAGGAAGTGGGATGCGGAGGTGGGAGAGGGAGGTAGAGGCGGAGGTGAGATGAGGTGTAGGAGGCGAAGGTGAGAGAGGGAGGTGGGAGGCGGAGGTGGGAGAGGCAGAAGTGGGAGAGAGAGGCGGAGGCGGAGGTGGGAGAAGAAGATGGAGATGAAAGAGAAAAATGGAGGTGGAAGAGAAAGGGAGAAAGAAAAAAGAAATAAAGGTTGTTAGAAATAGTAGTTATAGTTATAGTTAAAATAGAAAGTTAGTTGGGAGATGAAATGGGGGATGGATAAGTGGGGGAAATTATAATTACCCTTCTTTATTAATTTTCTATTGTATCCTCTCCGAGATTTTTATTTTTACCCAAAAAAAATATTATTTTAATAATAATAACCAGCTTCACGCTGGAATTATAAATATACCCAGCCCGTGGAAAAAATCCACGGGTGGGATTTTTTAAGTCTGCCCCGTGGAAAAATTCCACGGGCGGGATTAAAAATTGGGCCCGTGGAAAATATCCACGGCCCGGCCTTTTTTTTGTGTGCTTTTTTCATTATAAAAAGAGGTTTCCAGCTACGAGAGAGAGAAAATCATTCTGAAAGAGAGAAGGAGAAAGAGAGAGAGAAAGAAGAGGAGGAAGAGGAAGGAGTTACTGTTCAGCTACTAAAACATGTATTTTTATTTTTCTGCAATTGTTCATTTACGTATCCACAGATATTTATATTCGTATCTATTGTTCATAGACGTATTATTATTTACTGTTCATATACTGTGTAGGTACGTATGTACTGTTCATTTACTGTTCATATACTATGCATATACGTATTTTACTGTTCATTTACTGTTTATATACGTATTTGCTGTTCATTACTGTGCATATACATCTGTACTGTTCATTACTGTACATATACGTATTTACTGTTTATTTACTATGCATATACGTATCGACTGTTCATTACTGTTCATAGATGTGCATTACTGTTCATTACTGTGCATGTAATGTGCATATACATATTGATTGTTCACAACTGTTCAGTACTTTAAAAAAAGAAACTGACAAAATATTTACATTTACGAATGTAGTTTATTGGCCATGCCTATTGGAATTTCAATACATTTTGGAGGGAAATTTATTTTTGACCAGAATGGGGCACGTTACTCCAAACCTCCAGTAAATACGTATTGGGTTGATGAAAATTTCACGTTTGAGCAGTTGCAATCGCTTATTTATGAAGTGAGCGGCTACAATAGGAATCGTTGGGAATTACAAATTCAGGCCCGAATGGTCCATGCAGGAAAGTATGTCAGAATCGCATTGGGTGATGACGGAGCATTGAGAGGCCTGATCGCGCAAGTTGTGCGGTCCGGTGAATCATTATTGGAAGTTTTTACATGCAGAATTCGTAGAGAGTCAGGTGCAGAAAATGATCAACCAAATTATGAACCACCCACTCCTTTTATCCCAATGCCAGTACCAGAACCGGAACCAGAAATATACAGTAATTCACCTCAATCTCCACCTTTTATCCCACCTATATCCATGCATGGAGGTCCTTCATCCTTACCTGGGCCTGAACCAAGTCCTCACCCCAGATCGGCACCAGTACATAAAGATCCAAACGAGTCAAAATTTGAATTTATGAACGAGGTACCGGAGGAAAATCTGCAAACTAGGGATGAATGGGGGGAAGGAGACTAGGACATTAATGATGAAGGAGATGAAGAAGATGAAGAAGATGAAGAAGATGAAGAAGAATACACACAGCCCACTGTGAGGCAAAATAGAGAGAATATGCCATTAAGTGGCCGTTATGAGACTCACCCGTTTGTAAACTTCAATGACACATCTGCTTTTCAAGAAGCAGATGTTTCTTACTACGGTCGTCGGATTGAATACATGAGTGAGCTCGCAAAAGGCCAATACTTTCTTAACAAAAAACAACTGACCAAAAAGATCAGAGAGTACCATGTTTACAATAACATGGAGACATATACAAAGAGAAGTGACACATCCCGGCTGGAAATTAGATGCAGCACTTCGGGTTGTCGTTTCAAACTAAAGGCAAGAGCAACAAATGCAGGATATACATGGATGATAACCGAGCAAGACACGCCTCACACATGCACGTCTGAGTACACCAGAACCGACCATGCACAACTGACGGCATCAATAATCGCAGATATCATCGAGAGTAGCATTAAGGAAGACCCCACTATGAGCATTCGGAGTGTGGCACACTGTGTGAGGGTTAGGTTTGGTAGTATAACCCCGAAGTACAACAAACTTTGGAGAGGTCGTGAGATAGCAGTTGCCTGTCAATTTGGGAGTTGGGAAGAGTCATACAACTTTATGAAACTATTGCTTATCGGGATATGTGATAAGAATCCCGGCTCGAGGCACGATTTTCTGACCAAGCGAGCTTCGATAAAAATACAGGACTGGCCAAGCAAGGTGTTGTGGAATTCGTGGCCGTGGCATGGGCTTACAGACCATGCATCACCGCATTTAATTACTTGAGACCAGAGATCAGTATAGATGCAGCCTTCCTTTCTGGGCGGTATGAGGGCAGACTTTTGATGGCTTGCGTCTATGATGCCGAGAACCAATTGATGCCTCTATCATTTGCAATTGTGCACAAGGAAAATGAAGAGAATTGGGGTTTGTCGCCATAATAACTGGAATTCCTTACGCTCATGCATTAGCGGTTTATTGCCATAATAACTAGTCACTCGACCTATTTGTTGTCAACTGGTATAGGGTGGACTACCTTCTGAGTACTTGGAATGCACTGTTTGTTCCTTATGGCAATCCTGAAGATTGGCCTACGACCACTACAACTAAAATTGAGCCAAACAAAGATTGGATACGGCGTGGTAGGAGAAAACACATCCGTTGTGTAATGACCATGGACGAAATGCAAGGTAGGCGAATGGGGCACCGACCTCGCCGTTCCACTTCTGACAGGCAAAGCTGAGGTATGTAGCACTCAACCCTGATTATATTTCATTTCAATCTTGAATAGCTTAGTAGCTAACATTTTTGTGCTGCAGACACGCATAATGCAACAAATGCAGCAAAAAACGAAAACATAAAACTATGAAACGGAAGAAAATTTACTGGATAGAAGAAGATCATCTAGGGAACGAGAACCATCAACTAGACTTAGAGATTATGTGACTTATTCGGTACAATGCCCAATTGAAAATTTTGTTTCATATGACATCATCTTATTCGGTACAAGTTCCGAAAATTCTTGAGAAAAAATGGTTCTTTGGACGGTTGTGATTCATTTGGACCAAAAAATTGTCCAACCAGTTGTATTAGATCCATAATAAACTAAAGATGCATGGTTTTGTTTTGCATCTCCCATTTTCACTATACAACATCACTGTTTTGCAATGCATCTCCAAAAGATACATTTAAAAAATCTCCAAAACAATGAATACAAATATAAAACGTATTTATATCTGAAAAATTAATTTTATAAAACGTATTTATTTTTATAAAACGTATTTTATAAAAATTTGTGAATAAAAAAAATACGTATTAAAAAAAAATTTGTGATTCAAATCTTAAAATTAATTTTCGGAAATTCTCCAAAAAATCTGAAAATTTCTTTACAATTAATTTTCGGAAAATTTTCAGAAAAAAAAAATTAATTATAACAGATTTTACGTATGTATTAAAACCAGAATACATGCCATAACTAGTGCTCTGATACCAATGTTAATCAACGGACAAAACTTACAAATAACTCCGTTAATCTTCGTGCGGAAGCGGATCTTGCGAGCGTAGCAGTATCACTGGTTCTGCAAGGAATCACAAGCCGAAGCCGGAAGCCCTGCGTTTTCCACGACCTAAAACCTTCAATCCTTAACAGAATACTTCTTGGTGCTCTCTATCTTTTCTCTCTAATTTTGGCTGTTACTATTCACACGTTTTTCTGATTATATTAGAGAGAGAGATATGAATGGTTTATATAAAACCAATGCACCTATTCATAAAGGGTTGGCATCTTTTCATAACGGGTCGGATATTGAATTTGGGTTTCCCATAACGGGCGTACCATTAATTAAATCCAACATAAGGTACCTTTGCACAAGTTCTTCCAAATAGCTTTCAGCAATGTCCTCCAATGATTTTATCCCCTCTTGTCGTATAAATCCTTCTGCAATCCATAATTGAATAAGAGTTGTTGCTTTGATTTGATAGTCCTCAGGAAAAACACCAAAATACATGAAACAAGGTTTGAGAGCAAATGGCAGATCCTCATAACTGGTGGATATAACACCCGTGAAGATGCTACCATCAGTCTGCCAATCCATTTTTTGCATCACGTCATCCCATGTAATGTGATCGGGATTTTTTCTTGATAAGATTCCGCCAAGCACCACCAATGCTAGAGGCCATCCACCAATTTTTTGGGTAAATTGAGTTACTAGGGGAAGTACTCCATCGGGGCATTCATTTACAAATCGATTGGGAAAAACCTTCTTCAACAATAGATGTTTGCTTTCATCTTCATTTAAGGGCTCTATCTTGTGTGGGATAGATATAATGTCGACCTCTTCAGCGAGCTTAATGAACCTGATATTAATCAATGCACAAAACATAAGAAGCATATTTTATGAGAAGGAATCACTTGGCAATGGTTATTTTGACAATCTTAACAATAGTTAATTCTTTTTTATAAAAATGATGCCAAATTGAAAATTTTAAAGATAAATTTATGGATATATTAATTAAGGGACATATATATAGTCTAACAACCATATTTTATATAATTCAAATTATTGTTTGAAGATACATTGATCAAGGGCCGTTAATTTCATACCATGACATTTTAAGTTATTTGATTTATGGTAGAACATACATCAAATCTTATCATATTTATATGTATTATAGGTGGGTAATATAGATTATGTCATTATTATTGGATTTCAAATTTAAGATTGTCAATATAAAGAATTGTTATATCTTCCCTTGAGTAATTAATGTAACACTATTTTTTTTTACAATAAAAAAATGCAAACAAACCTGGTAGTAATTAATACTCGACTTCCATTATTAGCATTAGGAAGAGCAGGTTGAAGTTGGGTCCAAATATTATTGATTGGCCATAAATCATCCAATACAACCAGATATTTTCTCTCTCTCAAAGATTTGTTAAGCTCTGTAAGGAAATAATCTTCTCCCTTATTCTGCCTCTCCGAGTCATGTACCTCTCGAATCTTCTCTAGCATCTTCATCAAAATATCGATTAGCTTGTATTCTTGTGAAATAGTTAACCACATGGAAATGTCAAAGTGACGTTTAACTTCAGCACTGTGAAATGCATCAAATAAATTAATTAGATGATTTGTATACAAGTAACATACAAGCTGGAAGTAAACACAAATTAAGATTTTACCATACTACAGAGCTTTTAACACTGATAGTTAAATAATTAAATTTATTGTTTTACAATAGTTCTAATTATTGAATTGTTTAATATTAAAAAAAAGATCATGTTAGAAGTAACATCACACATTTAATTTGCGATGATTTGTCCCTCCCTATACAATTATTTTTATAGTAAACAATCATTTTAGTTTATAACATTATTCTCTTCAGAGGAAAGTTACCAAATTAAAAATTAAACTATTTATCGTATGACACACATTTTTTAAAACAATGAATATTACCTTTTGTACACCTCTTTTGCAAGTGTAGTTTTTCCTGATCCACCGGCCCCAACAATTGAGATCACAGCTCGCCTAGTAATATTTGCATCAATGAGTTGTTTGACAATTGTTTTCCTTTCAATGTCGAAGCCGACAACCTCCATTTCATCTATGTCAGGATTAAAGAACGGCTTTATAGATTGCTCGACAGAGGCCCCACTACTAGTTTCTTCAAGACCTAATCCGTACATTTCTTTGTTTTCTTTGATTTCACTGAGCCTCTTCTGTATCTTGTCTATCTCGCTACCAACTTTGTGTTCAGAAATTAGTTTCATGGGCATCTTGCCTATCCGTTTGAGTTTGTTCAAAAGGCCTTCCTGTGTACCTCCTCCAACCTCAACCAAAAACTTCTCTAATACATCATCAATTAAATTCCCAACCTCCTTAATCTCATTCACCCATTTTTTTACCATTTAATTTTTATGGCGTTTTGCCTCTGCTTCTTTCAAGAAAGACTGGATCCAAGTGAGGTCGCATTGAACCCGCTCGAGCTTGTCACGTACCCCATAGAGAAAGAATGCTTCCTGAACAACCGCATCTCCCAACTTGCGAAGAACAAGGTTCACGATAATCTCAGCCATCTTTTTAATTTGTAAAAAAAGGTTACTGAGTAGTTAACGATAAAGGTTATTGAGTAGTTAACGATATTGTGGCCTTTAAGAATAACAATAGAGTATATATAGGTATGAGAACAAAAGAATGAGTAATTATCTTTCATTACTCAGTATGCTTTTTATACAAATTAAAGGGATGGATTCTTTTCTTAGATGGTTCCATGTTGATATCTCTTTTTGTGTGCCCAGCTCCCCTTCTTCTTTTCTTTTCTTTTTATATATTCCCCTATCAAACTTTATACCCTATGTCTTATGTTTTTCTTTAATTTGTTTTTGGCACAGAATTGGTAGATAAGTGATCTGTGTTGGGTAAAGAATCAATCTTTAATGCATTAGTGTTTCCAATACATTAAAAAAAGTATCAATCTTTTACATATACTCAAAACACACCTCCACATGCTATGAATATTATTTTTTAGTTGCACACACTATGAACAGAAGGAAGCAACGCAAGCTTAATTGCGACACGCCATGATCTTGATTAATTCAATTTGAATTCACATTAGAGTTTTTAACAAAAACATCACTTGTCACAAGTTTTATATTAAAATGTATATCTTTAAATCAGTAGAAGATTAATTCTTCATCAAATGCAATCTACTTGTTACAAGCTCAGCCCAAAAAAACAAAAGAATCTAAATTACGATACATAATGCATTTAGGAAATTTCAGTATTTCACAATATTTGAATAGATGACTCTAGAATGACTTGGGAATTTATATAAACAATAGTTTACGATACTGAATGCATTCATAAAATATGTATAGAGTATTGCGAAATTTTTAAAAACAAAGATATATTATTAATTGTTAACATTTATTTAAAATGGAGATAGAACAAAAATGATTCAGCAGACCTGAATTCTTCACTCGGTTCAAATTTGATTAAATTCAGAATTTCTATTATATTGCTACCGAATACATACAATATATTTTAAGGACTATCCACAAATGTTATTTTTTGTTATAGACGACATAATTTGTAATTCCTTTATTATATAATAATAATGATATTTGAATTTATTTATGCTATTTTTTTCATTGACTAATTGAAGAATCATGTCAAATATTGTAAACCTAATGGACTAAAGAAAAATTGCATATGGCAATTGTCTTCTCAGTATAATTAAGGAAATAGATTCTTTTTATAATATGCCTAGCCCTCCTTTTTTTCTTTATATATTCCTTTCTCCTTAATCAATCTTTTTATATTCCCCTCTCAACCTTATACGCAATGTCTTTTTTCTTTTTCTTTTCCTTTTTTCTTTTTTTTCTTTGGATGCAGAAGTGGTGGAGAAGTCTGTTTAGGGTATAAAGGTTGAGAGGGAATATGAAAAGAAAGATTAAAGAGAAAGGGAAACATACAAAGAAAAAAAAAGTAGGAAGCAAGGCATCAACAATAACTTTAAAAAAGAATATCAATTTTTTGTGCACTAATGTTTCCAACGCCTTAAACAAAGTATCAACTTTTCACGGATACCCGAAACACACATCCACACGTAGGGGTGTAAACGGAGCGGATTCGGAGTGGATAATGCTGATACCAAATCTGTATCCGTTTTTTTTTTTATTGAGCGGATACAAATACAGATACAGATAGTAAACGGATATCAAAATTCAAAACCAAATCCGTCTTAATCGGATATGATACAAAGCGGATAATCTATGAATACAGATTCGAATACGGATACGAAACAGATAATTGAGTCATATGAATTTTAAAGAGAAATACTAATTTTCAAAATTCAAATATGACAATTCATCTATTTAAATAAATTTTCCCATGTTTCTAAATTTAATAAACTATAAAAATGATATAATTTGTCAAAAAAAATTAAAGAGATAGTTAATAGTTGGTAAATAATATGAATCAAACTTTATTACTTGTGTGGCGCTAATAAATTGCTTTGACACGAAATATTGCATGTAGAAAGCTACATAAGATCCTACACACAAATTGACAAAAGAATCTTCACACGTGAAGACTTCGGAGTCAAGATTTCAGAAACAAATTAGTCCCACAAGGGGCTCAAAACATTTAAATGAAACCTTATATGCTAGGAGATAACAAAAGTTACTGTCCCACTTGAAGGATCCGCCTTTAATTTATAGAATTATCAGGCGATGGATTTATTTCGTTTCGGACCCGCTATGTTCCCTTCCGGATACTATTCTGATATCCGATCTGTTTACAAATAGATAACCAAATCCGTATCTAGATCCGCGAATTATCCACTCCGTTTAATCCGAATACGGATAGTAAGCAGATTCGGTTTGAATTCGAAGCATATAATCCTGATCCGTTTACATCCCTATCCACACGCCATGAATAGAAGGAAGCAAAGCATTTTTAATTTCCACATGACTTGATTAATTGGATTTTAATTCACATTAGGGTTTTTTTAACTAACAAGAACATCACTTGTCACAAGTTTTGCAGAAATGTATAGCTTAAAATAAGTTGAAGAAAATAATAAAAATTAATTCTTCATCAAAGGTAGTCTGTAATAAATGAAAAAAAAAAAACATAAATGGATGAAAAGAAATGAAATAAAAGGCAAATGTAGAATTTAAATGGTATGCTAAGTGAATGGAGGCAATGAAAGATATTAAAATTATTATATGGAAAGATGTGTTTATTATATTGTCAAAATATACTACACTTTTGTATGCTTTTGGTTCAGTTGAGCTTAAATCACATAAATAATCAATTTGTTTTGATTATTTCAATTTGCTAGGTAAAGATTTTAACGGAGAAGTTTTGGCTTCATGCAGCATATAGACTATAGAATCAAAACATCGCTGCATGAAGACAAAGCTGCTCTGTTAAAATCTTTAACCTTGTGTTGTCCTGCTATATGTACCAGTTTATCTGGAATTTGGTCCAAAGCTTAATTTTTTATTAGCACGGGTTCATATGCTATAGCACGTCAGTCAAAATAATCTTCAGACAAATATTTACAAGATACACCTGTAAAATATTAAAATATCATAAGTTAGTTCATAGCATTATTACTGATTTACTAGTATTATATTTTCAGCCATCTTCCTTGTCTCCCCTTTGAAATCAGCCTAAAGAAATAAATTAGATATAGCAGTTAATTAGGTACATTTTTTTTTATATCAGTTAATTTCTTTCTCAAGCAAAGAATTAAATTTGGTGTCAAATTCTACTACCAGACCAATCACCGTCAGAATCAAAACAAACCAGTAAGAGAGGGGAAGCATGTCCTCAGGGGTAATGTAGCATGTAAAATTGATACCAATTCAAATCATTTTTTTATCCGGATGCCACAGCTTTGCATGATGGAACACAGTTTGGATCGGTACAATTTTACGGGTTCAAAATTTAAACATGAATAAATGCTACATATCCTATTAGGGGTGTAAACGGAGTCAGATTATCTGATGGATATCCTCTCCGAATTCATTTATTATCCGGATCCGAATCAAACGGATTCGGATAATTCCGGAAAATGAATTCTCCGGATCCGAATCAACGGATTCGGATAATTCCGGATACGGATCCGGATAAATATTGTATACAGCGAAATAATTCGAATTCAAATTAATACGGATAATTTCTTCAGACTACAAACGGATACGGATAAATGCTACATATCCTATGCATTGAAAATTAGTACTCATTCACTTTTTCTATATTATTTTATAATCTTTTAACGGATTCTTCACCTATTATCCTCACTCCATCATTCAACGGATTCTTCACCTATTATATCTTTAAAGAAAATAGATATTGAACTATCTATAATCCAACTTTTCAAAAATAAAATATTTTAAGTCTATTTCTTAAGATGTCTACTTTTCCTTTATTCTCAATGGGCCTGTTCGGCTGGACCGGAATAGAGGAATTGAGCTTCTATTCTTACTGAACATACCCAGAACGTACAGTGCAGATTAAAGAATATGGAATAGTGCTTTTTCCCTGTTTTTCAATTCCAAGTGAGGGGTGGAATTAGATTTTGGGATGGAATAGAGAATAATACAAGACTCTTTTACCCTTGGTTGGTTCACTTTTACAGTGACATGGCATTCTTTATTGGGAGCACTTAGCTATCCCCCCGTAACAATCCCCTATTTCATCCCCCAGTCATTAACTACTTCAATAACTACTAACTACTTAGGGGGACCACTTACTATTTGGAAACCACATAATATTTGAAATATTTTACAACTAGTGTGCTCTAGTATTCATCTATAATGCATCAAGTATTCATCTATAATACATCAAGTATTCATACCTAATATATCAAGTATTTAAAAAAAAAAACTGGACACGTTTTTAGAGGTGGGATTTTTTTTCTTCGTTCAATCTAATCAATATTTCTGAACAATCGGTAAGGAAATTTGCAAATCTAAAACTACGAATGTTTTTGACATAATTTTATCTTTAAAATGAGATCAATGATGATATACTTTCGAGTTGTCCGTTGTACAATTATTTATCCTTATCGAGAAAGTATTTATCCTAGTCATGCAAGTGCAAATATAAAAACTGGACATATCACTCATTCATATTTTACACGTTTTTAGAGGTGCTTTTTTTTCTCCGTTCAATCCAACCAATATTTCTGACGATATGTGAGGAATTTTGCAAATCTAAAACCACGAACGTTTTCTACACAATTTTATCTTTCAAATGAGATCCATGATGACATACTTTCGAGTTGTCCGTTGCACAAGTATTCATCTCTTATCGAGAAAGTATTAATCCTCGTCGTGTAAATGCAAATATAAAAACTGGGCACATCACTCATCCATCCTTTACACATTTTTAGAGGTGGGTTTTTTTTTCTCCGTTCAATCTAACCAATATTTGTGACGATCTGTGAAGAATTTTACAAATCTAAAACCACGAACGTTTTATACACAATTTTATCTTTCAAATGAGATCCATGATGACATACTTTTGAGTTGTCTGTTGCACAAGTATTAATATCTTGTCACGCAAGTATTCATACCTAAGATATTAAGTATTCATTTATACACATTGAAGTATTTATATCTAAGACATCAAGTTTTCATTCATATATCTCTATTTTTTTTCAAAATTTGTTTTTATGTCATTTATTTAATACGCAGTGGCCTAATTCACCATTAATAAAGCTTTGTTCTTTGCAAAACTCGCTACTTCATGAGGAAGAAGAATATAAACATGAAAGAGATTAATTGCATATACATATACAAAATTATTTTGATACGATCGACAGTGACAGATCTGACCCGGTAGAGACGTGCTCTAGTATTCATTCATACACATTGAAGTATTCATTCATACACAATAAAGTATTCATTCATACACGTTGAAGTATTTATTCTTGGCAGAAGCGTGCTTGATTGGGATGGAGTGACGAATGATCTCCGGCAGAACGTTCGCTGGAGCGGGAGCACCAGGCGTAGAGGGAAAAAACCGAGGCGAAAGTGTAAAAGGGAGGGAGCTTATTGTATTTACCATTTCGAGGTGGGAGAGAGTGGGAGGTGGGAGAGGGAGGGGAGCTTATCAATGGAAAAACGGATGCGGAGGAGGAAGTGGGATGCGGAGGTGGGAGAGGGAGGTAGAGGCGGAGGTGAGATGAGGTGTAGGAGGCGAAGGTGAGAGAGGGAGGTGGGAGGCGGAGGTGGGAGAGGCAGAAGTGGGAGAGAGAGGCGGAGGCGGAGGTGGGAGAAGAAGATGGAGATGAAAGAGAAAAATGGAGGTGGAAGAGAAAGGGAGAAAGAAAAAAGAAATAAAGGTTGTTAGAAATAGTAGTTATAGTTATAGTTAAAATAGAAAGTTAGTTGGGAGATGAAATGGGGGATGGATAAGTGGGGGAAATTATAATTACCCTTCTTTATTAATTTTCTATTGTATCCTCTCCGAGATTTTTATTTTTACCCAAAAAAAATATTATTTTAATAATAATAACCAGCTTCACGCTGGAATTATAAATATACCCAGCCCGTGGAAAAAATCCACGGGTGGGATTTTTTAAGTCTGCCCCGTGGAAAAATTCCACGGGCGGGATTAAAAATTGGGCCCGTGGAAAATATCCACGGCCCGGCCTTTTTTTTGTGTGCTTTTTTCATTATAAAAAGAGGTTTCCAGCTACGAGAGAGAGAAAATCATTCTGAAAGAGAGAAGGAGAAAGAGAGAGAGAAAGAAGAGGAGGAAGAGGAAGGAGTTACTGTTCAGCTACTAAAACATGTATTTTTATTTTTCTGCAATTGTTCATTTACGTATCCACAGATATTTATATTCGTATCTATTGTTCATAGACGTATTATTATTTACTGTTCATATACTGTGTAGGTACGTATGTACTGTTCATTTACTGTTCATATACTATGCATATACGTATTTTACTGTTCATTTACTGTTTATATACGTATTTGCTGTTCATTACTGTGCATATACATCTGTACTGTTCATTACTGTACATATACGTATTTACTGTTTATTTACTATGCATATACGTATCGACTGTTCATTACTGTTCATAGATGTGCATTACTGTTCATTACTGTGCATGTAATGTGCATATACATATTGATTGTTCACAACTGTTCAGTACTTTAAAAAAAGAAACTGACAAAATATTTACATTTACGAATGTAGTTTATTGGCCATGCCTATTGGAATTTCAATACATTTTGGAGGGAAATTTATTTTTGACCAGAATGGGGCACGTTACTCCAAACCTCCAGTAAATACGTATTGGGTTGATGAAAATTTCACGTTTGAGCAGTTGCAATCGCTTATTTATGAAGTGAGCGGCTACAATAGGAATCGTTGGGAATTACAAATTCAGGCCCGAATGGTCCATGCAGGAAAGTATGTCAGAATCGCATTGGGTGATGACGGAGCATTGAGAGGCCTGATCGCGCAAGTTGTGCGGTCCGGTGAATCATTATTGGAAGTTTTTACATGCAGAATTCGTAGAGAGTCAGGTGCAGAAAATGATCAACCAAATTATGAACCACCCACTCCTTTTATCCCAATGCCAGTACCAGAACCGGAACCAGAAATATACAGTAATTCACCTCAATCTCCACCTTTTATCCCACCTATATCCATGCATGGAGGTCCTTCATCCTTACCTGGGCCTGAACCAAGTCCTCACCCCAGATCGGCACCAGTACATAAAGATCCAAACGAGTCAAAATTTGAATTTATGAACGAGGTACCGGAGGAAAATCTGCAAACTAGGGATGAATGGGGGGAAGGAGACTAGGACATTAATGATGAAGGAGATGAAGAAGATGAAGAAGATGAAGAAGATGAAGAAGAATACACACAGCCCACTGTGAGGCAAAATAGAGAGAATATGCCATTAAGTGGCCGTTATGAGACTCACCCGTTTGTAAACTTCAATGACACATCTGCTTTTCAAGAAGCAGATGTTTCTTACTACGGTCGTCGGATTGAATACATGAGTGAGCTCGCAAAAGGCCAATACTTTCCTAACAAAAAACAACTGACCAAAAAGATCAGAGAGTACCATGTTTACAATAACATGGAGACATATACAAAGAGAAGTGACACATCCCGGCTGGAAATTAGATGCAGCACTTCGGGTTGTCGTTTCAAACTAAAGGCAAGAGCAACAAATGCAGGATATACATGGATGATAACCGAGCAAGACACGCCTCACACATGCACGTCTGAGTACACCAGAACCGACCATGCACAACTGACGGCATCAATAATCGCAGATATCATCGAGAGTAGCATTAAGGAAGACCCCACTATGAGCATTCGGAGTGTGGCACACTGTGTGAGGGTTAGGTTTGGTAGTATAACCCCGAAGTACAACAAACTTTGGAGAGGTCGTGAGATAGCAGTTGCCTGTCAATTTGGGAGTTGGGAAGAGTCATACAACTTTATGAAACTATTGCTTATCGGGATATGTGATAAGAATCCCGGCTCGAGGCACGATTTTCTGACCAAGCGAGCTTCGATAAAAATACAGGACTGGCCAAGCAAGGTGTTGTGGAATTCGTGGCCGTGGCATGGGCTTACAGACCATGCATCACCGCATTTAATTACTTGAGACCAGAGATCAGTATAGATGCAGCCTTCCTTTCTGGGCGGTATGAGGGCAGACTTTTGATGGCTTGCGTCTATGATGCCGAGAACCAATTGATGCCTCTATCATTTGCAATTGTGCACAAGGAAAATGAAGAGAATTGGGGTTTGTCGCCATAATAACTGGAATTCCTTACGCTCATGCATTAGCGGTTTATTGCCATAATAACTAGTCACTCGACCTATTTGTTGTCAACTGGTATAGGGTGGACTACCTTCTGAGTACTTGGAATGCACTGTTTGTTCCTTATGGCAATCCTGAAGATTGGCCTACGACCACTACAACTAAAATTGAGCCAAACAAAGATTGGATACGGCGTGGTAGGAGAAAACACATCCGTTGTGTAATGACCATGGACGAAATGCAAGGTAGGCGAATGGGGCACCGACCTCGCCGTTCCACTTCTGACAGGCAAAGCTGAGGTATGTAGCACTCAACCCTGATTATATTTCATTTCAATCTTGAATAGCTTAGTAGCTAACATTTTTGTGCTGCAGACACGCATAATGCAACAAATGCAGCAAAAAACGAAAACATAAAACTATGAAACGGAAGAAAATTTACTGGATAGAAGAAGATCATCTAGGGAACGAGAACCATCAACTAGACTTAGAGATTATGTGACTTATTCGGTACAATGCCCAATTGAAAATTTTGTTTCATATGACATCATCTTAACCGAGTACCATACATTTCTGACTAGTATTGAAAAAGAATTAGAACCAAAAAATTATCAAGAAGCAATTAGAAGTCCAATTTGGTGTAAGGCTATGGATGATGAATTAAAAGCCTTAGAACAAAATGAAACTTGGAAAATTGTCTCTCTACCAAAAAAAAAAAAAAAACCAGTTGGTTGTAAATGGGTGTATAAAATTAAATATAATAGTGATAGTACCATAGAAAAGTATAAATCAAGACTTGTAGCTAAATGATTTACCCAAACCTATGGCATAGACTATAATGAAACCTTTGCACCGGTTGCAAAAATGAATACCATAAGAATTTTATTTTCCATTGCCGTAAACAATGGTTGGGATCTCTACCAAATTGATGTTAAAAATATATTTCTTCAAGGAACACTTGAAGAAGATGTGTATATGACATTACCACCCGGTCATAAATTGGAAACAAATTCTAACTTGGCTTGTAGGCTTAATAAATCAATTTATGGATCAAAGCAATCTCCACGGGCATGGTATGACAAGCTTAGCTATTATTTAATTTCTTGCAATTTCAAAATTAGCAATGCCGATCATTCTTTATTTACAAAATGTGATGCTATCAATACTACTCTCATTTTAGTATATGTACGTGACATTATAATTATCAAAAATAATTTCAAACAAATTCAAAACATTAAGAAATAACTAAAAGAAAATTTTGACATAAAAGATTTATGATATTTTAAGTATTTTTTAGGAATAGAGGTAACCACTTCGAATAAAGGATTTTTTATTTCTCAAAGAAAATATACACTTGATTTGTTAAAATAAATCAGTAAGTTAGGATGTAAATCGGCATCTACTCTAATTGACAACAAATGCAAATTAAATAGTGAAGATTGTGAACCTTTAAAAGATAAAAATCAATTTCAAAGACTTGTAGGAAAATTGATATATCTAACGATTACACGTCCGGATATTTTCTTTTTCGTAAGCCAAATTAGTAAATTCATGCACTCACCAAGAACACCACATTTAGAAGCCGTAAATAGAATTTTGAGGTTTTAAAAAATAATCCCGGCAAAGGTATTTAGATGAAAAATAATAATTCTAATGATATATGTGGCTATTCCGATGCAGATTGGGCCAGAAGCTTCAATAGAAAATTGACAACCGGTTTTTGTACATTTGTAGGCAGAAACCTAGTCACATGAAAAAGCAAGAAACAAAATGTTGTAGCCGAATATCGTGCCATGGCATCAATCGCAAGTGAATTAACTTGGATCAAACAACTCCTATTAGATATAGGATTTAGAACTCAAGCTCCAATGAAAATGTATTGCGACAACAATTCTGCACGACACATAGCTTCTAATCCCGTGTTTCATGAACGCACAAAGCATATAGAAGTAAATTGCCACTTTATTAGAAAAAAAGGTTCAAGCAAAAGAAATTGAAACACTATACATGAAAAGTGAAGATCAACTCGCGAATATCTTCACTAAAGGCTTGGATCTGGGTCCATTTGAAAAAAATACAAGCAAGCTAGGATTGCACGATATTTACATTCCTAGCTTGAGGGAGAGTGTTGAAAATAATGACTAATTATTATTGTAACGGCTAGTTTAGGGAGTAGTGTATTGTAATAAATAAATTAGGAGATAAAGGTTAGTGGTAGTAGTTAATAGTTGTAATTAATATGCAACAATTAGTTTTTAATTTTTTTATAAATAGAGATACATATAAATTTCAAAATAAGAATGCAATAATAAGTTGTTTGTTTTTTTTGAGCAAGAAATAGGGGTCAAGCCCCAATTTGATTGATCGGTAAAGTTACAAGTGGTTTGTAACTAATGAGAAAAAAGAGATACAAGCTCAAACATCTGAGCTAAGAAAAATAAGAAAACTGAAGGAAAATATGACAAGAAAAAAGAAAGGGTAAAGTAAGCAGAGTGAATTGTAGTTCTAGAACTCCCTCAACGCGCCTCTGTTGTTGCACAGTATTGCCATTGTTCCGCTATTTCATCTACCAGTATTTCGTCCGGTTTATCTGAATCTCTGAAAATACGGTTGCACCGTTCCCGCCACACTACAAATTGTGTTATCAGTGTTATGGCCCTTTCTTTCGTTGATCCTCGTCCTTTGAATATATCCCTTCTATGCCTCGGCCTCCCTGCCATTTGCATTCTGATTGCCGCTTGTACATGTATTCGGCTTGTAACAGGGCATTCATCAAAGAGGTGCCTTACGGATTCGGTATTTCGTCTACACATTACGCACCAGTTCACCATATTCCAACCCCTTTTCACAAGATTATCAATCGTGAGGATTCTATTGAGATTCATGAGCCATGCAAATGTTCTCATTCTTGGTGGTACCGGTAACTTCCAAATCTGCCCCATTTTGCTCTTTATCATAGGCCCGTGTTTAAGTGCAAGGTATGCAATTTTGACTGAGAACTGACCCGAGTGATGCCATTTCCATTGTGTGTCATCTGTGTTCTGTGTTATGTGTACCTGTGACAGGTTGTGTTGCAATACCTGAAGTTCTTCTGTCGCGTTATCTGATAGTTCTGGTCTGAACAAATCGCTAACTGATGGGGCTTGCAGCGCCTCAGCCAATGTGATGTTCTCCTTGAAAGTGAAGGTGTATAGCGTTTGTAGGTTGTTTTTTAGGATGCCTTGGCCCCAATCATGCTCCCAAAGCTGGATGGTTGCTCCATTACCGATTAACCTACAAATTGACGTGTTAGCAAAATGATATGTACCTTTGAGTGTGTTGGTGAAGAGTTGTGATCTCGGGATCGGCTGTATCATCAGGTTTGTGGCTGCGAAGATTGTCTTCCAAAGGCTTTGTTGTGGTGAAATCCATTGCCAATACCATTTGATCAGCATGGCAGTGTTGAAGGTTCGGAGGCCTATGACTCCCATCCCTCCCAGTTTCTTTGGCGTGCAAACCAATTCCCAGTTGGCTAAGTTTAATTTTTTCCGTTGTGGAGTCACTCCATGCCAAAGGAAATGCCTTCTTATTTTGTCAATTTCGTTTATAATTCCCTCCGGAATTCTAAGGCATGACATGTAATATGTTGGGAGAGAAGAAAGTACGGCGTTTATGAGAACCAACCGACCTGCTATGGATAGGTTTGTAGCTGCCCAGCCTGCTAAAGATATAAAGTAGAACTAGGGTGCTCTTAAGTTCACCAAAGTTTTGGTGAGCTTAACTCTAAAACTCATAAAATCAATTTCAAATGACGAATCCGAACCGTTGAAATCCGCATACCTTACGTGTGATGCATCTACATGTGAAATTTTTAAACATTCGAATTAATTTAGTATAAAGTCAAGCGGTCAAAATTAGAAGGTTAATAAATTAATTTTAGTGTATTCATTTTTGAATGTTTTTTGACCGCTTGACTTTATACTAAATTAATTCAAATGTTTAAAAATTTAACATGTAGATGCATCACACGTAAGATAGGCGGGTTTCAACGGTTCAGATTAGTCATTTAAAATCGATTTGATAAGTTTTAGAGTTAAGCTCACCAAAACTTTGGTGAGCTTCAGAGCACCCTAGTTCTACTCAAAGATATATATACAAGAGTTTGATGGAGAGACGTGCATAGAAACTGAATACATTATTTAATTAGCAATGTTAATTAAGTATACATCACACATGATGGTATTCTTACAACAATTGGATAGTATATACATAGTAATCAATTAATTAGCAGAGTAGACTTAAACCTGAAGGAGGTGTAAGACAGGGAACCGACACTCCAGCTGGTATGAATGAGCTCAGAGACAGGATTTCCTCCTGCAGTACCAATGGCCACATGCAATGGGTAGAAATGATCAGGCCAGGATTGTGCAATCTTGGCACTGGGTGCCTTTTCATAGAAATGGTTCACTTCATCATACCTGCAATGTAATGCTCATAATTGAGGTACTTCATCTCATGATTATGATCATGATCAAGTAGGTAACATTAATTATCATTTTTGTTATCTACCTTTTATACATATTTTTTTTGTAAAATTAAAATGAAATATGGATGAACACTAATTATAAAGGCATCCAATCACGGAGAATGAATTGCTATCTCTACTAAAACTTAACAACACCTGCATGTTGGGATGGATCTTCAAGCACTGTCAAGAGCCTCAAACCAGAATTGCAAATCTGGGTTTGGTACAACGAAAATGGATTTATATCAGGATACATTTACAATGAGATTGATCTGTCCGAGTAAACAAATGGCTCTCTAGGTGATGAATAAGGAAATATGAATTGGAGAGGAGAAACAAGGAAAACAAGAAATTGAGCACGAAGACGTAGATATATGTATAGAAACAAATAAGGAAATATAAGAGAAAAAAAATATCAATTTCCATTCTACTTATTTGAATGAAGAGAATAAGGAAACATATATACATAATTTGCTCAATTGAAGAAAGAGAAATAAACAAAATATGACATGGCGTAGTGAAGGCCATTTTTAACGAAAATAAGGAAATGCTATGACCTTCCCCTCTCCTTCGCCTCTCCTCCGCCTTCTGAAATGACCTTCCCCTCTCTCCCTCCTCTCCTACTCCTTCTCTCCCCTTCTTATCTTCTTCTTCTCTCTTAACCTCCCAAATCAGCACACGCTACCCAAATCTTCTCCACTGCTAATCCCCAACACACACACACACACCCCCCCCCCCCCCCCCCCCCCCCCAATCCCCCAAGTATCCCAATACTGCTTTATCAATAGCTTGTTTTTTTTTATTTGTTTTCTATTTTTTCTATCAAAAAAAGAAGAAGCCAAGTAGGCTCAAAGGGATGGGATTGATAATTTCTTCTCTGTTCCATTGTTGGGATATCCTATTTGACACTGCTACAACACACGTTTGCTAAGACTTCATCTACCCGGTAACATAGGCTATTTTCTAAAGCTAAATTACTTAGTTTTTATCTTATTTTATATCTTCCTTGATTTTATCTTGATGTGAAAATGTAAAATATTTTCAGCCGACTTCCAATATGATATCTTTTTATTAAGTCTATTCAATGGCTTGAGGTTATGATAACCGTGTCCCATTTATCTCCAAAATTATCATTAATCTTACAATTCAACTCTTTGAATGTATTTTGTCTTTCATCAGAACTATTAAAATCAAAGATGGTTCTCGGTTCTGTTTTTCTCAAATGCAGAAACAAAAAAAAACAAAATCTATATAAATAAATGCACATAAATTATGAATCATAATCATGAGATGAATTGGTTGATTAGTCGGTTGAATGAGTACATAGACCGACTAAATATTGCTGATTCTGAATTGACTCGGCCGAGTTGGTCCGAATTGGTCGGAGACGATCAGATTTTTGTAAGGAAACTCATAGAATCGGTGTAATCGGTGTAATCGCTGCAAACTGCCCGATTTTTGTGTCCTCGCTGAAGAAGAAGGGCGATAATTCAATAACCGTTGGGCCTGAGATAGGTGAAGCTCATATAACTCAAAAAGCTGGGCCGCAATTCCTTACAAAAATGAAGAGGAAAAAGGACTGGTCTCAGACGACATTGGTCCATGCTCTCCATTACAGAATAACGGACTTAGAAAAAATGACAACTTATTCTCAACAGTTTTTTTAAGTCCGTACTTCGTAGTTGGTTGGTCCATGCTCTACAGTTTTGTTTTTTACAAACCTTATATATAATGAGGAGGGATTCACTTACACCAATAGTGACATTGAATTATACTTTATATTTTTAAAGTTTAAATAGTCGATCTAAACCGTTCAACATGGTGGATATATTAAAATATACTTGCAGATCAAATTTCACACTGTTTTGAATTTTTTTTACTATTTATTAAGATATGTACAAAGATTCAATGGTCTGAAAACAACGATTTTGTAAAATACTGAATAAATATTAAAAAAAAAAAATTGATTTGCAAGCATATTTTAATATATCTATCATATTGAACGGTTTAAATTCACTATTTGAACTTTGAAAACTTTAAAAATATAAAATATAATTTGGTGTCCCAAAAAAAATGTGTAAATGGATAATATATGCCAAATTGCCAATCGAAGCCCAATCCTTGAGGTGCTCATGGCCCATTATATATATTTGACTTGGTTATTTTTCCATTCAATGCAAAGTTTCTGCTATAGGCTATAGCACATATAGGAATTGAGATGAACAAGCGCTAATTAATAATCTGAAGAGTGTGGTGTATCGTAGTATGATGTAATTGAAATTAAACTGATTAAAAATTCTTAACCAACCAACACCTTAAAAAAAAAAAAAAAAAAAAAAAATATATATATATATATATATATATATATATATATATATATATATATAGAGTTAGGCTGGGGTGCTATGGATAGCATAGTGGCCTCTATGCTACGGCTCAATATTTGAGTTTTCAAAATTCAAACGGTCGATCCGAACCGTTAATCTTATTCTTCATATTAATATCTGCTTGGAGACCAAATTTTATAATTTTCTGAATTTTTTTACTATTTATTAAGCCACTTTGAAAATCGCTAATCCAACGGTTTTACTGTTTTGTGCAGCCACCGTTGGATCAACAATTTTGTAAAATACTTAATAAATAGTAAAAAAATTCAGAAAAATGTAAAATTTGGTCTCCAAGCAGATATTAATATGGAGAATAAGATGAACGGTTCGGATCGACCGTTTGGATTTTGAAAACTCGAATATTGAGCCGTAGCATAGAGGCCACTATGCTATCCATAGCACCCCAGCCTAACTCTATATATATATATATATATATATATTCTTAACCAACCATCGCTTCGGTTTTTAGTCGGTCTATGTACTCATGTTCATTTTGCATTTTGCTTCCACGAAATTGGTTGTTTGTTATTTTTTTGCGTCTTCCAAAAAAATCCAACATAAGCAATTAAGCTGGACTAAAGTTCAGACAATACTCATTACTTTAGTCCGCAATTTTGTTCTTTCTACTTCTTGTGTAAGTTTACTTGCGTAACATTATCCTGATTTGCAAATTGATTTAAAATTATTGGGATTGCACGCAAGTTTTCGAAATACTTAGTTCTTAAGAAACATGCAAAAATGTTCAATCTGACTTGTTCTTCTTTTTCAAATTAATAAGGCATAGTAATGCTGAGAAGTTATATTGTTGTTAACGAGCGATAATTTGGCAAACGTGAGGTGGCTGCTGGGCAATTTAGTAAATATTCAGATGAATTTATTTAGTAGCAATATAATACTAGAGTTTTCAGCACTCTAAACTATTAACTAAATGGTTTGCAAATTGTAAACTAAATGGTTGCATATTGTAGCAATCCAAGTTGTTGCCATAGCTGACACCCAAGAGGTCGCAGTACCGCTTGTAGAACCCGATCCGATCTGCTACTTTACCAGTTGTATCGGATCCTTGACCACATTCAACACCTCTGTTGATAATGTCAGTGACCACACCATACCCTGGCAGCCTGCCAGCAGACTGATCAGCTGCTGATGGGGTCCACTGGCCAGTCATCACAGCATGGCATGATGGTTTCGGTGATTGCGGGGTCATCCAAAACCACAGTGCGGATTGGAAAGAGACAATGGGGTTCGTGGTGACTAGATCAGGGTTGCTGAGCAGATTTTGGATTATTGCTTGACCACATGCACCATAGTTGTAATTACTGGAAATTAAATCAATTAAGCATTTTTCATCAAGTGGATAGGTACCTAATGGTACCATGTCTTAGACCGTTATGCTAACTTTAATTAATTTTTTTCTTTTGTTCTGCTTTGTAATGAAAGAAAGTAAAAAGAAAAGAAAAGGAAATAACAATAAAATAAAACAACTAAAAACAAGAACAGATTAAAATGTAATTATTTGTAAGGTAGACTATCTTTTCAAACGCTTGTTGTTGAACTATATTTCCATTGCATCTCCACCTGTTCTTCCAGTTGCATCAAGTTACACATTCTTCTCTCAAAGTTCTGGCACATCTCTCTCTCCAAATGATAAATTGTGTGATTAACAAAACTTATATTTCCTTTTTGCTGAACTTGAGTTCCTTCAAATTTGTTATAGTGTCTTCATCTTCATTTGATAAACCCACTAGTAATTTGATCTTCATCTTGATTTCTATCAATCTGTAAAGAAGCTTGGACTGTATGCACTCATTGAATAAGTGAAATATTGATTCGGACTACATCTTGCACATGATGCATCTATTCGTAAGACACCAACCACGCTTATTTAAGTTATCCACCGTAAGGATTTTATTCAATGATATCAACCATGCAAAAATTTTGAATCTTGGTGGCACTTTTAATTTCCAAATTCTTCTCATGGTATTCTCTATTCTTGGTGTATCCATTAATGCTTGATAAGCCGACTTAACCGTGAAATTCTCTGTTGATGTCCATGATCAAATTATTCTATCATCAGTATTTGATAACTGCACTGGACTTTCAGCAATATGTCTTTCGAACTTTATCATTTCTGATGCTGCTTCTTCCAAAAAATTGCCTCTAAAGCAATTTTGTAATACACCCTCTTGTAAAACCTCCCTTAAACTTGTAAGCAAAGGTGTATAAGATTGGGTATATATAGCTCAACCACCCTAAATCCCCAATTATCTATCTAGAATTGGATATTGCCTCTATTATCAGGAATTCTGACAACCGATATCTTGTGATAGAATTAATCTTGTTGTTATGTTTCAGTTTGTTTTGTTTATGTTTTGTTTTAATTCTAGCAGAGTTTAAGTTTTCTGTTTTAGATAAAGTGTGCTGTCAGAGTAATCCTAGCGGATGGCTAAGAATAGAGTAGAGGTTATTTTTAGTGAGCAGTTATTTAGATTCCATTTTTTATTTAGTGGATGTAACCTTTCATATAGCAGTTATGATTTTGTATGTGCTTCTATATATATAAGAAAACCAGAAAATGATGCAGGAAGTTAAGCATCACAAAAAGGCCTCTATTTTCTTGTCTCTGTGATTGTGTGAGTTTCTTGAGCAATCTCAAATTGTGTAACTGGCCGCAAGAAAAATAACCAACATTTGGTATCAGAGCCAAGTTTGTCAAAGCAATGGCCGGTGTTGAAGGAGATCAATCTAAGACACTTGCAGTTCCCAAACCGATGGCCAAAAGTGTCTCTATACCGATCCAGTATCCCATGTTAAGCGAGATTAATTACGGCATATGGGCTGTCAAGATGAAGATAGTCCTTCGTTCGCTGGGAGTTTGGTCTGTGATAGAAGGAGGGGACAAAGATGAGGACAAGGATCAAGGAGCGATGGTTGCAATATCTCAGGCAGTGCCGGACGATGTGATGATGGCAATCGCAGAGAAGCAGTCGGCCAAGGAGGCCTGGGACACTCTCAGGGAGATGCGTATTGGCGAGGATCGTGTCAAGAAGGCACGTGTACAAGTCCTGAAACGGCAACTAAATAAATTGCATATGCAAGAATCGGAAACTGTGAATGAGTATTCGATGAAGTTGATTGCCTTAGTTGGTGAGATCCGATCCCTTGGCACAAAACTTGAAGATACTGAAGTTGTAGAGAAGTTATTCAGTTCGGTTCCAGATCGGTTCCTTCAGATCATTGGAACAATTGAGCAATTTGGAGATTTAGACACGATGTCAGTCTCTGAAGCAATTGGCAGATTGAGAACATTTGAAGAAGGGCTAAAGGGGCGGCATCATACAAAGGGTACAGGGGAACAGTTGCTTCTTAGTCAAGCCGAATGGGAGGCTAAATTCTCAAAAGGTAGAAGAGAAGAAGGTTCAGGCAGTACCAAAAGAGGAGGCCGACATGGAAGGGGTCGGGGCCGTGGACGTGGTCAAGGTGCAGGCCGAGGAGGCAATGATCACACGGGAGATGAACGAAAGCCACGAAAGTTTGATATTGCTAAGGTGAAATGTTACAATTGCAATGATTATGGTCATTTCGCTAAAGAATGTCCCAAACCAAATAGAAGAGAAAAGGCTAATTTGGTTGTAAAGAACAATGATGACGAACCAGCACTGTTGTTGGCTGAAACCTGTGAACTTATCCACACAATACCGAATGAAGGAAAGTTGCTACAAGAAGATGAAATAGCGCTAAAGGCTGTCAGCAACCTGGACACAACCTGGTATTTAGACAGTGGCGCAAGCAATCATATGATCGATTGCATTGAAAGATTTGCAGAGATTGATACAACGATTAGAGGAACAGTTCGGTTTGGAGATGGTTCAATAGTAGAGATACAAGGAAGGGGTTCGATACTCTTTGAATGCTTCACTGGTGAACACAGATTACCCACTAACGTTTACTATATTCCAAGGTTAAAAAGTAACATAATTAGTCTTGGACAGTTAGATGAGAATGGATGTAAGATAGTGATTGAAAGAGGAGTATTGTCTATCCTGGACAGAACACAGAAAATGCTAGTCAAAGTGACCAGATCTGGGAATCGGTTATTCCTTTTGCGTACTTCTCCAACCCATCCAGAATGCCTCCTGGCGAGAAGCAAAGAAGGAGCTTGGCTCTGGCACGCAAGGTATGGACATGTGAATTTTCATGCTTTAAAAATCATGGGTAAAAATGGGATGGTGCATGGCATGCCCTTGATAGATCATGAAGATCGCATTTGTGATGGATGTTTGATTGGAAAACAACAACGAAAACCATTCCCTGCTGAATCAAATTTCAGAGCCGAGTACCCTCTTGAGTTGTGGCATATAGATTTGTGCGGGCCAATCACACCGACTACGAATGGAGGAAAGCGTTATTTTATGCTAATTGTCGATGATTGCACAAGGTTTATGTGGCAGGTTCTGATCTCAAGCAAAGCCGAGGCGTTCGAAAGTTTTAAAAGGATCAAAGCTGCAGCCGAAATGGAGAAGGGGTGTAAGTTGAAAGCTTTTCGAAGTGATCGTGGTGGTGAATTCACATCAAATGAGTTCAAGAGCTTTTGCGAATTAAATGGTATTAAACACTACCTTACTGCACCTTATTCTCCGCAGCAAAATGGTGTCGTGGAACGGAGAAATCAGACAGTGGTTGGCATGGCAAGAAGTTTGCTGAAAAGTAAAAGTGTTCCCGGCGAATTTTGGGGAGAAGCGGTGTCAACGGCAATTTACTTGCTGAACAGAGCACCAACTAAGAGTCTAGTTGACAAGACACCCTATGAAGCCTACTACAATCGAAAGCCAAGGGTTGAACACTTGCGAATTTTTGGATGTATTGCTCATGTGAAGAATGTCACACCTCACCTTCCGAAACTAGCAGATCGAAGCAAACCTATGGTGTTTATTGGGTATGATTTGAATACCAAGGGTTATCGGATGTTTGATCCAAAGACAAAACAGGTGGTAGTGACTCGTGATGCCGTGTTTGATGAAGAAAAGAAGTGGGACTGGACTGATTCATCGGCTACAGAATCTAGACCAGCAAAGGATATCTTTACTGTTCTTTATTTTCCTGTTGCAGGTTCAAGTGATACTGCCCATCAACGAATTGAGGAAGAGATGCTGTATCCTAATATGGCGTCTCCACAGCCAGGGTTCTATCAACCTGGCGAGCCTGAGAATACATCTGCTGGTAACAACAGAGCAGATGGATTCGGCTCTGGAAATGCACAAACTCCAGTGTCGTTTCCTGTTGAGCAGAGGGCATCCGAATTCATCCATCCAGAGGCATCAGAAGTGGGACCAAGAGGGAAACGAGACCTAAACAGTTTGTACGACAAAACTATTCCTACTGAATTGGATTATTCGGGGCTATGTTTGCTAGGAGAGGAGGAGCCTACGAGTTATGAAGAAGCAAGAACCGATTTAGCATGGAGAAAGGCTATGGAAGAAGAAATTTCCAGCATACGGGAGAATGCAACATGGAGGTTAGTTGATTTACCAGAAAATCATAAGCCAATTGGTTTGAAGTGGGTATTTAAATTGAAGAAAGATACTCAAGGCAAAACAATTAAACACAAGGCGAGGTTAGTAGCAAAGGGGTATGTTCAAAAACACGGGATAGATTTTGACGAAGTTTTTGCTCCTGTTGCTCGATTGGAAACTGTACGGTTGTTGATCTCAATCGCTGCACAAAAGGGGTGGCAAGTGCATCACATGGATGTAAAATCCGCTTTCCTTAACGGTGAATTGGAGGAGGATGTGTATGTTCTGCAGCCACCGGGTTTTGAGATAAAAGGAGAAGAGCATAAGGTGCTGAAACTGTATAAAGCTTTGTACGGTTTGCGACAAGCACCTAGAGCATGGAACTCCAAGTTGGATAAGTCTTTGAAGGCACTCGGTTTTGAGAGGTGTCTATTAGAACATACAGGTACACGAGAAAGGAAGGTAATTTAATTGTTGGAGTATACGTAGATGATTTGATCATCACCGGAGAGAGTATTCGAGGCATTGACAAATTCAAATCTCAGATGAAAGGTTTATTTAGCATGAGTGATCTTGGATTACTTAGCTATTATTTGGGGATTGAAGTGTGTCAGACTCCAACAAGAATCACCTTAAAGCAATCGGGTTTTGCAAAGAAGGTGCTGGAGAAATGTGGGATGAAGGACTGTAACTCAACACAGATTCCTATGGAGCCTCGTCTGAAATTGAACAAGGACAGCCTTGAACCTCCTGTAGATGTAACTTTGTATCGAAGTATCGTTGGCAGTTTGAGATACTTGCTGCACACACGTCCAGACTTGGCGTTTGCTGTTGGAATGGTAAGCCGATTTATGGAGAAACCCACGCTGGAACACATGGCAGCAGTAAAGCACATACTAAGGTATGTGAAGGGAACATTGAACTTTGGTTTTGTGTATGAGAAGAAAGAAGGAGATTTGGAGCTGATCGGGTTTTCGGACAGTGATCAGCTGGTGTTCACAAAAGCAGAAAGTGGTGGCGCTGTCTTCATGCGAAGCAGAATATATTGCTGGTTGTGCGGCAGCGTGTCAAGGTGTGTGGCTGAGTCGATTGCTAAGAGAATTGTTGAAAACTGAGCCTAAGGAAGTGGTGCTAAACATAGACAATCAATCCAGGAGCTCCCTTCGATATTGAGATGCCCATGCTTTTCGAATTTAATACCTCGTCCAGGAGCTCCCTTTAGGTACCTAATGAATCTCAAAACAACCTCCATATGGTCCTCACTTAGAGCATGCATGAATTGACTAACACAAATCACTGCATACGCTATGTCAAGTCTTGTGTGAGACAGATAAATTAATTTCCCAACTAATCATTGGTATGTTTCTTTATTTGCTGGGCTTTGGTTTGGGTCCATGCCTAACTTGGAATTTTGTATCACCGATGTATCAGTAGGTTTACATTCAAGCATACCAACTTCGGCCAAAAGATCAAGGATGTATTTTCTTTGAGAAAGGAAAATACCGTTCCTGTTTCTAGAAACCTCAATTCCTAGAAAATATTTTAATCCACCCAAATTTTTTATTTCGAATTTCTTTGATAATTTTGTCTTTAACAATTTAATCTCTGTATAATTATCACCAGTAATAATCATGTCATCAACATATATGATCAAAATTGTTATTTTACCTTGATCTCTCTTGAAAAACATGGTGTGATCTGAGTTACCTTGGGTATAGCCGAAACCTTTCATTGCTTTACAAAATCTGCCGAACCATGCTCTTGGTGACTGCTTTAGTCCGTATAATGCTTTTTCTAGTTTGCACACCTTCTCATTCGACCTTGAGTGCTGATATCCAGGCGGGACATCCATGTAGATTTCTTCTTCCAAATCTCCATGTAAAAAAACATTCTTTACGTCGAACTAGTGTAGTGACCAATCAAGATTTCCTGCAAGGGATAAAAGAACTCGAATTGTGTTTAGTTTAGCAACAGGTGAAAAAGTTTCTTGGAAATCAATTCCATAAGTCTGTGTCTATTTTCCCTTCAGCATTATATTTCACTGAAAAAAACCCACTTACACCCAACAGTTTTTTTTCCTTTTGGTAATTCAACCAACTTCCATATACCATTTTTTTCTTAAGGCATCCATTTCAACTTCCATTGCTTCCACCCATTTTGGATCTTCAAGGGCTACTTCTAAGTTGTTTGGCACCTTTACCAAGGATATCTGATTTGAGAATTCTTTTAGTGGTCTTGATAATTTTTCTGTTGTGGTGTAATTGGCAATAGGTATCTTATCTCTTTACTTATTCCATCTTTAGGAACATACCGTTTTGGTGGTTTTCCCCGATTAACCCTTGGTGGCAATTTAGAAAAAATCTTAAGAGAACTTACCTCGGGATCATTCTCAGGAGAGCATGGCTCTTGTCGTGATGAGTCGGATTGTATTACTATTTCATTCTCAGCATGTTGGTTTACTTGATCCTCCATATCCCAAACATTATATGTATTGATGCTATTCTGGATTTCTGCCCCATTCGGCTGAACATCAATTTCTGCTATATTCGGACCCAAATCAAGTTCTGCCATATTCGGCTGATCCTCTGCCATTTCGGCTGACCCTCAAACCCTGCCATATTCGGCTGACCCTCAAATGATGCCATATTCGGCTGTTGAGTGGGTTGAGAGTAAGAGTCAATTTGGTGAGTAAGAAAACTTGGATATTGTTCACACATAATCTCCCCCTGAACAGGAACTTGGGTTTGTTTGAAAAATGTCTCTTGTTCAAAAAATGTGACATCCATAGTTGTATAAAATTTACGTGTAGTTGGATTATAACATTTATATCCCTTTTGATGGGCACTGAACCCCAGAAACACACTTTTCTGCACATGGATCTAATTTTGATCGAAATTTCTTTTGAACATGGACATATGCTATACATTGAAAGATCTTTGGTGGTAGATTTAGAATTGATGGAATAGTGATTTGAGAGGAAAGGGTTTATAAGGGGGTTCTGTTATTTTTGTTGGGGTTCGGTTTATTAAGTAGACTGCAAATGACACTGCATTGTCCCAAAAAATAAAAGGCACATGGTTTTCGAATAGGATAGACCGTGTTGTTTCAAGAATATGTCTGTTTTTTCGTTCAGCTACCCCATTTTGTTGAGGTGTTTCGACACATGAGGTTTCATGTAAAATTCCTTTTTCTTTAATTTTTTTTGTAATGTACTGTTAACATATTCAGTTCCATTGTCATTTCTCACAACCTTTATTTCTCTTTCAAACTGGGTTTTCACCATCCGGTAGTAATTTTGAAACACAAAAGGAACTTCATCTTTAGTTTTAATTAAATATACCCATGTCATATGACTAAAGTCATCAGTAAAGAGAACAAACCACCTACATCCAGATTTAGAGACAATTGGAGACGGACCCCACACATTAGTATGAATCAAATCAAAGGGAAATAAGCTTTTACTCATACTACCAAGATAAATTGTACGATGACTCTTTGCCTTAATACAAGTCTCACAATTAAATACTTCATTATTCAAACCCAAAAATAAATGAGGAGAAAGTTTTCTCATATACTCAAACGAGGGGTGCCCTAATCTTTTGTGCCATAACCAAACCATGTTTCTTAAATTCGTCATATCATCTTGAGCCAGACATGTCTTTCCAATCATCGGGTCATCCAAGTAATACAATCCGTCCCGCTTAGTACCACGGCCAATGATCTCCCTTGTGAGGATATCCTGCACAACATAGTGGTCGGGAAACATGAGTATCACACAATTTAGTTCTTCAGTTAGTTAACCTACTGATATCAGTTTTGTGGTTAATGATGGTACCAAAAGAGTGTTCTTAAGAGTTAAGGAATGTGAGAAAGATACATCTCCAGCCCCTTGTACCGGGTATGCTATTCCATTTGCATTTAATATACCATTTTTATGAGGCTGTTTAAGGTTTACAAGATCACTACTAGAATATGTCATGTGATCCGTTGCCCCTGAGTCTACTACCCATCTTTGTATATTTAAATTTTCTCTTGAGTTAGAGACATTACCTTGAGCCGGTTTCTTACCCATGTTTTAAATATCAGAGGTCAAATGAAGACTTCCAGAGCCACTTCCTGTTGCAGCCACACATTGGGCCGATACACTATTGGTTCCTACCCGACCCACACCTGGATCAGAACTAGACCCATGCTGCATAGTGTTCTGGATGGGTTGAGAAGTTTTGGAATTTGCATACTGGACAGAAGACGAACTCACCATGTTTGGATCAGCATGGACCTCTTCAGAGTTAATGGAATTGGCCCGACCTTTTGATGAGAATTTTTTCTTTGGTTCCTTCCACCAGTGAGGGTAATTACCGGTTAATTTAAAATAATTTTCCCTAACATGTCTCATTCCTCCACAATAGGTACACTTTAGTTTTGATTTATCCAAAGAAGAAATATTTTTGTTGAGAGATAGATTTACCATAGGTTGCTTGTATCCTTTTGACACCATTGCTACTGACTCGTGAGTTGTCTTCACCCCCTTTCATCATAATTCCTTGACGAGTTGCTTCCCTTTGTACTCGAGCATATGCTTGTTCTACTGTAGGAAACAGAGTCATTTGCAACACATCGGCCCTCATGTTGTCTAGTCGATCATCAAGCCCATCTAAGAATGTATACACCCGGGTCTCTTGAATGAATGCATGAAAATTTTCAATATCTTCTGTATGGATCATTGGGTTAGGTGATAACCTGAAATTATATCTATTCAAACCTAGGGTTAGTTATGTAAATTAAGCCAAGTTCTGATTAAATTAGGTTTAATTAGGTAAAAATGTCTGAAAGTTCAAGTTACTGCCCTAGTTATGTTTATTTTACAGGTAATCAAGTGTTTGGAGCTTAACGGAGCAAAACGGGTGATTTGTAGCAAGTCAGCACGCAGATTGGAGCAACTGTCAATGTTATTGCGGCCCGCAACAAAGCAAGTCAGAGCCCCTTCATTCCTGCACATTCATTGCGGCCCGTAACCATACCTATTGCGGCCCGTAATGACTTCTACAGTTTCTTCTGCGCGACAAGTTAACTGCCTCCATTCATTGTGGCCCGCAATGAATGTATTGCGGCCCGCAATAAGTCGGTTCAGAGCCCGAATTTGCTGTTTTTAGTGATATATTTTTAGGTTTTACAGGGGGGTATAAAAGGAGACCTGTAGAATAGATAGGGAACGTTTTTTTTAGATAGAATTTCTGGTTTTAACAAGGAGAAGAAAGAAAGAGAGGAGGGAGAAGAGAACATCATCGATCAATCGGTTTTATTATTTTCTTTCCTTTGGAACTCTTTTACTCTTTTGATTTCATTTGTGTTTTAGCCATGACTGGCTAAAGGCTTTTCTAGGGTTGATTAGGGTTGTACTTGAAACTTTTGTTATGATTTAGTTGGTTTTATTTCATATGTTCTTGTTCTTTGTTATGATCTATTCTTTATTTTAATTGATTGTGAAGACTTAATCAAAATCACATGAAATCTTAGGATTTAGTATTTGCAATTGAGAAATTGAATGTTAAGTCCAGACCATAAGGAATATGATATTTGATAGGCTAAGTACCGAGAGGTGATGCTTGTCTTATACGGGCTTTACCTAATAGTTTAGACAAATTGTGCCAAGTACCGAGAGGTGAAAGACGGTTTTCTATATTAATTGGGATAGTAAGAACTTAATGACTTTAGATTAGTGTAGCCAAGTACCGAGAGGTGACGTTTATTCTAATTTAAAGATGGTATTAATATAGAGATATCACTTTGTACCTACAACATCCAACTGTGGATAGGAATCCTAAGAAACCCTAATTTCTCATACTTGTTGAAAATCAGATTTTGCTTTAAGACTTTAGTTTAATTCAGTTTAATCAAAACCAAATCAACCTTTTGAACAAACAAAAACTTTTTTATTTTCTTTTACTAAATTAAATTGTTAGGTTAGAAAAGATATTACAAATTGTCCCTGTGGAGACGATCCCTAAGTACTACTCGACAAGGTTGTACACTTGCAACCGAATCGGGCGTAAATTAGGATTTATTGCTTGTATTGCAAACAACACATCAAGTTTTTGGTGCCGTTGCCGGGGACAACAGTGAATATTATTTCAGACATAAGTAATTTAGTCAGTAATTGTTTAATTCCCTTTTGCTTTCTTTCTCTCTCATTTTTTTTAGGTTGAAATTTGGCAGAGGAACCTCCAACCCCGAACGTCACAGATTTGGTTGAGTGGTTTTCTAGGTGAGGGTCAACCCATCTCTTCTACGAGAGAAGGAACAAACACCCATCAAGGGGACCTTTCTTGCACTTAAGTCCACGCCGATTAGACATGTCGATCGGAGCCGAAGAAATTCGTTTTGAAATCCTTCAGCGGGAACGGGATCAGATGGCCGCTGAACTTCGACGTTTACGGGCAGCTGCTATTGAAAGAGAAAACAATGAAGCGGCTGATGCCAACCGCCCCTTGAGAGACTTTACAGCACCTAGGGCTGAGGAAATCCACCTTGGTTATACGGCACCTACTATCAATGATGAAGAATACCAAATTCCGCCTGCATGGGTTAGCATGGTACAGCGTAATCTGTTCCATGGTCTGCCTCACGAAGATGCCACATAACACTTAGCCAATTTTGAAGAAATCTGCAGTACAATTAAGGTACAAACTGTTTCTCCTGAAGATCTCAAAGTTATGGCTTTCACTTTTTCTCTTGCAGATAAGGCTAAAAGTTGGATAAGGGGACAACGACCCGAGAACATGAATACTTGGCCTAAGGTAGCAAATGCTTTTCTTAACAAATTCTTTCCGCCATCCAAAACAAACTCCTTGCGCCATCAAATCCACAATTTCCGACAAAAAGGAGATGAAACCATGAGCGAGGCATGGGAGAGGTTTCAAGAACTGCAGAGGTACTGTCCCCATCATGGTATCGAGAGGTGGAATTTATTGCAGATCTTCTACAACAGCCTTATGCCGCAAGACAAGGGCATGTTAGATGCAGCTGCTGGAGGTAGTCTCATGAATAAAGGAGCTGCTGATGGATACAAGTTGGTTGATGACATGGCTCTCAATCAAAGCCAATGGCACAACCCTAGGGAGACACCGATAATCTTGCAGCGGGGAATGAAAGAAGTGAATTTGAATCCAAACTAGGCTGCAGAAATTGCTGCTTTGAATCGCAAAATTGATCAACTGAGGTAAACAATTTGTGATGGTACTAATCATCTAGCAATTAACTTTGGTATAAGTGATGGGGGTAGTTTTAAGGAGGTTAATGCAATTAGCCAAGGTAATTTTAAACCGAATAACAATCCTTACTCCAATACTTATAACCTCGGTTGGAGAAATTACCCAAACTTTTCGTGGAGACAAAATGACCAACTGACCCAAGGTAATCAAAACAACCAAGGTAACTCAAACTTTAATAGACAAAATCAAGGTTATGGTAACCAAGGGTATGATTCTAATGCACAACCGAAATCCAATCTTGAATTGATGATGGAAGCTTTCATGACAAGTCAAAACCAAAAGTTTGATGAATTGACCAAAAAGGTAGATATGTTGGCAACCCAAAATAAAATGCTTGAAAACCAAGTTGCACAACAAGCTACACAATTCTCCCGCCAACCGGGCACCCTTCCACCAAAACCTGAGAACAATCCCAAGGATGTCAAGGCAGTTAGGCACATGCTTCGCAGTGGTATGTAATATGTGGATCCACTTATGCCAAAGGACGACTATGTACAGCCGCAAGGTGAAGAGACACGAAGCAATGGTGAGCACATCTCCACACATGAGGATTCCGCCTCAAAGAAAACTACACCAATTGCACCAAGCGACCATGCCAAACAAGCAAAACCATCTCAAGATGAGTTGCCAAAGGTAAGTGCACAGGTACCTCTCTACATCCCTCCTCACAAATACGCACATTTTCCTGGTAGACTTAAGAATGAGAAAACCGACAAACAATTTGCCAAATTCCTTGAATTGTTGAAACAATTGCATGTGAACCTACCATTGACTGAGGTAATGACCCAAATGCCGGTTTACACCAAATTTTTCAAGGACATTCTTTCAAATAGGCGTAAGCTTGAGGAAGTACAAATGGTATCCTTAGACATGAACGGTAGTGCCATGGTAATGAATGAATTGCCCAAAAAGTTGGATGATCTGGGTAAATTTTTCATACCATGTTCCATAGGGAATGTCCAATTTAAACGTGCACTCTGTGATCTAGGAGTAAGTGTAAGTCTTATGCCTAAGTCGGTGTATGATAGGTTAGGTGTTGGGGAACTTAAGCCAACTAGAATATCTCTCTAATTAGCATATCAATCGGTTAAGTTACCTCTAGGAGTGGTAGAGGACTTGCCAATTCAAATTGGCAAGTTCTTTGTACCAATAGACTTTGTTGTGGTTGACATGGATGATGACACAGCTTTCATTGTCCATGATGGGATTATAACAATGAATATTGGTGAAGAAAAATTGACCTTCGATATCAAAAGATCTATGAGATATCCATCTAACGATCAAAGCGTTTTTAGTGTTGAGATTCTTGACAGGTTTTTAGATGAAGAACTCATGAACAACTTGAAGAAGGGTTCCGTTGAGTATTGGATGGATCAGGAGTGCGAAAAAGCTCGAAAAATTAACTTTGTTGATTTCATTGTGGCCCGAAATGATATCCATTGCGGTCCGCAACATTATCAGTCAGAAGAGAAAAATTGCGATTTCATTGCGGTCCGCAACCACTCTTATTGCGGCTGCAACAACTTCAGACGGAAGTCCATCAATCAGACTTCATTGCGGCCCGCAACAAATCTATTGCGGCTCGCAATGAACCCTTCCCAGATGACCTGATGCCTATTATGAGCCCAATTTTCCAAGTTTCAACCGCTGAGATCCTTCCGAAACCTCGGAGGATGCACCCAAGGTAGAACTAAAGCCATTGCCCTCGACCTTACGCTATAAATACCTTGGTCCGAACCAAACCTACCCCGTTATTGTCAATGCATCTCTCAACCAAGACCAAACCGCACAACTTCTGCAAATATTGAGGATGCACCGAAAAGACTGGAGTTTGAGACTAGATGACACACTTTGGGCATACCGCATAGCCTGCAAAATGCCAATTGGCATGACGCCTTTCAAGCTTGTCTATCGCAAGCCATGTCATTTGCCGGTCGAATTGGAGCATAAGGCATTTTGGGCTATCAAGTCTATTAACTTTGACATGCTTCGAGCTGGAAAAAAGCGCATCCTCGACTTGCATGAACTTGAGGAGATTCGTCTCAGCGCATATGAAAATGCCAAAATTTATAAGGAGAAGACGAAGCAATGGCATGACAAGCACATAATATGAAGGGAGTTTAAAATTGGTGATTATGTTTTATTGTTCAATTCACGTTTTAAGCTTTTTGCAGGTAAACTCAAGTCCAAGTGGAGCGGTCCATTTCAGGTGAAACGTGTGTTTGAACATGGAGCGGTGGAGATTTGGAGCGAGCGAACTAGAGCATTTAAAGTAAATGGGCAGCGATTAAAAGTGTACAACTATGGAGAACCGGTTGAAGGGATGACAAGCATCTCCCTTACCGATACACAAACGAACTAGAAAAGGAGAATGGTCAAGCTCGAGACGCTAAATGAGCGCTTCTTGGGAGACAACCCAAGCAATTTACCTTTTTGCACATTTAAATTGATTTGCATTTAGATAAGTTTATTTAGGCATACAAAAAAAAAACAAAAAACAAAACAAAAAACAAAAAACAAAAAAAACAAAAAATTCAGGCATATTGCAGTCCGCAATGCTCCCAATCTTTTTTTTAGTTTTTGTTAACTTAATCGAATTTTCAAATTTTTCAACTTTTTCAGGTTGGTTGCAGTTCGCAATCAATTTTCTTATGGCCTGCAACGAGGGATCCGACAGGAAAATGGAGAAAGAAAAGGGGGGTCCTTTTTGCAAAATTTTCGTTCTCTCCCTATTTTGATCTCTCTGTCTTGACCCCTTCTCCCATCGTGGCCGATCTGGAGCCTAGCCACACCGCCTCACCCGTACCAGCACCCCTTTCCTCCCTCTTCTTCTCCCTCCACCGCACCTGATTACCAGAACCCCTCCTCATTTTCCTACATTGATTACGGCCCGTAGTCAAACCTCTTGCGGCCCGCAACAAAGAACGCAAAGTCAATTCTTTGCTGACCACATATACACACACATGTCGCGCTCTGGATTTGTTTCAGCTGATCCGATACCGAGGCGCACACCATCTCAGGAGGATGATGCACCTCCTCAGCAAGATTGAGCAGCACTATTTCGCTTGCATTGTGAGTTTTCTTATTCCCTTTTTTTTCATTCTTAAGTTTGTTTGTTGCACCGAGACGGTGCCAATGGATAGGCTTGGGGGGGTAAATTGTAGGAATTGTATCTATCTTGTATCTTAGGGAATTTGTTTGTTTGCTTTTGTTTAGGATAAAAATAGTAAGTTTTGTGCATTTTAGGGGAAAAAAATACAATTTGAGGGCATATTTCAAAAAAAAAAAAAATTCTGTTTGGTGATTTCGATGATATAACCTCATGGCACAAAAAAAGGTAAATATTTGGCAAGTTATGATACCTTATGATACCTTAGTACCTGTGGTCTTCTATTAAGAACCCATCTTACATGTTAAAAATCAAGTCTCAGACGCGCAAGGCCAAGGGTTTCCGAAAGGCTTGGTACCCGTAGGAGACTTTGCGTGAGACTCAGAAATCCTTTTCTAACCGGACTTAATTGAACAAAGGTGTAGGCTGAAAAAGTGAGCTATGTTGGATTGAAGTCCTTAGGACAGATACATCCGCATAATATATAAAAAAAAAGAAAAAAAAAGAAACAAAAACAAAATAAAAATGAGTGGAAAAATGAGCGAGCCAAAAACAGACGGATGCACAGTTAAAAAGTCAAGCGTCAGGCACAATCTACACCCTTAACTAAAATTTTCTTTTTCAAAGGATTTTCTAGAATTAGTTGTCACTTGTAGAATTGGGAGAAGAATTCAAGGTTCACTAACTCTGAGGTGTCATGTAGGTATAAATTTGCTTAATTAAAACCGAAACTTGCGTTTGTGAGGTGAAGAAGATCATTGAAAGAAATCCGAATAATTGTTCTGCCACACTCATGCTTTGAATTAAGTTGTTTAAACCCTAATTTGCCTTGACTGACCAATTTTTAATTTTAGCCCTTGTTATTAGGATAGTTTAGATAACTTGGTTTAAAAGACGTAACCAGTCCCGGGGATTTCCGTTAGTGTTTAGACTTGCTTGGGACAAGCAAGGACTAGGCCTGGGGGAATTTGATAAGCTGAAATTATATCTATTGAAACCTAGGGTTAGTTATGTAAATTAAGCCAAGTTTTGATTAAATTAGGTTTAATTAGGTAAAAATATCTGAAAGTTCAAGTTACTGCCCTAGTTATGTTTATTTTATAGGTAATCAAGTGTTTGGAGCTTAACGGAGCAAAACAGGTGATTTGTAGCAAGTCAGCACGCAGATTGGAGCAACTATCAATGTTATTGCGGCCCGAAATGAAGCCCATTGCGGCCCGCAACAAAGCAAGTCAGAGCCCCTTCATTCCTGCACATTCATTGCGGCCCGTAACCATACCTATTGCGGCCTGTAATGACTTCTACAGTTTCTTCTGTGTGATAAGTTAACTGCCTCCATTCATTGCGGCCCGTAATAAGTCGGTTCAGAGCCCAAATTTGTTGTTTTTAGTGATTTATTTTTAGGTTTTACAGGGGGGTATAAAAGGAGACCTGTAGAATAGACAGGGGACGTTTTTTTTAGATAGAATTTCTGGTTTTAACAAGGAGAAGAAAGGAAGAGAGAAGGAGGGAGAAGAGAACAACATCGATCAACCGGTTTTATTATTTTCTTTCCTTTGGAACTCTTTTACTCTTTTGATTTCATTTGTGTTTTAGCCATGACTGGCTAAAGGCTTTTCTAGGGTTGATTAGGGTTGTACTTGAAACTTTTGTTATGATTTAGTTGGTTTTATTTCATATGTTCTTGTTCTTTGTTATGATCTATTCTTTATTTTAATTGATTGTGAAGACTTAATCAAAATCACATGAAATCTTAGGATTTAGTATTTGCAATTGAGAAATTGAATGTTAAGTCCAGACCATAAGGAATATGATATTTGATAGGCTAAGTACCGAGAGGTGATGCTTGTCTTATAAGGGCTTTACCTAATAGTTTAGACAAATTGTGCCAAGTACCGAGAGGTGAAAGACGGTTTTTAATTGGGACAGTAAGAACTTAATGACTTTAGATTAGTGTAGCCAAGTACCGAGAGGTGGCGTTTATTCTAATTTAAAGATGATATTAATATAGAGATATCACTTAATTTGTACCTACAACATCCAACTGTGCCTTCATAATTAAAAGAACAAATTTAATAAACCAATTAGTCATAACACTAGTGGATAGGATCCCTAAGAAACCCTAATTTCTCATACTTGTTGAAAATCATATTTTGCTTTAAGACTTTAGTTTAATTCAGTTTAATCAAAACCAAATCAACCTTTTGAACAAACAAAAACTTTTTTATTTTCTTTTACTAAATTAAATTGTTAGGTTAGAAAAGATATTCCAAATTGTCCCTGTGGAGACGATCCCTAAGTACTACTCGACAAGGTTATACACTTGCAACCGAATCGGACGTAAATTAGGATTTATTGCTTGTATTGCAAACAACACATCATTAGGGCGACGAAAATCAATTTCACCCCACAAGGTTTGTAACTAATTGTAATATTTCTCAACTATTCTACCCAACTGTTTTAGTCGAGTCATCTTTTTATTGAGATCAAATACCTCAGCGGTGTTATTACCATCATAGAAGGTGGTTGCTATAGCGTCCCATACGTCTCTTGCTGTTGGGTATCGAATAAAGTTCACGAACAATTTCTCATGCAGTGAGTTGAGTAGCCACCCTTTTACCACCGAATCATCTATATCCCACTTTTGATGCAGCGGGTCGCCCGGCTTTGGTGGATTTACGTCACCTTTGATGTGCTTCAATTTGTCACGCCCCTTGATGTACATCTCAGCTGCTTGAGACCAGATTGCATAATTAGCTCTAATACTAGATTGCAATAATCCTTCTGTCGCTGGAGCATGCTGCAGAGGTGGTTGTTGCATAGCGGTTTCTTGTAAAAGGACAAGTTGGGTTAATTTTTCGAGGAGGCCAGGCTTTTGTTAGGGCAACATCATGGATTTCTTGTATTATGGCAGTATCAGGAACTTCTTCTGCCATTGCAAGATCAAAGAGAAATTTGTATGGAGCGATTATGCTCTGATACCATGTAAAAAATAAATTAAAGAAGTAATTTAACACCACACTCCGCCCAACCCCTTCCATTGTTTTTTATTTCATTGAATAATTTAGTACAACATTATACATACAATTTGTATGTCATGCTTTATATAGATTACAGCCTTATGGTTTTAATCAGAGAAAGAATCATGCACCCTGATTTTGCCTAGCTAATTTTAGAAATAACATTACACATTATGGAAGAAATAAATCTATGAAGATTACACAATCTTTGTATACTGGAAGAGGCGCTCCAAGAATATTAGAGTGATTTCCATTCCTGATTTCATTCCTCTGGATTCAGTGTGCCATCTATTCTACGTGCAGCTTGTAGTTCCAACATGAAGGGGAAGGTACCTAGTCTACATCCCATCAATCTTGCTAGAGATGGGCTAATTGTTTCGGAGTTTTGAGTTAGTAGTAACTCATATTTGTTCAGGTTTACTTGTAGACCTAAAATGTTTTTGAAGGTTATGAAAGCAATTATTAGCATCTGGAGCTGTTGTTTCTCTGGTTTCACAAAGAAAAACACATCATTGGCATATAGCAGGCATGGTTTCATTCCGTGGTATGGCAATCTTATTGCTCCAGTGTTGACTAGTTTTGTGAACCATCTTGATAAGAAATCCATAGAAATTATAAATAAAAATTGTGATAATGGATCTCCTTGACGAACCCCTCATTTTAAAATAATTTTTTTTTCAAATAAATCGTTAACAATCACCTGAGAGGTACCTTGAAGCACTGCTACTTTTATTATTATATGCCATTTTGGAGGGAATCCCAAATTCATCATCACTTTATCAATGAAGATCCAACTTATTGTATTGAATGCCTTTTGTATATCCGCCTTACATATTGCCAGTGGTACTTTTGAATCCTTGTAGTGGTGAAGAACTTGTTGTGCATAAATAAATCCTTCCGTGATTTGCTGATTTTTAACGAAACCCATCTGTGCTATATCCACCATCTTGTGTATATGTAATTGAACCCTATTTGCCAATATTTTAGAAAACAATTTCTGAATTGTGTGTATATCGGTTTGAACTCCTCCGGTTTTGTTGCATGATCATTCTTTGGTATGAGAACTATGTATGATGTATTGAGAGGTTTTGAGGACTGTCCTTGTTGAGTTACCTTGTAAAAAACCTTGTGTATATCCTCTATAATGATATCACAATATTTTTTGAAAATTCTCCTGTGAACCCGTCTAGACCCGTACTTTTGTTTGACGGCCATTGTCGTATAACATCCTTGATTTCTTGAATTGTTATGCCCTCAATTAGCTCATATAGATCCAGTTGGTTCGGGTATAAATTAGACCAGCACATTTTGGGAATTTGAGTAGATTCTGCTCCCATTAGTTTGATAAAATATTGAAAAAATGCTTGCGCATTCGTTGTCTGATCAGTATATTGCTGTCCATTTATTCAATCTGCGCTACCATGTTAACTCTATTTGAATTTGAGGCATGAGCATGAAAGAATCGTGTTCCTTTATCACCATGTAATTCCCGTCTTGTTTTTGCTTGTTGTCTCCATAAATCTTCTTCATAAACGCCAAATCTTGGTATCTTTTCTTAATTATTTCTGTAATTAACTTCTCCAAATTCTATTCTTCTCATATTTCTCTTACTCTATCCATCCATCCAATAAAATTCCTGCAAGTTTTTATCTGTTCCTTCAGTTTTCCTGCCTTCTCATTTGCCCATGTCTTGATGTTGAGTTGTAATTTTTGAAATTTCTTACATAACTCAACTGATAGCCTCTATCAGTTCTTTCAAAAAAAAGAAATTTCTTACATAACTCAGTTGGGTCTGTAGCAACCGGCATTGACTTCCAAGATTGCTTGACAATTTCTTCTAGTTCTTCAAACTGCAGCCATACATTTTCGAATCTTAAAAAAATTGGTTTTCATAAAATCGGTTTTTTCTTTATAAAGAATCGGACAATGATCCGAAGAAGTATTCGGCAAAGTCTTCTGTGATGAATTTGGATAGAGATTGTTCCATTCTGTCGAGATCAGAAACCGGTCAAGTCATGCCATTATTGGTTGCTGCTGTCCATTTGACCATGTAAATTGCCCCCCATAAAGTGTCATGTTTAATAATCCCAACAAAGAAATCAAATTAGCAAACTGTAGTGGCAGCCTCCAAGCCGAGCTACTTGGCTGATTTCGGTCATTTCCATCAAGTGTTAAGTTGAAGTCACCGCATACGACCCACGGTGTGTTATCTGTTGGTTTCAACTGAGCAATTTCTCGTAAGAAGGGACGGTGGTTGCTGCCTGATGAAGGACCATGTTAACCAGAATTTTCTTGTATCATTGTTAATTTGAAGAAAAACCGAAATGGGATGAACACCAATTTCTGTTTGCACTATTGAGAATTTTCTTGAGCAAATTGCTAAGATTATTCCTCCTCTTGTTCCAATTGATTCCATAACTCTGTATGTATCAAGTCTTCGACCACAAACTTCACTTATAATCTGATCCATAACCTGCTGCAATTTTGTTTCTTGTAGAACTACCACATCCAGCTTTTCGATCAAAATTGTTTGTCTAACCCCCAAACGCTTGTTACGGTCATTAGGACCATGAACATTCCAACTCAGAAAAATAAATTTCTGATTGTAATTCATGATAAACTGATAACAACATCACACAAAATTAAAAAACTCTAACACTTTCCATTAAAACTTTTACTGGCCATGAAGCTAGTGCCACTTTGATACATTCCAAGCTCTCGACAATTTAAAGTACTGACAACCCAAACTGCAAGAACAACTAACCTCTCTAAACAATGAGAAGTTTTGCTCAACATTTAAAAAAAAAAGAAAGACTAAGCATTAAAAACTGACAACAACTTTAAACCCTACAGTAATCGGGTACTACCCGTTAACACAAAACTTATTAAGTTCCTTGGTGTTGATCTTCTTTGAGCGCATTCTCTATTTCTTTCTCCAAATCCAGACTCATCTCTCCTCCTGTTATGAGAACCACAGCCTCTGCCTGTGCCATATTCAAGTTATCAAAAGACTTCATGTACTCTTCATATTGTAGCAATCCAAATGGTTTCATATTGTAGCAATCCAAGTTGTTGCCATAGCTGACACCTAAGATGTCGCAGTACCGCTTGTAGAACCCTATCCGATCTGTTACTTTGCCAGTTGTATCGGACCCTTTATCACACTCAATGCCTCCATTGATAATGTTAGTGACCACACCGTACCCTGGCTGCCTGCCAGCAGACTGGTCAGCAGCTGATGGACTCCACTGGCCAGTCATGACAGCGTGGCATGATGGCTTCGGTGATTGGGCGGTCATCCAAAACCACAGTGCAGATTTGAATGAGACGGTGGGGTCCGTGGCTACTAGATCAGGGTTGCTGAGCAGATTTTGGCTGATTGCTTGACCACATGGACCATAGTTGTAGTTACTGAAGAAGAAATCAATCAAGCATTTTCATCAAGCGGATGGGTACATATATAATGGTACCATGTCTTAGCTAGTACCGTTATGATAATTAGGTTAATTTATTATTTTTTTTTTTTCTGTTGTGTATGCATGCGACTTGGATTCTATATAATTAATAAAATTTAGTGGTATGGATCTCCACCTTTACAACAACAAAAAAAAATTGACAAAGCATTTATTAGATATAAATACAGTTATGTAGTAGAACTGATTATTGGTGATTAAATGATGTGAAGGAAAAATAACTTACTAGGAGATCTGAATAGGTCCTCGGCCATAGTACTTCTGGCCTGAAGCGCAAGGGTATTGCATGTTCGGAGAGCAGTAATCACCAGCATTTCCATTATTCTCTCTAAGGAAGCAGTACCCCCATGTGTAAGGGCCATCCGGTGCAGTTGCCCAACCGCCTATAAATCAAAACAATTTTTAATCATTCATGTTTGAAAATTGAAATATGTTAGTACATAATTTATCAAAAAATACCAGTGGTTTCATGGGATGTTTGGGCCAAGAAAGCTGCAATCTCGCGCTTTTGTGTATCTGTGTCTCCAGTCGTTCCAAATTGACTGTAGGAGTTGGCAGCGGCAATAAATGCGTTGTATGTGTAGAAACCCTTCCCATGACAAGCATCATCATTCCTGTGTTTCAGCATTTGTTCAAAAATTGATGAACTGATAATGGATCCAACACCACTGCCACTGCCGCCGCCACCACCACCACCACCACCACCGCTACACTGGCTTTGGCAACCGTCACCACAGTAATCTGATGTGGATCCACAATAGCCAAACTTGCTACAACACAGGTTGTTGGCGCATGTTTTGCCACTAGCCTGAGACCCACATTGTTGGGCTTGGATGGTCAGGGACAAGGTTCCTAAGCAAAATAAGGCTATGGTAAAGAGCTTTATTAGTACTTCTCTCATGGTTCAACTGTTGGTGTGTTGAAAGGAAAGATAATTGTGTTGTGATCAGAAAGGGGAAGGAGGGGCTATTTATATCGGCAAAGGGTTGCAAAAGAGTCGCAATTGGACGGCTTGACTTTAGACTTTAATTGCATTGCATCTGCATTACTTTTTTAGTGGCAAGACGTACACAAGGCAGCTGGCAGCATAGGACAAGTAGGAAAGCAAGGGACAAGAACAAATTAAAAAATTATCTAATCTCATTAGGAGGTTGGACTTAATTTATACTTGAACGATGTTATTAGTAAAATGAATTATTTATCGGATAAGTTGAAATACTTTTATTTTTATATATCAATATGTGCTTAGATATATAACTTGGGAACAAAAAATGTTATATATCTATATGTGCTTAGATATATATATATATAACTTTTTTTTATATGTACCTTTAATTCTATATATGCTTAGCTAGATTCATTAATGCTTAGATTCATTAATGTTTGCACACTGAATTCGAAACAAAATTATCAAATTTTATTTACATGTCATAAAAATTTGTTGCCAATTTTATATTTTAATTACATGTTACAAAAATACCAACTTAGAAGCTAAAATTTTTTAAGTTGAATGACAACATATTACAATCATATGTGCATCTCATATTAACTTTTTGTGATGGTACTTTTTGCGACGGACGACCGTTATAAATATGTTTTTTCCTCACAAAAAGTATCTACTTTGTTGTAGTCGAAGGTTGGTAACCACTACCAAATTTTCAAAAAAAAAAAAAAATTCAATTCAATTCAATTGAAGAACACTAAATTAAAACCACCAGAAGTTACAAATTAAAGCCAAATTACAAAAGGCACTATCTAAATCTACGAACTAAAAGATTAAACCTACTCGGATAAGTTTGAAAAATAAAAATAAAAAACCCAAGATTACATATTCACAAAATTTTATTTTATTTTGAGTTTATGTCCGATTAATTCTATAATATGATCCATTTTCATTTTTGCATAACAACAAATAACGATCTCGATTCGAGCACGAAACTTGAAGGAGAAAAGATATATTTGGGAAATTGAGACAGAATTGCTTAATTAAAAGCAAAAATTTCCGTGAAGGGATTCACTTTTTTTTATTAGCTCCGTTTCTTAATTGAATTAGAGGGAGATAGAGAGTAAGGGGAAACATGCACGTAGAGAGAGTTTTCTCTTAGCTCTTAAAAATCTAATTTATGTGCTTTAAACAGTCCTCGCTGATCCCAAAAGATAATCAAATGGCAATTTTGATAGAACGCTGAAATTTAAATTGCTAAGTCATGATTAATGCTAAATTAAAATTGCCTTTGTAAATTTGAATATTTTTTTTACCTTATTTGAAATTAATGTCAAGATTTATTTCGGATTGCTCGTTAATTGTGATCTCATTTCATAACAAATACTAAATACACGCGGATACATTAGTGATCAGGGGTGGACCTACATGGTCCGGGGGGGGATGTTTTAGTGGAGATTCTGACCAGCTTTGTTCCTCTTCTCCGAAATTTTTTTTGCTTCCTCTGAATGTTCGATTTATAATTAATTCGGGTTAAATTTAGGATTAAAATTGACATAAATTTGTTGAATTTTGATTGGTAATTTTGACTTAATTTTCAAATGAAGTACAAAAATATATAATATATGTGCCTACTTATTATCATATGGTCATCCGTGCTATGGCCATAAACCTATCGTATAAACTTTAAACTTCGATTTAAGTAGCTCAGTAAATTGGTTATTTAATTAACTTATAGACTGTCAATTTTTACTATATTTGAATTTTTTTTACTATTTTTCATGATTTATGAAAGATGACAAAAAATAGTCTAAAATATTGACAATTTTCTTTTATTATTATTAAGTCATTTTTTGCTATCTTTCATAAATCATAAAAAATAGTAAAAAAATTTCAAAAATAATAAGAATTAGTATTCTATAAGTTTATTATATATCTAATTTACTAAGCTACTTAATCGAAGTTTGAAATTTATACAATAGATTTTTATGACCGTAGCACGAATGACCTTATGCTATTCATAGCACCCAAGCCTTACTTTTATAATAATGACCGAAATTTTTATAAATACCCAAAAAAAATATAAAATTACGGAAATAATGTTGAAATAAATCCAAAGATAATATAATTTACCAATTATTTTCTTAGAAGTAATCTAGTTTAAGGGTTTACCTTAAAATAATATACAACAAAAATAAAATAGAGGTATTTTATTTTTAGACAATTCATAAATAAATTTGTAAGGAAAATAACATCAGGATCGGTTTTATATGAAATAACCGATCCAGATAACTATCTGGATCGGTTCTGTGAAGAAAAACTGATCCATAAGTTATCTGGATCGGTTATTTCATAAGAAACCGATCCAGATTGTTTTTTTTTCTAATTTTCTTATAAAATAACCCAAACTAATAAGATGAATTAGAAGGATTTATCAAATAACATTTCTTATAAATTTTCTAAAGGTAAATTACATATAAATGATTAAACTATTAAGATTTTTAAACTAATTCTTATATATTTTTTTAATAATTTTTTTTTAAATGTGTATGTGTATGATATTTTAAAAATTATTTTAGTAAATTATATTAGTATATAATCTTACAAGTTGTTTTAGTATATTATCTTAATAACTTGAAAATTAATTATAACATGAAATAAAATAATAAAATTAAAAAAGACAATAAAAATTAAAAAATAAGCTAATAAATTTACATATAACATGAAAAGAAATAAGCTACAAAAATTGAAAATTAACTTGCATGCTTCTCATTGTCTACTGTTTCAATGCATCCTGAAAAAATGAAAAATTCCTTAAGTCAGCAATATTAAAGAATATTAACGCGTAAAGCTTTTTATATTTTTATATTTGGACATACCAATAAGCTTCTAGGGATTGTTGCCAGTGGGAACTTCTTCAATCCATTCTCCTTCATTATGATCGTTGCGCGTGTGACTTGTTTCGTTATCCTCACCGGTTGGTAAAGATGCCATGCCAGTGGAAAACGGTGGTATCTCATCAAAATGATCATACGCTTCTTCGTCTTCCACATTATCAATCCCGATGATACGTCTTTTACCAGAGAGGGCAACATGTCTTGAACGATCAGCCGGATCAGTTATGTAAAACACTTGCGTGGCTTGTCTTGCAAGTATAAATGGATCATTCTTGTATCCAGCCTTACTGAAATCCACCAAAATAAAACCATCTTCGTCGACTTTAACCCCCCTACGGTTATCGACTCATTTACACATAAATAACGGGATGTTAAATTTTCTGTAATCTAGCTCCCAAATTTCTTCAACAAACCCGTAATATGACATCGACGCATGCGATGGTCCGGCACCTTTCGGATCTGACAAATCACTCGAAACGGCTACTAATGTCACTCCACTATTTTGCACGGTACTCTTTGAATCTTGATTTCTTGTGTAAAATGTGTACCCGTTGATGTCATATCCTTGGAAGGTTCTAACGACATGGACTGGACCAAGAGCCAACAATTTGACAGTTTCTTTAATGTTTTCTCCCTCTGGAGCTTGCATGACTCTACGTGTAAACCATCCTTCAAACTTTTTATTGTGTTCGCCGATTAACCACTTGTCGGATTTCTTGGGATTCTGTTGTCGCAAGAGAGTCATATGCTCGTCCCAAAAAGGATGAATGTCAATGAGGTGTTGCAAAACATGGAAATGTGCTAGTGACATCGTTGTCCTATCGGGCTCGAATAATTTTGCACCGATTGTGACTACCCCGTGAAGTCTACCCTCGTGCCGAGATTTAGGGATGCCGATAGCTTTGACATCGTCCATATAATTAGTACAAAACTCAATAACCTCTTCGGCAGCATAAGCTCTTACAATGCTACCCTCAGGCCGATATCGATTCCTTACATATGCCTTTAACAAGCCCGTGTATCTCTCGAACGGATACATGTACCTGTAGGGCGCAGAAAGTTGCACGGCGTCAGGTTAGCTAACGGTGCGGGATTTTACATGTGTGGGTGAGTGGTAATGCTCCCGGTTGGGTTCAGTGCTCTGTTTCTTTGAATGTGAACAGGTCACTGAACCCAGGGGAAGGCATTCACTCGGGATTTCTCTCTGCATTCCTCCTGGTTCACCCCTTGTGACGACCTACGTTCATGATCAGTTGTCGGAGGTTTTATTATTTTCGATTGTGAGGACGTTTTACTCCCGACGGGCGCAAGCTCCCGCCGTTAATTACATCAAAAAGACCTTTCGGGTCAGACTGAACACCTCATGCATTCCGGGATTTGTGCCTATTTGGGTTGAATTGAATAACGGGGCTAAAAGGGGCTCATGTATGGTCTGTTTGTTGGGTTTTCGTGAACGGTTCAAACCCATTTAATTAGCTTAAGCTGCGGAAAGAGTAAAACAAAAATTTTTACATCTAACTTAAGCTACGGATTAAATGAATCAAGAAGATTCGTTTAATCCTATTTACAGATCTACTCCATAATTGATTTCCTAAAGCATTAAATCTATTTACAAATTAAATAGATTAATATAACAATTTATACCTTGATTCCAAATCTCAGTTGGAATGCAGACCGAGCGAGTAGAGCCTCACCAGGGATGGAATCGACTCGCAGTATCACACGTGTGATACCTCTATTGGTTATCCACCAGGACTAACAGGAGAGCGATTTACTTCTTCTGCCAGAAATACCGTAAACCGCGGAATTCTGCAGAAACACTATTCACCGAAAAAGAGACAGATTAAATATATTTAAGAATGCAAGTTATTCCGTTTTACTAATAAAGCAAAACATGAAATACCGCAGAATCTAAAAATATATTTTTCCGAATCTCGTAATAACCGAAATCAGGGAAGAGAGGGAAAACCGATCAACGAAGTAATCAGATTAACACGTGAATTAGTGAGTCTTTCTCTCTACCCCTACCCCTCTATTTATAGACTTTTGAGGAGGTTGGCAAAAGACCAAAATACCCCTCAAAACAAATCTATTTACCAAAAGCCCTTGACACCTCATCCTTTTATCATGTGAAATGACCAAAATACCCTTGCCACCTCACATGACACATGTCAATACATGGGAAGTCGGCACCAAGGTAAAAAAGACCATTTTGCCCTTGGCCCATTAAGGATGAATAGTAAAAGGCTTTGATTTTGGGCTTTTGCCTTTGGGCTTTTAATTTTAATTCAGGCTTTGATTATTTTGGGCTTTTAAATCCATAATTCAAATCCATAATTAACAATTAAAATTCCAAATCAAATATATATAATTGTCATATACAATTATATTTCTTTTCGGTTATTGTTCGGTAGCTTTTATACAACGTAACGTGTACGTTTATAAATTAACCGTTGTTTCTGCTTGTCATTCTAAATGACATTTATAATTTAATTATATCATGTATAATTAATTATAACCATCTTAATATTAATTATAATCAATTTATAATTAATCAGTAAGATTCTCCGAGTAGCTCCTATATGGTGTGACCCAATAGGATCTGTGTTATGTTGGTAAACAGAGTTAAAACTATTTTAACTTTTGTTAGTCATGGGTGGCATCTGGCAACACATCATGACCATCCAATTACACAGATGATGCTGTACTGTACAATATCACGATCCAGTAAACAATTTACTTGTGTCAGTTCTTCTGTCTCATAGCTATCAGATCAGTTTCAAGGTAGATGTGTGTCATCCTTGGTAACTGTATCTTTTCTTGATCTTGAGTAGATTATCAAATATAATTACTCTTGTAATTATACCGCATGCAGATAATCTAACTCTATCAAGGGGCCCAGTGATGCTATAGCTCGTATAGAGATACGAGGGACAAATAGTATTCTTGGCAGACTATCACTTCCTCAGCTAAGTTATATATATGGAAATGCTACCGTTATGGCTGCTTTTTACGGACAGCGGTAGATAACACTCACTCATATATATTTCTTAGTGGGAACGATAAATACCTCATACTGTAGAACTTTGAAACTGAATGAAAACATTAATGACACGAACACAATTCTATTTAATGTTTCATTCGGGGTCTGTCAAATACCATGTTCCTAGAACATGTATCTATGTGATTAAAATGACATCTCGTGTCAAGTGGTTTGTAAAACTTAACCATCTTTTAATCCACATACTAACCTTATCGCGGTAATTAGTGTTCCTGCTAATTACCTTGGTCAGTGACTTTTAAGAGTATATATTATCTATATTATGGAGTTTCACAATTTCAGTCATGAACTCGAAATGATCCATAATTTCAATAATACTCAAGGCAACAAAATGATATATAAATAAACATTCAATTCATGAACAAAGCTTTATGATTAACTTATCGTATTATTGACTTCTAGATTATTACAAACTAACACTGTTTTGGTCATGTGGTTGGTTCTCATTTAATTTATAGGCATGTTTTGATTGATTGTCATGATGTATACATGAAGACATGGATTTCATATGTTTAAAATGTGAGAAAATTATTGAGAAATATCATTTATGTGTCTTTAATATGAAAAGAGCGTTTGGATGTCATTTTTATACTTTTATTTATAAAAATATGTCGAGAGGGGGGCATTTTGGTCATTTCAGATTATTTGTGGGACATGGATATGGAAAATTGAATTTGGGTTCATTTGGGACTGATTTGAGTTGATTTGGACTTAGTATGAAAAAGTTATGGCCAAAAAGGACTTGAAAGGATTTGTTTGTGAAGATTTTATACTTCCAGGGACTTGTTTGTAAATCTCCAGGGACCTGAGGCTGTAATTTGGGCTTTTGACAGGGTCTGGAATAAATATTGGACCTTTAAGGGCTTGTTTGAGAATGTTTTGTGCTGACAGGGACCTTTTTGTAAATCTATAGGGACTTCTTTGCATATTTTGAATAAACAGAGGGGTTTATATGCAAAGGGGATTTTCTGGTCACATGTGGACTTTGATATTAGTGCTAAGCATCAGGATTTGGACTTTTGGGCCTTTGAAATGTGCACAAACCATTGGATTAGAGTTATTGGGCTTTGAGATTGGTGCAGAGATGATTTGATTAAATGGGCTTTGAGATCTGGGCTTTTGGGCCTTTGAGATGTGTACTGGATCCTCAATTAATGCACAGAGGTTAGGATTTTATCAAATGGGCTTTAAGATTCGTGTAAGGAGATTTATTTGAATTGACAGATGGGCCCCACTATGTCAGAGGACCGTTGGATTTGTTTTGAATTTGGCTCATTGGATAAAGTAGTTTGCTTTGAGATCCGTGTTTCTTGCTTTAATATTTGTGCAAAAGGGGTTTCCCGGCTAAGGTTCTTCCCTGACAAACTCAGTCCGGCCGATCTAAGCCACGGCGGCACCGACCAAGGACATGGTTATGATCGTGAGGCTGTCAGGAGTCGATTGGTACCATTGTCGGCCGTCGGCGATCATCGGAGGTGGCGAAATAGGCATCTACAGTACCAATCGGTACCGATTGAGTCTCAGATTGATTCTGATCAATTTCTTCATGATTTCTTTCAATTGATTGATTATTTAAGATCGTATGAGGCTATGAAAGATGTTAGAAGCATCAATTTCACATTTAAAGAAGTTTTGGGCATGATTTGAGTTTTGTGGTTTCGGTTTCAATACCAAATTGGTACCAGAGATTGGTACAGAGGTTTCAAAGCTCAATTGGACATTCAGGGAGTTCATTTAGATCATTTAAAAGTTATTTAAGCATATCAGAGGCATTGGATTGGATTGAAATGGGTTCTGGATCAACTTGGCATGAGGAACATATTTGAACTTGTTATTTCAGTTCCTTTTGATCCATTTTCTCATAATTTATGTACATGATGTGCCTGTTTTATTTCGTAGACTTAAAAATATATATGTTAAGGATTTTTGTTCCAAATTTCAGAATTTTCTGAGTTCATTTGCTCAGTGAAAAGGATCAAACAGTGCCAGGGGCATTGAAGGTAATTTTGTCAATTTAAATTACAGAATTTTCCTTTTTAAAAGCTGAACTTTGGAGATCCATAACTTTCTGTAAGAAGGTCCAAATGATGCAAATTTTATATCAATTTTGTGTGTTTTAATGTGTTCTATCAGACTGTGAAGTCCAATTTTCATTTTGACTTTTGTGCTGATCTGAGCTGTCAGATTTACCAGCAGGGGTCACTTTACTGTTTTTGAGTGCTTATGCTGTACCAGTGGCATCTCTAATGCACTTCGGTGCTGAAGATGAGTTTGTTATAGTACCAGGGACTGGTACAAGTCCTTTTAAGGTCTGGTTTGGTTCAATACAGGTTTTCAAGGGCATTTAGCCACTGTTTTCATACCAGAAAAGTGTAAAGTAGAGATCAAAGGGTCCAAAGTTTACACAATCATTATTTTAATACATTTTAGACATGTCAGGGCCTGGAAATATGCAAGGAGGCCCCTAATTGTTTTAGAAATCATGTTTTGAGCATATCCACTTGATTTTAGAGAGCAATATCATCAAAACTTCATTAGACAAAGAACGTAAATGGCATATGGTAGTATAACTGCTGCATATTTACATCTTAGTCCTCAGTTTCTCACTTTTTGCAATTAGGTCCTCCAAAATAGTGAAATTAGCCATTTGAAGGGCATAATCTCACCATTTCTTTGGATTTAGTTGCAAATAGGCTCTCTCAAGGGAACTTAGGGTTGATAACTGCAAAGGATGCTCACTTGCTCACTTTAAACAGTCCTTGTGTGTTTATCTTTTGTTTAAGTCACTTTTTCCTCTTTTTAATCACTTTTAATCAAAGAAATTAAGGGGTTAGATGAGCAAGGATGCCCACTTGCTCACTATACTCATCCTAACCCTTAATCAATTTGCAAAAATGATCAGAGGAGACAGAAAAGAGAAAAGTGAAAGAAAAATAAAGAAAAATGTGCTAAAATATAACTTTTATGAAAGATTTGTATTAAAACAGCATATTTTTGTATTTTAAATGTTTATGTACAATATTTAAGTGTTTTTAAGGAAGATTATTGCATCAAAAACAGAAAAGAAGCAAAAGATATAAGGAAAGAAGATCAAATAGCAAGAACAACAACTTTATTAATGAAAGTAATACATGATATGGTCCCTAGGGACCATACATTGAATCCAAGCTCTAATTACCTATGAATTAGACTTGTTTATCACAGAGGAAGCTTATGGTGTGTGTGTGCACCAATGTATGTGTGTAGATGTGTGTGTATGTGTGTCTAAGTGTGGCTGTGTGTTTCTAGCTTGTTGTTTATGTTTTCTGTCTAGATGTCGGTCCCTTTGTTCTTCATTTGAGGTGCCCTTTTATAGGCAAAGAGTTAGGGTTTAGAGCTGCTCCAGCTGAGGTGGTCTCATCTTGGCCCTCAGTGTTTGATCAAATGTTTATGCTTGATTTGTATCATCTGTAGTGCCATCAAGGCAGGAGATCACCCAATTGTGCTTTGACATGTCACTTGAATCTGTTGTATCAATTTCAGCCCTTGGATTGATCTGTAGGGCATTACATGGCATAATAGCCCTTGATTTACTGCCATCTCAAAGGAGTGTGATGAATTGCATGTTTCCATTGTCCAGGGGAAGATTCCCCTATTTTGGACTAATCTCAGGTGCTCTGGGCACGTGTTCTGGGGACCAGAATGAGCTGTGAGCAGCTAGCAAGCTGGTTTAGGGTGAACCCGAGCCATTTCAAGGCTTAACATGGGCCTTCCCTGATTATTGAGCTTCCAAGCATATAACATCGACAGATGGCATCGTATTGACTCCCTTATCATGTTCTAAGGTTCAATTTACCACCTAAATAACCAGGTTTGTACAGAGAGCATCACTCGGATCCTTTGTGGTACCGATTCAAAATCCTCATTAAATTAGGAATTGTCATTCTGAATTGACACTTGGTAAGTCATCGTGTTGGTATTTGGTGTCATTCTGCCAAATTTCAAGTTTGAGATGGTTCCAATCGACCACTCCATTTTCTCTTCTTCCTTCCTTCTCGGCTTTGCTTAGAGAGAGTAATAAACGCTCAGGCTTGAGAGAACACAGAAAGGAGTAAAGGGAATGAGTCTCTTTCAAGTTCAGGTGAGCATCTGCTCAATTCCCTTTCAATTTCCATGAATTTCAAGCTTCGACCGAAGCTCAGAAGGCGATAGAGGAAGAAGAGAGAGTTGTCAGGCGGAGGGGCCCGCATAGCAGCGACTCTGACATGTCTCTCCTCTCTCTTCATTCTTTCCTTTCTGTTGTTTGTGCCTGGCGCATCATAAGCCATGTAGCGGGTAGTGGCACGGTGTATGGCACTCTAGGTGCATGCGATTTGAAGGGATCAAAGGCGCTGAGTTTAAACTCAGCGCTCCTTAGCCTGGTTTGGCTGGTCTGGGCGCATGGTGCACCAATACACTGTCAACCCGGTGTATATAGTTCATTTCTCATGTACTGAGTTCAGCCATCTCCAGTATTCAGCGAATTTTATACTGAGAGGCTGACAATGGGTCCCAGGGGTCAGGTTTAGGTTTGGTATACCCCAATTTACACCCAGAATAACTAGGTTTAATGCTAGGGGTACCCAGGCTGAGGTGGCACCAATCAGGGGCTGCCATGTCAGCATTTCCTTTGAAAATTCATAACTCTTTAACCATTTGGAGTTAGAATCTGTATAAAATATCAAAATTCATGATTTTATATGTAGAATATTACCATGAACTCCAATATGCCATTTCCTTTCATTTTGGAAAGATTTTATGCACATTTAGCATTGTTCAAGCATTTAAAAATAGTTACCAATTTCCATTTATTTAATTGGTAACTTTTTAGGGTACAACAGTACCGCAAGAAGACAGGTACACACATCTTAATTTCTCTAATTAGGTGAACGATTAAATGAACCATGATATCAAAAAAGGACGGCGAAAAATACATTTCAAGATGACAAAGAGTCACAACAACCTCCTTCTGCAGAGCATCTAGCGTATCAGGATCATTTACTTTGCAACAGATGGCGTTAAAGAAAAAACAAAGCTTCGTGATGGTCTGCCTAACACACTTTGGCAATATGCCCCGAATTGCAACAGGAAGAAGCTGTGTCATTAAAACATGACAGTCGTGAGACTTCATTCCTGTCAATTTTAAATCTTCTAGTGAAACTAGGTTTTTAAAATTCAAAGAATATCCAGATGGAACTTTTACACCATGAAGGCACTCCAATAAGCTTTTCTTCTCTGCTTTCAACAGCGTATGCATTGCGGGTTTTAGATATGTACAAGTTTTCCCATTTTCTCTTTCCTTCTCTGTTGGTTGTAGATCCGACCGTATGTTCAAGAATTGCATGTCTTTCCGACCATTGATACCGTCCTTAGTCTTACCCATAATATTCAATAATGTTCCAACCAGGCTATCACACATATTTTTAACCACATGCATCACATCGAGACAGTGTCGAACATCTAAGTGCTGCCAGTATGGTAAATCCCAGAATATTGACCTCTTCTTCTAACTAATTTTCGGTGCCCCTTTCTTTCTCACCACCTTTTTTTTAAATTTCCCAAATTAAACTTTGATATCCTTTACTCGCGAATAAACAGCTTTACCGGTCAACGGATAATTTGCTCTGGTATTCTCGGTCTTTCCATTGAATTTTTTCTTTCTCTTTCGGTGTACGTGGTTGGTAGGAAGAAATATACAATGACTCATGTACACGTTTTTAGAGGAGTTAGGTAGCCACACATCGACTGTATCGTCTAGGCAAACAGGCACGCTTTCTCTCCTTTGACACTGTAACCCGACAAATTTCCATAAACCGGAAAATCATTAATGGTGCAGAAAAGCATGACCCATAAAGTGAATTTCTCCTTGTTGTATGCATCAAATATCTGCACTCCGGGTTGCCATAATTCTTTTAAATCCTCAATCAACGGCGCTAGATACACATCTATATCATTCCCGGGCTGTTTGGGTCCTGATATGAGCAAGGTCAACATGATGTATTTGCGCTTCATACATAACCAAGGCGGAAGATTATAAATGCACAATAGAACTGGCCAACTACTAAGCTTGCTGCTCATGCTACTGTGCGGATTTATTCCATCTGCACTCAGCCCAAGCTTTAGATTTCTAGGGTCACGTCTGAATTCGAAAAACTCTCTGTCAATATTTCTCCACTGAGGAGAATCAGCGGGGTGCCGTGATTTTCCGTCTTTTTTCCGATTATCGGCATGCCAACGCACTAATTTTGCATCTTTAGCATTTGAGAACAAACGTTTGAATCTCGGTTTCACGGGGAGGTACCACAATGCTTTTGCCGGAGGTCCTTTATTCGGTTTACAATCATCACTTTTATCGCTGGTTATCTGCTTTGATTTGTAACGTGATACACCACATTTTGGACACTCGTGAAGATCTTTATACTCATTTCGATATAATATACAATCATTTGGACACGCGTGTATTCTTTGAACTTCCAAATCCACTGGGCACAATATTTTCTTCGCTTCATAAACATTTGGTGGTATCTCGTTTCCATCCGGAAGCATTTCTTTCAAAATTTGTAATAACTCAGTAAAACTTCTATCACTCCAACCGTTAGATGCTTTAAGGTTATATAATTTTAATACACCTTTCAATTTTGAAAATTTCGAACAACTCGGATACAATTCCTTATTAGAATCTTCGTACAAATTCTCAAATAAACAATACTGCTTATCATTATCAAAATTATCACATCTATCTACCACCATATCATCATTTTCTTCGGTATGGTATTCCTGATGCTGGGTACGAGTGCCTATGTCGGTTTCCAATCCCCGGAGATTATTCCCATCATTATCACCGGTATGGTATTCCTGATGCTCAGTACCAGTACCTATGTCGGTTGACAAACTCTCACCGTGACATAATCAACACTTATATCCTTGCTTGAATCCATGACGGACTAAATGGTTCCTCACTTGGTTCGGGTTGGAAAATTTTTTACCATTGTTACAATCACGACAAGGACACGACATCAGTGCACTCCCCTTGCTCGCCATATCTTCCATAGCAACTCCGATGAATTCTTCGACACCTGTCATATATTCATCAGATAGACGTGATGCTTCGTACATCCAACTGCGGTCCATCTGCAATTATAATAAAACACAATTAATTAAGAACAAGGTTGGGTACTCAATTATGTTCACAATAGGGCTTACATGGGGCCGGGTTACCATCCTATCCCACTCTGTGAATACTTTGTCTCAGTAGTGACCACATGTTAGTCGTGTTTTAGCACTTAAGAAAATTTCGGCAGCATTTTCCCTTAGTTCCCCGAGTATTCGGGGAACTAATAAGAGGAAATGCTGCCGAAATTTTCTTAAGTGCTAAAACACGACTAACATGTGGCCACATCCTAAATGAGACAAAGTATTCACAGAGCAGTCCCAAAATGGGGACTATTCAAAATTAATCCCTAATGGATTAATTTTGAATAGGTATCATGACCTAAAGGCATTAATCATGCAGTTGTGGCTCGTAATTAAGACAATACTCTAGCTACATACCTAAGCTAATATAAATACATCTATGTACTCTACCTATACACTCTCACAAAAAAAAATATTAATGCACAAAACTAATTAAACATGAGTTCTAGGTTGTAGTACGTACAACTTTTTTTGGGATGCCGGATCGACTGAGATGAAGATCGCTGCACCAAATCTCTCAATAATAGCCAATCTACAAAATTAAACCGAAAAATCGAAACCTAATTAAGAGATGTACATATATAACATGCTAAATATCCTACAAGTTGAAATAAAAAAAAATGCTCATATAGCATATATATAGCAAACTCAAAAGCGTGTATATGCAAATCTTGAAATAATAAAAGGTATTAAAACTTACAAAGAAAATCTCCACATATAAAGAATATATATGTCATATATAGCTAATATATTTGCTCATAAATTACCCATATAGCATATATAGCATATATATGCATGTGCATCCAAATCTCCACATTTAAAGAAAAACTTCAAATGAGAAGAGGTATTCAAACTTTAAAACTTGTGGAACCAATAAAAGAGCTAAATCAAAACTTATAAGGTTTACATTTTGAGCGGGGATCATAACTCACTTGTATAGGCCGGATTTAGGGTTTAGGGTTTGAACCGAATCATAGCCAATAAATGGTGCTCCATTAATATCAAATTAGAGAAAAGAGATGATCAAATGTACCTGACAAAAAAGAGCTGAGATAGCTGAATTAATGCAGGACGAAATAATAACTGTTGCGCTCTTTAAGAGAGGCGAGACCTAGCTAGGAAGAGAGACGAGTTTCTGACAAAAATCGGATTGAATTCAGCCTTATATGCACTATTAGGATCGGTTATTAGCAATAAAACTGATCCTCATAATATCAGGATCAATTATTCTAAACAACTGATCCTAATAGTTCAACTATTAGGATCGGTTTGTTCTAAGAACTGATCCTGATACTATCAGGATCAGTTATTCTAAACAACTGATCCTAATAATTCAACTATTAGGATCGGTTTGTTCTAAGAACTGATCCTGATAGTATCTGGATAATTTGAAAAATTTATAACATAAACATCTGGATCGGTTTTATTGATAATAACCGATCCAGATAGTATCTGGATCGGTTTTATTGCTAATAACGGATCCAGATAGTATCTGGATCGGTTTTATTGCTAATAACCTATCCAGATAGTATCTGGATCGGTTCTAAGCAATAAAACCGATCCAGATACTATCTGGATCGGTTATTATCAATAAAACCGATGTTATAATAAACTTATGTTATAACAATGTTTTGCACATTATTAATTATGTGTCATGTATATTATACTATATAATATGCACCATATTATACCAAATAATATACATGCACACTTCTCATAAATTTATCTTCATTCTAAGCAGTTATGATATTTATTTATCACATATATATTATTTCATGTCATATGAAACAATATACATCATATAAATAAAATATCATTTTTGTTTCTCGTTCAGTTGGTGTGACCTATATGGAGGATCTGTGTTATGTTGGCAATGGCATAGAACATTTTATTACCATAAACTATAAGCGGTATTCTAGCTATACATTATAGTTACCCAAATAACATAGATGTAAAGTATCATTTTTACAATACATGATCCTTTAAAGTAACGTTACAAATAACATTACTTGTATCTATTCCTTGCCACATGATATTATGAATAATATACAAAGTCGGACTGTGTCATCTTTGTATTATATTCGTTTCTTGGTCTCTTAAGTAAATTATATATATATAACTGCACTTCAGTTATATTGCATGCATTATAATTCTACTTTACCAAGGGGCCCATAAAATATCATCACTCATTATAAATAAGGGCCAATGATACTATTGACATATAACTTTCTCCCGCACAAGTTATATACAAGGAACTAATATTTTTATTACCACTTATGATAAGCAGTTTCTAATACTAATTACATTATATACTTCTCATGTGAAAAAGAAATACATCTCATATCTTAGAATTCCAAGACACAATAAAAATATTAATGACACTAACATAACACATATAATATTTTCATTCGTTAGGTCTGTTCAATATATGAAACCTTTCATATACTCATGTTATTAAACGATAAGCCTTTATCAATATTTATAGAACTACAATGTACTTTAATCAACATGACAAACTTATCATGGTATATTAGTGTTCCATGCTAATAACCAAGTTTGTGAACATTTTAGAGATTTATATTTGTCATCATATATTGTTCTATGGTTCAAGACCAAGAGCATCTTCTTGAACACTTCTAAAGATAAACATAAATTTCATGGAACAAAATGCATATAACATCCAATTCATAAACATAACATATAAAAGTAATCAACATAAGATAACTTTTAGAACACAAAACTAACAAAATTATCCTCGGATGTCATAGAAGGCGAAGGCAAAGGCGAAAAGGCCAAGCGGAGAGAGACTAACGAAGGAGGAAAGACTTTGAATATTCCGTCTTCTCAGAGTAAAATCAAAGAAGTAAGGACTTTGAATCCTCCATCTTAGAGTAAAACCAATGGACGAAAGACTTTGAATCCATACCGACTTCCTGGAGTGCTCAATTTGCTTCAATCTCATGTACTCTCTAGTTAATCAAGTAATTTCTTTTTCAATGTTACTATTCTCTGGAAATGTATCTCTTTCTTCTTCCAATTTGCCAAATGCTACATCGATTGAAATAATTTATAAGATAATTTATTAAAATAATTTATAAAGTAATTTATAAAATAATTGGATTTAGGATTGTATATATTAGCCTCTCTAAGGGACACCATTCACTCCAGTGATCCCTTCTTAACTTCTTCAATTGCAGCAGTACCGGCACCCACATCTTTTCGTCATTGCAACCATTCAGAGTGTGGAGAGAGAGAGCATGTGAAGTATCAAGTATGTGATATCGGCCAATTTTGCATTCCATTTGTATAACTCATATGTTTATTCAAGGAATCAAACAAAAAATTATCTTTCTAGTTTCTTAAAAAATATGTATTACTTTCCAAAAGTAAATTATGAATTAGGATCAGTTGTTTATAAAAACTGATCCTGATAGTATCAGGATCGGTTCTAATAAACAACTGATCCAGATAGTATCAGGATCGGTTCTAATAAACAACTGATCCTAATAGTTGAACTATTAGGATCGGTTTTTGGTTAGAACCGATCCTGATACTATCAGGATCAGTTTTTAGTAACAACCGATCTAAATGATTGAACTATCAGGATCGGGTTTTATAGCAAATCGATCCTAATAGTATCAGGATCAGTTTCCACAAAAAACCGATCCTAATAGTTCATAAATTAAGATCGGTTGTTACTAAAAACCGATCTGAATAGTTTTTAGGATCGGTTTTTTTAAGAAAACCGATCCAGATACTTATTAAGATCGGTTTTCTCATCTAACCGATCCAGATAGGCCAATCCTGATTCCTGTTTTTCCACTAGTGGAGACAAGCTCGTCGGAGATTATTGTGAGAGCGGTAATTTAAAATTTTAATTTGGTTAAAGAAATTTGATTTAAGACCTTATGATTATTGTGATTAATTGAAAAATGAAAGGTATTTGATCATTTCACAACATATATATCGAGTGACTAATGTGCATTCGTATGCATATGGGCCGATATGTATACGGTTCAAATTTAAAATTTCAAAATCCAAAACGTCGATTCGAACCGTTCATCTTGTTCTCCATATTAATATGTGCTTAGAGACCAAATTTTACATTTTTCTGAATTTTTTTACTATTTATTAAGCCACTTTGAAAATTGCTGATCCAACCGTGGCTGCTGATTTTACTGTTTTGTTAAGCCACCGTTCGATCAACAATTTTCAAAGTGGCTTAATAAATAGTAAAAAAATTCAGAAAAATGTAAAATTCAAAGTTGATTCTCGATTCGAGTCCGGACCAGATCCGCCCATCCCAATGTTGGTGTAGAACAAAGTTTCCAATAAACCACCTTCATGTACGCTCCATTTCTATTAAGGGACACGTGTTACTCCTGCAAATGCCCTATTATTTTGTTGCCTGTTCGTAACCAAACTCCAGTCCATAGAGAACTGAATTCAACAATTATATACTAAACAATAAGAACCGACTTTTTTATTTTTATCCATTTTGTTTAATATATTTTAATAAAATTAATCAAAATTTTGAAAAAATTTAAAAATATCCTGTGACTTAGATTTTTTTTTTTTGCTGAGACTCGGAAATAAGGCTCCAAGTCGCAGGAAATTTCTACGACTTGGGATTTAATTTTTTTTCACTATAAAAATCCCGTTGTATTATAACTCTTTGAATTTTGAAAAAAAAATAATAATTGTGTAAAGGACATATATTGAATAATCATAAATAATTTTAATTATCTTTGAATAATAAATGAAACCGTAATCCATTAAAAAAATAAACAAACACACAATAAATAGTAAATATATTTTAAAATAATTATGCTGGTAATTCTTGAATAATTTTTTAGGCTTTTGAAAAAAATTAATACTGGTTATGGCTAATCTGTATGGATGTGTTATCGATATTTTGACGTCATCAATGTTTTGGCGATAATAAAGTTATGGTCATTTAGAGAGCATGGGTGCATCATCGATGTTTTAGCAATGAAACATCGATGCGCACTTATGCCGTCGTGAAGCCGGACATAAAGCATCGGTGCGTTATTGGTATTTTTGCACGAAAGCATTGTTTTTTTTAACTTTAAACAGCCATAACTTTGGCTAAGAAAGTCGGATTTGCGCGTATGACCACAATTCGGAAAGGGGAGGACGAGACGGATCCGGATTTTGTCAAGCGGGAAACCCTCGGGCATCCGAAGGAATCAAAATTGCAAAAAACATCGTTCAGTGCCTCAAAAATTGAGTTTAAGTTTTCTATCAACGGTAGATATACAACGACCTGTATTAGTTTTATCAAAAGCCTAAGAGATTATTCAAGGATTACCCATATAATTATTTTAAAATACATTTACTATTTATTGTGCGCATTTATTTATTTTTTTAATGGATTACGGTTTCATTTATTATTAAAAGATCATGAAAATTATCTATGATTGTTCAATATATGTCATTTACACGATAATTTTTTTTTTCAAAATTAAAAGAGATATAGTGCAACGAGGTTTTTATAGTGCAAAAAAAAAAATTAAATCCTAAACCGCATGAATTATCTATGATTGTTCAATATATGTCCTTAACACGATAATTTTTTTTTTCAAAATTAAAAGAGATATAGTGCAACGGGGTTTTTATAGTGCAAAAAAAAAATCCCAAGTCGTAGGAAT